>NC_068444.1:30551479-31206479 GCF_023373465.1 Oncorhynchus keta | reverse complement strand
CTATTCACCGCCTCAGGATCCAGAGCCTTCTTCCTCTTCCTCCTCATCCCATCCTCTTCCTCCTCCTCTTCAGCCTGTGCCTCCACAGCTCGCACGTTAGCCCCATGCACTTCCCTGAGCTGGGCATTGTAGGCCTCTCTGAAGACAGGGGAGTTTCCTTCCCTCTGTCCCACAGCTAGCTGCCTCCGCTCTTGGGCTTTGGTCAGCCTCACCTCCGCTTTCAGTGCTGGGAAGTCGGAGTCCGATGCGGAGGTACCAGGCTGGGGGATTTGGGGAGTGATGGGGGGCTGGGAGAGTAACGGGGACGAGGATGGAACTGGTGATGTTGTTTGTAGCAGGGGGGACCTTGTTTTAAAGCGCCCCTGGTCCTGCACGTATCCGTTGTTCAGGGGTGTGGAAGGAGCAGATTGTCCCTCACGCTCTGTCTTCTTTGAAGTGGCTGTGTGTGTTTGAGAGTGGGTGAGTGAGTGAGAGTTCATGGGTCAAACAAGAGTTAACAGGTCATTTCAACACATACAGTTAATGTTAAACCAGCCATCGTGGCAGCTGTTCAGTTACAACTTCTTAACATTATGAGTTATGATGGTCTCTCTACCTGCTGGTTTCTCTGCTCCCGTCTTTCCCGGGACTACAAGTGCGCAGGCTGCTGCAGGTTGTTTCTCATGGTTGTCATACAGAGACTTGTACTGCTGGAGAGGAAGTTGCTTCCCAAAGCGCAGCAAGTAGCCGTTCTGTAGTTGGGCGATAGTTGTGGCGGCAGGGGGGTACACCTTTATCACCTACAGCACATCCAATCAAGCTTTATTTAAACGTGCACTCAAAACAATACACCAACCACTTTATAATACAAAAAGCAACATTCATAGGAACCAAAAGACAGATTTAAGAACAGTATATTTTAAACCCTTATTTATACCAGGCAATTCTAATAAGAATATTCCCTTTCCAGCAACGGCCTAGAAAGATTCTATAATAAAACAGATTTTTAAAAGAACATACTTCTTTAACTCTGTCTAGTAGCTCTTCCCGAGTCACCTCTTCATTCTCTTTCACTGTGCTGGAGAAAGAAAGGAGAGGGGAGGAGCGGGGGACAGCAGAGGGGGGAATAGAAGGACAGGTAGCCCCAAGGGAGGATCCAGAGCTTGGGGGAGGCCCATAGCGAGAGCCTGGGGCCGGTTGTAGGGGATCAGACCCAGAACCAAAGCTGATCGGGGTAGTAAACTGAGGATGGGTTTTCAGTGGTACAGCACTGGGGGAGAGGGTCCTCGATGGTGGATCCTTCCCAGACCGAGGCCTGCAGGATATGTCAACCTTGTCTCCCCCTGCCTGTGCTGGAGCTACGGCGACTCCTCTATGGCTCCTGTGGAAGACCAGGTCCTTGTCCACATAGAGCTCCCCTTCCAGAGAGGCCACCAGGCTAGATGTGGAGCTGAAGCCCAGGGAGGACAGGGTGAGGTTGCAGTGGTACTTCTGGCTGTAGGCCACCGTCAGCTTCTTCAGGGGGATCCCCTCTGGGTGCTGCTCCACCAGGGACAGGATGTTCCTCTGGGCCTTCTCAGTCTCCGACATCGCTAACACACACACACACACACACACACACACACACACGATAAAGGAAGTTAGGTCATTTTCGATGCAAACACAAGGAACATTTGAGGTAATGCTTGTATGAGTCAGTCTGGGTGGAGTCTGCAGTGTAATAGCAGGTAATAACATGGGTAAAAGAGTGAAGCAATCTCATGACTCAAAGACATTTTCAAACTTATCTACACACACAGTACCTGAGTTTAAAGGTCCAAACAAGAACCCAGAATATCCCATTCAATAGGTACGTCAACTAGTTAGACAAAAAGCAGTCCAGCTTTAAACTTACTCCTAGTTATTAATAATCAGCTAAAACATTTAACTTGTAAAACATTTACAAACGTGATAAGCATAGAGAGGTAGGGAAACATCGGCATTTTGGCACTTCATCTAACATTGTGGTAGTAGATAAACTCATACCATTTGTTTGTCTCAGTGAGCAGTTTAAAGGAAGCTGCTAGCTAGCGTTTTCGTAATAACTAGAAGTCTATGTATATACAGGGCCTAAACTTAACACCCGCCACCTGCCAAACATGGGTAGATTTGGCTTTTTTTTTTTTTTTTTTTTTTTTTTTTACCTTTATTTAACCAGGCAAGTCAGTTAAGAACATATTCTTATTTTCAATGACGGCCTGGGAACAGTGGGTTAACTGCCTGTTCAGGGGCAGAACGACAGATTTGTACCTTGTCAGCTCGGGGGTTTGAACTTGCAACCTTCCGGTTACTAGTCCAACGCTCTAACCACTAGGCTACGCTGCCGCCCCCATTGGCGGGTAAGAATGTCTAATTCACCTGTCAGGTTGGCGTGTGGTAACATGCCGGGCTCTATAGTGTAAGCATTTAATAAAAATAGTTAAGTATGGGCACAAGTGCGAGTTGTGATCTATAACTAAATAAATGCTGCAGTATCTATTTTCATATTTGCAAATGCACAAAGAAATCTGAATCCTAACATTATAGCTATCCCACCTCGCACAGCAACACTGCCTGTCTGGGGGTATCAGCACTACTGGTGCTGAAAGATTTGTTTTTAGAAACAATGGGCAGAGGCATAAAAGTTGGTCTAATTTACTCGAAAGTCTAATAAAGTGAGACTTTGTCCTCGTGTTTCTTGGCTATTAAAATGGTTTTGTTCAAAAGCTAGTTTGCTTTTCAATGTTTGAGTTTGCTCCCACTGCTAGCCTATACTAGTGACATTCTCACAGGCATATGTGATGACTGAGTGGCCCGGTTACCATGGTAACCTTAAAGCTAAACATTTTTGTCTCTGATATTTTTGTTAAAATACTCAGATCACAGAATATTAAATTAAACCGTACAAGTTAGCATTGGATCACAAAACTACCTCTAACTCCCTTCATACTGGACACACAGACAAAAGTTAATCTGACTCTGGGGAAGTATCCCTTTAACAACAACTATCCTCATTGACAAGTCAAACCTATAAAGGAAAATGTCACCTTACCAAATGGTTGTTTTGATTGTCGATAGGTAGATATAATATACTTCAGTCTGAACTTTGTTGTGCTTGAATCAAAATGGTTCCCTGCACCTTTCTCTCATCCTTTAAACCTCACTTGCCCCATCTGACAATCCACCAATCATAGCAGCTCACAGGAGAAAGGAAACAGAAAGTAAACAGTGATCAGCTGAGAACAGAGTCATTAGTGTCTGACTCTCCTATTCCAGGAAGGAGACAGAAACCAGCCACCAGACTGTAGTGTAGCAACCCTCTGTGGGTGGTAAAATCATCTGGACTAGTTCCAAATGTTATTTTCAATACCTTGTTTTGCCTCTTTTTCAGTGTCTTTTTAAATTGTCAGGGACCACCATGTTGGCATACATAACTTGAGTGTTGCACCAGATTTGCTATCAAGCCGATTAATATTCAGTCCCTAGGCAGATGTTAAACTGTAGCAACAGGAGACAATACAGTAAAACACGTTGCACCAGTATCTTATCTGTGTAGTAATAACATTAATGATGTATATTGGCTAGATGTTGGATTGGGATTAGAGACGGTGACTAAGCAATAAGAGGAAAACAGAACAGAAATACAGGAGTGAGGGATGATGTGAGTGAAGAGAGAGAGTGGGAGGGGGGGATTGATCCAAGGCCTTGAGTTTCGGTTTCCTGGTCTGCTACAGCATGACTACATCTGAGCTGTTACCAGGGAAGTCATGTGACCATGCTTGTAGAAACCAAGCAGCTCCCACTATAAATGTGTAAGGTTCATACGGTTAAAAAGATTCAACAGCACTGAGCAAATTGCAGGTCTGCTGAGAGCAAACTTGAACATTGTGAAAATTCTGTGCAACTTCCAGCATGCGTTTCCTGTGCACACTGAGGCTGTACCAGCTTTAAGTTACAGTTTCAGACAGTGGTCAAGTAGGCTACTGTGGATGATGATAATGTAGACCTACCAGAGTGGCCTACCATAAAAAAACAATGGAGAAAATGCATCCCATAACATGGAAATAGCTGTTCTATCATTCAGCCTCCTCCAGTAGCAGCTGGTGCACCAACAAAAAAAAAAAAAGTGTCAAGGGAAGCCAGCTTGGATTTGGCGTCACTCCTATCAAATCCCATTAGGAGCATACGTCATTGATAGAAAAAATGTAAATTAAAATTGTCCCTTTCTTAAATTAGCCATGGATGGAGATAGGAATTTGTGGTTTTACTTCATTCTAATTTGACATACAGTAAATAATTAGTCTGGATTTCCTGAATCGGAAATGCCCTAAACTGTTGTTCTGGTCTATCCTCTCTCGGAGGTTATGGCAAAGGTGACCACAGATGGTGTCTAGATCCATGGAAGGGATCATTTGACCAACAGTGTGAACGTCAATCCCCCCTAACCGACTGAAGCACGGCGACAAAGGCGTTAAGTTTGGTCCTGCACCCCTTCTACCTTGAGACCTAAGTCCGAGCCAGCAGCCTTTACACAGCATCCAGTTGAAACTCTCAACTGCCTTTTCTCTCATGCCTTTTCTCTAAGGAGTGCGACATGAGTCCATGTGGAGTGAGCATGGAGAGAGATTCTGATCAAACTTCTCTCATGTTGCTGGTGTACCGGTAGGAAAATGGACAAGACATAATGGACAATGGCGGTGAGAGACATTATCAAGGGCCATCCACTTTGAACGTGTGCCATTGGAAGGACGAACTGAAATACTATCTGAAGAAGAACATGAAGACAGTGCCGAGAGGGAATGGGGGGGGGTCAACCATGCCTGTCAGGGCTGGGCGATATGGCCATAATCTCATATCCCGATGTAGGTAATTTCATATCCCAATAATGATACATATCACGATATAGCACATTTATATAAAATTACCACATGTAAAGACCTGTTTCTTACTAAATGTTTAAATATATTCAACAAATTAAAAAGGTACTTACTCATATTGATTATTTCTCCTTTTATTTAGAACATTTGTACAATTTTTCAGTTAAGCATGTAACAAAATAACATGGGGGGAGGTGGGCTTGCCTGTTTTGCATGTTATTTTGGCATTTATACATGTCACATAACAATTTGCAATTGGTACCTTGGGTCAAGTGTTAGCACCAACTCACGAAACCCCTGTTTCTCGACCGTGTAAATTGGAGCCATGTCTTTGCAGATGTAAGTTGTAATGGCAGCTGTTATCGCCCTCCATCTTTGCCATATGGTGTACCGCGGGCAAAAGCCTCTTGCAACGTCCGAGCCGGGGGTTTGTTTTGAGCACTCGACTGTACTTTTTTGGGTCTCATCCATAGACTCTCTCCATACTGTTTCACATGATTCTTGCATAGGTGGTGAAAGAGGTTAGTGGTGTTTGAGCCTGTTGTTGGGACCGGTCTGCAGCATATTTTGCAGAGGACGGTTTTCTGGTCCATGTCAGACTTTTCATACCCAAACCACGTCTATGCTACCGAAGTAGCCCCTCTTCTAGGTATGAGCTCTGTGTCTCCGAGCTCTGTGTCACATTTACTCTCCTCCATGTTTGTTTGTGTTGCAAATTTCTTTCCGCACAAAGCACGTCCAATTGACAAAAAAACATTGCCGTAAAGAGTGTGATTTGCGAAACAAGTAAATAAACGATAGAGCAAAATACGAAACAAGACGTTGTTCTATCGTCAAACGATATATATCGCCATATCGCCCAGCCCTAGTGCCCGTAATTGTTCATTTGTGGGGATCAGGTTGATTGTGGAGGTCTGCACACTGCAGAATTTATAGTAATTTAGACTAAGAATACATTGAGATACCGATCTGTTGTCATTAACATGCCACTCATGACAGTTTAAGACAGGGAGAAACGGGGGCTGTAATGAGAAAGGTTAATATTGGTAATAAAGTAGTACAAACCAAACAGTTGAGGTCTGAAGTTTACATACACTTACGATGGAGTAATTAAAACTTGTTTTTCAACCACTCCACAAATTTCTTGTTCACAAACTATAGTTTGGGCAAGTCGGTAAGTCATTTTTCCAACAATTGTTTACAGACAGACTATTTCACTTAGAATTCACTGTATCACAATTCCAGTGGGTCAGAAGTTTACATACACTAAGTTGAAGCCACTGCTCCAAAACAGCCATAAAAAAGCCAGACTACGGTTTGCAACTGCACATGGGGACAAAGATCATACTTTTTGGAGAAATGTCCTCTGGTCTGATGAAACAAAAATAGAACTGTTTGGCCATAATGACCATTGTTATGTTTGGAGGAAAAAGGGGGAGCCTTGCAAGCCGAAGAACATCATTCCAACCGTGAAGCACATGGGTGGCAGCATCATGTTGTGGAGGTGCTTTGCTGTAGGAGGGACTGGTGCACTTCACAAAATAGATGGCATTATGAGGAGGAAAATGATGTGGCTATATTGAAGCATCATCTCAAGAAATCAGTCAGGAAGTTAAAGCTTGGTCGCAAATGGGTCTTCCAAATGGCAATGACCCCAAACATACTTCCAAAGTTGTGGCAAAATGGCTTAAGGATAACAAAGTCAAGGTATTGGAGTGGCCATCCCAAAGCCCTGACCTCAATCCTATAGAGAATTTGTGGGCAGAACTGAAAAAGCATGTGAGAGCAAGAAGGCCTACAAACCTGACTCCGTTACACCAGCTCTGTCGGGAGGAATGGGCCAAAATTCACCCACCTTATTGTGGGAAGCTTGTGGAAGGCTACCCTTAACATTTGACCCAAGTTAAACAATTTAAAGGCAATGCTACCAAATACTAATTGAGTGTATGCAAACTTCTGACCGACTGGGAATGAGATGAAAGAAGTAAAAGCTGAAATAAATCATTCTCTCAACTATTATTCTGACATTTCACATTCTTAAAATAAAGTGGTGATCTTAACTGACCTAAGACAGGCAATTTTAACTAGGATTAAATGTCAGTAAAAATATATATATATATAGTCCCCTGTTTGCAAATGTAGATTCTAACTGTTTTGGTGTGTGCTAAGTTGAGGGTCTTGAATTTGCGTGATAGACAATGTGGAGCACTGAAGACTGTAATTATAAATTTGGTTGTAAAACATTTATGGTAGAGGTTTTGTTTTAGCATGTTATCAGAATTCAAATATTAAAGTGCATCAATGCATATGGCTTTCTGATGTTTCAGTACGTTTATAAGTGGACTAGCAGTCGTGACTAACGTGTTACGGGTTAGATAGAATGATTTAAGCGCAAATGTATTTGTAGCCGGAGGCGAAGTACATACAGGGCATGTTTTTGAGACAGAATGTTTGCATAAATGTGTGCCAAATGACAGGGGACCATCGCTGTTCATTCATAACCCGGGGTAAGGGTAACTTGACTATCGTAGTGGAACATCAGAAAAAGCTTAGCGATGATCTCGCAAACGAACACCAACCAGACAACGATTGAAATCTGTTTGGATGGGTTCAGTCATTATTTGGTGTTATGGGAGCTACAATATTTCATCGGTTGATTTATAATGCTTATTGTAACTTGTAAGAAATTGTGCAGCAAAGCCGTTGAGACTATTCTTGTCATGACATTACTAACCCCTGAAGGAGACCCCTCAGAACCCTATTTACCTTATTTATTTCCTATGCCTGATTAAGATGATGATAATCCATAACACCAAGGTAAAACATTGAGTTAATGGTGCAGCATGTCCATAGGCCATGCTCACAGTGGTGGTTTTGTAAATGGTGCTCCCAAGGTAGAGTTTAAGGGCCTACCGTCATGGTGACCCTGTAGCAATATCGACAGTCTCAACAAGCGATCACCTTGTGTGTGGTGATAAAGTATGTACTGATGTTTAAATTCATATGTTCCTTTCCCCCTTCTGAGAATTAAGTTCACTATGTGAAGGTTTTAAACTCAATGACAACGGAGGTCATTTACAATTGTACTAAGTGTAAGAAAGTCTTCCATTTTCCCTCAATTCCTCTCATGTTAATGCTCATTTGATGACAATGCTCATAAAGTAATTTCCTATTAGGTTGAGAATTGTCTCAAAAGGGAAAAATAAGTGGAGGAAATGTATATTCATTACATACTATACTGTTTAATTGGGCTCCCGAGTGGCCAGTGGTCTAAGACACCTGGTTCAAATCCAGGCTGCATCACATCCGGCCACAATTGGTCCAGCGCCGTCCGGGCCATCATTGTAAATAAGAATTTGTTCTTAACTGACTTGCCTAGTTAAATAAAGGTCAAATTATGAGCCGCTTGGGTGCGACCGCAGAGCGTGACGACCTGTGTTGATGATCGGCAGGAACTTAGCTATGTAGGAAGTGTAGGGAGTAATATAAAATGTATTATTATTCCCATACTATTTATTATTACAGAGAATCAGACAAATGATGCTACCCTCGGCCTATTGGTTACTTAGCGTATTCAAGCCTGCCAAAAAATACAACACTGCCCCTTTAAGACAAAAAAATATTGCATTTTACCGACTCGCTTTTCAAAGATAGAAATGTAAACGTTTTGTGCTCTTGTAAGAAGCAATCCTTCACCCATTGCTGATTACAAAGTATCTATAACTGGGCTAATAACTCACTATCTAGCAACGGATAAGAACAAATGTGCACACGGCTACATGCAGCTCTCGCTTTGATCTCAAACACAAACGCATCTACTCACGACCGCTCATGCTGAAACCACAGTCCAGTTGAAAGTGAATGGCACAGATCCATTATGGCAATGGTCTATTTGCATATAGGCCTAATGCAGCTCTGATTGGATATGGCGCACCAGTCTGTGCAGAGTACGGGCCTGAGTCGTGCCGGTCAATGCAACAGGATCCTACTCCTATGCCTTCTGCCTACAATAAAATCGCTTGCACAGTTAGTTTTACATACTAAGTCTTGCATAGTTTGTTTAGTTTCAGTATCTTGCATTGAAAGTGGCTAATATTGCATTGATTCAATCACAATTCCTACAGTAGAGGGAAACGTTGATAGTGTTTACTAAGGGGGAAAACTCTAGAATTTTGAGTTAAGTTCAACCTCATACTTTCCTGCACAGGCTGATATTCTTTCTGTGAGGCAGTCCAGGGGGAGCAGGGTGCACAGCTTAGAGGGAACATTGCTCAAGAGCATTATGGCCATCTATGAGAGCGATATATATATACTTTTTTTTTTAAATATGTTCTCTAAAGAAGCTTGGTTGTACAATTAAATGTCAAATACACTGCATTTCAAACAGTCATCAATAATCTAACGAATTCAGGGCTTGTGAAATTATACTTAGGCTAAATACAGTATAAGCCCAAAATAGTTTTTTTGCCATAATCACTGATCTGGCTTTCAAGTTTGCCTATGGAATGCCCTTTTTGTTACACATTTAACCAGAACCATGCATAATGCACATTCACTAATAATGCACATTCACTAATAATGACTAACTTATTGTAGCAGGCATTATAGAAAATTAAACACAAGTCTTATAAATATCTCAAGCACAAACCCACATGCTATTGAGTAGCCAGCTAATCTTTAGGCTGTTTCAAATCTAGCCAACTTTGATCTCTTTGTTAGCTAACAAGGTAGATCAGTTGAATTGTTATGAACACACTCTTCTTGTTAACTCATAATGACACAACAACAAGGTTCCAGATTAACACTTACTCAACCGTATTAGAGCAATACACGGTTACCATTCCACTCAGGTTCATCAACAACGAGACTCCTGCGCAGGGGCACTAATAACAGAGTGATAGCACCGTAATAACAAATATAGGGATACTTAAAACATGGAACTTAACACTTCTGTCCATCTCCAACTGTTTGAACAGCATGCTAGCCTGTCCACAATGTTCAGATGTTGAAATCAAGTGGCCTACCTTATTTCTAGGAATGAGAGAGAACAAAGTTGCCAATTCCTTATATAATTGTGTCTTATGCTTATTGCACATTTACAAAACAGACTACACAGATAGTATAACAGTATTTGGCTAAAATGCTGCTACTGGGACCTAGTACCGCAATGACAAACTGAGAATTCATCTTCTAGAATCAATGTTCATTGATACTCCCTTTTTAGTGTCTGCTCTGTGCGCAATGAGAAGCTGATGCATTTTTATTTGAACTATTTTCTACATTGTAGAATAATAGTGAAGACATCAAAACTATTAAATGACACATATGGAATCAGGAAGTAACCACAAATCTGTTAAGCAAATCCAAATATATTTTATATTCTTTAAAGTAGCCACCCTTTGCCTTGATGACAGCTTTGGAATCTCTCAACCAGCTTCATGAGGTAGTCACCTGGAATGCTTTTCCAACAGTCTTGAAGGAGTTTCCACATATGCTGAGCACTTGTTGGCTGCTGTTCCTTTACTCTGCAGTCCAACTCATCCCAAACCATCTCAATCGGGTTGAGGTTGGGTGATTGTGGAGCCCAGGTCATCTGATGCAGCACTCCATCACTCTCCTTCTTGGTTAAATTGCCCTTACACAGCTGGGGGTGTGTTTTGGGTCATTGTCCTGTTGAAAAACAAATGATAGTACCACAAACCCCAAACCAGATGGGATGGTGTATCGCTGCACAATGCTGTGGTAGCCATGCTGGTTAAGTGTGCCTTGAATTCTAAATAAATCACAGACAGTGTCACCAGCAAAGCACCCCAACACCTCCTCCTCCATGCTTCACAGTGGGAAACACACATGCGGAGATCATCCGTTCACCTACTCCGCGTCTCACAAAGACACGGCGGTTGGAACCAGAAATTTCAATTTGCTCATCATACCAAAGGACAGATTTCCACCAGCTTAATGTCCATTGCTCGTGTTTCTTGACCCAAGCAAGTGTATTTTTCTTATTGATGTCCTTTAGTAGTGGTTTCTCTGCAGCAATTCGACCATGAATGTCTGATTCACACACTCTCCTGTGAACAGTTGATGTTGAGATGTGTCTGTTACTTGAACTTGGTGAAGCATTTATTTGGGCTGCAATTTCTGAAGCTGGTAAGCCTAATGAACTTATCCTCTACAGCAGAGGTAACTCAGGGGTCTTCCTTTCCTGTGGCGGTCCTCATGAGAGCCAGTTCCATCATAGAGCTTGATGGTTTTTACGAATGCACTTCAAAAAATGTTCTTGGCATTTTCCGGATTGACTGACCTTAATGTCTTAAAGTAATGATGGACTGTCATTTCTCTTTGCTTGAGCTGTTTTTGCCATAATATGGACTTTGTCTTTTACCAAATAGAGCTATCTTCTGTATACCACCCCTACCATGTCACAACACAACTGAATGGCTCAAACGTATTAAAAATGAAAGAAATTCCACAAATGAACTTAACAAAAACCTGTTAACCTGTTAATTGAAATACATTCCAGGTGACTACCTCATTAAGCTGGTTGAGAGAATGCCAAAAGTGCGCAAAGCTGTCATCAAGGCAAAGGGTGGCTACTTAGAAGATTCTGAAATATTAAATAAATAAATATATTTTAACACATTTTTGGTTACTACATGATTCCATGTGTGTTATTTCATAGTTTGAGGTCTTCACTATTATTCTATAATGTAGAGAATAGTAAAAAATAAAGAAAAATCCTGTAATGAATAGGTCTGTCCAAACTTTTGACTGGTACTGTATGCACTTGTAAATGGGAATGTGCACACAGGACAGAAGGAGCGAAGAAGACGAGACCAAAACGACAACATGAGAAAAAGCAGACATAAACGTTCATAAAAAAAATTTAATTAAAGGATTTTTGCGAAACAGGCAGACATTCGCCCAGCCCTATAGTCAATTCAACACTAAATATAACAACAGAAAGCCTCACCTGTCTTCCTGAGCAGAGCTCCTGACAGGCTTTCGTTTACATCCTTCTCTTCTTTTTCTTCTTCCTCTCTCCTCCTCTCCCGTACATGCCCCTGCTGTGGCTGTGTGTATTCCATCTGGTCACCAGGACTGCTCAGCCGAACCAAGTTCATCTTGTCCTGTCTCTCCACACACACCTGGTCCCCCAGGGCAGCAAACAGCTCTTGGAGGCCTGCCAGCCCATATTCTCTGAGGGTCAGCTGCCTGCTGTACATCTGCTTGTAGCAGGCACACAGCTTAGGCACCTCCACACCACCAGGGAAGGTGCCGAGCATGAGCAGCACCTCTCTTCTGAGCCTGTTCAGGCACACAGCTGGAGAGGAAGACAAATCAACACGTTAGGCAAGATCAAAGGTCTCCTTGTTTTGAAAATACGTCTGACTACAAATCTGAGGGTTGGATTGGTGTAAGTAAGACGGCGAAATCCATGTTTTCACTTATCCACTCATATACAGATCAGTGGGTTCCTGAACTTCTGACCTTTGCTGATATCCTGTGCTGAGCTTCCAGGTGCAGTGGGACGTTCTATAGCTGCTGCTGACGATGATGCTAATGATGAGGAAGATGATGAGGTGGATGTGTGTAGACGAGACGTGATAGGCCATACAGTCAGTCCTCCAGTAGAGGAGAAGCGGAGCTGGTCAGGTATGGTCTTCAGCAGTGTCTCTAGTGCCAACAACCTAAAATAAAATAAGATAGGATTAGAATGTTTGTACTTCACCGATACCTACTGTGTGAGAAAACATTTACCATAGTAACAATGTAGAGTAGGGATAAGATAATGATTTTATTTTCCCTGTGGGGAAATTCTGGTTGCAGCTCTATATACAAAAAAGGAATCAAAACATAAACAAGAACATATAACGAGACAACAAATACAGATAGAAAAAAAGTGTTAATGAGCTATCATTAATTATCTGTACACTATACATCAGTACACTGTCATCTGCAATGTCAACTGCTAGGATAGCTGGGCACGAGGCCAGCTTTTCCAATCTCGGGCCTCTGGAGCCCAAGGGGTGCACATTTTGTTTCTTGCCCTAACACTACACAGCGGATTCAAATGATCAAAGCTGGATGATTAGTTGATTATTTGAATCGGCTGTGTAGTGCTAGGGCAAAAAACAAAATGTGCACCCCTTCGGTTCCCAAGTTTGGGAAACCCTGTACTAGGACTTGGAGGTTCCCCAACTTGCAGCCTGCAGGTCAAATTTGGCCCGCGGGCGATTTTTCTGAAGGGGAGGACATAAAAGACAGTAAAAACACTAGCAAATCAGCTTCAAGATATTTTACTTTTGGAAATATGTTGCAAAGTATTCCCAAACATAATAGAGATACAGTTGAAGTCAGAAGTTTACATACACCTAGGCCAAATAAATGTAATACATACACTTAGCTAAATACATTTAAACTCTAGTAATACATTTAAATTCTATTTAATCCTAGACAAATTCCCTGTCTTAGGTCAATTAGGATCCCCACGTTATTTTAAGAATATGAAATGTCAGAATAATAGTAGAAAGAATGATTTATTTCAGCTTTTATTTCTTTCATCACATTCCCAGTGGGTCAGAAGTTTACAAACTCAATTAGTATTTGCTAGCATTGCCTTTAAAATTGTTTAACTTTAGTCAAACGTTTTGGGAAGCCTTACAAAAGCTTGGGTGAATTTTGGCCCATTCCTCTTGACAGAGCTGGTGTAACTGAGTCAGGTTTGTAGGCCTCCATGCTCTCACACGCTTTTTCAGTTCTGCCTACAAATCTTCTATAGGATTGAGGTCAGGGCTTGGATGGCCACTCCAATACCTTGATTTTGTTGTCCTTAAGCCATTTTGCCACAACTTTGGAAGTATGCTTGGGGTCATTGTCCATTTGGAATACCCATTTGCGGCCAAGCTTTAACTTCCTGACTGATGTCTTGAAATGTTGCTTTAATATATCCACATAATTGTCCTCCTCATGATGCCATCTGTTTTGTGAAGTGCACAAGTCCCTCCTGCAGCAAAGCACCCCAACAACACGATGCTGCCACCCCCGTGCTTCACGGTTGGGATGGTGTGCTTCACGGTTGGGATGGTGTTCTTCACGGTTGGGATGGTGTTCTTCGGCTTGCAAGCCTCCCCCTTTTTCCTCCAAACACAACAATGTTCATTATGGCCAAACAGTTGTATTTTTGTTTCATCAGACCAGAGGACATTTCTCCAAAAAGTATGATCTTTGTCCTCATGTGCTGCAAAACCGTAGTCTGGCTTTTTTATGGTGGTTTTGGAGAAGTGGCTTCTTCCTTTTTTTTTTTTACCTTTATTTTACTAGGCAAGTCAGTTAAGAACAAATTCTTATTTTCAAGGACGGCCTAGGAACAGTGGGTTAACTGCCTGTTCAGGGGCAGAACGACAGATTTGTACCTTGTCAGCTCGGGGGTTTGAACTTGCAACCTTCCGGTTACTCGTCCAACACTCTAACCACGAGGCTACCCTGCCTTTCAGGTTACATTGATATAGGACTCGTTTTACTGTGGATATAGATACTTTTGTACCTGTTTCCTCCAGCATCTTCACAAGGTCCTTTGCTGTTGTTCTGGGATTGATTTGCACTTTTCACACCAAAGTACGTCCATATCAAGGAGACAGAGCGTGTCTCCCTCCTAAGCGGTATGAAGGCTGCATGGTCCCATGGTGTTTATACTTGCGTACTATTGTTTGTACAGATGAACGTGGTACCTTCAGGCATTTGGAAATTGCTCCCAAGGATGAACCAGACTTGTGGAGGTCTACAATTGTTTTTCTGAGGTCTTGGCTGATTTCTTTTGATTTTCCCATGATGTCAAGCAAAGAAGCACAGAGTTTGACGGTAGGCCTTGAAATACATCCACAGGTAGACCTCCAATTGCCTCAAATGATGTAAAATTAGCCTATCAGAAGCTTCTAAAGCCATGACATCATTTCTGGAATTTTCCAAGCTGTTTAAAGGCACAGTCAACTTAGTGTATGTAAACTTCTGACCCACTGGAATGGTGATACAGTGAATTCTAAGTGAAATAATCTGTCTGTAAACAATTGTTGGAAAAATGACTTGTGTCATGCACAAAGTAGATGTTTTAACAAACTTGCCAAAATTATAATTTGTTAACAAGAAATTTGTGGAGTGGTTGAAAAACACATTTTAATTAATGACTCCAACCTAAGTGTATGTAAACTTCTGACTTCAACTGTATGTGATTGCATACAAACGTGAGCAAGGTTTGAAATTATTATGTTTTAGGAAAATATCTGTTGGGCTTTGTGCGGTCAACATAGTCTACAAATGATTTGTAATTACGTGCTGGCCCCCTGACCATCTACTCAATAAAAAAAATGTCCTGCTGCTGAATCTAGTTGATGATCCCTGGTGCACAGGCTTTCATACCAGCTCAACTTGTAACACTGATTTAACCCATGAGAAGTTGACTATTGGTGTGTACAGTACACCTCTCGGACCAGTTGCCCTTCACTGTCTTATATTAGAAGTTCTCCTTGCCTGTTTGAGCATCCCAGATCCAGAGGCTTGTTGTAGGCCTTCAGGTAAAGGTTGTGAATCTTGAATATGGAGAGACCCTCAGGATAGTCCATACACAGATTCACCAGCTCTCCCTTGGTTTCCTCCATGATATCAGTCTGCTTTCAAGAGGAAACGTTTAGTCTATTTGACTGGCATCAAGTAAAACACATGTAGCTAGCTTCATGTAATACAAATAGGCACACTGTGGGGTTAGTGGTGTGATTTTCAAAGCAGTAGCTGTGCACTTCATGCAGTACCTGGGTCTGATGTTCCTGTGTCCTGTCAAGGCCTGTCAAGTAAAAAAGTTATTGGAGCAATGACTCATCATTGGTCCTGGGGAATGGCACATGATATAAAACATACAACTAAAAATATGTTATTGCAACAATGGAATTTTGTTTAGCTAGCTTGATGTTGCTGCAGAACACGACAAAGCAAAACGTGATGATGCTGCAAACAAGTCAAAACGGGCTTGAAGTCAGATAAATAAATAAAAAAGTAGGTAGCTAGCTACAAGTGCCCACGTGACGTTGATACCTGGCTCTAACTAGTACATTGTCTTTGAACAAGATTAGCTAGCTAGCCAGTTATCTACTCTCGCTTTTCAAATTATTTAGCTTCGTTCGCCTCCAAAGCCACATTATCTAGCTTATTAATAGTACATAATGGCGTTTAACACTAACTACCTAGCTAGCTAGCTAGCTAACTAATGTTCGTTGGCTAACGTCCCGCATCCAGTGAGTACCAGGGGTGTATTCATTCCGCCAGTTGCCAAACGTTTCGCAATAAAACGACAGTTTCCATTGCACAATATCAGGTAGGTCACTCCCCGTTTCGTTCTATTTGCTTCCGTTTAAGAAACGTTTTGCTACAGAATTGGTTAAATGAATACATTCCTGTTAACGATAGCCACCTACCTGGCTGCCTGGTTAAGACACTTCTGGACCATCTTGCATGTATAAACAAATAATTTCACACCGTAAATAATCTGCAATTATCCGTAGATGTTACTGACAAAACTCAGAAAGGCAAGCTGCTGCACTTGGTTTTAAATTGCCTCTGGATCCTTGGCTACAATGTTTACGTGGCTAGATTACATTATTTATCGATGGTAATACACGGGGACTGTATTGAAATGTTGTGTCGCCACCTACTGGGAAGGAGATTTGCCCAATGATTTATCATTGGTTTTTGACTCTTGTATGACAGTATATGAATATTACAACAGAATACCTGATTGATAATATAATATTGACAATATAGACAGACATTCAGTGACTGAGACATAGGCCTAATATGTTTAATGATACAACATGTCAAACAGCAGTTCTATCATATGCATTTTATGTGTTGAATAATTTGTTTTATAGCAACGGTTATATTGGGATTATGTGATTTATGATGACTGGAGGAAAAAAATATGGTCAGTTCAATCCCACACAAATTTGTATTTGATGTCCTTCATTTGGTTTTTGTAAACTGCATCAAAGTATTCTGCCTGGGACACAGTCAATTGGTTCTTCCAATCTCCAGCGATTCCTGCAGAAACATAGTCACATTAACACATTGGACTGTTCCAGACGGCCTATCATTTCCAAATACTCTGTTCAAAGATATTGTCATTTATAAAGATATGTGGGTACCTTTCCTAAGGAACTCTGATTTATTACGGTCCATAAACTCATTGGGGACCAGGGAGTAGTTGGACATCTTGTTCTGTTTCATGTTCTTGAACACACAATGGTCTGCTATCTTCTCTATTACCTCAGAGTCCAGAGACTTCCCCATGAATTGCGAGATCTTTGACACAGAATCACTCAGATCCTGGGGGGTCACATGATTTTATATCAATAACTTTGAAGGACTACAATGAAATATATCCATGTGTGTTCTTGACTGAATCTGACTAAGTTGTGTTGGGAGTAACCACAGTAGATAAAACATTTTTTAAACAAATTGTGGGAGTAAAAACATGGTGGTCTACACAGTCGTGGCCAAAACTTTTGAGAATTACACAAATATCAATTTTCACAAAGTCTGCTGCCTCACCTTGTATGTTGGCAATTTGCATATACTCCAGAATGTTATGACGAGTGATCAGATTAATTGCAATTAATTGCAAAGTCCGTCTTTGCCATGCAAATGATCTGAATCCCCCCCAAAACATTTCCACTGCATTTCAGCCCTGCCACAAAAGGACCAGCTGACATCATGTCAGTGATTCTCTCGTTAACACAGGTGTGAGTGTTGACGAGGGCAAGGCTGGAGATCACTCTGTCATGCTGATTGAGTTTGAATAACAGACTGGATGATTCAAAAGGAAGGTGGTGCTTGGAATCATTGTTCTTCCTTGGTTACCTGCAAGGAAACACGTGCCGTCATCATTGCTTTGCACAAAAAGAGCTTCACAGGCAAGGATATTGCTGCCAGTAACACTACACCTAAATCAACCATTTATCGGATCATCAAGAACTTCAAGGAGAGCGGTTCAATTGTTGTGAAGAAGGCTTCAGGGAGCCCAAGAAAGTCCAGCAAGCGCCTGGACCGTCTCCTAAAGTTGATTCAGTTGCGGGATCGGGGCACCACCAGTACAGAGCTTGCTCAGGAATGGCAGCAGGCAGGTGTGAGTGCATCTGCATGAACAGTGAGGCAAAGACTTTTGGAGGATGGCCTGGTGTCAAGAAGGGCAGCAAAGAAACCACTTCTCTCCAGGAAAAACATCAGGGACAGATTGATATTCTGCAAAAGGTACAGGGATTGGACTGCTGAGGACTGGGGTAAAGTCATTTTCTCTGATGAATCCCCTTTCCAATTGTTTGGGGCATCTGGAAGAAAATATTTTCTGACAAGGTGAGCGCTACCATTAGTCGTGTCATGCCAACAGTAAAGCATCCTGAGACCATTCATGTGTGGGGTTGCTTCTCAGCCAAGGGAGTGGGCTCACTCACAAGGACACAGCCATGAATAAAGAATGGTACCAACACATCCTCCGAGAACAACTTCTCCCAACCATCCAGGAACAGTTTGGTGACGAACAATGCCTTTTCAAACATGATGGAGCACCTTGCCATAAGGCAAAAGGGATAACTAAGTGGCTCTGGGAACAAAACATCGATATTTTGGGTCCATGGCCAGGAAACTCCCCAGACCTTAATCCCATTGAGAACTTGTGGTCAATCCTCAAGAGGCAGGTGGACAAACAAAAACTCACAAATTCTGACAAACTCCAAGCATTGATTATGCAAGAGTGGGCTGTCATCAGTCAGGATGTGGCCCAGAAGTTAATTGACAGCATGCCAGGGCAGATTGCAGAGGTCTTGAAAAAGAAGGGTCAACACTGCAAATATTGACTCTTTGCATCAAATTCATGTAATTGTCAATAAAAGCCTTTGACACTTATGAAATGCTTGTAATTATACTTCAGTATTCCATAGTAACATCTGACAAAAATATCTAAAGACACTGAGGCAGCAGACTTTGTGAAAATTAATATTTGTGTCATTCTCAAAACTTTTGGCCATGACTGTACATCCCTAACATCAAACACACTCATCTCTAACTCTGTATAAAGGAAGAGATGTTATCAAATGCAATCATCGCGTTCAAGTGTAAGTCCTTTTGTTAGGGTATTGACTGTGCATACGATACTCACAAATATCATCTCTTCGTAGGAGATGTACATGGTGCGGTCCTGGTCCTTAGCATTCAACCAGCCTATCACGTGGTCAAACCACGAACCAAACATCACTGGGGGGATGGGGGGACCACAAAGGTATCATCAAAGCTATTACAATAAAAGACAACTACAAATGCTCTATCAATACTTGATAGGTCAGAGGATAAGTGGATTAATTGTGAATAACAGAGGTAGCGTCAATTATTCAAAGGAAGGAGACTAAACAGTACATCAATTGTTAATGATAATTCCAGGGTAATAAATATGCTGGCCTTGAACATTGCTCTTTTGATAAATTGCTCCTGTTCTTTCATATTGGATATTTGAGCCCATAGATTCTAGAGCCAAGTCTGCTTTATACAGTAGAGTAGGTCACCGGGACCTAAATAAATCTGTCAATCAAAAAAGCACAGATCACTAAGCCTTTTCTGATTCTAAAAGCATGAAACTGATATCAAAATGTCTGTAATAGCTGGAAAACAAGAAAGAATACTAAACCTTTTCCATTGAGGAACTTCTGCAGGAATTGGTCCTGAGTGCCAGGTTGGACCAGGAAGGAGGCCATGCCGTAGTAGTGATAGGAGGATGTGAACACATCTTTAGGGTTTCTCATCACATAGATGACCTGGAGATGAGGAATCTCTCTGATCAACCATTCATTACCCAAGGCCATTGTGTATTATTTTAATAGTGCGCAATCAGCCTTAGAATTGTAACATTCGATGTAGTGACAGACTACATTCTCTTGACATGATGAGAAATGTGATCAACTGGGTATTAAACCCAGGTCATCAATGTGACCTATGATCGTGTTAGCCCATTGTGTTAAAGCCTAAAGCTAAAGCAGCATAGTTCACCAAACCAGCTTCACTACAGGAGCTGATCTACACGTATCTACAGTGCACTACCTTAGGCTTGACAGTGAAGAAGGAGGCGGGCATCATGTTGTAGTGGTAGTGGGTAGAAAACAGGCGTGGTGATGCCCTCTGCTCCAGATTGAGGACACAGGCCCTTGTCTCTTCTAGCCAAGGAACTCTGTCCCAATTTGGGACAGTCAGCACCGGGGTCAGGTCCCCTCCACTCTGTACCAGGGGAACAATCTCCTGCATCCATGTTGTACCTGGGGGGAGAGGGACAGAGAAAGACAGGGGTAAAGACAGGTGGAGTGGAAAAGCAGATGTTTGAGCTTCATTTACATTTACAAAATAAAGCTCTAGCAGGGAATGAACCCCATGAACCAGCAAGTTTGTACTCCCAAAGGAAGGCATGATAACTGCAGTCCTGGAAATGGTCATATAGAGTGCAATCGGAAAGTATTCAGACCTCTTGACTTTTTACACATTTTGTTACTAATTTATAAAATATCACATTTACATATGTATTCAGACCCTTTACTCAGTACTTTTTGACTCACCTTTGGCATCGATTAAAGCCTCAAGTCTTTGTCTGTATGACTCTACAAGCTTGGCACACCTGTATTTGGGGAGTTTCTCCTATTCTTCTCTGGAGATCCTCTCAAGCTCTGTCAGGTTGGATGGGGAGCGTAGCTCAAGAGATGTTCGATCAGGTTCAAGTCCGGGCTCTGGCTGGGCCACTCAAGGACATTCAGCGACTTGTTCCGAAGCCACTCCTGCATTGTCTTGGGTGTGTACTTAGGGTTGTTGTCCTGTTAGAAGGTGAACCTTGGCCCCAGTTTGAGGTCCTGAGCGCTCTGGTGCAGGTTTTCATCAAGGATCTCTGTACTTTGCTCTGTTCATATTTCCCTCGATCCTGACTAGTCTCCCAGTCCCTGCCGCTGAAAAACATCCCCACAGTGTGATGCTGCCACTACCACCATGCTTCACCGTAGGGATGGTGCCATATTTCTTCCAGACGTGACACTTGGCATTCAGGCCAAAGAGTTCAATCTTGATTTCATCAGACCAGAGAATCTTGTTTCTCATGGTCTGAGAGTATTTAGGTGTATTTTGGCAAACTCCAAGTGGGCTGTCAAGTGTCTTTTACTGAGGAGTGGCTTCTGTCTGGCTACGCTACCACAAAGGCCTGATTGGTAGAGTGCTGCAGAGATGGTTGTCCTTCTGGAAGGTTCTCCCATTTCCACAGAGGAACTCTGGAGCTCTGTCAGAATAACCATTGGGTTCTTGGTCTACTCCCTGACCAAGGCCCTTCTCCCCCGGTTGCTCAGTTTGGCCTGGCGGTCAGCTCTAGGAAGAGTCTTCGTGGTTCCGAACTTCTTCCATTTAAGAATGATGGAGGCCACTGTGTTCTTGGGGATCTTCAATGCTGCAGACATTTTTTTGGTACACTTCCCCAGATCTGTGCCTTGACACAATCCTGTCTCAGAGCTCTAGGGCCAATTCCTTAGTTTTTGCTCTGACATACACTGTCAACTGTGTGACCTTATATTGGCAGGTGTGTGCTTTTCCAAGTCATGTCCAATCAATTGACTCCAATCAAGTTGTAGAAACATCTCAAGGATAATCAATGGAAACAGGATGCACCTGAGCTCAATTTCAAGTCTCATAGCAAAGGGTCTGAATACTTATGTAAATTAGGTGTATGTTTTTAATACATTTGAAAAATATATATATAAAAAACGTGTTTTCGCTTTGTCATTATGGGGTATTCTGTGTAGATTGATGAGGAAAAATATTCATTCAATCAATTTTAGAATAAGGCCGTAACGTAAACATGTGCAAAAATGAAAGGGGTCTGAATACTTTCTGAATGCAATTTATATACTGAGGGTAGGATTTCTACAGTATCATAGCTTTAGCCCACAAGTACAGACAGACCTCTTTGTGATGTGCAGTCACTCAGGCATGTGCCTTATAACGTCAACAGTAGGCTTGACAACTATTTAGTGTTCACTATCACAGTGTGTGTTGCATCACATGTATTATCAACTCAGTCTGTGCAGTTGTCTACCAATAGTCTATAGTTGTTTATTAATAAAAGCTACTTACCTGACTTAGGATATGTGACAATGAGAATGTCGTCATGACGAAAAGTAAACTCCTCATAGTATTTCAGGCTCCCCTGAGGGTGTAGATATGTGGGGAGGTAGACACCCTTGTATTCTGTGTACAGCTCTGCTTCTGTCATGATCCCAAACTGCTCAGTGTGAGAGAGAACAGCTGGTAAAACTGTCAGAAAGATTGACCTTTGGCACTTCATTAACTTTGCTACGTGCTTCAAATATAAGCAGCACTCATCTGTCGTTCACCCTCTATCTTTCTCCCACTCTCTGTCTGGGTTATTGTGTTGTAAAAATTAACAGAGTAATGGACTAGTTGCCAGAATTTATTAACATCATGAAAGGACTTGCAGTTTGGAATGTAATACCTGGGGTGATATGCTGTTCAGGGCGGATGCTGCGAGTAAGCATTTCATTGGACGGTGTATACTATGGGTTTCTCATTAAGCAATAAGTATGGGGTCAATTACACGCAATATGTATTGTGTGTGTGTATATATATATATATATATATATATACACACACACACACACACACACACACACACATACATACATACATACATACGTACGTATGTATGTATGTATGTATGTATGTATGTATGTATGTATGTATGTGTGTGTGTGTGTGTGTGTGTGTGTGTGTGTGTGTGTGTGTGTGTATGTATATATATATATATACACACACACACACACACACACACACACACACACACACACACACACACACATACATACATACATACATACATACATACATACATACATACATACATACATACATACATACATACTGTGGAAAACCTCTTCAAGGTTAGGAGCGTTTGTCACAAACTAAGTGGTAAACTGTCACCAAATCACCCAAGAATGAGAGGTCTTTCGAACAGGACAGTACCTGTGTGTTTGTTTCTCCGTCCTGGTCCACCCAGGCCGTAGGCGAGGTCAAGGATAGCAGGGTTCGGTACACGAATCGGGTTCTCGGTAGGTCCAGGTCCAAACGCCAACAGGTAAGTCCAAACAATCCAGCTCATACACGGTAAATCCAGTCAATCTCTATAGTCTTTTTCTCTATTGTTCATAGCTCCTTCCAGCACTCTCTCTTTCTCTTCCTGGTTTTTCTTGACCCTTTATCTGTGAGTCGGCTCCACCTTCTGAGGGTTCCCCTTGCTTCTGGGACTTGTAGTTTTGGCGGTCGGCCATTTTGTGATCTGTAGTTCTGACAGGGGTGGCCATTTTAGTGATCGGGCAGAGCCCGTTTATTAGCTCTGCTCTCACATATCTGCCACTTATCACTCGACCCCCTTCTTTGCCACATATCTCTCCCCCTAGATCCGACCCCCTAGGTCGGGCTACCGCAGCAAAATATGCATGCATGCGGGATAACCCATCCGCGTTTCCCATTTCCTTCCCTGCTCTGTGTTTCAAGTCAAAATGAAACGGTTGGAGACTCAAAACCACCGCATCACCCGAGCGTTCTTCTCTTTAGCCCTATGCATCCAGGTGAGTGGGGCATGGTCACTGATGAGGGTGAAGTGGCGCCCCAGCAGGTAGTACTTCAGGCTTTCTAGAGCCCACTTTACTGCCAGCGCCTCTTTCTCAACGACTGAGTAGTTGGTTTCCCGTGGTTCCAGCTTCCTGCTTAAAAACAGGATGGGGTGTTCCACCCCTTCTACCTCTTGGGATAGCACTGCTCCCAAGCCGACCTCTGAGGCATCCGTCTGAACCACAAACTCTCTCTCAAAGTCTGGTACCACCAGCACTGGGTTACAACAGAGAGCCTCCTGTAATGTCCTAAATGCTTTGGTGGCCCTTTCATCCCATTTGACCATGTTTGGCCCTCTGGCTCTAGTCATGTCGGTAAGTGGGGCGGCCACTGTGGCATAACTTGGGATGAACTTCCGGTAGTAACCGGTCAGCCCTAGGAAGGCTCGGACCTGCTTCTTATTTACTGGTTTCGGCAATTCTCTAATTGCCTTCACCTTCTTATGTTGGGGTTTGATTAACCCTCTTCCCACAGTGTATCCCAGATACTCTGTTTCCTCTAACCCCACATAACACTTGGCAGGGTTTGCCGTGAGCCCTGCCTTTCTAAGGGCATCTAACACTGCCTGTACCCGGGGTAAGTGGGATTCCCAATCTGGGCTGTAGATCCCCACGTCATCTAAATAAGCTGTGGCGTATGCCTTGTGCGGTTTTAGGACTTTGTCCATGAGCCGTTGAAAGGTTGCTGGGGCCCCGTGTAAGCCGAATGGCATGACGGTGTATTGAAACAAACCGTCAGGTGTTGCAAAGGCTGTCTTTTCTTTGGCCCTGGGGTCAGAGGAATTTGCCAGTACCCTTTTGTCAGATCAAGGGTCGTAATGTACCGAGCATGACCAATTTTCTCCAGTAGTTCATCTACTCGGGGCATGGGGTAGGCATCAAACTTCGAGATTTCATTTACCTTCCGAAAGTCGTTACAGAACCGCAACGACCCATCGGGCTTGGAGACCATCACAATTGGGCTAGACCACTCACTATGTGACTCTTCAACCACTCCAGCTGTCAACATTTTCTCAGTCTCTGCTCGGCCCGTCGAGCCTCGGGTACCCGATATGGCCTCATACTCACTTTTCTCCCTGGTAGGGAAACGATATCATGAGCCATAACCTCAGTTCGGCCAGGTACCTCTGAAAACACATCTCTGTTTTTCTGGATCAGGGTCTTTACTTCCTGTACTTGCGCTGGGGACAGAGTGGGTGAAATATTTACTTCGGCTGTCTCCTGAATGTGTGTGGGGTATGTGACCATTAGTGTTTCTCTCTCTCTCCATGCTTTTAACAGGTTTATGTGATAAATCTGTTCCTGGGGCCGTCGACCTGGCTGTCGGACCCGATAATTGACTTCTCCTATTCTCTCCAGTACTTCATATGGCCCTTTCCATGTGGCTAGTAGTTTACACTCTACTGTGGGGATCAGCACTAACACCTTATCTCTCGGTTGAAATTCCCTCAGGGTAGCCTGCCGGTTATAAGTGTGCCGCTGGTGTTCTTGTGTTTGTCTCATGTGCTCTCTGACGATGGGCATGACTGTGGCTATCCTGTCTTGCATTGCCGTGACGTGCTCTATGACACTAGTATACGGGGTGGATTGGTGCTCCCAGGTTTCCCGTGCGATGTCTAAGATTCCCCGGGGATGCCTCCCATATACCAGCTCAAAGGGAGAAAACCCCAGCGAGGCTTGAGGAACCTCTCTAATGGCAAACATCAGATACGGCAACATGCAATCCCAGTTTTTCCCATCCTTATCGATTACCTTCCTGAGCATTGACTTCAGGGTTCGGTTGAATGTCTCAACCAGCCCGTCCGTCTGAGGATGGTAAACCGATGTCCTCAACTGTTTCACCTGCCACAGTTTACAAAGGTCCGCCATAAGGCGGGACATAAAGGGGGTCCCCTGGTCGGTAAGGATCTCCTTTGGAACCCCTACCCTGGTGAACAAGAGCACTAATTCCTTTGCAATATTTTTGGAAGTCATCGTCCGAAGGGGAATGGCTTCTGGGTAGCGAGTGGTATAATCTAGAATGACCAGAATGTATTGGTGCCCTCTGGCGGATTTGGGTAGTGGGCCCACTAAATCCATCGCTATCCTCTCAAATGGCGTTTCGATTATGGGGAGTGGCACTAACGGGCTTCTAAAAGCTGGTCGGGGAGCTGTTAACTGGCACTCCGGGCACTCTCCACAATGCCGAGCCACTTCAGCTTGAATTCCTGGCCAGTAAAACCTCCTTACAATCCGGTCTCTGGTTTTATCGATACCAAGGTGTCCACCCAGAATGTGCCCATGAGCTAGATCCAGTACTGTCCTCCGGTACCGAGTGGGAACCAACAACTGTTCCACCACATCAACCCCTATTTTCGAGACTCTGTACACCAAACCCTTTTTCAGGATGAAGTGGGGAAAACTATTAGGCATCATCCCACCATTTATGGGAGTACCATCTACGACCTGCACATCTGCTCTGGCTTGTTGCAGGGTTGGATCCTGGTTTTGGGCCGTCCCAAAATTAGTCAAGGACTCTGCCAGGTCTGCTGGTTCTATATTGTCGTCCTCTGGATTCAGATCGACCCCAGCCCCACTAGTACCGGGCTGTTCGTCATCAGCGAGGTTTGCCACTTCATCCTCCGCCTCCCCTACTAGCACCTGTGATGTTGTCCCCTGGGAGACCTCTTTTCTTGGCTTTGGTTGAAGGCCCCATGCTTCTTCCTGCTTGGTCGGGGTTGTTGGATTCTCAAATATGCCATTCTTGTGGCCTAACTTCGCAAAGTTAGGAAAGTCTCTACCCAATATTACATCATATGGCATCTTTGGGACCACACCGACCTCATAATCCAGCAGACCGTCCTCTGTTTGTATGCTCACTAAGGCCATGGGGTACAGACGGGTATCCCCATGAATGCATGTAACACTGATATCCTGTCTTGTATCCAGTTTATGATTTGGCACTAGGCCTGCAACGACCAGGGTTAGCATACTGCCGGAATCCAGCAGTGCTTCAACCTCTTTCCCTTCAATCTTCACCCTGCACATATGTTTGTTTCTTGAGCTTTCAAGTACAGTGGTTACAACAGGACATGCATACCGTATATCATCTTCATTTTCACCGAGGTTACATTGCATTGGCTCTTCTTTAATAGGGCAATAGGCTGCAATATGTCCTGGTTGATTACAATTGTAACAGATAATAGAGGTTCGGGGGGGAGACCCCCTCGACACCCAGTCCCGGTTTCCGTTTTTTCCCTTAGTGTCTTGGCCTGATTCTGATTCTTTCCTCATGGCCCCACGCTGCTCTCTTCCCCCTCTATATGTTGGGACAGCCTTACCCTGTCTGCTGGTTCGCCCATGCCTGGGGAACGGGAATCTTTCCTCCTGTGCCTGCTCAGCTGTTCTTGCCGTACAATACCGTTCAACCAGGCCCACGAGATGGTCGGCGGAAAATACCTCGTTCTGGCCAACCCATCGTCTCACTTCTTGGGGTAGACCTCGCTGAAACTGGTTGAGTACGATGGTCTCGACAATCTCGGCAGATGACCGGGTCTCTGGTCGCAACCATTTCCGTGCCAGGTGAATCAAGTCGAACATCTGTGTTCGTGGGGGTTGTCCAGGTCGGTAGGACCACTGGTGGAAGCGGTGTGCCCTCACGGTATCGGTCACTCCCAGTCTAGTCAGGATCTCCCCTTTAGTTTATCGTAATCCTGTGCTTCTTTCAACTCCAGGTCGAAATACGCTTTTGAGCGTCCCCTGCCAGGTATGGTGCCAGAAGCCCTGCCCATTCTTCTTTCGGCCACTTCTCCTCTCTGCCGTCCTTTCGAAGGTGGTAAGATATGCTTCCACATCATCCTGCGCTGTCATTTTTTGAAGAAAATGATTGGCCCTCCTCTGGGTATTTGCAGCTGGTAATTGAGCCCCAATTTGGTCCGCTAGCCCCTTTAGGCCTTCTCTTAACTCCCGGGTGTTTCTCTCTTGCTCTTCTGTGAGCAGCTGGTTGGTGCGGTGCTGGATCTGTAACGTGTCCTGATACATTCGCATTGCATCCTGATGAACTATTTGTTGAGCTCTAGTTGCCTCTTGTTGGGCGGCCGCCGCTTGTAACAGGGCCTGTATGGCTCCCTCCATACTAATTTTCCTGAAAAAAACTGTCCTATCCAAACAAAGCCAAAACAAAAAAAAAACCTGACTCCCCTTTGGAGTGCTAACTGAACATTTATTTAATTTTTCCTTAATATAATAATAATAATCCTTCTACCTAACCAGTGGTATGTTAGTCCATGCCCGCATTCTCCACCACGTGTGGCAAACCTCTTCAAGGTTAGGAGCGTTTGTCACAAACTAAGTGGTAAACTGTCACCAAATCACCCAAGAATGAGAGTTCTTTCGAACAGGACAGTACCTGTGTGTTTGTTTCTCCGTCCTGGTCCACCCAGGCCGTAGGCGAGGTCAAGGATAGCAGGGTTCGGTACACGAATCGGGTTCTCGGTAGGTCCAGGTCCAAACGCCAACAGGTAAGTCCAAACAATCCAGCTCATACACGGTAAATCCAGCCAATCTCTATAGTCTCTTTCTCTATTGTTCATAGCTCCTTCCAGCACTCTCTCTTTCTCTTCCTGGTTTTTCTTGACCCTTTATCTGTGAGTCGGCTCCACCTTCTGAGTGTTCCCCTTGCTTCTGGGACTTGTAGTTTTGGCGGTCGGCCATTTTGTGATCTGTAGTTCTGACAGGGGTGGCCATTTTAGTGATCGGGCAGAGCCCGTTTATTAGCTCTGCTCTCACATATCTGCCACTTATCACTCGACCCCCTTCTTTGCCACAATACATACATACATACATACATACATACATACATACATACATACATACATACATACATACATACATACATACATACATACATACATACATGCATACATACATGAAAAATAAAGTTGAGAATGTAAACATATTTTCGAGGACCGTTGAAATAATGAATGTTGAAATCACAAGCCAAACAACTGAAAGCAAAATGCATTGAATTGTAAACAAAAATAAGACATCAAAAACAAACAAAAACTTGAGAGCAAAACTCTGACAAATGATTTTTATATTAGATTGCGAGTTTTGGTATTATATTTCCGTGAAGGGCGGAGTTTAGAGGGAGGCATAGACAATGAGTCTCCATTGGTCCACTCGTTTTGGAGTGAGAGGTTTTCTTAACCCAATCAATGAACATGATAGACAGGCTTTTTTTTAATTACTTTTTAAAAAATTATTCATAATACAAAAATCAACTTACATTGCTACATCAAACATGTCTAGCAAACCAAACACAGGTATTAACAATGCTCAAACATACAACAAATATAAATAAAATACAAAAAAGAAACAATTTAAGTACAATTATATTCACTCTGAAAATATCTTATTATAATGAGTCATGAAGATGTTATTCTTTTTGTTATTCACTAGGGTTAGTGTTTTAATAAGATAATTAAATTCAATCAGAAAAATAGGTACTTTTGGTATAGAATTTTGTAATTTTTGTTTGTGTATAAAGTATTTGGCAACAAGAATAAAAAAAAATGTAAAATCATTTCAGAGGTTTTGGAATCATTCCAATAGTAACATATTATATATTTTATGTTAAAATTATAGGTAGTGTTCATAATGGTAAATAAGTACTTTGCAAGGTTTTCTCAAAATTCGGACACAAATTTACATTCAAAGAACAGATTCTCACCTTTTTCACAGAAAACGCAGATATCATCAATAGCCACACATTTGGACATCATATAATTACATGGATATATCTTATGTAAAATGTTGAAGTGCACTTCCTTAACTTTGTTTGTTATACAGTATTTGTAAGGTCTTAACCGTGCATTTTTCCAGACAATGTCAGGAATAAGCATGTTCCAGAAAAACTTTCCTCTCGGTGTAAATTGGTTTTGTGAATGAAGAATTTGTCTTATATATTTATTACAACAAGATTTCTCAAGTAAACCCACGCCTTCCAATCTGAGTTCTGGATAAACTTTGTGATCATTCCCAAAATTAAGATGACTTTTCACAAGTGTAGTTAGACCACTGGGAACGGCTTTGATCACAGAAGGTAATTGGAAACTCTTTCAACGTTATTAATTGTTCATATGTGAGAATATTACCCTTGTTGTCGAAAATATCAAGGACAAAGTCAATATTCCTCTCATGCCAGCTGGGGTAGAACAATGACTTATTCCTTACAGTTATGTCTGAATTATTCCACAAAATAGCTTTATGAGGGGGGAAATTGTGCAGGAAACATATTTTCCAGGCCAGTAAAGCTTTTTATATTGGCTACATATCCAGATGGTCTGACGTCACCACCACGCTAAATCTTTCCCAGTGTTATAAACATGGCGAAGCAGTTAGCAAAACCTGCACCAAACTTTGGGTAAGTAGTTAGATTTTGCGTCATTAAATGTATTAGATAGACACGCTACTAATATCCGTACATTAGCTGTGACTAACATTTGTGAATTACGTTAATGTCGTTGGCTGGCTTTGGTGTCGGATTAGCTATAGCCAAGTCGACATGGAATTAAAGACAAGACCTCATTGCATGCTTGTAACGTTACAGCAGGCCACTGTCAGCAATATATATGTGGATGTGTGAGAAACCCTAAATCGCTTTTCTCATAACAATACGTGAAGCCTAGACTTAATCTTGCCTAAAATGTATTTTAAAGATACGCTTAATATAGTGTAACGACCCTAGGTTTATAAGCGCGGAAATCGACACTGCCGCACGAGCATGCTTTTGCGGCACATTCGATAGCGCGCCGGACCTCGGGTTCGAGATCTACTCCCTGTTGTTTCTTTACAATATTGACCTGTTAAGTTACAAATTCGAAGTACGTTACTTAACTAATTTAGTCGGCTGTCTTAAAGTTGTCTGACTAGCTAGACAACTTGAATGAATCGCAAGACACTGCATGCCTGTAGCTAGCCACTGCCAGCCGTAAGGTTGTCCATATATTTTTATTAAACCAAATTCGGTCGAAATAAGCCATTGATTTTAGACCCATCACGCATGGATCCAGTTATTCTAGCTAGGTAACGTTACATGTGTCCACCATGACGACACTCTTACGTCATGAGATTGAAATCACATTTCGCCCTTTATGGACAACTACTTGGTTTACAGAAAGCATACTTTCAAACTAGTCATCTGATTTGTATCTGAATTAGCCTTATCAACATGTTCTGGACGAGCTGGCTATTTAAACGAGAGACATTCAAATGTGATCAAGTCGGTTAATGCATTTCCCCATATATCCAGCTGATGTTCACTTTGTGTTCAGCAGAGAGAGTATTCAGAGGTGGTTTTGGCTGCACACACATTAATAGACATGCTCTCTTATGCATAGTGAAACATTTAAATCTCTTTCTGATAGTTGTCACTATCTTGTATACCTCTTCCACTTCCCTACACTGTTTCTCATTACAATTTTGAGAGTAAATATAATCAAACGTAGACTTATTAATGTGAATTTTCTCCATTTTACTTGCAGGTCCTTTCTGAACCTCTTCCCGGAGGCAGGCTGCCTCTGGAAAAAAAGAGCAATGAACCCTTCTTCCAGAACACCAGGCAAGAATACAAAGGCCTGGAGACCTTTTATTCAGTGTACACCTAAATAAGTTGTAGGGCTTACTGGTTCCTTCAGAAGCAGCCACATCTCTACAAGAGTCTCTCTGTCCCTGGGGAAGATTTCAGCTAGTGAATTTGTTTTATTACTAGTTATGTTGTATGAGACAGTCAGATTTATTTATATATTTAATTTATCATTTTTCAGCCGGATGCTGACTATGTAGTCGGCCTCATCGCTCCTGAAATGAGCAGGTGAGGAACCTTCAGGACTGCCATAGTCAGAAACTTTAAGGACTTTGTTCAAGATGTGGAAAGGTGAGCCTCAGCCTTTGAATTATTGTATTTATTATTTTTTTGTTAATTGTCAACAGTAATGGTCATAAACCAACAGGATTGGGAAGATAACTGAACACATTCAGTTGCTAATTACCAGTTTATAACATCTCTTGGATTACTCACCTAGTAACATAGTCCAATTACTTTGCCTTCAAAAGCCATAGAACATACTATACTATGAACACAGCATTGTTTTTCACATTGACTTTGTCACCATCGCACACACCGGTAACTGTTTCAGGAGGAATGGAGGAAAAGGCAGTGCACTTGGAGGAGAGGAAGAAGATGGACAAGTGGAGCTATCCAGTCGAACAGTTTTCACTGTCCCTAAAGTTATGCTATGGGTCAGGGACAAGTATTTATACAAATCATTTTTAAATGTAGGCCTTAGACACTCATTGTAAATAAGACAAATAAAACCCAATAGTTTACCCTTTTGACCTCCATACAGCAAAGTGGCACATCCCAAATTATGCTGAGCTGCAGGTCACCAGTCTATGGTCCATGAAGTGTCAGTCATGGTGCAGCATGGGGCGGCAGCGTAGCCTAGTGGTTAGAGCGTTGGACTAGTAAACGGAAGGTTGCAAGTTCAAACCCCCGAGCTGACAAGGTACAAATCTGTCGTTCTGCCCCTGAACAGGCAGTTAACCCACTGTTCCCAGGCCGTCATTGAAAATAAGAATGTGTTCTTAACTGACTTGCCTGGTTAAATAATGGTAAAATAAAAAAATAAATTGTAAATAAATCCACCTGCTTAATTGCATCACTTGTTTTTGTTACATATTGTATCACATGACATTCTGTTGATTTGTATCTATTTGAATGTTTATTTTCTGTCAAAAGGAAAAAGAATTGACTTAATGACTGCAGTTCTTTGTATGCAAACACTTCCATTTTAGTCATTTAAATAAATGTTGTCCATAGTGTGGTGGTAGAATGTGGTGAGCTGGTCTGTAGCCTATTCTGTGTTGGACTGTGATTTGCCTCTCAGACTCCTGGTATGTCTGCACCCTAACACAATGCAATTGTGTTCTGGAACTATTGCTTGTATAAATAACTTGTGTAGCAATAGGATTGTATTATCTCATTATATAAGGGACATGTAACCATTTACTCTTTGAGTTCTTCCCAGTGAAATCAGAGATATACCCTGCAGCTCCTTGATTAAAGATTTTTCTATTATACAATTAAATTGTCTGCCTGAATCTTTGGTTATTAATGTTGTGGAAAATTTGATTCAGACAATTGGTCTCATTTTGCTGTGACCACATTTCATAACACTGCAGCAATTTAGAATGACTAGAGAGTTATTCCTTGCAACAGTATCAAGCAGAGGTATAAGGATAATTCAGACATAAGTAGCAACACTTAGTTCAAAACATAAATATTGTGAGGTTGGGTCGATGGCTGCTCTGAGCAGTGGGCATTCCACTGGTGGGACCACAATTCCCTGGCCATGCTCTGCGGGGGAGGCATCGACCCTGTCCAAGTTGTTTAAATCACGTAAATGTAATAACTTTTTGTTGATAATACTTAATTACATTACCAGGGAAGGTGACAGGATTATGTGCTTGTTCCATAGCTGGTTGGGAGTCTGATTTTGTCTAGGTGTCTAGGTCTGCTTGGAGGCACAGGAGGAATACAGTGCACACAGAATAGGCGAAGGCTGTTTGATGGGTCAAGTGAGCCCTCATCTTCCAAACTGTGTAGGACACTGTAAAATATGTTTGACATGGCGACCCACACATCCCGTCATAACTGTTCAAACCTGAAAGCATATGAGAGAACATTTAATGAAACATTCAACTTCACACCCAGTCCTCTGTCCTACACAACTCACTATTATTTGAACCTTTCTGAGCTGTGCCGTGGCGGAGATCTTTGTGGGCTATACTCGGCCTTCTCTCAGGATGGTAAGTTGGTGGTTGAAGATATCCCTCTAGTGGTGTGGGGGCTGTGCTTTGGCAAAGTGGGTGGGGTTATATCCTTCCTGTTTGGCCCTGTCCGGGGGTGTCATCGGATGGGGCCACAGTGTCTCCTGACCCCTCCTGTCTCAGCCTCCAGTATTTATGCTGCAGTAGTTTGTGTCTGGGGGCTAGGGTCAGTTTGTTATATCTGGAGTACTTCTCCTGTCCTATCCGGTGTCCTGTGTGAATTTAAGTATGCTCTAATTCTCTCTTTCTCTCTTTCTTTCTCTATCTCGGAGGACCAGAGCCCTAGGACCATGCCTCAGGACTACCTGACATGATGACTCCTTGCTGTCCCCAGTCCACTTGGCCGTGCTGTTACTCCAGTTTCAACTGTTCTGCCTATTCTAAGGCACTTTGCATTTCTACTTCACCATCTCCAGTTGAATTTACCTGTTTCAACCCCATCACTACACTTCCATCACAATTTATTTAGTCTAATAAACTGCATGGTTTCCAGTGGCATAGTGGGAGGACCACACAGCACTGTATCATCACGTGACTCGAAGTTTACTTCGATATGGTTATTATATAAATATTTACCCATAAAGGCGTTTCCACCACCAGTTCTCGCACAATACATTTTACCGGCAAGAAGATCGCACCATGTCCAACAAACAAATGATCGGTCAGCATTTATCAGCATTTATCACATTTCTATCACAGCTGTCATAATTTTATACGGTACTTGCCTAAGGCAATTAAGGTCACAGTTATGAAAACTTAGGACACTAAAGAGGCCTTTCTACTGACTCTGAAAAACAACAAAAGAAAGATGCCCAGGGTTCCTGCTCATCTACGTGAATGTGCCGTTGGCATGCTGCAAGGAGGCATGAGGACTGCAGATAAAGGACTGCAGGGCAATAAATTCCATTGTCCGTACTGTGAGACGCCTAGGACAGCGCTACAGGGAGATAGGACGGACAGCTGATCGTCCTCGCAGTGGCAGACCACGTGTAACAACACCTGCACAGGATCGGTACCCCCGAACATCACACCTGCGGGACAGGTACAGGATGGCAACATCAACTGCCCGAGTTACACCAGGAAAGCACAATCCCTCCATCAGTGTTCAGACTGTCCGCAATAGGCTGAGAGAGGCTGGACTGAGGGCTTGTAGGCCTGTTGTAAGGCAGGTCCTCACCAGACATCCCGGCAACAACGTCGCCTGTGTCACGAATCCCGTTTCCTGAGTCTGTTTTTTGCCTGTGTTCTGTCCTGGAGTGTTTTTTCCGGCGTCCTGGAACGCACCCTGTCTGGTTTCCGGGCAATGTAGCCAGTTGGGAGTTCTGATTACCCGCACCTGTATCCCATCAGCTATCTGCACACCTGGTCCTGATCATCATCTCTCCTCTTCATAAGCCCGGGCCTGACATCCATTCCCTGCTGGATCGTTAGCCATGAACAGTATGTTGTGCCATAGTATCAGCCTCAAGTTGGATAGAATTTGTTTTGTTGTTTTTTTTACATATTGCTTGCCTTCTTCAGTTACTCACCCGGATCATTTACCCCATTCCCGTCTGGTCGTCGGAGGATTCCGCTACCCCATTGGATCCACCTATTTACTCCCATCAACTCACCACCGCTGCCCGCTACGCCACCTGGATATATCTACCCATTCACATTCACTTGTAAATAAATACTCACCTTCTTCCTACTCTCCTTGTCCTGGTCTGCTTCTGGGTTCGATTTTGAAAGAACGTGACAGCCTGTGGGCACAAACCCACCGTCGCTGGACAAGATCGGACTGGCAAAAAGTGCTCTTCACTGAAGAGTCACAATTTTGTCTCACCAGGGGTGATGGTTGGATTCGCATTTTATCGTCGAAGGAATGAGCATAACACTGTGAGGCCTGTACTCTGGAGAGGGATCGATTTGGAGGTGGAGGGTCCGTCATGGTCTGGGGCGGTGTGTCACAGCATCATCGGACTGAGTTTGTTGTCATTGCTGATAATCTCAACGCTGTGCGTTAAAGGGAAGACATCCTCCTCCCTCATGTGGTACCCTTCCTGCAGGCTCATCCTGACATGACCCTCCAGCATGACAATGCCGTCACACTGTATAGGACAGTGTTGAAGAAGCTACTCTGAAAATACATTTTACCAAGCTACCAATTACTTCACACTGAAAGACGTTAAGCTACACTAAAGTTACCTTTAAGAAAAATATAGTTTTCCTAACTAAAGTTACTTTGAAAAGGAGTTCACTACATCCAAACTACTTTGTGAAAATGATCATATGTAAATCTGAAATGTCCCTAATGGAAAAACCACATGAATTTCACGTGGTCATGTGTTTCAGGTGAACATGTGTTTCACATGTGATCTCATGTTATCAAATTTGATCTCATGTGATCACTTGATTCTATGTGAAGTTAATGTAATAACATGTGCAACATGTGATAACATGAAACCACACATGACAACATGATCTCATGTGAAATAAATGTGACAACATGGGGATGCAATATTTTTACATGTGATACCATGAAACTGTCTTGTTCTCGGTTTGTTCCAGAGACTTCCCCAATAAAGTTTTTATGACATCTTAGAACCTTGTGTCATGGTCCCGTAGAGGTTTTTGTCTAGTTGCGGAAAAATACAGTAAATCTACAAGTCACTGTATTTTTACAGGTAAATTAAGGTGTTAATGTCAGTATTAATTTTTTATAACAGCCAATCAGCGTTTCGGTAAACTGAATGAGTCTAGCTGCGAATAGTCCTGGCGCACCAAAAAAAGGTGTCAAGGGAAGCCAGTTTGGATTTGGCTTTAGACCAATCACATCAGAAGCCAAATGTCATCCTTGTCCAGGATGCTGGCCTTCTAGGCAGTTCCTCTTTCCAGTATCGGTGTTCTTATACCCATCTTTTCTTTTTATTTGCCAGTCTGAGAAATGGCTTTTTCTTTGCAACTCTGCCTAGAAGGCCAGCATCCCGGAGTCGCCTCTTCACTGTTGACGTTGAGACTGGTGTTTTGTGGATACTATTTAATGAAGCTGCCAGTTGAGGACTTGTGAGGTGTCTGTTTCTCAAACTAGACACACTAATGTACTTGTCCTCTTGCTCAGTTGTGCACCGGGGCCTCTCACTCCTCTTTCTATTCTGGTTGGAGCCTGTTTGAGCTGTTCTGTGAAGGGAGTAGTACACAGCGTTGTACGAGATCTTCAGTTTCTTGGCAATTTCTTGCATGGAATAGCTTTCATTTCTCAGAACAAGAATAGACTGACGAGTTTCAGAAGAAATTGATTTGTTTCTGGCCATTTTGAGCCTGTAATCAAACCCACAAATGCTGATGCTCCAGTTACTCAACAAGTCTAAAGAAGGCCAGTTTTATTGCTTCTTTAGTCAGGACAACAGTTTTCAGCTGTGATAACATAATTGCAAAAGGGTTTTCTTGTCATGGTTGTAGTAAGAACTGGACCAAGGGGCAGCGTACGTAGAGTTCCACATCTTTATTATAAAGTAAATCTTAAGCAAAGCAAAACAAAACAATATCGTAACAATATACTAACAACGAAAATGTGACTAAGTGGTGCATGCACATACACAAACACACAAATAATATCCCACAAACACAGGTGGGAAAATTAGCTACTTAAATATGATCCCAAATTAGAGACAACGATTACCAGCTGCCTATAATTGGGAATCATACAAAACACCAACATAGAAAAATAAACTAGAACACAACATAGAAATAATAAACTAGAATACCCCCTTGTCACACCCTGACCTACTACACCATAGAGAAACAATGGCTCTCTATGGTTAGGGCATGACATTTCTAATGATCAATTAGCCTTTTAAAATGATTAACTTGGATTAGCTAACCTAACGTGCAATTGGAACACAGGAGTGTGTTACGTTCGTCATACGAAGGAGACCAAGGTGTAGCGTGGTGTGCATACATTCTTCTTTTAATGAAGAAAGAACACAGAACAAACTAACAAAACAACAAAACAAACTAACCGTGAAGCTAATACGAATAGTGCAGACAGGCAACTAAACATAGAATAAGAACCCACATACACAAAAGGGAAAATGGCTACCTAAATATGATCCCCAATCAGAGACAACGATAAACAGCTGCCTCTGATTGGGAACCATATCAGGCCACTATAGACATACATACTACCTAGACCTACACAACACCTAGACATACAAAACCCATTGACAATACAAAAACTAGCATACACACCTAGTCACACCCTGACCTAACCAAAATAATAAAGAAAACAAAGATAACTAAGGTCAGGGTGTGACAGTGTGATGGCTGTTGATAATGGGCCTCCATTCGTCTATGTAGATATTCCATAAAAAATCTGCCATTTCCAGCTACAATAGTCATTTACAACATTAACAATGTCAACACTGTATTTTTGATCAATTTGATGTTATTTTAATGGACAACAAAAAACCTGCTTTTCTTTAAAAAAACATGGACGTTTTTAAGTGACCCGAAACTTTTGAATGGTAGTATATGGTACTGTGTATATATATATATATATATATACACAGTACCATGTAGTTGCTACATCCATTTTTGGACTTGTAAATTATATATACAGTACCAGTCAGTTCCAGTCAGTACCAGTTTGGACACACCTACTAATTCAAGAGTTTATTTATTTTTACTATTTTGATTGTAGAATAATAGTGAAGACATCGAAACTATGAAATAACACATATGGAATCATGTAGTAACAAAAGAAATGTTAAACAAATCCAAATAGATTTTTTATTCGAGATTCTTCAAAGTAGCCACCCTTTGCCTTGATGAAAGCTTTGCACACTCTTGGCATTCTCTCAACCAGCTTCACAAGGAATGCTTTTCCAACTCTCTTGAAGGAGTTCCCTCATATGCTGAGCACTTTTTGGCTGCTTTTCATAGTTTTGATGTCTTCACTATTATTCTACAATGTAAAAAATAGTAAAAATAAAGAAACTCTTGAATTAGTAGGTGTGTCCAAACTGGTACTGACTGGTACTGTATATATAATTTATAAGTCCAAAATGGATGTAGCAACTACAGATTGCCTATTTAAGTCTATCAAAACTTTGCGAGTTTTAGCATGTGCGGATTAGGTCTATGGATTTTTTAAAAATTCAGCATGAATTACAATGAACAATAAAAACCCGAGTTGTATTCTTTTGGCTGGGATCCACACAATGCAGCTGTTGCAAGAGCGCATATTTCACTGGCTGTCCACTGGTTTCAAAAACAATTATTTATAGGCAGCTTAAACTTCTTGAATTCAACCATTATTGGTTTCAAATACACATTTAGATTTATGAACAGCCATCCACAACAACCACAATCCCTAAGGCAGAAATAGCTAAATGAGAGAGCAGCAGTGTGATTCACATCATTGCGCTATGTAGATATCAATAATACGTGATATCTGTATTGCTGTAGACTACACCCCCTGCAGTCATCCTTACCTCCAAGCGTTAATTCAGTGCTGATTTAAATGTCATTGCTAAACCAGAGAAGTGTCAAATATTTTTTTTTTGTTGCAAAAATCCATTCTGAATTGAAAAGTAATCCTCGAAGTAATCATCTAGTTTTTCAAAAGTATCTAATCTGATTACAATACTTTTTCTGGTAATGTAACGGATTACAGTTACATTTTTTTGTAATTATTTACATGGAACAGATTACATGAAATCTGTTACTTCCCAACCCTGGCTAAAAGCGAATGATGATGTCCATTGTCCACAGTGCTCAGACATTGTCATCTAGAATACCTTACACTACTTCACAACTGAAGTGTATCTAAATTACTGTGCATTATGATCTCACCTAACAAAACGACACTATACAGATGAAATACTATGTGATAAGTGATGAGAAAGAGGCAGGCATTTGGATCTGAAGTTATCTATGACGTGAAGCGTGTTCGCCACCAGGTGGAGTTCTCAGCGCAAAAAAAATTAAAACAAATTGGAAGAGTATCTTAAATTCCACTGCACCCAAAGTGCCATGACGAACTGGGGAATACCTATTAAATTTCACTGTCAAGTTCAACCCATTTTCTGAAGATGGTTAGCCTATAGGGCTGTAGGGGAGCGTGTAAAGAGAACAAAAGAGAAGAACTGAACTACTACGATACTTAACTTTAGTTGGCAGTGGTGGGCTGACGACCACTTCGCACGTGCGCTCCCACGCAGTTGCACTCTGAAGTTCATTCTGTCAGCGCGCACCATCCAACGTCGCCTTCCCGCTTGTCGCTTTCTTGGCACTGAGACCTCAAATTGAATGGCGACAGAGATGTAGCGATCTCGTACATTTGGAGCAGCTCTTGCGTTGCGTGCGGTAAAATGCGTAAATGACTTAACTGTAAAATACAGATGTTCCGTTTTTTTGGACTGTGATGATTCTGACTTTCCACTTTCTGATTAGTGTCATTCGGTGTTCTCCTGAAACGGGTGTTGGCAATTGCTCGATCATTTCTACCAAGAGCAATTCCTCAACTCTGCACATTTGTTTGATTTCAAAAGTGTTTGTTACTTATTTATTATATATTTATTTGTTTAAAGAATACGAATATTATTTTTAGACCAACGCGTTTAACGCTCTTGGAGCCTTGATCTGGAGCTTGGAATGGACTCCACAAAGATGACTTTGGACCGGAGCCCTCTGCCTCCCAAGACAAATTCACTCCATTCCGTGGGTTTACCTGCCTGCTCACCCAAACGGCGCTTCATAAAGCTGGGGAGAAAACCAAGTGATGGCTCTTCACAGTAAGTAATGCATGTAGGCCCACTGTACTACAATGCTTAATTTTTTTTTAAAGCATTGTATTTGGGACAAATCATTAACTAAACCCGAAACCTCAACTAAATCTTGAAATTAATCATGTGGAAATTGAGTACGTTGAGGTGACTAAAACTGCTTAGAGTAACTCTGGATTGTAAACTGTCATGGTCATAATGTCCATAATAAAGCGCTACTCTTCCTTCTTAACAGCACTATCAACAAGGCAGGTCCTACAGGCCATAGTTTTGTCGCACCTGGACTACTGTTCAGTCATGTAGTCAAGTGCCACAAAGAGGGACTTGGGGAATTTGCAGTTGACTCAGAACAGGGCAGCACGGCTGGCCATTAGATATTCACAAAGAGCTAACATGAATAATATGCGTTTTTATCTCTCCTGGCTCAAAGTGGAGGAGAGATTGACTTCATCACTACTTTTATTTGTGAGCTGTATTGACATGTTGAAAGCACTGAGCTGTCTGTCTAAACTACTGGCACACAGCTCAGACACCCATGGATACCCCACAAGACATGCCACCAGAGGTCTCGTCACAGTCCCCAAGTACAGAACAGACTATGGGAGGCACACAATACTACATAGAGCCATGACTACACAGAACTCTATTCCACATCAAGTAACTCGTGCAAGCAGTAAAATTTGATTTAAAAAACAGATAAAAATACACCGTAAGGAACAGTGGGGACTGTGAAGCAACACAAATATAGTCACAGACACATGCATACCAGACACATACATCCAAACAGACGATAACATACGCACTATACAAACATAGATGGATTTTGTGTTGTAGATATGTGGTAGTAGAGTAGGGGCCTGATGACACACACTTAATGTGTTGTGAAATCTGTTGTGAATGAATTGTAAAGTTTTAGACATTGTAGAACGGCGAGTAGCTGTTCTACAATTTAGCTGCTGCCTTTGCATTAGGCGGATCCATAATAAATACAAAATACTTGGACGTACAGTTTCAAGGTTGTAGGTGCATGTCGCTCATGGTACCCTGGAGTTTGCTATATCATCCACGGGTTTAAAGGTTATGGAAGTTTTAGAACTTTTCCAATAGAGCACCACAGTATGAGTTATAATACCAGGGCTGTCAACTTTTGAAAAAAGCTTGGAGTTAGATTTGCTATTTGAATTTCCATTACCCCCTGCAACAACCCCTAGACGGGTGGTGGTTTGACAGTTTATTCAGACTATAATGAAATGAAATGGGTAGACAGGCAAATGGGAGACACAGTAGGAAGGTTGGAAGCAGGGATTGATCCTGTTCTCAGGTGGAAAGTTGTATGTGACACGTGTCAGGAGTGTCACCACTACACCAAGGCTTTACCGAGGAAGTACTCACATTAATGGTTGATGGCAGTGGGGAACCAAATCATAGATTGCAGTCTCCTTGTCGATAGACAGCTTTCAAGGTAAGAACACAAACATTTTGTCTTTTGGGTGAATGATCTCTCTAAAATAGGACTGGAATAAAATCCTGCTTTCTGTCCAGAAGGGCTGGCCACGCCTGATCTATGTTCCCAAGTGCTGGGTGTTGTTATAACAATTAATTTCTCAAAATCACCCAACCTTTAAGAAAAATCGAATGAATATCAATATTCAGGTGATTTACACATACTAGTTTAAGATCCTTGCCATTATCTTACTCTACACAGACAGAAGTTGTGAGTCCCCTTAACATCTCTGCCTAGCATGTGCACAATACTAAAATGTCCAAAATTATATTTGATTCCTGGAGCATTTAATATCCAATGCGTATTTGTATGACTTATACAAAACTGCCCAGGAATGGCTGCAAAAATACATAGCCTCATGTAATTAATTTTCAAAGACACAAGAAGGCATATCAAATTTCAAATATGTGAATACCGTAGACTGGCAAAATTGTGAAGAAGTGGAATAATAAAATAAGTGTGGGGATTAATAGTAGTGTTCTTGCTGACAAGCACACTAATTACCCTATATTTTAGGCCATTGTTAAAAATGAGAATTGTTCCACTGATCAGACTAAATTAGGTAAATATATATAAAAGCGTCTGCCAAATGGCATATATTATTACTGATTATTATATTATATTATTATTTATATAATAACATCTTCTGAAGACAAGGTTACATAAATCTGACTGTACATTTTATTTTATTTTACCTTTATACAGTGCCATGCGAAAGTATTCGGCCCCCTTGAACTTTGCGACCTTTTGCCACATTTCAGGCTTCAAACATAAAGATATAAAACTGTATTTTTTTTTGAAGAATCAACAACAAGTGGGACACGATCATGAAGTGGAACGACATTTATTGGATATTTCAAACTTTTTTAACAAATCAAAAACTGAAAAATTGGGCGTGCAAAATTATTCAGCCCCCTTAAGTTAATACTTTGTAGCGCCACCTTTTGCTGCGATTACAGCTGTAAGTCGCTTGGGGTATGTCTCTATCAGTTTTGCACATCGAGAGACTGACATTTTTTCCCATTCCTCCTTGCAAAACAGCTCGAGCTCAGTGAGGTTGGATGGAGAGCATTTGTGAACAGCAGTTTTCAGTTCTTTCCACAGATTCTCGATTGGATTCAGGTCTGGACTTTGACTTGGCCATTCTAACACCTGGATATGTTTATTTTTGAACCAAAAGTTCAATTTTGGTTTCATCTGACCAGAGCACCTTCTTCCACATGTTTGGTGTGTCTCCCAGGTGGCTTGTGGCAAACTTTAAACAACACTTTTTAGGGATACCTTTAAGAAATGTCTTTCTTCTTGCCACTCTTCCATAAACGCCAGATTTGTGCAATATACGACTGATTGTTGTCCTATGGACAGAGTCTCCCACCTCAGCTGTAGATCTCTGCAGTTCATCCAGAGTGATCATGGGCCTCTTGGCTGCATCTCTGATCAGTCTTCTCCTTGTATGAGCTGAAAGTTTAGAGGGACGGCCAGGTCTTGGTAGATTTGCAGTGGTCTGATACTCCTTCCATTTCAATATTATCGCTTGCACAGTGCTCCTTGGGATGTTTAAAGCTTGGGAAATCTTTTTGTATCCAAATCCGGCTTTAAACTTCTTCACAACAGTATCTCGGACCTGCCTGGTGTGTTCCTTGTTCTTCTTGATGCTCTCTGCGCTTTTAACGGACCTCTGAGACTATCACAGTGCAGGTGCATTTATACGGAGACGTGATTACACATAGGTGGATTGTATTTATCATCATTAGTCATTTAGGTCAACATTGGATCATTCACAGATCCTCACTGAACTTCTGGAGAGAGTTTGCTGCACTGAAAGTAAAGGGGCTGAATAATTTTGCACGCCCAATTTTTCAGTTTTTGATTTGTTAAAAAAAGTTTCAAATATCCAATAAATGTCGTTCCACTTCATGATTGTGTCCCACTTGTTGTTGATTCTTCACAAAAAAATACAGTTTTATATCTTTATGTTTGAAGCCTGAAATGTGGCAAAAGGTCGCAAAGTTCAAGGGGGCCGAATACTTTCGCAAGGCACTGTATAATGTGATTTTGACGTCATGTTATCTGTGGCCAATGACCTTGAGCCTTCTTGTATGGGCACTCTTTAATATTACTCTATGGCAGCACCCAAGGGGCTTGAATTTTCTAGCTCTACCCAGTGACCGAACACTGAGCCAATCACGGTGCAATGCTCCGTATTTTCTGATGGCTTGCCCCACCACCACAGAAAGCACTAAGCTAGGCTGAAACATCTGCATTTTGGAACTGCCTTCACAAAAAAAGAGAATGTTTGTATACTGCTTTATTAACTCAATTATTTATATATATATATATATATATATATATATATATATATATATATATATATATATATTAGTTTACAAACTGATATGTGACACATATTAATACCAAAATAACGTGCAAAACAGGAAAGCCCCACCTGCCCTGAATGAGAGGTCGTCTCTGATGTCACCCTACCAAACGTCCCTGCTAAAACATACTTTAAGTCTCTGCTGCCCTTTCGTTGTGACAGCGTAGATTCCAATCACCAAACGAGCCTGCCATAGACGAATGCAGGTGTGGATTCATTTGACTTTAGTACATGCTCTCAAATGGCTGCATTCTGCAATAGGTACGGGAGTAACAGACACCTAATTTTGTTGGCAACATTGTACATACAATGTAGTGCTACTGTGCTGCTCATTTTACAGTTTTACAATCTCAGTGGAGAGTGCTCTAATCTTGAGGGGCGTTTCTAAAAATAAAAAAAAGCATCCAATCCCCTTGACCCTTTCATAAGTACACCAATCAAATGTTTAAATGTGCTGCGGTTCACTGTGCTGTGGCAAGACAGTACAATGTTAGAGGTTCCGCTCGTAATACACGTAAATCTCGTAATACACATAATACCTAGCAGTCAAACATGGAAATGATTCCAATGGTTTTCCACCTTCCACCTTACACCTAATGTGGCTATCATACAGAACTACAAATGCCTGTCTCTATCAAGTTTAGGTAAGACCCAGATGCAGACAGTGTAGAAGTAACAAGAGTTTATTACAACCACAGGGGCAGGCAAATGACAGGTCAAGGCACTCAGGGGTCAGTAATCCAGAAAGGGTGTAAACGGTCCAGAACGGCAGGCAGTCTCAGGGTCAAGGCAGGTAGGGGTCAATAATCCAAAACGGTGGGGGTAAGGTACAAACGGCAGGCAGTCTCAGGGTCAGGGAATGCAGAACGGTCAAAACCGGGAAGGACTAGAAAACAGGAGCAGGAAAACAGGCAGGAGCAGGGAAACAAACGCTGGTAGGTTTTCCGAACAAAAAAAACAGGCAACAGACAAACAGAGAACACAGGTATAAATACACAGGGGATAATGGGGAAGATGGGCAACACCTGGAGGAGGGGTGGAGACAATCACAAAGACGGGTGAAACGGATCAGGGTGTGACAGTCTCAAGCTTCACATCACTCACCAGGGCCATGATGATCTGGATGAGATTGCCGAATCAAGGCAAAGTTAAGAATCTCTGGATTAACTATCTAATGTTTGCTAAATTTAATAATGAATACATTGGCTACATTTGATAAATTGACAAATATGTAAGCTATCTTGAGCAAGTTTTAAATTGACACAATACATGTTATCTAGCATGGTTAGCTAGTTAGTGAGACTAGCCTGACTAGATGGCTACATTAGCCATCAATTTGTCTATCCATTTACATGCATGAGAAATGTATAGTTTTCTTTGGCCTTTATAAACCAACAGTCTCGCTTGCTAGTTAACTAGCTAGTTAGCGTAGATGGTGAAGCTAGGCATTCTTGATCATGTTTGTTTGTGTCTGTGGGTGAGGGGTAGGTATCCTACTTCAAGTACTACTTGATTTGAAGCTACCCTAGCAAACTGGAACTATATTTGGAAATCTCTATTTTATTTTCTCTCCATTTTACCTATGCTCCTTCCTTCACTTGTTCTTCTCCTGATTTGATAACATTTAGACTCCGTAACACATTTAATGGCACTTACACACTGGCCGTGATAAATGCCAATTGAACCTCGATAAAATATGGGTACCGTGGGTAGAGACCAGTGGTCCCAGTTGTTGTCAGCTTGGATGTTGTCATTAAAACATTGTTTGATTGGTTGACAAGATGAACTCTGCTCCTTGGTCAATATGCTGTTTTACATTTTGTGTTATTTATGCTGGTCTAATTCCTAAAATGGAAAAGCAGAAGGGATGTCCCCAATTAGTCGACTGGTTGATTGTTTGGGCAGTAGGCTGTTGGTCGACCAAGTAATTTTTTGTCGAGTCATAGCAAATCTATATATTTTTCATAGCACACGAGACACCTGTCTTATTTGTTCCCAGCTCAGTGAATTAACCCATTGCGGAGGCTAAGACTAAAAGCCAATTTATGCTTGATCCATTAATGTGGTCGGAGGCTTCGTATGGTGGGTGTGACGCAATTGCAGAGCCTCCGGACGCAAGCTGAGGCCAAATCTAGCTCCGTACTGCATCACCGTCAACAGTTAATGTTTCCGCCATTTTCGGACCACTAAACCATGGAGAGTTACCGCAAGTCACAAAGGAAACAGGAACTGTCTCAACTGGGCTCCCGAGCGCAGCGGTCCAAGGCACTGCATCTCAGTGCTAGAGGCATCACTGCAGACCCAGATTCGATTTCAGGCCGTGATTGGGAGTCCCATAGGGCAGCGAACAATTGGCCCAGTGTCGTCTGGGTTAGGGTTTGGCCGGGATAGGCCGTCATTGTAGATAAGAATTTGTTCTTAACTGACTTGCCTAGTTAAAAAATGTTAAATTAAAACTATTCCAGCACCATTTCAACTTCAACATTTCAACATCATAAAAATCACATGTGCTTGGTCTAATACAGTGACAACTAAAAGACACCAAAAACAATTGAGTCCAATCAACGTAAGCTAAATATGTGGCTGTCCATGGTTCTGATTTCTCTGTGTGTGTGTGTGTCATGTTGATGAAACAGTCTATCACTCTGTCATACTGTACACGCTTTTATTTTTTGTTGTCCTCTGCTACCTGGCTAAAATGCTTGCTCGCTAGACTAACTTCCACTTATGGGTAACGTTAGGTAGTTAACATGATCCTTTTACATCTAGCTACATATTGAACTTCCATCCTCTCAGAACAGGGGCACAATAATGCGGGGCGGCAATAATGTCAGGGGCGGCAATAATGTCATACATGTTTTGTCCAGACAGAAACAGATAGATGGCCTACAAGTAGAGAGACAGAGAGGCGCATTTTGGCTCGCTCGGATGCTTTCTCCAGTGAGATACATTCAGCCTCTTGCGAATTAAAGGAAATGTATGAAACACAGAGAGTCATAACATCAATTATTTTATAGATTATTTTTTTTCTTGCTGATTTTTTTGGGGGGAAGCCTGGCTTCCCTTGGCATCCATGAATACATGCCACCAGTTGTTTGCAGAGCTCACAACCTATGCTAGACTTGTGAGAAACTAGTTTTGGTTTAAATTGGCATTCCACATGAGAACGGTTGCCGACTTTTCATGTAGCCTATTACCGCCAACTTCAGGAGAGTAATGGCAGAATCTGCGAAAGCCAGGTAGGTGTGGGAGGAGGATGGTTGATCTCTGTGTCTTATTTCATCAAACAGTGCGCTTAAAGCATCAGACCAGCTCAATGCATATATATAGTTGATTTTATTAAAACACAGTCTATATATGGAAAATATAAGTTTTAAAATGTTTACCAATCAATTGGTCGAAAGAACAGACAACTTTCGTCTATTTTGCTTTAATACACCAGTGCATTCTGACACAGTGAATTGAAATTGTTCATATTGAACGATTCTGACACAGTGAATTGACCTCGTTCATATTGTTGGCAGACATAAGGGATTAAATATGGATCTTCACTGGCTAAAGGAGAAGAGGATCTGGTAAAATAAGGGTATGTTGCTATTGTCATCTCGGTTGCTTGCTAGCTAGCTTTTTGGCATGAAACTAGCCTAGTATTCATGGCACATTGTAAATATCTGACTTCTACTAGGATAGTATTCTGTACAAGATACAAGACCAAATGCATGAATAAGCCAACAAATATGAGTTAAGTCAAATGTGGAAGAGTAAATGAAAATGTAAAATATATATTTAGTTTTTGATCAAGGTAGGTAGTAGCTGGCAGCAAAGGTGCCGGAGCGTGCAGGGATTTGTAGTTTTGCATGATGTCTATTTTGATGCTAATTAGCTTTTTTCGAATCTGAGAGTAAATAGAGACGAATATATTGATAAAAGTCACCTTGTCCGAGAGAGATTTACACGGTTACTAAAATGTCACGCCAGGGAAAACCTACATGAAACAGAGACCTTGTTTGAAGTGGTTCTAAATTCCCCTATGGGAGAAATGAATGGTTAGAAAATGGTTGGAACCATTTCTGGTTTTAATCACTAGGTTTTATGGGTATTATGACCCATACACTGTGGGGCTCTATAAACGTTAATCTGAAAGAAACAACTCCAATTCCCTTAACAATGAAGCATTGAGCAATTAAAATAAGAAGCTTACATGGATTGTTGCAGAAATAGGTCTAACAACACCATTTTATCTCATTAACAGACTGAGCATAGCACAGTAAAGTAAGATTGGGGACTGTTGATGGATGGATGGTATTGTCTAGTTGAGACTCAATGTTGATACCTTTCTCAAAGAGGGTAGAGATATGAGGAAGTGACACAGTGGATTTAGATTACTATTCTATTAGAGTTCTACAGTATGGTGGGACAACATTGCTTACTGACAGAGCGACATCTCTCTATATTTCTCTCTCCCTTCATCTCTCTTTCTCATTATCTCGATCTGTGTCCCCCACCCTCCCCCTCAGGTCAGGCTCCTCTGGTTCCAGTACCAGGTCAGCTGACAGTGTGGGCGTGGACGTCATCCGACAGCCATCCAGGAGTCGTATCCGCCGTCATACCAACCGCTTGTCTGCTGTGTTCCAGCGAGGCTCCGCCCATAACGCCACCGCTATGGCCTTACCCGGGTTACCTGGCTTACCTAGCCATGCTTGGAAGGAGTCGAATGACAGAAGTATGCCGTTTTCTAATAAAAATTGTATTTTTATAAACATTAACCCTAACCTTGACAATGACAAACGAGTTGGCTTAAGCAGAAAGCATCTGACTGGCAAGCAGTCTAAACCTTAACCCCGACCCCAGCCTAAAATAAATTAAGACACTTGCTTACCAGTTCTGATGATGTAGTCACTACTTTTCTTCGTGACGTTTCCATCTAGTTTCTCCCGGGGATGCATCAATGACAGACGACCCTGCTGAACTGTCCAATCAGATAACGGCACCAGGCATTCTGAAGATCTTTGGCAGTGAGATCTGCCAGGGGGCAAACTACAAGAGTGTCCTGGCAACAACACACTCCAGTGCTAAGGAGCTGGTCAAAGAGGCACTGGAGAGGTACAGGAGTGTGTGTGTGCGCATGTGTGTATGCATGTTGTCTTAGATTTCTTAGATTTTGGGTAGATTTAAAGATTTATTCTGGCTTCAATTTCTGAGGCTGTTAACTCGAATGAACTTATCCTCTGCAGTAGAGGTAACTCTGGGTCTTCCTTTCCTGTTGCAATCCTCATGAGATCCAGTTTCCTCATAGCGCTTGATGGTTTTTGCAACTGCACTTGAAGTTTTACGCATTGACTGATCTTCATGTCTTCAAGTATTGATGGACTGTCATTTCTCTTTGCTTATTTGAGTTGTTCTTGCCGTAATATGGACTTGCTCTTTTACCAAATAGGGCTAATGTCTGTTTACCACCCCTACCTTGTCACTACAACACTGATTGGTTCAAATGCATTAAGGAGGAAAGAAATTCCACAAATTAACTTTTAACAAGGCACACCTGTTAATTTAAATGCATTCCAAGTGATTAACTCATGAAGTTGGTTGAGAGAATGCCAAGTGTGTGCAAAGCTGTCATCAAGGCAAAGGGTGGCTACTTTGAAGAGTCTCAACTGTACAATATATTTGATTTATTTAAGACTTTTTTGTTTTCTGAATGATTCCATATGTGTTATTTCACCGTTTGGATGTCTTCACTATTATTCTACAATGGAGAAAATAGTAAAAATAAAGAAAAACCCTTGAACGAGTAGGTGTGTCCAAACTTTTGATCATATATGAAACTTGTTTGGCAATTGTTTTAGTTATGTGACATGTGCAGCTTGTTATCCAGTGTCAGGGGCCTGTGAGCTGTAAGTACTATGCCAGAGCACCCACTGTGAAGTAGATGACTAATGCACATCCTTCACGCTGGTGTTGAGCCTATGCTATGCAAGGAATAGAATTTAGACAAATGTGTATATATTGTTCTCAAGGGTAGTTGTTTAGTATAACTGCAGTATAGTGCATTGATTGTACATGTCCGGTGTGTCATGTTTTGTTTTGGCTATATTTTCAGTATAATGCATTGAGTGTGTGTGTGCCAGATCTAGCGTTTACATGGGCGTTTTGGAACATTCTAGAGAGAACCACAAACCGTGAAGGCTGACCAATTTAACCATGCTGTTGAGAGCCTCTCTCACTCTCACCTTACTTAATATACTGTATTATAACCAGAAACAGAATGGAGATAGTCAGGGTGTGTTTCTGAGCTTGGCGTGCAGAGACGGTTTACCAGACATAGACTAAGCCTACTGAAGTCCGTTCCCATTGTCCTCCAAGAGTTGTTAGTTGTAAATACTATCCTTGTTATAAACAGCTTCACTTCCCTTAATTTCCCAGGTACGGTCTGAACAAGGAAAAGGCGGAGTCGTATGTTCTCTGCGACTCCATTGGCTACGTGGGTGACCACCAGTGGAAGACGGAATGCTTCCGGGTCGTCGGTGACAATGAGAAGCCCCTCCTCCTGCAGTCACTATGGAAACCCAGGGAGGGTTTGGCGAGGCGGTTTGAGATCCAGAGGAGAGCCAGTGTGGAGGAAAAGAGATCAAGAGACAAGGACACGGTCACTGCTGGTAGGACTGATAGGGAGACTGCAAGGTCTGCAGTACTCAAATCAAATGTATTTATATAGCCCTTCGTACATCAGCTGATATCTCAAAGTACTGTACAGAAACCCAGCCTAAAACCCCAAACAGCAAGCAATGCAGGTGTAGTACCAGTGGTTTTCTTTATTCCCTGGTAATTAATTGATTGATTAATGTGGGATATGATACCAGGGTAGTGTCTTTGCTAGGGGGAAGGGACAGCAAAATGACATAGAGGTGCATCCTGTTATGTGTTTGTCTTATGAATGGTTAAACCAACTCTTATGATAGCCCCCTGCCTGTGTTTTACTGTTTTACCATTTTAATGTTGAACGTTTCTCTCTCCCAACCATCATATCCACCACTGCAGTCTGTTTCCTGCACGTTAGCTTCTGCATGTTGATTTTGGCAGCCACACACACACACACCACACACATACACACACACACACACATATATCCAAACTCTCTCCTGTCTCTCAGGCATCAACGCCCAGGCTCGTAAACTCCAGAAGAGCCGCTCTCGAGTCACCTCTGCCCTGATCGAGAGGAGGAGTGTGTATGTGACCTCTACCCTAGAGAGGGGTGTGTGTGGGGCTTGGAACCAAAAGGACAGGGGCGGGAGGGTATGTGGGGGCCAGAATAAGTCTGAACGGGGTCCGGGTCTGTGGAGGAGCCAGAGTGAAGCAGACCTCTCACCCCAGTCCACAGAAACACAACAGAGACGCCAACAGAACCCCACTGAGCCCCTTAGTCAGAACCCCAATGGGTTCCACACTCCCAGTCAAGACGAGAACCACAATCAGTGTCACAGTCAGGACCATGAACAGAATGTGAAACAGAATCACAAATTGAACCCCGATAAGAACCTCAAACAGAGAGATGAAGAGAGCTATGTTGACGCCAATGTTCCTCCTCTGGAGGACCCTGGATCAGAGACTTACACAAAGCCCCTCTGTCCTTCCCCTGAGATGGAGAGAGAGAGGGAGGAGACGGAGAGCAGTGACGATAACGTAACACTTTACTCCATTCACCCTCCCCAAGACTGCCCCTACCTACTGCTGCTACAGGGCTACAGCAACAGACAGGTAGGACACACAGTACTCCATTCACTCACCCCACGAGTACCCCACACACATTGTGTCTCATCAATCCCCCTCTTGAACACCTCTCTCCCCTGTCTCTCTCCCCTTTCTTTCCTCTCCTCTCTCCCTCACCCTTCTCTCCCTCCCTCTCTTTCTGAGGTTGCTGCTCCTTATGGAAACAGATAACTATGTTCTCATTCTCTCAAGGTGTCTGTAGACAATGGACAGAGAATCTATCACAGTATTCTCTCCCTCGTGGCTCCACTTTGTCCTCAAACTCTCTGCCTGCTCTTACTCACCGCATTGGGCACACACACACACACACACACACACACACACACACACACACACATTGGTGATGCTCCATCACATGCTGCAGGGGCGGACAGGCCATCTGGAATTTCAGGCAAATGCCAGATGGGCTGGTCCATTTTTTAGCCCAGTTGGCCTTTTTATCATTATTTGGCTAATAATGGGGGCATCAAGGAAAAAAATGGACTGGTGTGTTAGAAATTCCAAGGCCAAGTTCTGGTCCCAGTCCGCCCCTGACATGCTATCTCTGGCTCACAGTAAACATTACAGTTGGAACATCTGAGATTCCAGGCAAGCGATCCCATTTTCCCACTGGAAAAATTCACAGAGACAGTTAGGGACAAACAGCGGAGAGAATCCTTTGTGGAAATGCCAGCGTGAGCAGAAACGTGTGTAAAAACACAGATCCGGATACAGAGTAGTGCAACAGTGGCACTGCTTCCTGACTGATTACAGTGGGCTATAACGGATTCAGGGCGGTGATACATACACACACATGCACACGCACACACGCAACACAAGTAATCTTACGTCAGCACCTAGGATTTTGAATGTATTTGTTTATTGTTCCCACAGTAATCCATTTGTTATCTCACCATTTCTTATCTCGTTCAAATATAATAGTTTCAAACTCACTCATGTGTAACACACATTTAATATTGATAGAGGCTGAATAAAGAGTTGAATGCAAGGTGTTTTGGTATTGACCTCATCTCATACTGTATGTTCTGCCAGGTATTCTAAAACTAATTTCTCTCTCTTCCTCTCTCTCTCTCTCTGGTCATTTCTATGTAATAGGACCCATGAGCACCAACATGTGAACTTCATAGGAGCATGTCAAATTGGGTGTCAAATAAAAGCTAAGAGTCAATATTTCTGAGAAATGAAGGCATATATACATTTTCAACAATTTTCCCTCCTAAAAATGTGCAATAAGCAAAGGCTTTGATTTCTGGTCAAAAAGATGGAAAAGGGGTCTTAAATTGTTTTTATATATTCTAGATTTTTTCTAAGTATTAGAAATACATCAAAACACAACCTTGTTGAAGTAAAGAACCCTGTCAACTAATACAAACATTTATATTTTGTTTTGGAGAAATAATGTGCCTTCTGTGAGTTAAGAAACATTGCCTTATGCCTTGTAATTACATGACCAAAAACCCACCTATCTTTAAGATATTTCTCTGCAATTAAATTGGCTACAATGGGAAACCATAGTAGTCACATACAACTGTTGGGTCACTTGCTACTGTTCTCCCTACCACTGGCATACTGTTATGTTCAGCTCATACAGGGCCTTCAGAAAATATTAATACCCCTTGACTTATTCCACATTTTGTTGTTACAGCCTGAATTGGAAATGGATTAATAAAATTATTATTTTTTTCTCTCACCAATTTACACACAATAACCTAAAATGATCAAGGGAAACCCTGTTTTTAGAACTTATCGCAAATGTATTGTAAATGAAATACAGATATATTCAATTTACATAAGTAGTCACACCCCTGAGTCAATGCTTTGTAGAAGCACCTTTGGTGGTGATTACAGCTTTGAGTCGTCTTGGGTATGTCTGGCTCAGCTTTGCACATCTGGATTTGGGGATTTTCTACTATTCTTCCTTGTAGATTTTCTAAAGCTCTGTTAAGTTAGATGGGGAGTGGCGGTGAACAGAAATCTTCAAGTCTTTCCACAGATTTTCAATTGGATTCAAGTCTGGGCTTTGGCTGGGCCATTCAAGGACTTTCACATTCTTGTTCTGAAGCCATTCCAGCATTGCTTTGGCTTGGCTATATGCTTGGGGTCATTGTCCTGTTGGACTGTAAATCTTCCAACAGGACAATGATGTTTGTGCAGTCTGGACAAGGGTTGTTTGCACTCTGAAGCAGGTTCTCATCAACGATTTGCCTGTAGTTGGCTCCATTCATTGTTCCCTCTTATCCTTAAAATTCTCCCAGTCCTTACCGCTGAAAAGCATCCCCAGAGCATGATGCTGCCACCACCATGCTTCACGGTAGGGATGGTGTTAGACAGGTGATGAGCTGTGCCTGGTTTCTCCATGCATTCAGGCCAAAGAGTTCAATTTGTCTCATCAGACCACAGATTATTTTGCCTTATGCTCGGACTCTTTCATGTGCCTTTTTGACAACTCCAGGTGTGATGTCATGTGCCTTTTTCTCAGAAGTGGCTTCCATCGGGCCACTCTCCCATAAAGCCCAGATTGGTAGAGTGCTGTAGAAACTGTTGTCCTTCTGGCAGGTTCTCCCATCTCAGCCAAGGAACTCTGTACTTCTGTCAGAGTGGTCATTGGGGTTCTTGGTCACATCCTTGACCATGGTCTTCATGCCCGGTTGCTCAGTTTGGTCGGATGGCCAGCTATAGGCAGAGTCAGGATAGTTCCATATTTTTTCAATTTCCCAATGATGGACACCAATGTACTCTTGAAAACATTAAACACTGTAGAAATATACCATGCCCCAGACATATCACGTACTAATTCAAGGGTTTTTCTTTATTTTTACTATTTTCTACATCGTAGAATAATAGTGAAGACATCAAAACTATGTAGTCTGGCTCTAACCAGAATAGAGAGGAGTGGGAGGCCCCGGTGCACAACTGAGCAAGAGGACAATTACATTAGTGTCTAGTTTGAGAAACAGACACCTCACACGTCCTCAACTGGCAGCTTCATTAAATAATACCCACAAAACATCAGCCTCAACAGTGAAGAGGCGACTCCGGTATGCTGGCCTTCTAGGCAGAGTTCCTCTGTCCAGTGTCTGTGTTCTTTTGCCCATCTTAATCTTTTTTTTTTTTTGGCCAGTCTGAGATATGGATTTTTCTTTGCAACTCTGCCAGCTCAATAAGTTTAAACAGGAAAATGGCAAGATGACAAGAACTGTTTGTTGGAGCTTCATGAAATGATTTTCCATGGCCGAGCAGCCGCACACAAACCTAAGATCACCACGCGCAATGCCAAGCGTCAGCTGGACTGGCTTGCCACAATTGGACTCTTGAAATGCACATTGTATTTGGTACAAATCATTCCCTAAAGCTCTAGACTTGAGCTGAATCTGGTAATGAATGGTGTGGCTGTTGAACAAGTTGGGGAGACTAAATTCCTTAGACTGTAAACAGTCATGTCAAAACATATAGATTCAATGGTTGTAAAGATGGGGAAAGATTCTGTCACCACACTCAACACAGCAAGTCCTGCACAGGGCTCTGGTTTTGTTTTATCTTGATTACTGTCCAGCCATGTGGTCAAGTGCTACTAAGACCTAGTTAAGCTGCAGCGGGCCCAGAACAGAGCGGCGCATCTTGCTCTTTATTGTAGTCAAAGGGCTAATATAAATACTATGCATGCCAGTCTCTCTTGGCTGAGGAGAGTTGAGGAGAGACTGACTGCATCACTTCTTTTTTATAAGAAACATTAATGTGCTGAAAATTCCAAATAGTTTGCATAGTCAACTTACGCACAGCTCTGCCGTTTCCAGCTACAATAGTCAGTTACAACATTAACAATGTCCACACTGTATTTCTGATCAATTTCATGTTGTTTTAATGGGAAAAAAATGCTTTTCTTTCAAAAACAAGGAAATGTCTCAGTGACCCCAAAATTTTGAACGGTAGTGTAGGTAACCAGACTTTTCCAATAGAACACTTTTTTTCAGACACTTTCAAAACTTTCCAAACCAACAAACCGTTTGCTCATTAGGCATTCAACAGTAAGTAAAGAAAGTAAAGAAAGGTACTGTACAGTAGTGTCGATTTCAGTACTGTACAGTAGAGCACATTAGATTAGAGTACCGTATGTGCTGAATTATACTGTACTTTATTGTACTGTGCTGAACATATCTACTTTCCTGGAGCTCTACTGTATGGCACTGAACTCTACTCTGCTGTGCTGAGCTGTGATGTCCAAACTTGTGAAACAAAGACGTGTATGATTGGTTCAGACATGGTCTGTTCCGGACCAAATGTGGTCTTGTTTGGGGATGGTGCTCACTAGAATAATAGCCAGTGTGTAGAATAAATCCGAAATATGCTAAATAAGGATATCGCATATTTCTACCTTTGTGTACCTATTCAGGATACATCACCATGAAGAGAATCATATTCATAATTACGAATTTCTGTATTGTACAGATCAGGGGCCCATGATGTAATCCATTATCATAATTCTGTTACCAGATGTAAATCCATTTCACCTACTGTAGTTCAATAACCAAAATAAAAATGTTTAACTCAAGATGTCATGTCAAAGCCGACACACCATTCTTTCTGCAGACATCTTTGAATCTTAATTTGGATTAGATGTTTCAGAGATTTGAAAAATGTGAAATACTGATGGAGATTTTACCCAAATTCTATTACCAAACTTTGCATCTGCACAGTTCTTTCAGTAAGTGTTGTTTTGTGAAATTTGCTGTGTAAATTGTTCAAAGTAGACATTGTGCATAGAGTTGTATGGTTAGCAAAATGTTGAAATCAATGGTTTTTGTTCGGCATACATTTTAAAGTGAAAATTCTGAGTCAAAGTGTAATTCCGTTACTGTGGAATTGCCATTCTACAGATTGGTGGGGAACAGTAGGCTCTTCATCCATACATGGGTTCTTCAAGGGGTGTTGGGCTCTGTTGATGATCAGGGGGATCTGGAGTTCTTTTAAACCCTTTTTAAACTTCTATTTTTCTTACAGGCTGGAACACACGAGGGCCGTGTTGCATGATGTCTGATGGTTGACTGTTGATATACTGTAGGGTCTTGACCCAATAAAGTAAATGGGATTTTACAATTCAAATTCTCTCTTTTTTTCTCCTCAGGACTTCGTCATCTACCTGCTGAACAGTTCAAGCACTTTGATTGGTCGATGTGGTGGCGGAGACAAGGAGAGGTCAAAGGTTGACTTCCCGCTCTCTGCCCCCGACATCCTGCCTCTTCACTGCTGCCTATGTCGCCATGAGCACAACGATAAAGGTTCCACCGTCCGCCTCCGTCCCTTCCACGGTGCTATGGTAACACGGAACGGGGAGACGTTGTCCAAAGAGGCAGAGCTTAGTCCAGGTGATGTCATCGGGATGGGACGTCACTACCTATTCTTGTTCAAGGACCCCACTGCCTGGGTTGTTATGCAGAAGGTGAATATGTTTAGTCACTATAACCATGTTTCCATCCACAGCTTTCATGCGAGTAAAATCATACCGTATAAGAAAAATCACTACTGCTGTGACGGAAACAGGGAGTTTTGGTACAATTTTATAAATGGCAACAAATCATTTGTTTGTTTGACATCGTGGGATCTAAAATTAATTATGCGAGCAATGGCAGTATTTATGCGCAAATATTGATATAATAGCCATAATATCGAAGTAAACTTAGAGTCACGGATGATATGTTGTGTGGTCCTCCCTCTACGAATAAGTTAGGAACTTCACAGGGTGATGAAAGTGCACTGTGATCCTGATGCTCCTTTCCAATAAATACCGAGGGTCTTAATGTGGTGACATGATGATCGATGCTTGACTTCCGTTTGACAAATACAAATATTTGAGCTCTTATCCATAATAATTTCATCATGTAGACAAGCCTACCTGCACTGTATTTGTGAACTGTTGGCTAGAGTACACATGCTAATACCACAGTTTTGCTATTTAACACAGTTTTTGTGATTAAAAAAAATGGGTAGAGTTGAAAATGTGGCCTCTTAAGAGTGGCGACCCTCGCCGCCGACCTCTGACTGGGGACCCTCCCCACGGGTCCCGAATGGACGGGAGATTCCGGCAGCGCCGGACAGGCGGGAGACTCCGGCAGCGCTGGAGAGGAGGAAGGCTCTGGCAGCGCTGGACAGGCGGGAGCACCTGTAAGGAGGAGATAGAGAGACAGCCTGGTGCGGGCGGCTGCCACCGGAGGGCTGGTACGTAGAGGTGGCACCGGATAGACCGGACCGTGAAGGCGCACTGTAGCTCTTGAGTACCGAGCCTGCCCAACCTTACCTGGTTGAATGCTCCCCGTAACCAGGCCAGTGCGGCGAGGTGGAATAGCCCGCACTGGGCTGTGCTGGCGAACAGGGGACACCATGCGTAAGGCTGGTGCCATGTACACCAGCCCGAGGAGACGCACTGGAGACCAGATGCGCTGAGCCGGCTTCATGGCACCTGGCTCGATGCCCACTCTAGCCCGGCCGATACGAGGCGCTGCAATGTACCGCACCGGGCTATGCACATGCACCGGGGACACCGTGCACTCCACCGCATAACACGGTGCCTGCCCGTTCCCTCTCGCTCTCCGGTCAGCACGGGAAGTTGGCACAGGTCCTGCGATTCCGGCCGCTGCTGCCCGTTACCACGCTGCTTGGTCCTTTGGTGGTGGGTGTTTCTGTAATGGATCTCGTCCTCTTCTGTAGAGGAGTAGCGAAAAGGATCGGAGGACCAATTTTGCAGCGTGGGACAACGATTGACAGCTGCCTCTGATTGAGGACCATACTAGGCCGAACACAGAAATCCCAAATATTAGAAAAATGAACATAGACAACCCACCCAACTCACGCCCTGACCATACTAAAACAAAGATATAATAACAGAACTGAGGTCAGAATGTGACAGATCTGCAACAAGTCCATTTGGTGGAAACACACCACTGGTTGGAAAATTAAATTTTCTTTATGCCGATTTGAGAATATTTGCATGAAAATCAGTCTCTAATTGTATGGAAACCTAGCTTATGAAAACATTTAGAACTAACAATTTTGTTCTAGCTCTGTGTTTGTTACAAAACTGATATTTACTGCGCAGGTTTTAAGGTTAAACTTGACTTCTGACGCATTTTGTTTTTAGGTGAAGGACCCCACTTCTTCTCCCGATCCTACAGAGGTTCTGCCCCAGTCCACTACACTCGCTACTAGTGAACCAGCACTCTGCAACACCTGTATCTCAGCTAGTGGGACCAGAGAAATAAGGTTACATCTGCTCACTGGTTGCTTTTCCTCCAAGCTTTTAGTGATACAGGTCGTTATTGTAAATTATGAAGATTACATTTTTTTTTTTAACTATTCACAAGTTTAAGGACCAGACATTGAAATGGGTTTAGAATATTTATTGAGGAAATGAGAATGAGGATTCAGGAGGGGAATGAGAATGGACTGGATGAAGCCGAGAGCTACAGATGAAAGATCCAGAGGGGTAGAGTTTGGCTTGGAGTCTCAGGTAGACATCATCATCAGGCAGTGGTAGTAGGCTGCTATGGTGATGGAAATCTCCCCATGAGATCCTTAGAAGAACATAAGAGATACTAGATAGAAGGCGGGATGCTAAACTTGATAAAGCTCGTAAACACACAGCATCATGCCACGTGATACGCTGCAGAACAAACAAGAAGAACGTTAGTTTGGTCAGTTTTAAGTAGGGTGGTAGTGGTGATTAAGCAGAATGAGGACAGGTCGGGAGGCATGAGTTGCAGCTAATGCTTGTTGAGTTGCTAGGGAGCTGCGCTCAATGCAACTCATTAAAGTGTTGCATTCAAGTCTGGTCCTCTCCTGAATTTTTGTTCATTCTTAACACCATTAAAACATTTTTTAACTAGACACGTTTCCACTGACATGGTCTTCGTCAGGTCTAGAAGGGCCACAGCTTGCCTAAACAACCCTGAGGGTCGCGGCCTGAACCTACTCTACGTTGTGGAGCACGAGGATGCCGTCGTCAAGGAAATCATTGCCATGGGGAGTGTCCATAGAGACAAGCCGCCGTTGACTGTAGCATTCCTGCTGAGTGTGTGTGTCGAACATTCCGCCACACACCTCCAAACCTCAGACCTCCGCAGACTACTGCTGCTCATAGCCAGCCAGGTCCAGAATGCCATGTGGGTAAGTGACGTTACTACTGTATGTTACTTTATAGTCAATATGGCTGTATGAACGATCATCTCTTATTTTCTCTTAATTAAAGTTTATGTAATAAATTATATAACTACGTTTGGATCAGAAAAGTTTGTAGGCCTAATATTTTTTCATTTTGTCCCCATGCTTTGTAACAGGAACACACCAAGGAGCTTGCTGCTAATCAACCAGAAGTGTGAGTGCCTGCACAAAGCCAAATATTTCCATCTCTGTAGGAGTTATTCAGTACCAATCAAATGTTTGGACACACCTACTCATTCCAGGGTTTTTCTTTATTTTTACTGTTTCCTACGTTGTAGAATAATAGTGAAGACATCAAAACTATGAAATAACACATATGGAATCATGTAGTAACCAAAAAAGTGTTAAACAAATCTAAATATATTTTAGATTTGAGATTCTTATTTTGGTAAAAGACCAAGTCAATATTGTGTGAAGTACAGCAAAAACAAGTAAAGAGAAATGACAGTCTATGAATTTCATGACATGAATTTCAGTCTTTGCTGAAAATGTCAAGAACTTTGAACGTTTCTTCAAGTGCAGTCGCAAAAAACATAAAGCCCTATGATGAAACTGGCTCTCATGAGGACCGCCACAGGAAAGGAAGACCCAAAGTTACCTCTGCTGCAGAGGATAAGTTAGAGTTAACTGCACCTCAGATTGCAGCCCAAATAAATGCTTCACTGAGTTCAAGTAACAGACACATCTCACAATCAGCTGTTCAGAGGAGACTGCGTGAATCAGGCCTTCATGGTTGAATTGCCACAGAGAAACCACTACTAAAGGACACCAATAAGAATAAGAGACTTTCTTGGGCCAAGAAACACAAGCAATGGACATTAGACCGGTGGAAATCTGTCCTTTGATCTGATGAGTCCAAATTTCAGATTTAGGGTTCCAACCGCTGTGTCTTTGTGACGCAGAGTAGGTGAACGGATAATCTCAGCATGCTTGGTTTCCACCATGAAGCATGGAGGAGGAGGTGTGATGGTGTGGGTGTGCTTTGCTTGTGACACTGCCTGTGATTAATTTAGAATTCAAGGCACACTTAACCAGCATGGCTACCACAGCATTCTGCAGCGATACGCCATCCCATCTGGTTTGCAGGTGGGACTGTAAATTCGTTTTTCAACAGGACAAAGACCCAAAACACTTGTGAACTGGCCTCTACAATCACCTGACCTCAACCCAATTGAGATGGTTTGGGGTGAGTTGGACCGCAGTGAAGGAAAAGCAGCCAACAAGTGGTCATGTGGGAACTCCTTCAAGACTATTGGAAAAGCATTCCACATGAAGCTGGTTGAGGGAATACCAAGTGTGTAAAGCGCTCATCAAGGTAACGAACGGGTGGCTACTTTGAGGAATCTCAAATATAAAATATATTTTGATTTGCTTAACAGTTTTAATGATTTCATATGTGTTATTTCAAAGTTTTAATGTCTTCACTATTATTCTACCATGTAGAAAATAGTACAAATAAAGAAAACCCCTTGAATGAGTAGGTGTGTCCAGTCTTTTGACTGGTACTGTACTTGCCACTGTATGGTTATAGGCATAGGATCTGATTCTAGATCTATTCCTTGGTATCCCAGTCTCTGTAGTGACCCAGAGGAGCAGCAGCCTCTCAACCTGGCAGAACTGGTCTCAGGCCTGCGTACCCTGGTGGTCTGGATGTCCAACGCCCTGGAGCTGCTGTATTACATCCAACAACAGATGCCCCAAACACTGGCCTGGAGGTCACACAGAGAACAAGGGGTGGAGGCAGAGGGAGAGGAACACAATGACAAGGAGGAGGAGAGCATGGGTTAGTTTTGGGCTTTTCTAGCCTAGCTTCGCCTTCTAGCCAGGGGGCTAAAATAGTCTAAAGAAAGCCTACTAAGAACTTTACGTAGGATCCATAACATCTATTAAGACATTTACCTATATTTTCTGTTTGTTGCCAGCCCTGTTGGAGATGAGGCTGTCGTGTGTGAGGTTGGCCAGTGAAGAAGCCATGACTGTTCTGGAGGAAGTTATCATGTTGACCTTTCAGCAGTGTGTCTACTACCTCACCAAGGTCAGTATCCCACACACCTGAACTTTAAACTCCATCAGTTGCATTTTAGTGAGTTCAGCACCAGAGACTAGACCAGTGGTACACAACTCTGGCCTACAACTGCAGAACTTTAAAGGACTAAGCTCCTCAGCAACACTCTACATATTCCCCGATGTACTAGTTAGCTCACCTTGCTTTAGCTTTTCCCTTCAGAGGGCCTGATGGGTTTGTTGTGTCTCTTAGTCTGAGAAAGAGTCCAGTTAGTTAGTCCTCTCTAGAGTAGAGCCATGAGAGAGGTTTTCTGATAGAGCAGCCTTATTGGACTACTACACTGGGGGCTTTATTGCTGGCCACAGACAGACAGCAGGGGTAGTGTGTGTGTGTGTGTGTGTGTGTGTGTGTGTGTGTGTGTGTGTGTGTGTGTGTGTGTGTGTGTGTGTGTGTGTGTGTGTGTGTGTGTGTGTGTGTGTGTGTGTGTGTGTGTGTGTGTGTGTGTGTGTGTGTGTGTGTGTGTGTGTACGTCAGGCCTCTTGTCATTAAGGAGTTTAGAAGTGTTGCCAGGTGTGTGTGTATACTGTTTGAGAGGACCTATTGGCAGCTGGGGTACAGCTGGTTGCCCTATATCAGTCAGCACACCATCAGTCAGTGTGTAGTCTGACAAAGAATTCCACAATGGAAGTTAGCTTTGTCATCTTTTGATCACTCCTTGGAGAGGGTCAGGGATAGTTGTTATCATAAACAGACGTCATAGATACAGTCCTCACCCCCCTCGACCACCCTCTGCCTAACCCTGCCTGTGACCTGTGACTGCACACTACAGTACCACCCAAACCAAGAGAACATGACTTAGTCATGTACAGGTTGCCACGTCAAGCGTTAGCCATGTTAGCATTAGCCAAGGTAAATTAACTCAAGCCGAGCGTTAGGTGCAGCCTATGATAAATGCTACGCTAACTGGAAGTCAGTTGTATGCTTACTGAGGCAGACGAGGCCATGGCACCGTTCCGTATCTGTTTCCTGTCCAGGAAGGAAGTGGGAGGGAAAGAGCATTATCACCATGATTTATCCAAAGAGGAAACAGAATAGATTCCTGGAGAGGGTTCGGGGATAGGCAGGCTAGCAGGTTAGCAGCGGTGGTTTATTGAACTGTACAGGTCTTCAACTGAAGCTCCCAACCGCATGACAGTATTGGTGCATTGGCATTTCAACTGACTCAGTCTACAGATAATGACAAGTGATTCATCCAACAGACAAAACCTTCTCTGTTATGTCCTCTCTGTTTCATAACCACGTCTTTTTAACAATTCAATTATGATGAGACAGGAGACTGGAAACACTTCAACCATTTATCTGGGACATGGTCCCCATTGTGAACAACACTAATTGTTCTACAAGTCCAAGCATCTAGTTTCCAGCCTAACACTTGAGTTGAGTAGCCTCACAGTCTCCTCACACACTTGTGTTGTTGCGGCTGAGTCAGTGTCGTGAGAACATGACTGAGCCCCTAGGTGATGACGGGTGGGTCAGGGTGTCACCCAGTAACAGTTCTGGACCCATCATGACTGATGGTTCTGTCGGTGTTGCTTTACTCAACCCGTAACTGCCCACTGGGCACACTTCGTAATTTTAACTTAATTGGGTAACATTTGGTTGAGACGTTGGTCAACAAGATTACAACTTAAAGAGACGGCCAACAGTTATTTTTAAATTTTGGTAAGATCGAGTTTGAAAACTATACTCGACTAATAATTACCTCAGTGCATTACCTCAGTGCATTCATAAAGTATTCAGACCCCTTGAATTTTTGCACATTTTATTACGTTACAGCCTTATTCTAAAATGTATTACCTAATGTTTTCCCCCTCATCAATCTACACACAATATCCCATAATGACCAAGCGAAAACAGGCTTTTAGAAATGTTTGCAAAAAAACAACAACTGATAACTGAAATACCTTATTTACATAAGTATTCAGACCTTTTGCTATGAGACTCGAAATTGAGCTCAGGTGCATACAGTTTCCACTGATCATCCTTGAGATGTTTCTACAGCTTGATTGGAGACCACCTGTGGTAAATTCAATTGATAGGACATGATTTGAAAAGGCACACACCTGTCTATATAAGGTCCCACAGTTGATAGTCCATGTCAGAGCAAAAACCAATCCATGAGGTCGAAGGAATTGTCCAGAGAGCTCTGAGACAGGATTGTGTTGAGGCACAGATCTGGGGAAGGGTACCAAAACATTTCTGCAGCTTTGAAGGTCCCCAAGAACACAGTGGCCTACTCATTCTTAAATGGAAGAAGTTTGGAACCACCAAGACTCTTCCTAGAGCTGGCCGCCTGGCCAAACTTAGCAATTGGGCGAGAAGGGCCTTGGTCAGAGAGGTGACCAAGAAGCCGATGGGCACTCTGACAGAACTCTAGAATTCCTCTGTGGAGATGGGAAAAACTTCCAGAAGGACAACCATCTGCAGCACTCCACCAATCAGGCCTTTAGGGTAGAGTGGCCAAAAGGCACATGACAGCCCACTTGGAGTTTGCCAAAAAGCACCTAAAGACTCTCAGAGTGTGAGAAACAAGATTCTCTGGTCTGATGAAACCAAGATTGAACTCTTTGGCCTGAATGCCAAGCGTCACATCTGGAGGAAACCTGGCACCATCCCTACGGTGAAGCATTGTGGTGGCAGCATCATGCTGTGGAGATGTTTTTCAGCGGCAGGGACTGGGAGACTAGTCAGGATCGAAGGAAAGATGAACGCCGTAAAGTACAGAGATCCTTGCTGTAAAACTGATCCTTAGCACTCAAGACCTCAGACTGGGACAAATATTCAGCTTCCAATAGGACAATGACCCTAAGCGAACAGCCAAGACAATGCAGGAGTGGCTTCGGGACAAGTCTCTGAATGGCCTTGAGTGGCCCAGCCAGAGGCCGGACTTGAACCAGTGCAGTCCATCAACACTACCCATCCAACCTGATAGAGCTTGAGAGGATCTGCAGAGAAGAATGGGAGAAACTCCCCAAATACAAGTCTGCCAAGCTTGTAGCGTCATACTCAAGAAGAATCAAGGCTGTAATCGCTGCCAAAGGTGCTTCAACAAAGTACTAAGTAAAGGGTCTGAATACCTACGTAAATGTGATTTGTCCGTTTTTTTTTATTTTTAATACATTTGTAGATTGATGAGAAAAATATATATTTAATTAATTTTAGAATAAGGATGTAATGTAACAAAATTTGGAAAAATAATACTGAATATTTTATATATATTTTATATATATAATATATTCAGTATTCTTTTTCCAAATTTTGTTACATTACAGCCTTATTCTAAAATTAATTAAATATATATTTAGGGGTGTCAAACATACTGCCCGTGGTGAGGTTTGAGTAAAAATATATAAAGAAAGTATTCAGTATTCTTATATATATATATATATATATATATTTTATTTTACTCAAACCTCACCACGGGCAGTATGTTTGACACCCCTGCTGTAATGTCTTTCATGCTACCCAGCTCTCCATTAAAGATTTTTACATGTTTATTTAAGATGGACGGTAGGCTTGGGTCTCCATGTGTCATTGCAATCCAGTGTGATTCATAAACTGCCCAGCAGTGATGAAAAGTCCCCTTTCACGACGTGGTGTGGGAACTTTTCAGTTTGTCCGTTTTAACTAAACAGTGATGCCTCTCACGGCGACAGATTCACCCGTGTAAGTCTTTTACGCGATGTGTACTGGCTGAAGTGGAAAGTGTTTCCGTGTCTTTTGGTAGACTGTGTCTGACACATGATACATCTAGCCTTGTGTCAATCTCCATACGCACTGGTTGCCTCTCTAGCAACTGAGAGACATAGTAGCCGTGCCACAGTCAGTATATTCAGTTCAACTTCCTCGTTGGATGAGTCATTCATCTCAGTGGTCTCTTGCTCAAATGCGTGAACATCTCTTTTTCCTTTTGTTGGAATGATTCCTTCTTCTTTTCAGTCTTTGACATTTTTCTCTTTTTGTTTCTGCACGCTCGCTCAGTGTGGCCCTTTTTAACACAGGCTCGGCAATCCATGTCCTTACACCAGCATACAGGCGCCTGATGTCCCCCCGTGCCACAGTGGAAGCATGTGCCTTAATTTCTCTATCTGTGATTTTCAGTTCCAACTCTGTGCACTTTTAATGATGAACTAAACTGCTGAGCCTCTTTAGCAGCTAGTTCCATAAACACACTGACCTTCAATGGCTCTTGACAAGGTCAGATTACTTTCAGTCAATAGTCTCTTTTTGTGTAGCTTCACTTTGTAGCCTACATACTAGTATGTCTCTAATGTTGTCATCATTCAACTCTGATAGTTTATTTAATGCAGCAGCAAAGCATTGGCACTGATTCTCCCTCTTCCAGATTTCTTCTGTGGAAGAAACCTTTAAGCAACTAGTAGTTTTGGTGAAAAGTGTCCTTTCAGTATTTCCACAATATCCCCATACGTCTTATTACCTGGCCTGACTGGCTGTAGGGGCAGCAGGTAACCAAGTGGTTAGAGCTGACAAGGTAAGAATCTGTTGTTCTGCCCCTGAGCAAGGCAGTTAACCCACTGTTCCCCGGGCGCCGACGACGTGGATGTCGATTAAGGCAGCCCCCCGCACCTCTCCGATTCAGAGGGGTTGGGCTAAATGTGGAAGACACATTTCAGTTGAAGGCATTCAGAGAAATGAAAGCACGTGCTTCCCCTTTCCCCTGTTGCAGGCTGCATAGTAAACTAATGTCTTTGGCACCGTAACACACAAAAAATGTAGGCACAATTCTGTCCTCATCAATGTCATTTGCGATAACAAAATATTCAAACCATTTGTTATGAGCTCCACTGCTCAACACTTTCATCAAGCTGTCCAACGTTTCATACAATTCCAGACATTTTTCATTTCTCAATAGGCTCCTGATTATCACTCACTTAAATATTGTCCTCAACCACATTTTCCTCAGTCACGTGATCTTCATTCACTTCACTCACTGACTTTCCATCCTCAAGTTAGCTCATTTAGCAGTTTTTAATTCCAGAGTTTGTCTTCATTTACATTACATTTAAGTCATTTAGCAGACGCTCTTATCCAGAGCGACTTACAAACAGTTGAATAAATGTTCTTTCCTTTACTGTATAGCCCTCCCATTTTAATCTTTTTCTTTTCCTTCTACGACGTCCGTCTTGAATCCTTTTCTGCCGTTCATGACGACACTAACTCTCTCTCTCTTAGCTAGCTCGACTATTCACTTGCCTCTGCTAGCAATACACTGTGGTAACATAGAGCCAGTACCACAGAAAATACGTTTTCAACTTGTAAACACCAACATCTTCTGGACATAATAGTTGCTGTAGGTTCAGACTTACTCGTCGTCAATCTTTTGTTATGTCACCTGGGTTTCATAACCATATCTTTATAACAATTCAATAATGATGAGACGAGACAGGAATACAGGTCAACCATTTATCTGAAACGTGGTCGTCTCAACACACACAACTTCCATGATGCTCTGCAACCCAATCCCAACAGCCTAGATAAGTTTGTGGTTTACATATTTCTGCACAATGCAGAAGGAAATGTCTGTCCAGTCTGTGAACTACCTGGCCTCAGTATCCATTAGTGCTGTGCTGGGATGCATTTGAGTCACACGACCCTGAGGGTCTCCAGATGTTTAGGTCATGTATGTTCATTCATCGATGACAATGTAATACTTATTGCTATATCTAAATTCATGTAAATCTAGTGGTTTATTGGTGTGTCTGATGATTCCTTTTTCCAAATCTATCCTTAAAATTTCTGATGATTGATGTGGTTGATTGTGTGGTTCTAAGCTTGTGTTGATCCTAGAGTTGTGCAGAGCTCTGTAGTCCTGGTGATTGTGTTGCTCCTAGAGCTGTGCAGAGCTCTGTAGTCCTGGTGATTGTGTTGATCCTAGAGCTGTGCAGAGCTCTGTAGTCCTGGTGATTGTGTTGATCCTAGAGTTGTGCAGAGCTCTGTAGTCCTGGTGATTGTGTTGATCCCAGAGCTGTGCAGAGCTCTGTAGTCCTGGTGATTGTGTTGATCCTAGAGCTGTGCAGAGCTCTGTAGTCCTGGTGATTGTGTTGCTCCTAGAGCTGTGCAGAGCTCTGTAGTCCTGGTGATTGTGTTGATCCTAGAGCTGTGCAGAGCTCTGTAGTCCTGGTGATTGTGTTGCTCCTAGAGCTGTGCAGAGCTCTGTAGTCCTGGTGATTGTGTTGATCCTAGAGCTGTGCAGAGCTCTGTAGTTCTGGTGATTGTGTTGCTCCTAGAGCTGTGCAGAGCTCTGTAGTCCTGGTGATTGTGTTGCTCCTAGAGCTGTGCAGAGCTCTGTAGTCCTGGTGATTGTGTGGTTGGTGGGTTTCTCTGGATGTAGATCTCCTCATCGATCATATATGTCAGGACTATAGCTCCAGTTAGTTCTGACAGCTAGACTGGACCAAACAATGCTAGGAATGTGTTAGCAGCAGGGGCGAGCTGTGTGTGTGTGTTTGTGTGTGCCAGGCTAACATTCATGGGGAAAGCTTCTCAAAGCCCCACTTCTTCACAGATCTCTATTCATCCTTGTATGGCAGCCAGGGTTATTTTTGATAGGAAAAGGGTGTTTATCGAGGGCTGCCTATATGTGTGACTGTGTGTCAAAGTGTGTGTGTGGGGGGCAGGAGCTCAAGAGACAGGAGCTCAGAATGTATATTCTCCCTCTCAATACGTTCCTTTGTCACACCGCTCTCAGACTACTGGTCTGGGTGGGTGGGTAGGTGTGTGGGTGTGTTGCATGTGGGCTTGTACTGTGCATGTGCTACCGTTTTCTGAGCAAATTCAAATGTAAACCAAACAGAGCTGAATGGTCTATCTAAAGCTATAATAACATAAATGAAAGTGTGTGTGCTTATGTTGGGATCATGACGTGCCATTCCATCTGGTGTAGGGGAAACAGATGCTGGTGTGGGCTGGAAAACAAAAGACTTCTGGTGATCGGCCGGTCCCAGAGGAGGACCTGGCATGAACGAATACACACACACACACACACACACACACACACACACACACACACACACACACACACACACACACACACACACACACACACACACACTTTCAGCCTTCAGGGCACGATAAGTGCCATGGCTACATGTGGCATTACAGTGAAACATTGGAACAGGTTGAGGGTGGGGTCATTGTTTTGTTGGGCATCTGGTGATGAGCTACATTTTCCAACTGAAAACATGGACACATAGTTTGGGTCTATTTCTCCTAATTTCCTGTGTTTCCTGTTTAGATGTCATGGGAAATGTTACGCTGAAATGTGCAATGGCTTAGGACTCATGAATGTACAGTATATAGGCTAATAAACCAGAGCAATAAGCATGGAGATATATAGTCACTATACTGCTGTACTATACTGTAAAGGGATGTGAAGGAGAGGAAGTCACTCAGAGATTCTGTACTGTACCACTCAGCAGTTTATCATGCCATGCCCACACAAGCCAGATTCACAGGCTTTTTTCACAATACATATTCAGCTCTGTAGGAATGTCAATCCACGGAGCTCACTGGCTGGTGCCCCAGTGCCAAGTGAGATTGGGAAGAGGGGTGGGGTAGAGGAGAGGAGAGTCCTGAGGGACAGTGAGGGGGGCTTGTTCTGTCTGACTACAATTAGCCAGAACAAAGCCATCATTGTCATAGCTAGCCTGGCCTGTAGAGCAGAAGAGAAGAAAGAGGGCTTTTGGCTGAGAAGAAATAAGAGAGAGAGTGGCTGCAGACATTAACTGTAGTTTAGTCTTCCACTTCTCTCTGTCAGACCTCATCTCTGGTCAAACACCCACATTCACAGCGAAATCATTCTGCTGCAGGGGGAGAGGTATAATTTGTTATATTGTGTGTATATACAGTATCTTATCTTTGTATCCCCTCTAGACTCTGTACCCAATTCTGCCTAGTTTGCTGGACAGTGACCCATTCAGGGGGAGCAGTGGTCTGCTTCTCCGTGAGCAAAATGAGCCGTTCCTGGATTGCGGTGGTGTGCAGGTCCCTGGAGAGACAGACCAGGTCCTGGAGGTCCTGACAGAGACCAGCAGACTGCTACAGGACTGTCAGCTCCACCATGAGATCTCCTCTCAGCTCCTGGCCTATCTCTTCTACTTCATCAATGCTTCACTGTTCAACACACTCATGGAGAGAGGTGAGGACACACACACACACACACATTCTCTTTCTACGTCATTAACACGGATCATTTTGTGAGTGAAGGTTCAGAGGATGAATTCTACCAGTGGTCCAGAGGGGTCCATATCAGCGCTAACCTAGACCTGCTACTGGACTGGGCCCAAGGGTCTGGACTGGGTGACTTGGTTGTGGAACATCTCCACACACTCTCCTCTGCTGTCAACCTACTGGCCACTCCAAGGGAACAACTAATGCAGGTCAGAGACGCTCATACACACCTGCATGTGCACACACACACACACACTCACGGGAGAGGGGAGAGGTGACACACACAAGCTCAGCCCTCCACACACACATTTTCCCTGTAGTCGTCCTGGGAGTCCCTGCGGTGTGCGTTCCCCAGTCTGAGTCCAGCCCAACTCCACCACCTGCTGAGAGGCTACAGCCCAGCCACACCTTGGCCCCCACACTGGGCCCCTTCTGATGAGGATCAACTAGCTACACAGAACACTGGTCAGTTGGTTGATTGTCTGCTGTTAATCCACTATAGTAAACATCTGGCTTGTTTTGTGGCTTTGTTTTTTCACTGTTGCCATTTCAAACTGAGACAAGCAAACCAGCAACATAGACACAGTATTAAACCTATGATGACGACATGATATTTGCGCTACACTATCGTTTGATTTACTTTCTCTTAACCCCTCTTGCCCTTCTCTCACTAGCTGATATCCTGGAGAGTTTTGACAGCCACCCTCCCCTGGTGCTGCCCAGCTCTGGTTTCAGCCTGAGGCCTGGGGGAGAGGTGACAGACTCAGGCCTGGCTGGACAGCTCAGGAGGTTGCAGAAGTTTATCAGCAACCTGTCTGTCAAAGAGTCACCAGAGAACTTCAGTCATATGCACACGCAACAGGTAACACATTTGGTTCACAACTGTTGCTTGAATTAATTAGACATGGGTTTATATCTATATGATACTGGTTTACTACTTTTTCGTGGAACTATTTTGTTCTAGAACTCTTTTAGAACTCATATGCTTACTTCTGGAACTCCCACAGGATTATGCTGTTCCCACGGAAGCCAAGCTGACAAAAATGGCAACTCTCCCAAAGGCCTCCCTGGAGTCTCTTGAATCCCCCCCCGTAGAGAAGGTCCTAACTCTGGACACTCTCCCATCACCCCCCTCTCAATTATCTTCACCCTCCCCCCTTTCCCCCCCAGCAAAGCCCTTCTCCCCCAAGTGATTTGAACTCTTGTGGGGCCCTACTGACCCAAAAGCTGAAGAGCCTGGAGCTCCAGTTCAGAGAGACAGACCTAAGCCCCCTCACCCAGAGGAGGTCTGCCCTGGACCCCTCCTGTCTCTTCACCCCTCCTAACACCCCCCACAGCCTGGAGCTGGTTGAACCAGAGACTGAGCATCAGGAGGATGAAGAGGTGTTTACTAAAGAGCTACAGAGAAGAGATAGAGGACTGGGATTGGCTCTGGTGGATGCAAGGGTGAGTGACAGAGACAAGGATATGCATTTAAAAAAAAGTACTATTTGGATCAACCCCCCCAAACATAGTCCAACTGATTACAAGTAAATTAGTTAGGTTTTCTCATTTGAAAAAAAATACATTTGTTGAAACCAAATATATAATTCAATGCCAACAGTTATATTAGATTATTACCAAACTTATATTTCAAGTTGCGACCTATTTCTTTCAACACTGAACCTACTTTTCCCCTTTTGTTAAACGTAATAAATAACAAATAGAACCTAATGTCAACCTACTGGCCATGCCAAGGGAACAACTAATGGGTTAAGTGCCTTGCACAAGGGAACATAAAGAGATTTTTCTGACCTAGTTGGCTCGGGGATTCAAATCAGCACTCAGTTTCTGTCCCAACAATCTTAACCACTAGGCTACGTTTACTTTATCATGTGCTCTTATGGCAGTATCTTTACAGAAGATGGCAGTATTCAGGTTTAAATTGGAAAAACAAATGCAATAGACCAGATTAACTGGAATGACAAAAAAAAACAAAAAAAACCTGAAAGCTACACCCCCAATAAACCACGCCTCCAACTCTTCTGATTGGCTGCTGCCGCTACATTGCCCCCATCGCTTTTCAATGCACATGAGGTGTTGAAAGCAATTAAGAAGCTTTCATTCAATTCCAAAAATCACATTGATCTGACAAATTCTTTATTTGATTTCAGACAAACTGAATAGAATAGGTTGAAACAAACCAAAGCGTAATTCTAGATCATTCCAAAAGTGTACTCTATTCTGACCCATCTGAAACATCCTGCAGCTTTCCATGACCAGTGGTGTTTGTGCTGTCAGAGTGACTGGCCTTAACCTTGGTAAGGTTTATCTTTAGGTAATAACTCATTCTGAAAACATTCAATTTAGACCTCCCTGGTAGCCCTGATGGCTATCTGAGATAACTCACTCAGAGAAAAAAACAACACGGTCCAAGGTCAAATCAATGAAGCTCAGATGACAAGAGTAGCCATTTTTAAAATCTCTATCTGCCCTAAAAAACAGGTTTTGTCATAAAAATGGTATGATGATTTATACTGTCTCCTCCACACCTGGGTCCAATAGTCCAGCATGGTGGTATGAGAACTGTTTGTTTTCTTGCTTTTCAGGACTGGGTTTGCATTTTTTTAGGTAATTAGTAGACATGAGAGGATGCAAATGAACTGCTTTTGGTATGCATTATTTGGTCACTCGGTCTCTAGAAGTGTATTTTGTGTCAGACATTGCCTCCTGGTGGTCTGGGAGTGCAATTTCTGTGTTCATGAAAGTCATGAACATGAGTAAATAACCTCATGTCACAGTGAGTCATGTTTAAGTGCATCTGGCCCGTAATTATAATATATATGGGGTGGCCCCAAATATATATTAGAATTGCACGTAAACCTTACTCACAGTGACATGAGGTTATTTACTCATTAAAATATGCTCAAAATGCCCCCCAACATATTGATATAAAAAATATATACTTTTTTTTTTGCCATGCTACGACAGGCAACCACGCATCGCCGTCTGAAATAATCATTAGCAAATGTACTCATAATTATAACTTAACAAATTGCTATTATTATTACTACCGGTTCTAGTAATACGGTGTCCTGCAATTCTGCGTGTGGCTTGTCCAAGTGGTTTTGCCGTACTCCAGCAGAAGCCGTTGCTCGACTGCTGTGGGTAGATATAATCATTGTTAAACACTGTACTGTCTTTATATTTCATCACTTTCAAATGTATTAACAAGTGGAAAACTATAATGTAATATGAGTGTTACGTAGGCTATTTCACTGTCGATTCTGATAGTGTTGACGTCAACACGTCATTTTGAGCGGGACTGTAATTGTGGAAATAAATATTTGCAAAAAGGTGTCAGTAATTGCATGGAGTGGAAACAAACGTTTTTGGTAAAAACGGCCGATTTTCAAGTGCTAATCAATCAACCATCACTAACGTTAGCTATCATACTAACTCACCTGGAAAGTTCATTAGCCAAACATTCACCCAGCGATCAACAATGGTACTCACGCGGGCTTATTGGTTAGTAATCCATTCCTGAACATCATGGCAAGAGTGAACATGAAATAAATATTATCAGTAAACAAGTGGTGTACTTGTTTACTGATAATATTTATTTCATGTTCACTCTGGTGCGTTCTGAATAGGGAGAGAGAGAGCATGAGGATGCCAACAGGGCAGGGAGAGCAGGTGACATGGAGGTGAGTGAGAAAAGGAGCAAATACTGATGACTGAACTGATATCGCCGTGTTGGTGTTCCTACCACATCATAATTCATGTTGGCACAGCTGGGCTTAGGTTTAGGCACAGGCCTCCGGCAGGGGAATATTCTGTCTTTGGACTGGGGTAACCAACTAACTAACTACAGGTCAGTTGCAATGATGGTCCTGGAGCAACTTTAATTATGATGTTTTAGGAACAACACCAACACGGAGATATCAGATTGTACAAAAAATATTGGTGGTTAAAGAGTCTTAACCACCAATATTTGCACGATCTGATATCGCAGAGTTGGTGTTGTTCCTAAAACATCATAATTAATGTTGCTCCAGGACCATCATTGCAACTGACCTGTAGTTAGTTGGTTACGAATAATGACATCACAACAGTCTAATCCTAATGTACAGATGACTCCTGTTGGCCTCCATATGTGTATCAACATTCTTTCTAATCATTAGTTTACAGATAATATTTCTTTCATGTTCACTCTGGTGCCTTTAGTGTAGAGAGAGAGAGAGAGAGAGGGGAGGAGGGAGATAGGAAGGAGGGAGGGAGAGAGAGAGCACGAGGATGCCGACAGGGCAGGGAGAGCAGGTGACATGGAGGCGAGTGTCAGCACTTAGTACACTAACCATCACTAAATGCTGAGTGGGCTTCATCAAGTTCACTTCCAGGACAAGCGATGAAGTGTACTTTGAGGACCAGTGTACTTTGGAGATGAGCAATGAAGTGCACTTTCAGGACAGGCTGTGCTTTTAACACAAGCAAAAGACAGGCTGTGCTTTTGACACAAGCAATGAAGTGCACTTTCAGGACAGGCTGTGCTTTTGACACAATAGGTTATTTTTAAATAAGCAAGTGCACTATGGTCATATTTTGCACATTGTGATTTCATGGCATGCATCCAGCTCTTCAATCTCTAATATGGAGATACTTATCCAGCTCTTCAATACAGAGAAAATGAATCATTAAACATTTTATGAATCATTAATTGATGTGGTTATAATATTCCCAGAGGGCACAGGAGTATTCTGCCCTACCAAACAAAAAGGCAGTAACTGCTCAGTGTATAACTGAGAAAAAGGGCTTTTATTTACCTTTGTTTCACAGTAACTTCATGCAGAGGCTGTGGTATGCTCTCAAGCTTTTTATCTCTTACTAATTACCTTAATCCTTCATTGAAACTCAACCTGTATTTTATTACATTTCATAGAACTGTAACTGTATTTGTGACAATGGCTATGCAACAATGAAGTGTTGGAATAGACTGTGTATATATATATATATTTTTTTTAGGAGGTAGATCAGCTGTAATATTGCAGATTGTGGCTTCCATCAATGTAATTACATAATTTCTAATCCCCTATATATATATATATATATACCCAGTGCATTCGGAAAGTATTCAGACCTCTTGACTATTACACATGTTATGTTACAACCTTATTCTAAAATGGATTTTTTTATTTATTCCCCCTTATTAATCTACATACAATACCCCATAATGACAAAACAAAAACCCACCACAGTAAACACTATGCATATGAGCCAGCAATGAATGAATCTTGTCTTGCAGGACCAATGGAAGGCAAACAACAATATGAGCAAGTAACCATCCCATCGGTCATGCAGGGTTAAGTGGCCAAGCCCACGTGCCCTTACGACCAAGAGAAAGGAGGGATTTTATCATCAACGTCCTCTTTGGTCATGAGTGTCTTGTTTGGTCATGACTGTCTTGTTTGGTCATGACTGTCTTGTGTGCAACCCTAGTAACAGTTTGTGTTTTCCTACAGTAAGTGTTTCCTTCAAAACCTGACATGTTACCATCTGCACACATGAGAACCTATGAGGAATGTAAGCATGTTTTCACACAGGCAATTTGCTATGGTGGCCCAGGGTTTCCACAATGTTTCAAATGGCAAATTGAATCCAGTAGATTACTGTGAAATTGTTTGAGGCATTAAAATGTTTCATTTGTTATTTGCTGCCAGCTTATCTGGCCACAGTTTGTCATCCATTGTTCCTATGCTAGGTAACTTTAGCATAGTACGTTTTACTATCAGTAAAATAAGCCCTCATGCGGTTTGTTAGTACAGACTGAAAATCTTACCCTTATGCCGGCTGTTGTTTTTTGAAATTGCGGTTCCATTCTATCTGAAACGTGTACCTTGAATGGGCAAGTCAAGGAAAGTTAAGTTGGGGTATGGCTGGATTTAGAATTCAAAGGGAATGCTATCTATACATAAGCATTAAAAAAAATCTAATTAATAGTCTGTATGGGCTATCAGACCCTAGATGCTATGTATTAGTACATTTAATGCTGACTTGAGGTTAACATTTTAAACAGAGTGCATCCTGTGAGAATCCAGTGCTCTGCATATTTAGCCCAGAAATGTGTATGTTTAAACACAAGATCTCATTTCACCTCTAGACTGCTGATGTCTATACAATGGATTGGGGCCAGACTACAGAAAAGGGCCACTATCTTTATGCAATAATATTCAACAAACTGGACAAGTTATGCAAGTTTGGGCTGCCAAGTAAAGGGAAAGGGGGATACTAGTCAGTTGTAGAACTGAATGCAATTCAACCGAAATGTGTCTTCCGCATTTAACCTAACCCCTCTGAATCAGAGAGGTGCGGACGGATGCCTTAATTGACATCCACCTCTTCGAGAACAGTGTACAAGTACATATAAAGTTTACTCAAGTTTAAAATGTTAAAGCATCGTATGTGGGAATTCAGTGCACTGCATATTAAGCCTCAGAAGTACTTATGTTAAACACAAGATATCATTACACTTGTCTACTGATGATCTGAGCCAATGTAGACTTGTATAATGTGTCATTATTACTATTAGAAATCAATTTGGCAAGGAAAGAAACAAATCCATACTAAAGGGCCACTACCTTGATGCAATAACACTTTCAACAAACTGGGCAGATGCTACATAAATATCAGCTGCTAAGTATAAGCACATTGACTTGACTCATTTAAAATGTTAAACAACAAAGCATGAGAGAATTCAGTATACTGCATATTCAGCCACAGAATTTCACGTGTTTAGGTACAAGATATGACACTTGTCTACTGGTGACTTTGGTGATTTTTCATGCCAAATCAATCTTCAATAGTAAGGACTTCTGAAAGTCTACATTGGATTGGGTCTAATAAAACGTCTGAATCTTTAAATGAAGGACTTTTATGCACCAGCACAATATCCCTTAATTCTAAAAACATTTGGTTCATTTAAAAACAAAGACACACATTCATGTGTTAGATTTGTTTCTAAAACTTGCCTAATCAGTTTGTGGTTGGTGTCTATATGCATAACTTCCTGGGGCCCAGCCACGGAATATGTTAGTCGGACAACACAACCCATCCTGGTCATCCAAAGGATAACCCAAGCTGTGACGATTCGATGCATTGATGCCTTTACCCTTGCCCACTGTGCACATTGGCCCTGGGCGAGCAAGCTCCCTTCACAACTCTCTAGCCTGCATGGGGCATGTTGGATTTGATAGCCGACACTACAGTCCATTGTCTAGCTCCTCGTCGGCCATTGAGAGGATGATCCCTGGACTGATCGACCGTTCTTTCTCATACATCTGGCAACAGTGCGTTCTGACACACCAAGGACTTGTGCAATGCTTTCTACTGGCAAAAACTGGGCAAACAGTTCCTGGAGCCAGGGACTTGTGCAATGCTTTCTACTGGCAAAACTGGGCAAACAGTTCCTGGAGCTGGCTCTAAGGTACAGTGTGTCTGGGCCTACCGGTTCGTCCTTGCTCCAGGTGTAGTGGTACATCAACTACTCAACCTCTGACACGGTTCAGCAGTTCCATCAAAGGTCCTAAAACATTCAGGGATGTGACTGACGTTAGCCACAACACTGATGAAAGTGAGCTCTTGATTGCAGGTGAATTCCAAAAAGTCTAAATCGATTAGTGGGTAATTGACCACCCGCAAGTGGCTGGTCTGTAGCCTCCATTATGTCATTTATTTGTAGAACCCGAAGACAGTGTGACAAGGTTATTATTGATGTCAGTTAAACTTGTGTTAGGCTACTTAGCTAGCTAACGTAGTTACTTTTTGACAACTCGTTAGAAAAACTAATAACGGAAATCAATAACTTATATACCTAGGTACTGCATGTGGGTCCTTGACTAGTGCGACCTTGTGGACAGTAAACTTTCTCCTTTGAGATATTTCATCCTCCTTGCTAGCTAACCATTACCATGACTGTAATTGGTACTTAAAACAGTGGCTAGCTAGACAAGCTTACTCCTTGCACAACAATGTGTAATTTTGTCAGTGACGTGAGCTAACTAACTAGGTAACACTAGCTAGCTATCATATGCCACGAGCCGAGATCGACTGTCTGTGAGCTAGCTAGTTAGCTAGCTACATGTCATTTGCTGATGAAATTTCACAATTACCTTTCACGCATGGCTTTTCTTACGATCCTAATAATTTACGTATGGATTTTCTTTACATATGGATCCTAATGAAATGTACGTTCAACCTTTTGGCACCTATTTGGCTCCATTACAACCCTCCAGTGCTCCAATGTGCATGCTTGGAGCAAGGTAATACTGTATGTATTTTTATAAACTGGGATGTTGGAGCCCTGAATGCTGTTTGGCTGAAAGCCTTGGTATATCATTTCAGTTGAATGCATTCAGTATAACAACTGACTCCCCTTTCCCTTCCCTCGTGCCTTATTTGTGGGGTCAATTTCACGAGATATGTATTGAATTCAAAATAAAAATAAATTGTGAACATGAAAAATGAAGTTGAGAATGTAAGCATTATAGTTTTGAGGACGGTTGAAATAATGGATGTTGAATTCAAAAACCAAACAATTGAAAGCAAAATGTATAGAATTGTAAACAAAAATAATACATCAAAATCAAACCCCCAAAACTTGTAAGCAAATCATTTTAAAGCGAGAGCAAAACTCTTATGACAAATGATTAAAACAAATATTTGAAAATGAATGCAAAAATTGTTTTCGGTGTAACTTCTTAATCCTATTGAATACATTTAGCCTACGCTCTTGCCTGCATGGACTACCTTTTGGTTACGCTACTCGGATCTTCGCTTCTACGCTTCTTTTCGATTTTCTTTGCGAGTTTTAGCATTATTTTTTCCTTGAAGGGCGGGGTTTAGAGGGAGGCGTAGACAATGAGTCGCCATTGGTCCACTATTTTTGGAGTGACGATTCGTCTTAACCCAATCAATGAACATGATAGACAGGTTTAGGAGGGGACTTTAACATAACTATAGATAATTCATCAGCTAGACGGTACCCAGGTAGGCCATCCAATCATATTTAGGGTTTAATACCTTTTATGGAAAAGTTTGATCTTTCTGATTGATATATGGAGAGAGAGAGAGGTTTCCGGCCGACAGATTGTTCACTTGGAGTAACAAAACAGGCTCCAGACAGTCCAGAATAGATTTTTGGTTTATATCCAAATGTATTGATAGTTAGTTTGTTACTACAAATATTTGTACTACTACCCACAGACCATAGGGCCATTTACATTGATATCTAAATATTTACCCCTGATACTAACCTTGGTAGAGCATCCTACTGGAAGCTAAATAGCTCATTATTAAATAATGATATAGTTACATTTGAAGTTCAGATCTGCTCTTTAAATTTGAGGTGTCCAAATACCTTTGAAAATATGGTAGTATTCCTGCTAAAACTAGAAGAGCTGAGGAGGAAAATAACTTCCCTTTCACTTTACAAAATAAAGTGGATAATATATAGAGATGAAATACATTTACATTTAAGTCATTTAGCAGACGCTCTTATCCAGAGCGACTTACAAATTGGTGCATTCACCTTATGACATCCAGTGGAACAGCCACTTTACAATAGTGCATCTAAATCTTTTAAGGGGGGGGGTGAGAAGGATTACTTTATCCTATCCTAGGTATTCCTTAAAGAGGTGGGGTTTCAGGTGTCTCCGGAAGGTGGTGATTGACTCCGCTGTCCTGGCGTCGTGAGGGAGTTTGTTCCACCATTGGGGGGCCAGAGCAGCGAACAGTTTTGACTGGGCTGAGCGGGAACTGTACTTCCTCAGTGGTAGGGAGGCGAGCAGGCAGAGGTGGATGAACGCAGTGCCCTTGTTTGGGTGTAGGGCCTGATCAGAGACTGGAGGTACTGAGGTGCCGTTCCCCACAGCTCCGTAGGCAAGCACCATGGTCTTGTAGCGGATGCGAGCTTCAACTGGAAGCCAGTGGAGAGAGCGGAGGAGCGGGGTGACGTGAGAGAACTTGGGAAGGTTGAACACCAGACGGGCTGCGGCGTTCTGGATGAGTTGTAGGGGTTTAATGGCACAGGCAGGGAGCCCAGCCAACAGCGAGTTGCAGTAATCCAGACGGGAGATGACAAGTGCCTGGATTAGGACCTGCGCCGCTTCCTGTGTGAGGCAGGGTCGTACTCTGCGGATGTTGTAGAGCATGAACCTACAGGAACGGGCCACCGCCTTGATGTTAGTTGAGAACGACGGGGTGTTGTCCAGGATCACGCCAAGGTTCTTAGCGCTCTGGGAGGAGGACACAATGGAGTTGTCAACCGTGATGGCGAGATCATGGAACGGGCAGTCCTTCCCCGGGAGGAAGAGCAGCTCCGTCTTGCCGAGGTTCAGCTTGAGGTGGTGATCCGTCATCCACACTGATATGTCTGCCAGACATGCAGAGATGCGATTCGCCACCTGGTCATCAGAAGGGGGAAAGGAGAAGATTAATTGTGTGTCGTCTGCATAGCAATGATAGGAGAGACCATGTGAGGTTATGACAGAGCCAAGTGACTTGGTGTATAGCGAGAATAGGTGAGGGCCTAGAACAGAGCCCTGGGGGACACCAGTGGTGAGAGCGCGTGGTGAGGAGACAGATTCTCGCCACGCCACCTGGTAGGAGCGACCTGTCAGGTAGGACGCAATCCAAGCGTGGGCCGCGCCGGAGATGCCCAACTCGGAGAGGGTGGAGAGGAGGATCTGATGGTTCACAGTATCGAAGGCAGCCGATAGGTCTAGAAGGATGAGAGCAGAGGAGAGAGAGTTAGCTTTAGCAGTGCGGAGTGCCTCCGTGATACAGAGAAGAGCAGTCTCAGTTGAATGACTAGTCTTGAAACCTGACTGATTTGGATCAAGAAGGTCATTCTGAGAGAGATAGCGGGAGAGCTGGCCAAGGACGGCACGTTCAAGAGTTTTGGAGAGAAAAGAAAGAAGGGATACTGGTCTGTAGTTGTTGACATCGGAGGGATCGAGTGTAGGTTTTTTCAGAAGGGGTGCAACTCTCGCTCTCTTGAAGACGGAAGGGACGTAGCCAGCGGTCAGGGATGAGTTGATGAGCGAGGTGAGGTAAGGGAGAAGGTCTCCGGAAATGGTCTGGAGAAGAGAGGAGGGGATAGGGTCAAGCGGGCAGGTTGTTGGGCGGCCGGCCGTCACAAGACGCGAGATTTCATCTGGAGAAAGAGGGGAGAAAGAGGTCAGAGCACAGGGTAGGGCAGTGTGAGCAGAACCAGCGGTGTCGTTTGACTTAGCAAACGAGGATCGGATGTCGTCGACCTTCTTTTCAAAATGGTCATAATAATAGAAGAGAGAATGATTTATTTCAGCTTTTATTTCTTTCACATTCCCAGTGGGTCAGAAGTTTACATACACTCAATTAGTATTTGGTAGCATTGCCTTTAAATGGTTTAACTTGGGTTAAACGTTTCGGGTAGCCTTCCACAAGCTTCCCACAATAAGTTGGGTGAATTTTGGCCCATTCCTCCTGACAGAGCTGGTGTAACTGAGTCAGGTTTGTTGGCCTCCTTGCTCGCACACACTCTTTTTCAGTTCTGCCCACAAATGCTCTATAGGATTGAGGTCCAGGCTTTGTGATGGCCACTCCAATACCTTGACTTTGTTGTCCTTAAGCCATTTTGCCACAACTTTGGAAGTATGCTTGGGGTCAATGTCCATTCGAAAGACCCATTTGCGACCAAGCTTTAATCTTGAGATATTGCTTCAATATATCCACATAATTTCCCTTCCTCATGATGCCATCTATTTTGTGAAGTGCACCAGTCGGTCCTGCAGCAAAGCAACCCCACAACATGATGCTGCCACCGCCGTGCTTTACGGATGGTGTTCTTCGGCTTGCAAGCATCCCTCTATTTCCTTCAAACATAACGATGGTCATTATGGCCAAACAGTTCTATTTTTGTTTCATCAGACCAGAGGACATTTCTTCAAAAAGTACAATCTTTGTCCCCATGTGCAGTTGCAAACCGTAGTCTGTTTTTTTATGGCGGTTTTGGAGCAGTTGCGTCTACCTTGCGGAGCGGCCTTTTAAGTTATGTCGATATAGGACTAGTTTTACTGTGGATATAGATACCTTTACCTGTTTCCTCCAGCATCTTCACAAGGTCCTTTGCTGTTGTTCTGAGATTGATTTGCACTTTTCGCACCAAAGTACGTTCATCTCTAGGAGACAGAATGCGTCACCTTTCTGAGCGGTATGATGGCTGCTTGGTGCCATGGTGTTTATACTTGCGTACTATTGTTTGTACAGATGAACATGGTACCTTCAGGCGTTTGGAAATTGCTTCCAAGGATGAACCAGACATGTGAAGGTCTACAATTTTTTTCCTGAGGTCTTCGCTGATTTCTTTTGATTTTCCCATGATGTCAAGCAACGAGGCACTGAGTTTGAAGGAAGGCCTTGAAATACATCCACAGGTACACCTCCAATTGACTCAAATGATGTCAATTAGCCTATCAGAAGTTTCTAAAGCCATGACATCAAAGCCATGACATCATGCACAAAGTAGATGTCCTAACTGGCTTGCCAAAACTATAGTTTGTTAACAAGAAATTTGTGGAGTGGTTGAAAACAAGTTTTAATGACTCCAACCTAAGTGTATGTAAACTTCTGACTTCAACTGTACATATATCTAATAATATCAGACATACTTGACCACTCAGACCTAATAACAGAATATAGCCTCATATTAATTTTAGATTTTTATAAAGCATTTGACACAGTAGAGCATCAGTTCCTCTTCCACTCCATTGAGAAATTTGGCTTTGGGAATGTTTTCTGTAAGGCTATTAAGACTATACAAATGGTAACAGCTCTATCAAATTGAAGTATGGCACCTCACCTAGATTTGAGTTAAAGAGAGGAATTAGGCAAGGTTGTCCTATCTCTCAGTATCTGTTTTTATTAATCACCCAACTTCTTACAAATTATTTAAATAATAGTCCCGTACAAGGTATTTCCATAGCTGGTAAAGAAATATGTATAAGCCAGCTGGCTGATGATACTGCACTTTTTCTGAAAGATGCTAACCAAATTCCCATTTCAATCAATGTGATACAATCCCTTCCAAAGTGTCTGGTCTATATCTTGTGTCTATATCTATATCTAACATTAATAAATGTGAACTCATGGCTGTCAAAGATTGTGTGACACCTTCATATTATGGTATTCCAGTGAAGGAATAACTTACATATTTAGGCATAACCATTACTAAGGATCAGAAGTCTAGAGGCTTACTACATTTGAACCCTCTTATTAAAAAACCCAGAAGAAGCTAAAGCAATGGCTACAGAGGGACTTATCTTTAAAAGGAAGAGTCCTAATAACCAAGCCTGAAGGTATCTCTTGTCACAATCATCATATGGAGTGGACCTAAGCGCAGTGTGGTTAGAATACATTCTTCTTTATTTAACGAAGAACACTTAAACAAAAAACGATAAGATGAAGGTGACCACTATATAAATAACGTGCAACTAGACATAAACAATAACCCACGAAATACCCAAAGGAGATGGCTGCCTAAATATGGTTCCTAATCAGAGACAACGATAAACACCTGCCTCTAATTGAGAACCAATCTAGGCAACCATGGACCTATATAAACACCTAGATGGAAACAACCCCATAAATCTACAAAACCCATACAGTACAAACACCCTAGATGAAACAGAAACACACATACCACCCTCGTCACACCCTGACCTAACCAAAATATATAAAGAAAACAAAGAATACTCAGGTCAGGGCGTGACAGTACCTCCCCACAATCTAAAGGGTAGGGTCCGGGTCGGCCTCTTTCATGGTGGCGGCTCGGGTGAGGGACGTAGACCCCACTTTACCATAGTCATTGCCCTCTTCAAGGGCCTCTTCAGAGGGACGACCCTCGCCTCCGACCTAGGGTCTAAGATCCTAATTAAAGGCCCCACTGGACTGAGGGGTAGCTCTGGACTGAGGGGCAGCTCCGGACTGAGGGGCAGCTCCGGACAGAGGGACAGCTCCGGACTGGCTGACGGCTCTGGCAGCTCCTGGCTGGCTTGACGGCTCTGGCAGCTCCTGGCTGGCTTGACGGCTCTGGCAGCTCCTGGCTGGCTTGACGGCTCTGGCAGCTCCTGGCTGGCTTGACGGCTCTGGCAGCTCCTGGCTGGCTTGGCAGCTCCTGGCTGGCTTGGCAGCTCTGACAGCTCCTGGCTGGCTTGACAGCTCTGGCAGCTCCTGGCTGGCTTGACAGCTCTGGCAGCTCCTGGCTGGCTTGACAGCTCTGGCAGCTCCTGGCTGGCTTGACGGCTCTGGCAGCTCCTGGCTGGCTTGGCAGCTCCTGGCTGGCTTGGCAGCTCTGACAGCTCCTGGCTGGCTTGACAGCTCTGGCAGCTCCTGGCTGGCTTGACAGCTCTGGCAGCTCCTGGCTGGCTTGACAGCTCTGGCAGCTCCTGGCTGGCTTGGCAGCTCCTGGCTGGCTTGACGGCTCTGGCAGCTCCTGGCTGGCTTGACGGCTCTGGCAGCTCCTGGCTGGCTTGACGGCTCTGGCAGCTCCTGGCTGGCTTGGCAGCTCCTGGCTGGCTTGGCAGCTCTGACAGCTCCTGGCTGGCTTGACAGCTCTGGCAGCTCCTGGCTGGCTTGACAGCTCTGGCAGCTCCTGGCTGGCTTGACAGCTCTGGCAGCTCCTGGCTGGCTTGGCAGCTCCTGGCTGGCTTGACGGCTCTGGCAGCTCCTGGCTGACTGACGGTTCTGGCATCTTCTGGCTGACTGGCGGCTCAGGACAGACGGGAAACTCTGGCGGCTCAGGACAGACGGGAGACTCTGGCGGCTCAGGACAGACGGGAGACTCTGGCGGCTCAGGACAGACGGGAGACTCTGGCGGCTCAGGACAGACGGGAGACTCTGGCGGCTCAGGACAGACGGGAGACTCTGGCGGCTCAGGACAGGCGGGAGACTCTGGCGGCTCAGGACAGACGGGAGTCTCTGGCGGCTCAGGACAGACGGGAGACTCTGGCGGCGCTGGGCAGGAGGAAGGCTCTGGCGGTGCTGGACAGGTGGGAGCACCTGTAGGGATGAAACGGAGAGACAGCCTGGTGCGGGTGGCTGCCACCGGAGGGCTGGAACATGGAGGTGGCATCGGACAGACCGGACCGTGCAGGCGCACTGGAGCTCTTGAGCACCGAGCCTGCCCAACCTTACCTGGTTGTATGCTCCCCGTAGCCAGGCCAGTGCAGCGAGGTGGAATAGCCCGCACTGGGCTGTGCTGGCGAACCGGGGACACCATGCGTAGAGCCGGCTTCATGGCACCTTGTTCAATGCCCACTCTAGCCCGGCTGATACGAGGAGCTGGAATATACCTAACCGGGCTATGCACACGCAACAGGGACACAGTGCCCTCCACCGCATAACACGGTGCCTGCCCATTTCCTCTCTCTCTCCGGTAAGCACAGGAAGTTGGCGCAGGTCTCCTACCTGGCTTCGCCACACTCCCTGTGTGCTCCCGCCCAATACATTTTTGGGGCTGCCTCTCGGGCTTCCAGCCGCGCTGCCGTGCTGCCTCCTCATACCAGCGCCTCTCTGCCTTCGCTGCCTCCAGCTCTGCCTTGGGACGGCGATATTCACCTGGCTGTTCCCATGGTCCCTTGCCGTCTAATATCTCCTCCCAAGTCCAGGAGTCTTCTGTTCGCTGCTGCTGCTGCCCGTTACCACGCCGCTTGGTCCTTGGTTGGTGGGTTATTCTGTCACGATCGCCGTATGGAGTGGACCAAAGCGCAGCGTGATTAGAATACATTCTTCTTTATTTAATGAAGGGCACTTAAACAAAAAACAACCAAAAACGATAAGACGACCGTGACCGCTATATAAACAATGTGCTAATGTGCAACTAGACATAGACAATAACCCACGAAATACCCAAAGAAGATGGCTGCCTAAATATGTTTCCCAATCAGAGACAACGATACACCTGCCTCTAATTGAGAACCAATCTAGGCAACCATAGACCTACATAAACACCTAACAACCCCATAAATCTACAAAACCCCTAGACAGTACAAACACCCTAGATGAGACAAAAACACACATACCACCCTCGTCACACCCTGACCTAACCAAAATATACAGTATAAAGAAAACAAAGAATACTCAGGTCAGGGCGTGACATCTCGTATATCTTTATGGTAAAATAAGCAAGGAGATAGACCAGATGCTTTTCAACTTTCTGTGGAGAAACCATTCCCATTACATTAGGAAACTGTTGTAATGAACACTTATGAGTATGGTGGGCTGAATTTTCTGGATTTTACTACCTTAAATAACACTTTTAAAATCAGTTGGATAAAACATTTCCTAAATAGACCCACTTCTATGTGGAATTCTATTCCTCATCATGTCTTCTCTACTTTTTGTGGCCTTAACTTCATGTTGATTTGCAATTATAATATTGACAAAGTTCCAGTGAAACCTTATTCTTTTCATCGGCAGATTCTTGTCATGGTCCTTAATTTATAAGCATAATTTTTCTCCATACAGATATTATATATGGAATAATCGGGAAACATTGTATAAAAATACTTCTTTGTTTTTAGAATATTGGTTCCGAAATAATATCCTATTGGTGAGCCAACTTGTAAATGCAGAGGGTTTTTTACTTACTTACTTATAAGGAATTGCTTTTCAAGGTCCCTGTAACAACTAAATATTTTGCAATTGTTTTAGATGCCATTCCCTCAGGTGTTTATTTATTATTCAGGAGCCTGTCAAGACCTGACCCTCAGAGCCTACCTTCCATTAACCCTGTTGACTCATCAGTAGGAAAGATTTGTTTCTCTTTTGTTCCATTCAACAACAGAGCGATACGAACCTTGTTTCACCAGGGTGTTATGTCATGCCTTATTGGAATGGTTTGATTAATAATATATTTTGGATGTTGCCACTGTTGGGTTCACCTTGGGGTCATGATAGGGGCTGTACCAAATGTTTGATGTATTTATAATAATTGATTATGCTTATGTTGTATTAATAGAAAGGGAGGGGTTACAAGACCCCTACCTCCTTACATCTATGGGGTACTATACTACAGATTAACAATATATATATATATTCATTATAAAGGTTTAATATTGTTCCACAGTCCTTTCTAATCTCTGCCTCTAATAAAGAAACTGTCTGAGAAATGTGTGACTGTGAGACAGAACCATGCAGGGGAGTGTGAGAGATAAGAGACTAGTCAGACATTCCTCTATAAATCAACTGGGGGAGTGGACATTTACTGCTGAGCTTTTTTGATAACACTAACACTCTTCTTTTTATAGCTGTGTAGGCATGGTTTTGGTCTCATGAGTAGAAGGTAATGACGTAGGCAGTGACATCACTAAGATATATGACTGTAGGAATAATAAAACAACTCTGACCCTTTTCTATTTTGCAGAACTTACTCGGAAACATGTGCTATGTTCCCGTTGTCAACTTCTGTCTGCAATTGCATTAATAACGGTTTTTGAATGATTTAATTAAAGATATTGTCTGAATGCTAATTTCACCAATGAGCCAATGATTGACAAGGAACGAACCCCAACACCACACACACACCCACTTATTAACAAAATTAAGGAAGTTTCCTTTTAAAATTGTTCATAAATATTATCCTGACAACCACTATATGAAGAAGTTTAAGGAAAATAAACTCAAATTTTACCTTTTGTAATGACCACCCAGAAATGGTGTTGCATTTTTTTGGCATTGTATTCATGTAAGGAAACTTTGGCAAGACATCAGTAGATTTATAATTGAACACATTTATGAAGATTTTACACTATTGTGGAGAGATGTATTGCTTGGATTCTTTACCTACGATAGAAATAAGCTGAAACAATTTTATGTAATTCATTTCACTATTCTTTTGGCCAAATGTCATATTCACAAATGTATTTACAAACAAAACACCACATTTTCTTACCTTACAAAAATAAATTGAACTATATTTTAAGACAATTAAATACTTAAATAAATTAATTACTTAAAAATCATACAATGTGATTTTCTGGATTTTTGTTTTAGATTCAGTCTCTCACAGTTGAAGTGTACCTATGATAAAAATTACAGACCTCTACATGCTTTGTAAGTAGGAAACCTGCAAAATCGGCAGTGTGTCAAATACTTGTTCTCCCCACTGTAACATGACTTTGTTGGGTAAAGACTCAAAAGAACAGAATGTGTCACCTCTGTTTGCCCCATGTTGTGTTGCACGGAGCGCCCGCACCCTCTGGGCAGAATGTAAACAACAAACATCACAAGTCCACTAGTCCACCTTCACCGGCTCAACAGCACTCATCTTTTCCATCCAACCTGATACCACAGATGGATCAGCCAAAATGCTTGGATCCATTTTCACCAAGAAACTCACTCCCACTGTCAATCTTAATCTTAACCACATCCATTGATGCAAGGCTCTGGCTCCAAGCTCCTCACCACAATTTACACCTCACTTAATTAAAATCTCCTTCATGCACTTCCATTTCACCTTCACAACTCAGTCTGGCAGACATCTCACTCTGTTTTTACTTGACCACCTTCTTCTTCGACACACCATCTCCCTTTTTATCAAAATCTTCATCAAATTCAAACTCTTCTTTCCTCCTCTTCGACTTCTTCCTCCTCCATTCCTCCCCCGAAATCCACCTTTCCGTGTCCCTGGCCCAATATTCCTCTTCTCCCAGCTTTGCTAGTGGCCCGGTGGCATCCTGACGTAACTCCATCTCATAATAATTTTTCCATCTTCTTGGGGAGATTCCATGTCAGAAATGCAATATTCATTCACCTCCAGATCTAGAACATCCTTCTTCTTCTTCTGTGATTTTTAAAATAATTATACCATCCTACTGAAAATAAATTTTATTGAATGCCATGGAGAGAGCCTTCTCCAATTGTAGTCCTATATTACTCATCTCTCATACATAACGTGTGTCATAATGAAGAATCGCCCTGGGGCAAGCACAGCGCAGCTCAGGAAGGCCTATATATAAAACAAATTCACCTAGGTGGGGTTTTCATGGCCTGGATATAGTGTGTTTACAATGTGAATGAGCGAGACAGACATTTTGGGATTCGATTTATTTGGATTCCCATTAGCTGACACCATGGTGACATTTAGCTCGTAACATTTCGCTTTTAGCTGTGGCAGGTAGCCTAGCAGTTAAGACCATTGGGCCAGTAACCGACAGGTTGCTGGTTTGAATCCCTGAGCCGACTAGGCGAAAAATCTGTCTGTGCCCTTAAGCAACCTAATTGCTCTGGATAAGAGCATGACTTAAATGTATTTGTGGCGTCCAACACACAAGTGTTCTGAGAAACTTTTCCTTTGATGTCAATAGCCTACTGTAGTTATTTCCTGGAATTACAAGCCTCTACAAACAACAGTAATGGAGAGGACATAGCTACTGTACAATAATATAGGACAATGAAGAACATTACACAACATTTTCAAAGAGACATAATAAGAGAAGTTCACCTCTTTCATAGCCTATGTATGTACAGTTGAAGTCCAGTTACGGACCATATCTTGCTTCCAGGCAGACAAAATCACTTTTTTGCCCGCTTTGAGGACAATACAGTGCCACTGACACGGCCTGCAACCAAAACATGCGGACTCTCCTTCACTGCAGCCGAGGTGAGTAAAACATTTAAACGTGTTAACCCTCGCAAGGCTGCAGGCCCAGACGGCATCCCCAGCCACGCCCTCAGAGCATGCGCAGACCAGCTGGCTGGTGTGTTTACGGACATATTCAATCAATCCTTATCCCAGTCTGCTGTTCCCACATGCTTCAAGAGGGCCACCATTGTTCCTGTTCCCAAGAAAGCTAAGGTAACTGAGCTAAACGACTCACTTCCGTCATCATGAAGTGCTTTGAGAGACTAGTCAAGGACCATATCACCTCCACCCTACCTGACACCCTAGACCCACTCCAATTTGCTTACCGCCCAATTTCAACCACACTGCACACTGCCCTAACCCATCAGGACAAGAGGAATACCTATGTGAGAATGCTGTTCATCGACTACAGCTCAGCATTTAACACCATAGTACCCTCCAAACTCGTCATCAAGCTCGAGACCCTGGGTCTCGACCCCGCCCTGTGCAACTGGGTACTGGACTTCCTGACGGGCCGCCCCCAGGTGGTGAGGTTAGGTAACAACATCTCCACCCCGCTGATCCTCAACACTGGGGCCCCACAAGGGTGAGTTCTGAGCCCTCTCCTGTACTCCCTGTTCACCCACGACTGCGTGGCCACGCACGCCTCCAACTCAATCATCAAGTTTGCGGACGACACAACAGTGGTAGGCTTGATTACCAACAACGACGAGACGGCCTACAGGGAGGAGGTGAGGGCCCTCGGAGTGTGGTGTCAGGAAAATAACCTCACACTCAACGTCAACAAAACAAAGGAGATGATTGTGGACTTCAGGAAACAGCAGAGGGAACACCCCCCTATCCACATCGATGGGACAGTAGTGGAGAGGGTAGTAAGTTTTAAGTTCCTCGGCATACACATCACAGACAAACTGAATTGGTCCACCCACACAGACAGCATCGTGAAGAAGGCGCAGCAGCGCCTCTTCAACCTCAGGAGGCTGAAGAAATTCGGCTTGTCACCAAAAGCACTCACAAACTTCTACAGACGCACAATCGAGAGCATCCTGTCGGGCTGTATCACCACCTGGTACGGCAACTGCTCCGCCCACAACCGTAAGGCTCTACAGAGGGTAGTGAGGTCTGCACAACGCATCACCGGGGGCAAACTACCTGCCCTCCAGGACACCTACACCACCCGATGTCACAGGAAGGCCATAAAGATCATCAAGGACAACAACCACCCGAGCCACTGCCTGTTCACCCCGCTATCATCCAGAAGGCGAGGTCAGTACAAGTGCATCAAAGCTGGGACCTAGAGACTGAAAAACAGCTTCTATCTCAAGGCCATCAGACTGTTAAACAGCCACCACTAACATTGAGTGGCTGCTGCCAACACACTGACTCAACTCCAGCCACTTTAATAATGGGAATTGATGGGAATTGATGTAAAATATATCACTAGCCACTTTAAACAATGCTACTTAATATAATATTTACATACCCTACATTATTAATCTCATATGTATACGTATATACTCTACTCTATGTCATCTACTGCATCTTTATGTAATACATGTATCACTAGCCACTTCAAACTATGCCACTTTGTTTACATACTCATCTCATATGTATATACTGTACTCGATAACATCTACTGCATCTTGCCTATGCCGCTCTGTACCATCACTCATTCATATATCTTTATGTAAATATTCTTTATCCCTTTACACTTGTGTGTATAAGGTAGTAGTTTTGGAATTGTTAGTTAGATTACTCGTTGGTTATTACTGCATTGTCGGAACTAGAAGCACAAGCATTTCGCTACAATTGCATTAACATCTGCTAACCATGTGTATGTGACAAATACATTTGATTTGAAGTCAGAAGTTTACATACACTTAGGTTGGAGTCATTGAAACTCGTTTTTCAACCACTCCACAAATTTCTTGTTAACAAACTATAGTTTTGGCAAGTCAGTTAGGACATCTACTTTGAGCATGACACAAGTAATTTTTCCAACAATTGTTTACAGACAGATTATTTCACTTATAGTACACTGTATCACAATTCCAGTGGGTCAGAGGTTTAAATTAAGTTGACTGTGCCTTTAAACAGAGTGGACAATTCCCGAAAATGATGTCATGGCATTAGAAACTTCTGATAGGCTAATTTACATAATTTGAGTTAATTGGAGGTGTACTTGTGGATGTATTTCAAGGCCTACCGTCAAACTCCGTGCCTCTTTGCTTGACATCATGAGAAAATCAAAAGAAATCAGCCAAGTCCTCAGAAAAACAATTGTAGACCTCCACAAATCTGGTTCATCCTTGGGAGCAATTTCCAAACGCCTGAAGGTACCACGTTCATCTGTACAAACAATAAACACCATGGGACCATGCAGCCGTCATACCACTTAGGAAGGAGACGTATTCTGTCTCCTAGATGTGAACGTACTTTACTGAGAAAAGTGCAAATCAATCCCAGAACAACAGCAAAAGACCTTGTGAAGATGCTGGCGGAAACAGGTACAAAGGTATCTATATCCACAGTAAAACGAGTCCTATATCGACATAACCTGAAAGGCACCACAGCAAGGAAGAAGCCACTGATCCAAAACCGCCATAAAAAAGCCAGACTACGGTTTTGCAAATGCACATGGGGACAAAGATCACACTTTTTGGAGAAACGTCCTTTGGTCTGATGAAACAAAAATGGAACTGTTTGGCCATAATGACCATCGTTATGTTTGGAGGAAAAAGGGGGAGGCTTGCAAGGCGAAGAACACCACCCAACCGTGAAGCACGGGGGTGGCAGCATCATGTTGTGGGGGTGCTTTGCTGCAGGAGGGACTGGTGCACTTCACAAAATAGATGGCACCGTGAGGAGGAAAACTACGTGGATATATTGAAGCAATATCTCAAGACATCAGTCAGGAAGTTAAAGCTTGGTCGCAAATGGGTCTTCCAAATGGACATTGACCCCAAGCATACTTCCAAAGTTGTGGCAAAATGGCTTAAGGACAACAAAGTCAAGGTATTGGAGTGGCCATCACAAAGCCCTGACCTCAATCCTTTTGAAAATATGTGGGCAGAACTGAAAAAGCATGTGCGAGCAAGGAGGCCTACAAACCTGACTCAGTTACACCAGCTCTGTCACGAGGAATGGGCCAAAACACACCAGCCAGCTGGTCTGCGCATGCTTTGAGGACGCGGCTAGGGATGCCTTCTCGGCCGGCAGCCTTGCGAGGCCACGGAGAAGGAGAGCCCACAGGCTTTGGGAGTGGGCCGTGTCAGTGGCACTGTATTGTCCTCAAAGCGAGCAAAGAAGTTGTTTTATTTGTCTGTTAGCAAGATGTCGATGTCCGCGACTGGGCTGGTTTTCTTTTTGTAATCTGTGATTGACTGTAGACCCTGCCACATACACCTCGTGTTTGAGCCGTTGAATTGCGACTCTGCTTTGTCTCTATACTGACACTTTACTTGTTTGATTGCCTTGCAGAGGGAATAGCTGCACTGTTTGTATTCGGTCATGTTTCCAGTCGCCTTGCCATGATTAAAAGTGGTGGTTCGCGCTTTCAGTTTTGCATGTACACACACATTCATTCAAATAAACACATACAAGAACACACACATACATGTAATAATGCCAGACATGCACACAAACATATACAGTTGGCATTGCTGTTATGATTTTAATTGTCCTTGATGTCCTTTGTTTTAAATGTATTATTTTGTTTTATAATTTTTTTGCATCGTTGTTTACTCCTGTTTTCCTTTCTTCTCTTTAGTTCATTCTCTTGGATGTTGGTGCATTGGGGGGTTCTTGGGGGCAAGGAATGGAATTATTTGTGTTTTTAAATTGATTTTTTCTTGGGGGGGGGCTGTGGGAGGGGTCTCGAATGGTTGAGGTGACCCCTCCTGTCTCAGCCTCCAGTATTTATGCTGCAGTAGTTTATGTGTCGGGGGGCTAGGGTCAGTTTGTTATATCTGGAGTACTTCTCCTGTCCTATTCGGTGTCCTGTGTGAATCTAAGTGTGCGTTCTCTAATTCTCTCCTTCTCTCTTTCTTTCTCTCTCTCGGAGGACCTGAGCCCTAGGACCATGCCCCAGGACTACCTGACATGATGACTCCTTGCTGTCCCCAGTCCACCTGGCCATGCTGCTGCTCCAGTTTCAACTGGCCTGGGCCCTAGGACCATGTCCCAGGACTACCTGACATGAGGACTCCTTGCTGTCCCCAGTCCACCTGGCCATGCTCCTGCTCCAGTTTCAACTGTTCTGCCTTACTATTATTCAACCATGCTGGTCATTTATGAACATTTGAACATCTTGGCCATGTTCTGTTATAATCTCCACCCGGCACAGCCAGAAGAGGACTGGCCACCCCACATATGCTCTCTCTAATTCTCTCTTTCTTTCTCTCTCTCTCTCGGAGGACCTGAGCCCTAGGACCGTGCCCCAGGACTACCTGACATGATGGCTCCTTGCTGTCCCCAGTCCACCTGACTGTGCTGCTGCTCCAGTTTCAACTGTTCTGCCTTATTATTATTCGACCATGCTGGTCATTTATGAACATTTGAACATCTTGGTCATGTTCTGTTATAATCTCTACCCGGCACAGCCAGAAGAGGACTGGCCACCCCACATAGCCCGGTTCCTCTCTAGGTTTCTTCCTAGGTTTTGGCCTTTCTAGGGAGTTTTTCCTAGCCACCGTGCTTTTACACCTGCATTGTTTGCTGTTTGGGGTTTTAGGCTGGGTTTCTGTACAGCACTTTGAGATATCAGCTGATGTACGAAGGGCTATATAAATACATTTGATTTGATTTGATTTGAGGGACAGCTATTGGGGAACTGTGTGTGTGTGTGTGAGGGGGGGGGTGTAGTTATTGAGCAGCTTCACTGCAAGTATATTTTATGTTTCGGATATATTAATTGAATAACAAAAATTATAAACTCGCTCACAGAGTCAGCGCATACATCAACGTTGTGGTCTGAGGCTATCCGGAACACATCCCAGTCCACGTGATCGAAGCAATCCTAAAGCGTGGAATCTGATTGATCAGACCAGCGTTGGACGGACCTGAGCACGGGCGTTTCTGGTTTTAGTTTCTGTCTATAGGCTGGGAGCAACAAAATTGAGTCATGGTCAGATTTGCCAAAGGCAGGGCGGGGAAGGGCTTTCTATGCAGTGGTTAGAGTAGCAATGATCCAGAATGCTAGCAGCCCGTGTCGCGCATTCGATATGCTGATAGAATTTAGGAAGTCTCGTTCTCAGGTTAGCTTTGTTAAAATACACGAGATATACACGAGTGTGACTATAATCGAAGAGAATTCTCTTGGAAGATAATGCGATCGGCATTTGATTGTAAGGAATTCTAGGTCAGGTGAACAAAAGGACTTAAGTTCCTGTATGTTGTTGTGATTACACCATGAGTCGTTAATCATAAGTCATACATCCCCGCCCTTCTTCTTACCAGAGAGATGGTTGTTTCTGTCGGCTCGATACATGAAGAAACCGGGTGGCTGTACCGACTCTGACAACATATCCCGAGTGAGCCATGTTTCCGTAAAACAGAGAATGTTACAATCTCTGATGTCTCTCTGGAAGGCAACTAAGATCCCATGTCCAGGGTGGAGGTCCGAACAAAGGATCCGCTTCTGGAAAGACGTATTCCTGGTCGTAATGTTGGTAAGTTGTCATCGCTTTTATATCCAATAGTTCTTGCATCAAGAAGAGTGCATGCATGCGTGTGTATGTGCAGTGGTGTAAAGTAAAAATACTTTCAAGTACTACTTAAGTAGTTTTTTGGGGTGTGTGTACTTTACTATTTATATTTTTGCCAAATTGTACTTTTACTGCACTACATTCCTGAAAAAAATAATGTACTTTTTACTTCATACATTTTCCACGGCACCCATAGGTACTCATTACATTTTGACAGGAAAATTGTCCAATTCACACACTGGTCTGGTGGACTCACTAAACACAAATGCTTTGTTTGTAAATGAGTGTTGGTGTGTGCGTGCCCCTGGCTATCCATCAATAAAATACATTTAAAATGGTGCCGTCTGGTTTGCTTAATATAAGGAATTTGTCATGGTTTATACTTAAGTATATTTAAAAACAAATACTTTAAGACTTTTACTCAAGTAAGATTTTACTGGGTGACTTTTACTTGAGTCATTTTCTATTAAAGTGACAATGACCTTTTCCACAACTGTGTGTGTGTGTGTGTGTGTGTGTGTGTGATGGGAGGGACCAAGGCTACAGCCAGGGAGAGGGCGGACTCGTCATATCATCATAACAACCTCCTTATAATTTTTCCTCTCTCTTACAACTCTCTGGAGGCAGAAGAGGAGAGAGAGGAGGGTTCTTCGAAAGCAGGGACAAACTACTAATCCAGATTAAATAAACTACGAGCTCCACTAGTGTGTTTGTTGAAAGTCTCTGTATGTGCAATAACAAAAGAAGGTAAAAGAGAGGGAGCGACCTGTTAACGCCGGGAAAAGATCATTCGTTCGTTGTACCGAAGCCCCGTGGACATGGAGCGTTTATGCGGACCAAAGCTCCCGTTCTGGGTAAGTACGGCTTGTCCGTGGCAGTCAGTAGAGTTCGCGGTTGTGATCACCTCGTGCATATCACAAGGATCTGAAACAAGGCCATTGCCTTTGCCTTAGTGTTTTCTTCGTGTTCCTCACATTAGATATAATAATATTTGTTTCACTTTGTATAGTTGACTATTCTAGCAACGTTTCATGGTTCTTGGGTTTTTAGCCCCATGTTGGCGATTTAAACATGACAACGAGCGCAGCTGAAAAATATATATATTATAAAACAAGGAAATAAATATTCGGTCCTGGAGGCTTTCATCAACTCAACCTGGAGCATACCCAGTAAGCAAAAGTATTTTGAAAATAGGTATTTTGCAGACATTTGCTTTGGTCTTTGTTTCTAGGGCCAAATGTCAACAGTTTTTTTTAATGTCCTATTTAAATAGCAGAATTGAGTTAATATTCCAAGTTTGCTGACACAAACAGAACACTAACTACAACAACATTTTCAGTAATGGTTACAGAAATGTTTTACTTCCTATGTAGTTGTTGGTCTACCAGAGTTAAATCCATTGACTGTAAATCAGCCTGAATAAAAATAAAAACGTCTGTTAAATGACCAAAATGTACAAATGAACACTTGCACAGGGGTATTATTTAAATTGGATCCGCCCCCAAACAAGACCAAATTTGAACCAAACATATTTGGACCAATTATAGATGTCTGTTAGGTCCATATCAAGGCCTGTCCAGAGCGGACCAAAAAGCAGGATATCAAAAAGTAATTGTTACAATGTTGATGAACATGTAACCTACCCTTTTAAATCCATTAATCTCTGTGTGAAATCACACAGTGACCTCAGACAACCTGACCTTTTTAAAGTTCACAGCGCATGAGCACATTATAGGTCAACTGTGCTTGTCTGTTTTGGTATTATACTAGGCACCTGATTTCCCTCACTCTGGTGCGTATTTCACAAAAATGCCTTGTTTACGAGGTCACGAGAGGTGAAGACCTCAAGTATTTGTGCTGCCTGACTTTGCTTGGTCTAGGTTACTTAAAAATGTTTGGTAATCCCCCTGAACTCAGGGTCTTAGCTCTCATGGTATGAGAGCAACACATCACTAACAGATCTTCACATTCAAGGACACATCCATCTTACATTTGGTTCCTTAAAATGTTTTGGGTCTTGGCAGTTGGTTGCCAGTGTTCTGCTCCCCAAAGTTAACAGGAGAACAGGCCAACACATTTCTGGTCCAGAGATTGTGGACTTTAGAGGTCTCAGTCGAGGTTAGGACTCTAATACTGTACCGTACAAGTTCAACTAGTTCAACCTAAATACCCCCAGCCTATTTAGACTCTTTATTGGTCTGTGTGTGTCTGACAGGCAGTGGCATTGACGTTTCTTGGACTACTGTGCTGAGGGACAGTTTTTTGCATATGTTGGTAATGCTCCAAAAGGCCATAAACTTGATTGCCTCTTTCACACAACTCAATTCATTATACCCATCAGCTGGGTTATGCTTTATAGGAGTAAGAGAGAGAGAGGCAGACTTTTGTTTATTATCTACTTCACTTGCTTTGGCCATGTTAACATGCCAATAAAGCCCTTGAATTGAATTGACGGACAGGGAGAAGGAGAGTGAAAGCGGGATGGGGTTGGCTGGGAAGTGAGAGAGAGGGATTTAGAGAACATGATTTCGGGCCTCGATCACACATACAGCATCATTGCGTTTAAGTACACCAGATGTACATTCATTTCCAATGGAACGCTGAGTTTGCCTTGCTGAGTTTGCCTTATGATGTCTGACCAGAGCATCTCTCTCTCTTTCTCTCTCTTTCTCTCTCTTTCTCTCTCTTTCTCTCTCTTTCTCTCTCTTTCTCTCTCTTTCTCTCTCTTTCTCTCTCTTTCTCTCTCTTTCTTTCTTTCTCTTTCTTTCTCTCTCTTTCTCTCTCTCTTTCTCTCTTTCTTTCTCTCTTTCTTTCTCTCTCTTTCTCTCTTTCTTTCTCTCTCTTTCTTCTCTTTCTCTCTCTCTTTCTTTCTCTCTTTCTTTCTCTCTCTTTCTTTCTCTCTCTTTCTTTCTCTCTTTCTTTCTCTCTCTCTTTCTCTCTTTCTTTCTCTCTCTTTCTTTCTCTCTTTCTTTCTCTCTTTCTTTCTCTCTTTCTTTCTCTTTCTCTCTCTCTCTTTCTTTCTCTCTCTCTCTCTCTCTCTCTTTCTTTCTCTCTTTCTCTTTCTCTCTCTTTCTCTCTCTTTCTCTCTTTCTCTTTCTCTCTCTTTCTCTCTCTTTCTCTCTCTTTCTCTTTCTCTCTCTTTCTCTCTCTGTGTGTGTATATATAGTCAATATACAGTATGTTACCTCCTTTTTTTCAGTAGACTAACCTAGTTCTTAAGAAACCGTATGCTGTGAGAATAGACAGACGGAGAGGAAAGAAAGAGAAATAGAGTGCATGTGTGTGAGAGGGAGATCTGAAGGGCTTTAGTGCAGTAGTGGCTAAGGCCTAATTTGAAATGAGTTCAAGGTGGTTGTAGGCTAGGAAGGATTACAGTAATGTCTTTGACACAGGAGGACAGCGTGTAACTCCACCCCTAAAGCCTTATTTTTCAGATGCGTAGTCTGGTTTCAGTTTTTCACCACTTTAATTCCCTATATGCTGCAACAGGTGTACTGTTGACATGCGGTAAAGCTAATCCTTTGGTTCACTCCTGTCACAAATTGTAAAATTGTGAGCGTTAAAGTAACTGTCCAGTGAAAATCTCACTTTTAAAAGTTCATATTTTGTTAATTCATACACAGATAATTTGTTGACTCATCCTATACTTGTATTTGAGGTAAAACTTTTTTAAACCCATCTCAAACATACCGTTAAAAAAGTTTGCCATTTCCTCAGGAAGATGATGTCATCCTCCTGAGGAGGATGAGCTGGCAGATCAGCGGTATACTCACATTAATATTTTTAATGACCGGTATACGCCCACACCATTCCAACCAGGGTTTTGACTGGCAACATTTTAATTTACCGGAAATTTGAGAAATTTACCGAACAGATATGCATTGGGTATGTAACCTGATCAAATCAAATTTCACATACACATGGTTAGCAGATGTTAACGTGAGTGTAGCGAAATGCTTGATGCAAGTGTTCATTCCATAATGCAGTTAGCGAGTGGTTTCATGTGACAGAGATTAAAATATCCGTTAGATCTCCTCTTTCAACATTTCTATTAGGCAACTTTGAAGCAAGGTAAGGCCTCGTATGTATTAAAACGTCCAGGTTTCAAACAATTAATTATGCGTTTCAAAATACATACTTCCTCCAGCTCATTGGGGCGGCAGGTAGCCAAGTGTTTAGAGCGTTAGACTTGTAACCGAAAGATTGCAAGATCGAATCCCTGAGCTGACAAGGTAAAAATCTGTCATTCTGCCCCTGAACAAGGCAGTTAACCCACTGTTCCTAGGCCGTCATTGAAAATAAGAATTTGTTCTTAACTGACTTGCCTAGTTAAATATAGGTAAAACTTTAAAAAATGTAATTAAATTGCAAAGTGTTCTTGGACGTGTTGATGAAACCTGCCTTCCATCGCGGTTTGATGCCGTGTTCAGAACAACAGGGAACTCGGAAATCTGACTTCTCTATTTTTTTTGGGGGGGGACAAAAGACAGCCATTACCGCCTCACGGAAACCCTGATTCCAACACAGAAAATCTGAGTTTTAACATAAGTGTTGGGGAAGCTTTTCTGAAAATATAGTTTACCAAGCTACCAATTACTTCACACTGGAATAAGTTAAGCTCCACTAAAGTTACCCTTAAGAAAAATACAATTTACTAAAGTAACTTTGAAAAAGTAGTTCACAACATCCATACGTTTTTGGAAGGATAACAATTTCACTCGTATTGTAATTAAAGGCCCAATGCTGTCACATTTTATATACACTGCTCATAAAAATAAAGGGAACACTAGAATAACACATCCTAGATCTGAATGAATGAAATATTCTTATTAAATACTTTTTTCTTTACGTAGTTGAATGCACTGACAACAAAATCACACAAATTATCAATGGAAATCAAATTTATCAACCCATGGAGGTCTGGATTTGGAGTCACACTCAAAATTAAAGTGGAAAATCACACTACAGGCTGATCCAACTTTGATGTAATGTCCTTAAAACAAGTCAAAATGAGGCTCAGTAGTGTGTGTGGCCTCCACGTGCGTGTATGACCTCCCTACAACGCCTGGGTATGCTCCTGATGAGGTGGCGGATGGTCTCCTGAGGGATCTCCTCCCAGACCCGGACTAAAGCATCTGCCAACTCCTGGACAGTCTGTGGTGCAACATGGCGTTGGTGGATGGAGCGAGACATGATGTCCCAAATGTGCTCATTTGGATTCAGGTCTGGGGAACGGGCGGGCCAGTCCATAGCATCAATGCCTTCCTCTTGCAGGAACTGCTGACACACTCCAGCCACATGAGGTCAAGCATTGTCTTGCATTAGGAGGAACCCAGGGCCAACCGCACCAGCATATGGTCTCACAAGGGGTCTGAGGATCTCATCTCGGTACCTAATGGCAGTTAGGCTACCTCTGGCGAGCACATGGAGGGCTGTGCGGCCCCTCAAAGAAATGCCACCCCATACAATGACTGACCCACCGCCAAACCGGTCATGCTGGAGGATGTTGCAGGCAGCAGAACTTTCTCCACGGCGTCTCCAGACTCTGTCACGTCTGTCACATGTGCTCAGCGTGAACCTGCTTTCATCTGTGAAGAGCACAGGGCGCCAGTGGCGAATTTGCCAATCTTTGTGTTCTCTGGCAAATGCCAAATGTCCTGCACGGTGTTGGGCTGTAAGCACAACCCCCACCCGTGGACGTCGGGCCCTCATACCACCCTCATGGAGTCTGTTTCTGACCATTTGAGCAGACACATGCACATTTGTGGCCTGCTGGAGGTCATTTTGCAGGGCTCTGGCAGTGCTCCTCCTGCTGCTGGGTTGTTGCCCTCCTACGGCCTCCTCCACGTCTCCTGATGTACTGGCCTGTCTCCTGGTAGCGCCTCCATGCTGAGAGGCCTGTAATTTTCATCATAGGTACACTTCAACTATGACAAAAAACGAGACAAAAATCCAGAAAATCACATTGTAGGATTTTTCATGAATTTATTTGCAAATTATGGTGGAAAATAAGTATATATATATATATATATAGCTGTGTGTGTGTGTGTGTGTGTGTGTGTGTGTGTGTGTGTGTGTGTGTGTGTGTCTCCACACTGAGGTTGGAATAATACTGTGAAATTGTGAAAATAATGATAGTGCTCTTTTAGTGTATGAGCTGTTTGAATAGACTGATTTTTCTTTCTCATTTTGTCTGTCATAGTTGATGTGTACCTATGATGAAAATTACAGGCCTCATCTTTTTAAGTGGGAGAATGTTTGAATAGCAGTTTGAATAGACTGCCCGACTTTTCAGTCTGTTTTTGGTGGGATGGAGTTTTGGCCTGCCTGGTGACATCACCAGGGGGTAAATTAGTTAATAGACCAATAAGAAGGAGAATTCCAAACCTCTCTGCCAATAACAGCTAATTTTCAGTTTTCCCCTACCCACTCAGACCACTCCGACAGTCCAAGCAAAATTCATGATTGAGAAATTGCTTTTTGCTAAGAAGCTACTATTTTTGTTTGACCATTTTAATTTATGAAAAATCACAGTAAGTCATCTAATTGTTACCCAGAAACTCTTTAATTTTGAGATAAAAACGGTTGCATTGGACCTTAAATTATAGGTCATATTTAATAGAAATCAGGAAACACGGGAGACTTGAAGGCCATACAGTTTCAGCTCCATTGAGGGAAATGGTTTTCTGAGCAGCAACTAATATTACATTTACCTTCTTTCTACGACACTCATCCATTTCATCAGGTATAGCAAGACTGCTGGTCTATTGAGATTATGTATAACCGCAATCTTACTGTAATCTTTTGTAATTCTAAAGTGACCCAATTATTCAGTCCTGACTGGCAATTTGTAGTTGTTGAGTTATTAAATAAATATTGTGTCATGAAGGGCCAGTTTCTGGTTTTTAGTCCATAAATAGAGGCTTAATCTGTGTACAGGAAACCGTCCCGAAGCGTACACCATGGATGTTATAATTTGTCATTTGTTGAGATCTTTTACAAATGTTCACCTTACTTTGATAAAAATATTTTGTCAAGGATGCATCTTGTCATGTAGACACAGTCTTTGGTTAATTAATGACCAGTGAAACATCCATGGTTGTGTCCAGTAAACCTGGCCTTTATTACACAATGGGGACCAAGAGGTAATATTTCTATCGCTAGGACCCTGTTAATGTTGCTCACATCTATATTTTATTTGTGTTATTTTCATTAATTAATTCATCCATCGTTTCTGTCTTGTGAGGGAGTCAAAGCACTGATAATAAACTAACAAAGGATGTTTTCTAGAAAGGAAATCAGCCCTGTGCTGGATTAGCTCAATGACTCATCTAATAACTGCCAGCTCCATGCTCCTAACCTTTCCCTTACGTATGGATCTTATTATCATTCAGTCACTGTATGTAATGTAAGTGTGCTATTTTTCCTTTGTCATCTATTGATGTCCAAACGCTAATGTTGTCTATAATTATATTTTCACATTTATTTCCTATTGTTGAGAAATGTTGGCTTTTCAGTCTTGCTGTTTCTGAAATGTAACTTTTTTACCCCCTCAGTTTACACTTCCTCACCGTGGCTTATTTTCTTTCCTCAATAGCAATGTTTTCTGAACTCTTGAGATTCTGCTGATCTGGAAAAACCTCAGGAAATGAGATTCGCTGACTGTACGGTCATACTCATACCTCCAGAATCTTCTCATGAAAATCAATATGAAACACACTTACATATGTTTTACTATCCTTGTGGGGACCAAACAGTTGATCTCTATTCAAAATTCTATTTTCCCTAACCCTAAGTCTAACCCTAATTGCCCTTCTAGCAGTTGTGCCTCTTCTCCACGAGCCCTACTGCATGCCTGCAGCCAGCTCTCAGACCCAAAACATACAAACAGGCAGCATGGCGACAGGCACTTCCTCTTTTATCAGGGCCCATGTATAGTGGTCCTCCTTAGACATACAGTTGAAGTCGGAAGTTTACTTACACCATAGCCAAATACATTTAAACTCAGTTTTTCACAATTCCTGACATTTAATCAGAGTAAAAATTCCCTGTCTCAGGTCAGTTAGGATCACCACTTTATTTTAAGAATGTGAAATGTCAGAATAACAGCAGAGTGATTTATTTCAGTTTTTATGTATTTCGTCACATTCCCAGTGGGTCCGAAGTTTTCATAAACTCTATTAATATTTGGTAGCATTGCCTTTAAATTGTTTAACTTTGGTCAAACGTTTTGGGTAGCCTTCCACAAGCTTCCCACAATAAGTTGGGTGAATTTTGGACCATTCCTCCTGACAGAGCTGTCAGGAGTCAGGTTTGTAGGCCTCCTTGCTCGCATATTCTTTTTCGGTTCTGCCCACAAATTTTCTATAGGATTTAGGTCAGGACTTTACGATGACCACTCCAATACCTTGACTTTGTTGTCCTTAAGCCATTTTGCCACAACCTTGGAAGTAAGCTTGGGGTCAATGTCCATTTGGAAGAACCATTTGCGACCAAGCTTTAACTTCCTGACATTTTTTAAATGGTCGAATTTATAAACTAAACTAAAGATGTCTTGAGATGTTGCTTCAATATATCCACATAATTTTCCTCCCTCATGATGCCATCTGTTTTGTGAAGTGCACCACAACATGATGCTGCCACCCCCGTGCTTCACGGTTGGGATGGTGTTCTTCGTCATGCAAGCATCCCCCTTTTTCCTCCAAACATAACAATGGTCATTAAAACAAAAAAGTACAATCTTTGTCCCCATGTGCAGTTGCCAACCGTAGTCTGGCTTTTTTATGGAGGTTTTGGAGCAGTTGCTTCTTCCTTGCTGAGCGGCCTTTCAGGTTATGTCGATATAGGACTCTTTTTACTGTGGATATAAATACTTTTGTACCTGTTTCCTCCAGCATCTTCACAAGTTCCTTTGCTATTGTTCTCTAGGAGACAGAACGGGTCTCCTTCCTGAGTGGTATGACGGCTGCATGGTCCCATGGTGTTTACTTGCGTACTATTGTTTGTACAGATGAACGTGGTACCTTCAGGCGTTTGGAAATTGCTCCCAATGATGAACCAGACTTGTGGAGGTCTACCATTTTTTTCCTGAGGTCTTGGCTGATTCCTTTTGATTTTCCCATGATGTCAAACAAAGAGGCACTGAGTTTGAAGGTAGGCCTTGAAATACATCCACAGGTACACCTCCAACTGACTCAAATTATGTCAATTAGCCTATCCGAAGCTTCTAATGCCATGACATCATTTTCTGGAATTTTCCAAGCTGTTTAAAGGCATAGTCAACTTAGTGTATGTGAACTTCTGACCCACTGGAATTGTGATACCGTGAATGAATTATAAGTGAAATATTCTGTATGTAAACAATTATTTGAGAATTACTTGTGTTATGCACAAAGTAGATGTCCTAACCGACTCGCCAAAACTATAGTTTGTTAACAAGAAATTTGTGGAGTGGTTGAAAAACGAGTTTCAATATCTACAACCTAAGTGTAAACTTCCGACTTCAACTGTAGATCTAGGATCAATTTACCCTAGCCAAGACTTACCCTTAACCATTAAGGGATGGAATGTAAAACTGACCTTAGGTCAGTGTCTACGGGCAACTCCCGGTACAGTAGTTAATAGCCCATTTCCCCAGCAGAGAGCTCTCTGGTCTAACACGGAACAGATGGTGCCATTAACATTTTTTTACAACCTCAGACGATTTCATAACATCCAGCTTCCACTTTTTCAGATGAATGACTTCAGACGAATTCTGTAAGGAACCAGAGTACCACATCCATTGGCGTGTTCTACTTTAAGTAGAAAAGTGAGCTTTAAAGACACAATTCAACATTCTTTGATTCTAAACTCTGAAAAACATAATCTGTGAACTCTACCTGACCGTGGTTGTCAGTGTTTACACAACACATCTGATTAACAAAACGTCTCCGATTGACTTACTATCTGGTTATATTGTATGGAGGGGGAGAATGAGTATAGTCTTTACAGACATGCTGGCTCCTTTTAATATGCCAACATTAAGTTCATACACCAATCATTATGTTCATGCAACATCATACAAAGTAATTAGATGCCTATTGTTCATAACGTATGTTGAATGCTCATTAGATGCTGTAGAGACAATCCCTCTGATTGACAGAACTCATAAGGGGCACATTTAACTTGAGTCGAGACCGAGATGCCGATAACAAGGCAGCGTTTTGCTGTTCTTCACGTCAGATTCCAATCACACACATATCAGACAAATCAATGCTTTCTTCCAATGCCAACAAAACAAATACACTGAGTGTACAAAACATGGTATTTGCACGGGACTGACCAGGTGAATCCAGGTGAAAGCTTATTGATTTCACTTGTTAAATCCACTTCAATCAGTGTAGATGAAGGGGAGGAGATGGGTTTTTAAGCCTTGACACAATTGAGACATGGATTGTGTATGTGTGAAATCCAGAGGGTGAATGGGCAAGACAAAAGATTTAAGTGCCTTTGAACAGGGTGGTATTGTTCTGAGGGCAAAAAAGGAGAGCAACTCAATATTAGGAATGTGTTCCTAATGTTTTTTGTACACTCTGTGTAGATAGCTCATTACTTTTCGAAGCATCATGGGGAAATTGCACACTTACCATAACCACGGATTAAACTTGACACCCAGAACCAAATCAGATACTGTTAAAGGAACATTTCTAAATTGTTCAACTTCATATTCATCATCTCCAACTCCACCCCAACAACGACATGTGTGAAAATGGCTTGTTTCTATATTTCGTAGTAAAAAAGATAGAGGAAGATAAGTGTTTCCATTCCAATGACATCATCAACCAATTAGTTGGCAGTTAGTGGGCAATGCCTACTCATAATTGGTAGAAGAAATCGGCACGATTTGCACCGATGTCATTAGAAACACAGTATCTCCCTCGATCTTTTTTTAATACGAAACATAAACGCGCAATTTTCACAATGTTGATGTTTGGGTTGTGGACATGTAGTTCAAAATTGAAGACTTTCTTGACAGATTGGCTATTGAGTAACAGTAGGGAACTTGCCACAACTTGACTGCAGGAATTGCCAGGCATTTCACAATATGATATTATCAAAATACTTAAGTGCCTGTACCATATGTATTGCAATTCGATACTGTGATTTTATTGTGATTCGATGTTCCAAAAATATTGCTCACCATATGTCTGGGGCAGAGGGATAAGAGATAGCTATGAGAAAAATCATTTTGATCAGTAGCTAGGTTTCCATCCAATTGGTGACCAGATCTTCATTAGGGCTGGACGATATATCAAATTCATTTGATATATTTGAATGGATGTTTTTGCGCGATATTCCAAATACCTGTATCGTAAGAATCGAGTTTTTGTTATTTTTTCTTTTTATGGGCGTTTATGCCCGCTTGTTCTCATGTTCTATTTGTGGTCTCGTCTCCTTCACTCGTCTGCTATGTGCACCTTCCCATTTTACAGCAGAGATCTGTATATATTGAGAGATGCACGTCTCCTCCCTAATAATGGGAGTCCTTGTCCCAAAGGCGGGAAGACGGGTAATGAGTTTACATCCAAAATTAGCCCATAGAAACGCATTGGCCTTATATCTTGGACAGATTTGAGCTCTTTTAGATCTTTCGTCTCTTCCTCTATGGTTTACACACACACCAGGCCCCTGCCTCTCGCCAACAAAGATCACATATTCCTCTATGGTTTACACACACACACCAGGCCCCTGCCTCTCGCCAACAAAGATCACATCTTCCTCTATGGTTTACACACACACCAGGCCCCTGCCTCTCGCCAACAAAGATCACATCTTCCTCTATGGTTTACACACACACCAGGCCCCTGCCTCTCGCCAACAAAGATCACATCTTCCTCTATGGTTTACACACACACCAGGCCCCTGCCTCTCGCCAACAAAGATCACATCTTCCTCTATGGTTTACACACACACCAGGCCCCTGCCTCTCGCCAACAAAGATCACATCTTCCTCTATGGTTTACACACACACCAGGCCCCTGCCTCTCGCCAACAAAGTTGAGAGAGATCACATCTTCCTCTCTGATGAGTGGTTTCAACTCGCTGTTTGCATTTGAGGTTTGAGCCAACAGAATCGGTCAAATGGACACCAAAACACATTGAGACATTATTTTACTGTAATGGAGGAGAAGTTAACCTTTCCAACGATACCCTTTTATGTGTCAACTACTCAAATTGCACACAGAGCAGACAAGACAAGAGTATCAATGAAGATTGATTCTGGAAAATGGATGATCAGTTTATCGCTCAGGGCATTGGGATACCACATACTGCTAGCAGCATTTTAACCAAATACTGTTATACTAGCTGTCTAGTTTGTGCTTTATATGTGCAATAAGCATAAAACACAATTATATAATGAATTGGCAACTGATTTCAACATCTGAACAAAGTGGACAGGCTAACATGCTTTTCAAACAGTCGTAGACAGACAGAAGGGTGTGTTCATAACAATTCAACTGTTCAACCTTGTTAGCTAGAAAATACTGTAGATCCAAGTTGGCTAAACTTGAAATATAAAGATTAACTGGCTAATCACTAGCACATGGGCTTGAGAGATTGTTGATGAAACCTGTGTTCATTTTCTATAGCCTAATGCCTGCTACAAGAAGTTATCATTAGTGAATGTACATTATGCATGGTTCTAGTTACATTTATAAGACAAAAGGGCATTTTCATAGACAGAATGCCAGATCAGCGATTATTGCAACAAAAGAAATGCAGGTTAAACCTATTTGGATAAAATCATTGAATTATTAGTGGGTCTTATGGTTGTGGGATGCTTGTATTAAGCCTAGGTGTAACTTCACAAGCCCTGAATTCATTAGATTATTGCTGGCTGTTTGAAATGCAGTGTATGTGACCTTTAATTGTACAACAATGCTTATTTAGAGCGAACATAAAAAAAAGAGATATACACTACATGGCCAAATGAATGTGGACACCTGCTCGTCGAACATCTCATTCCAAAATCATGGGCATGAATATGGAGTTGGTCCCCCCTTTGCTGCTATATCAGCCTCCACTCTTCTGGGAAGGCTTTCCATTAGATGTTAGAACATTGCTGAGGAGACTTGCTTCCATTCAGACACGCGCATTAGTGAGGTCGGGCACTGAAGGTTGAGGGATTAGCCCTGGCTCGCATTCGGCGGTCCAATCCCAAAGGTGTTTGATTGGGTTGAGGTCAAGCCTCTGTGCAGGCCTGTCAAGTTCTTCAACACTGATCTCAACAAACCCTTTCTGAATAGATCTCGCTTTGCTCACGGGGGCATTGTCATGCTGAAACAGGAAAGAGCCTTCCCCCAAACTGTTGCCACAAAGTTGGAAGCACAAAATCGTTTAGAATGTCATTGTATGCTGTAGAGTTAATATTTCCCTTCACTGGAGCAAAGGGGCCTAGCCCGAACCATGAAAAACAGGCCCAGACCATTATTCCTCCTCCACCAAACTTTATAGTTGCCATTATGCATTGGGTCAGGTAGCGTTCTCCTGGCATCTGCCAAACCCAGATTTGTCCATCGAACTGCCAGATGGTGAAGGGGGATTCAATGCTCCAGAGTCCAATGATGGCAAGCTTTACACCACTCCAGCCGACGCTTGGCATTGCGCATGGCGATCTTAGGTTTGTGTGCGGCTGCTCGGCCATGTAAACCCATTTCATGAAGCTCCGAACGATCAGTTCTTGTGCTGATGTTGCTTTCAGAGGCAGTTTAGAACTCTGTAGCGAGTGTTGTTACTGAGGACAGACGATTTGTTACCCGCTTCAGCACTCGCGGTCTCGTTCTGTGAGCTTGTGTGACCTTCTACTTCGCGGCTGAGCTGTTGTTGCTCCTAGACGTTTCCACTTCACAATAACAGCACTTACAGTTGACAGGGCAGAAATTTGAACTGACTTGTTGGAAAAGTACCATCCTATGATGGTGCCATGATGAAAGTCACTGATCTCTTCATTAAGGCCATTCTACTGCCAATGTTTGTCTATGGTGATTGCATGGCTGTGTGCTCGATTTGATTACACCTGTCAGCAACGGGTGTGGCTGAAATAGCTGAATCCACTAAATTGTCTCCACATACTTTTGTGTGTGTATATCCTGAATCGCACATGTTTCACATTTTTTAAAATATATTTAGTCCATGTCGCTCAGCCCAAATCTTAATGCGGATTTTAGAATATGCGCATGAAGAAAATATGCGCATTTTTGCTTAAGTTTTCATGTACTGAATAAAAATCTAAAGTTCAATGTTTTTCCATCACATTTTCAAATATACTAATACTTTTGTCACAACTGTTGAATTAAATATAGAATGTGCCTACTCAGTTTTTGGCACGTACACTCCCAAAGTTGGTCCTAGGGCCCCCAATGGAGCACGTTTTGGGTTTTGCCCTAACGCTACACAGAGGATTCAAATAGTCAAAGCTTGAGGATGAGTTGGATATTTGAATCAGCTATCAATTTTGAGCTCTTTTCAAATAACTGTGGTTGTGTCCTGAATGTATTTTCCACTTCATAGATGTGAAAAAGCTACCCATGATAAGTGGTCTCATTCAGGATGTTCACATGAGAAGCACACTGCTCAGTGATCATAGCTATTTCTTCTGGGCTTATATAGTATGCTTAACTTATTTTGTCATGTTTTGAAGATTGTGGTGTCATTGTGAGGTTCAAATACATTTTATCTCCCCATGAAACACCTTTAGTGTACTTATCAAAGGCCCATTATCAGTGTACAGAGGCCCATTATCAGCAACCATCACTTCTGTGTTCCGATGGTGCGTTGAGTTAGCCTTTTTTTAAATGATCAACAAGTCAGTTAAGAACAAATTCTCATATTCAATGACGGCCTAGCCCCGGCCAAATCCTTACCCGGATGACGCTGGGACAATTGTGCACCGCCCTATGTGGGGTTTTGATTTGGTGTTGAAACCACACAGTGAATATCGGAGATAAAAGCTTTGGGAGAGTGAAGTTTCACATTCCATTTAGATGGCTTGTGTGTTTAGATTTTAAAGTTGAAATCCATTAGTTCTGGAATGCCCTGTACTTTCCAGTCATGGGCCCAAGAGAGAACAGAATACTCATTCATATATTCCTTCCTTTCTAGTACTAGTCTACTGTATCTCTATTCATCATCCCATGACACGATTAACCTGTTGGGGACAAATTAACTACAAATATAACATCTTAATTTGATCACTGTTGTCACAGAGAATTTTCCTGCACAGCATTAAATACAAATTGTAGTGTATTTGAGGTTCAAAGTCTTCTAAAGTTTTAAAGTAACTGTCCAGTCAAAATCTCACTTCAAAAGTTCATATTTGGTTAATTCATACCAAAATAATGCTGTTGACTCATTCTATACTCATATTTGTGGCCAAAACATAAATATACCCCCCCCACGGTATACGCCCACACCATTCTGTTGTTGGGGTACGCCAACACCATCCCACACAGAAGGAGGGGGGGGGGGCAAATCTGTCATCAGCATCTAGGAGACGAGGCCTTCCCCAAACTATTCAGTAAAATTGCATTCTGTCTCTGTTATTCAGTTAAGCCTGTACTTGATTGAACTTTAAAAAAAAAAAATTAATGGAAAGAAAACTGTTACACTCATGGATAAATTATAGGTCATATTTCATAGAAATCTGGAAACACTGGACAGTTACTTAACAATGTTAGACTTGATTTGCACTAATAAAACATTTATTGATCCTTACAATGCAAATGTAATTTTATACAACGAGTGGGTCTAATCCTGAATGCTGATTGGTTAAAACCACATTCCAGCCGGTGTCTATGACGAATGACTGGGTCGCGTCCATAGATACAGAACAAAAAGACTGAACAACTCGGTCATGTCTCTGGCAACAGATCGCATGAACGGCCAGCCAGCTTGGCTACCAAACCTAGATTTGTGTCGGGACTATATCTTTTGGAAGGAAGAAATGGTATGAATAAATTCATCAAAATAATGTTTTTAATGAAAATATGTCAACCATTATTTGAATATGTTGGTAACCCGTTGTATATAAGTGATAATGCCCTCAAAGCCGGTGTTTGGAGGATATATTGGCATGGTTTACTGGCCCTCGACTTCAGCTCGGGCCTAATAACACCTGTGACAATATCCTCCAAACAGCGGCTTCTCAGGCATTATCACTAAAATAATCCACATAATCTTTCACATTTGCTGTTGCTGCAGGATTATTTTCCCCATCTCTCTCACATTTGAGATATTTAGCAGATTCTCTCGTCCAGAGTGACTTACAATAGTGAGTACATACTACTCTTATCTGTTTCCACCCATTCTAGCCATTTGGGAGATGAGACTCGTGCTCCGTAAAAAGCAATGCTAACCGCTACCCTTTTTTCCTCCCCATCTCCTTTGCTTTACTTGTCAGCCCATGATTTATTTGCATACACTGCCTTTGCAATGCAAAGTTATGTTATCAATCATGCTCACAGAGGGTGTTCCATACATTAATTTCACTGGAGGGGGATGGGAGAAAAGAAGCTAGCTTATAGACTCACCATGACACTGCCATGCTATAACTCTTGACATTGTGATGTGTTGATGTCAAAGGACTATTAATGTCAATTACTACACAAAAATGTAAAGAGTTTGATTCCAGAAATGGTCCCAATGATAAAGTGAGTAATAATGACCGGCCAAACATTTGCATTCATTCTCAAACCAGCCTCGTCACTGGCATCAAAGAAAGGTGACCTTCCTTGGACAAACAGCTATTTATTTACATAATTCAGTATCACCCCCATAATGTAATATTTGTTCTCCTGGACAGGGACGCTAAAAGTCATTAGCAGAGCGATGGCTGCTAGCTACCTCCCTCAAACTGGTTAACACAACCCAGCAGGCCTGATTTTAGATGCAAAACATACAGTAAATACTGACTAGTGCTGCTAACCATCCACCATCTGTACTGAAGGTTGATGAGACAGGCAGACTCTACAGAAAGGAATGGCTGGTGTGTATCACACACGGACCAGCCAGTTACACACCGCAAACCTACCATCCAATCATAGCTTCTACTCTACACACCACAATCTACCATCTAATCATAGCTTCTACTCTACACACCACAACCTACCATCCAATCGTAGCTTCTACTCTACACACCACAATCTACCATCCAATCGTAGCTTCTACTCTACACACCACAATCTACCATCCAATCGTAGCTTCTACTCTACACACCACAACCTACCATCCAATCGTAGCTTCTACTCTACACACCACAACCTACCATCCAATCGTAGCTTCTACTCTACACACCACAACCTACCATCCAATCGTAGCTTCTACTCTACACACCACAACCTACCATCCAATCGTAGCTTCTACTCTACACACCACAACCTACCATCCAATCGTAGCTTCTACTCTACACACCACAACCTACCATCCAATCGTAGCTTCTACTCTACACACCACAACCTACCATCCAATCGTAGCTTCTACTCTACACACCACAACCTACCATCCAATCGTAGCTTCTACTCTACACACCACAACCTACCATCCAATCGTAGCTTCTACTCTACACACCACAACCTACCATCCAATCGTAGCTTCTACTCTACACACCACAACCTACCATCCAATCGTAGCTTCTACTCTACACACCACAACCTACCATCCAATCGTAGCTTCTACTCTACACACCACAACCTACCATCCAATCGTAGCTTCTACTCTACACACCACAACCTACCATCCAATCGTAGCTTCTACTCTACACACCACAACCTACCATCCAATCGTAGCTTCTACTCTACACACCACAATCTACCATCTAATCGTAGCTTCTACTCTACACACCACAACCTACCATCCAATCGTAGCTTCTACTCTACACACCACAATCTACCATCCAATCGTAGCTTCTACTCTACACACCACAATCTACCATCCAATCGTAGCTTCTACTCTACACACCACAACCTACCATCCAATCGTAGCTTCTACTCTACACACCACAACCTACCATCCAATCGTAGCTTCTACTCTACACACCACAACCTACCATCCAATCGTAGCTTCTACTCTACACACCACAACCTACCATCCAATCGTAGCTTCTACTCTACACACCACAACCTACCATCCAATCGTAGCTTCTACTCTACACACCACAACCTACCATCCAATCGTAGCTTCTACTCTACACACCACAACCTACCATCCAATCGTAGCTTCTACTCTACACACCACAACCTACCATCCAATCGTAGCTTCTACTCTACACACCACAACCTACCATCCAATCGTAGCTTCTACTCTACACACCACAACCTACCATCCAATCGTAGCTTCTACTCTACACACCACAACCTACCATCCAATCGTAGCTTCTACTCTACACACCACAACCTACCATCCAATCGTAGCTTCTACTCTACACACCACAACCTACCATCCAATCGTAGCTTCTACTCTACACACCACAACCTACCATCCAATCGTAGCTTCTACTCTACACACCACAACCTACCATCCAATCGTAGCTTCTACTCTACACACCACAACCTACCATCCAATCGTAGCTTCTACTCTACACACCACAACCTACCATCCAATCGTAGCTTCTACTCTACACACCACAACCTACCATCCAATCGTAGATTCTACTCTACACACCACAACCTACCATCCAATCGTAGATTCTACTCTACACACCACAACCTACCATCCAATCGTAGCTTCTACTCTACACACCACAACCTACCATCCAATCGTAGCTTCTACTCTACACACCACAACCTACCATCCAATCGTAGCTTCTACTCTACACACCACAACCTACCCACAGACCTGGGCATTGTTCTCATCACGTAGAGTGGAAAGGCGAAGGCCATGCTTTGTGACTCGCTGAGAGCAAAGTCAATGCGTTTTTTGTTTTCTAATGAATGCTCAGGGTGTGTGACTGTTCCCTAGTGTCATATTTATTTGAGCCACTGTAGTGATGCAGCTAAATAATGACCACACTGGGGAGGCGCCTAGCCTGATGCAACATACCACGTGGTACAATGGAAAACTAGTAACCTGGTTATACAGAGTTTGGGTTGTTAGCCAGGCTAGGGGCAAACCTTCACTTTATTTAGTCACACTTCATTCAGTTCAGTCCCTTTTTGATTTACACAAACATAGGACACAGGAATACACAGTGTCACACTAATATGATTCAGTCATGATGCTCTGCTTTTTCAGTCAGGGTCTGCTCTTTCATCCTGGCCATTAAGCAGATGGGCCAAATGTAAAGGCCAGTCATTCTATGTATAGGCCTACTGAAGACCAAAGTGCCACCTCTGTTGTTGTCAACTGATTTATACTGGTTTAACTGGAAGTAATGGTATGGTTCATGTGTCTAACTGTATGTGAGTTCTTTGGCTTTAAAAGGGCATCTGAACAAATTAACCTGAATCAAGTTTGGCAATGTGAATATGTACAAATAAATTACGTCTTGCTTATCATATTCACACATTTTTACAAATGTAGCTGTATAGCTGTGGTCTCACATTCTCCATGTTGTTCTGAAGACTATTAGGAGGACACCTGGGATGTTTTTGCATGTATACCCCCCCCCCGCCCCCCCCCACACATCATACAGACACACGGCATGCACACACGTCCACACATACTCCCCTGATGGGTGCCGACAGGCAGAAACATGGGCAGCTGTGTTTATCTAGCCAAGTATCTGGGGTTGGGCCTCTTCTACTCTGTTCCACCACTGCCTGGTCCGGTCCTTAAAAGCACATTCACTACTGGCTGCCTGCCACACTGCCGATATGACGTTTGATACGATATGCTTTCCCCTCATGCCGTTGAGATATGGCTGCATCCTTTAGCTATTCATGGTAAATACTTCCATAGATACTCTCACTGGCTTTTGGGATTGTTATCGGGCCTCAGAAAACTGGTAGCACTTTAGTTGTGTTAGTGCTATAATGCCTACATGGCACTGTCATAAGACTGTCATAGCAGCTGTCATTAGGAGTTATAACAGCTAATGTCTGTTTATGAGTATGATGACTTACCGGGTCCGGTAACTTTACTGGGAAATAACCTTATTTGCGTACTGTACATATGCTAACCTGGAATATTATATATTCTCTTTTGATCCCTAAAATAATTTCAAAGAAGTATGCCCTAACATAAATGTAACTAGCAGTCATTTCTCTTCATTAGGAGTCCCTGCCTTGCTGTCCAGTCTCACTGGCTGGCTAAATGAAAGCTCCAGTGCAGTCATAAATGAGATGGTCCTGTGTTTTGTATATATTTCCACACTACTGTATGAGGTTGGAATTATATTGTTAAAATGACAATGCCATTTTAGTGTAAGAGCTGTTTGTAATTTCAGCCAGTCTTTTCAGTCTGTTTTGGTGGGATGGTATTTTGGCCTGCCTGGTAACATCAGGCGGTAAATTAGTTAATACACCAATAAGAAAGAGTTCCAAACCTCTCTGCCAATAACAGCTAGTTTTCAGTTCTCCCCTCCTACTCAGACCACTCCGACCAGTCCTATCAAATTCTTGCTTGAGAAATGGCTCTTTGTTCAGAAGCTATTTTGATATTGAGCCCCATTGGACCTTTAACTTAGCTTTATTGATGTAGAATGGAGAAAACTATGACCATAAGCTGTAAATATATGCTAAATGGCATATACACGGAGTATACCAAACATTAGGAACACCTTCCTAATAATGAGTTGCACCCCCCTTTTCCCCCCTCCGAACAGCCTCAATTCATTGGGGTATGGACTCTATATAAGGTGTTGAATTCAGCGTTCCACAGGGATGCTGGTCCATGTTGATTCCAATGCTTCCCACCGTTGTGTCAAGTTGGCTGGATGGCCTTTTGGGTGGTGGACCATTCTTGATACACACAAACTCTTGACACAGACCGGTGCGCCTGGCACCTACTACCATACCCCATTCTAAGGCACTTAAATATTTTGTCTTGCCCATTCAGCCTCCTATGGCACACATACACAATCCATGTCTCAATTGTGTCATTGTTTAAAAATCATTCTTTAACCTGTCTCATCCCCTTCATCTACATTGACTGAAGTGGATTTAACAAGTGACATCAATAAGGGATCAGACTGACCAGGTGAAAGCTATGTCATGGAAAGATCAAATAACATGTATTAGTCACATGCACCGAATATAACAGGTGTAGTAGACCTTAGTGAAATGCTTACGTACGAGCCCCAAACCAACAATGCAGTTTAAAAAAAATATGGATAAGAAAAAAAAGTAGCACTTAGTTAAAGAGCAGCAGTAAAATAACAATAGCGAGACTATATACAGAGGGGTACTGGTACAGAGTCTATGTGCAGGGGCACCGGTTAGTTGAGGTAATATGTACATGTAGGTAGAGTTATTAAAGTGACGATCCATAGATGATAACAACAGAGAGTAGCAGTGGTGTAAAACGGGAGGCAATGCAAATAGTCTGGGTAGCCATTTGATTAGGTGTTCAGAAGTCTTATGGCTTGGGGGTAGAAGCTGTTCATAATCCTCATGGACCTAGACTTGTCGCTCCGGTACTGCTTGCCGTGCGGTAGCAGAGAGAACAATCTATGACTAGGGTGGATGGAGTCTGACAATTTTTAGGGCCTTCCCCGGACACCGCCTGGTATAGAGGTCATGGATTGCAGGAAGCTTGGCCCCTGTGATGTACTGGGCCGTACGCACTCCCCTCTGTAGCGCCTTGCGGTCGGAGGCCGAGCAGTTGCCATACCAGGCAGTGATACAACCAGTCAAGATGCTCTCAATGGGGCAGCTGTAGAACCTTTTGAGGATCTGAGGACCCATGCTAAATCTTTTCAGTCTCCTTCGGGGGAATAGGTTTTGTCATGCCCTCCTCATGACTGTCTTGGTGTGCTTGGACCATGTTGGTGATGTGGACACCAAGGAACTTGAAGCTCTCAACCTGCTCCACTGTAGCCCCGTCGATGAGAATAGGGGCGTGCTCGGTCCTCTTTTTCCTTTAGTCCACAGTCATCTCCTTTTGTCTTGATCATGTTGAGGAAGAGGTTGTTATCTGACCTCCTCCCTAATAGGCTGTCTTGTCATTGTTGGTGATCAGGCCTACCACTGTTGTGTCATCGGCAACTTAATGGAGTTGGACTTGTGCCTGGCCTTGTAGTCATGAGTGAACAGGGAGTACAGGAGGGGACTGAGTTGATCCTGTGTTGAGGATCAGCATGGTGGATGTGTTGTTCCCTACCCTTACCACCTGGGGATGGCCCATTAGGAAGTCCAGGATCCAGTTGCAGAGGGAAGTGTTTAGTCCCAGGGTCCTTAGCTTATTGATGGTCTTTGATAGCACTATGGTGTTGAACGCTGAGTTGTAGTCAATGAATAGCATTCTCACATAGGTGCTCCTTTTGTCCAGGTGGGAAAGGGCAGTGTGGCGTGTAATAGAGATTGCGTCATCTGTGGATCTGTTTGGGGCGGTATGCAAATTTGAGTGGGTCTAGGGTTTCTGGGATAATGGTGTTAATGTGAGCCATGGCCAGCCTTTCAAAGTCTTACTCACATCGGCTGCGGAGAACATGATCACACAGTCTTCCGGAACAGCTGGTGCTCTCATGCGTGTTTCAGTGTTATTTGCCTCGAAGCGAGCATAGAAGTAGTTTAGCTCGTCTGGCGGGCTCGTGTCACTGGGCAGCTCTCGGCTGTGCTTCCCTTTTGTAGTCTGTAATGGTTTGCAAGCACTGCCACATCTGACGAGCGTCAGAGCCTGCGTAGTACGATTCGATTTTAGTCCTGTAGTGATGCTTTGCCTATTTCATGGTTCGTCAGCTGGCATAGCAGGATTTCTTATAAGCTTCTGAGTTTCGCTCCTTGAAAGCGGTAGCTCTAGCCTTTAGCTCAGTGCAGATGTTGCCTGTAATCCATGGCTTCTGGTTGGGGTATGTACGTACTGTCACTGTGGGGACGATGTTATCAATGCACTTATGAATGAAGCCAATGACTGATGTGTACTTCAATGGTTTCGGAGGAATCGGTGATAGCAAAACAGTCCTGTAGCGTAGCATCTGCTTCATCTTATAATTTTTTATTGATCTAGTCACTGGTGCCTCCTGCTTTAATTTTTGCTTGTAAGCAGGAATCAGGAGGATAGAATGATGGTCATAGTTGTCAAATAGAGGGCAAGGGAGAGCTGTGTGTGGAGTAAATGTGATCCAGAGTTTTCTCTCTCTGGTTGCACATTTAACATGTTGATAGAAATGTGGATTTAAGTTTCCCTGCATTACAGTCCCCATCTACTAGGAGCGCCGCCTCTGGGTGAGCATTTTCTTGTTTGCTTATGGCAAAATACAGCTCATTCAATGCTGTCTTAATGCCAGCATCTGACTGTGGTGGTACCTAAAACAGCTATGAAAAAAAATACTGAAACTCTCTAGGTACAGTGCCTTGCGAAAGTATTCGGCCCCCTTGAACTTTGCGACCTTTTGCCACATTTCAGGCTTCAAACATAAAGATATAAAACTGTATTTTTTTGTGAAGAATCAACAACAAGTGGGACACAATCATGAAGTGGAACGACATTTATTGGATATTTCAAACTTTTTTTTAACAAATCAAAAACTGAAAAATTGGGACGTGCAAAATTATTCAGCCCCTTTACTTTCAGTGCAGCAAACTCTCTCCAGAAGTTCAGTGAGGATCTCTGAATGATCCAATGTTGACCTCAATGACTAATGATGATAAATACAATCCACCTGTGTGTAATCAAGTCTCCGTATAAATGCACCTGCACTGTGATAGTCTCAGAGGTCCGTTAAAAGCGCAGAGAGCATCATGAAGAACAAGGAACACACCAGGCAGGTCCGAGATACTGTTGTGAAGAAGTTTAAAGCCGGATTTGGATACAAAAAAAATTCCCAAGCTTTAAACATCCCAAGGAGCACTGTGCAAGCGATAATATTGAAATGGAAGGAGTATCAGACCATTGCAAATCTACCAAGACCTGGCCGTCCCTCTAAACTTTCAGCTCATACAAGGAGAAGACTGATCAGAGATGCAGCCAAGAGGCCCATGATCACTCTGGATGAACTGCAGAGATCTACAGCTGAGGTGGGAGACTCTGTCCATAGGACAACAATCAGTCGTATATTGCACAAATCTGGCCTTTATGGAAGAGTGGCAAGAAGAAAGCCATTTCTTAAAGATATCCATAAAAAGTGTCGTTTAAAGTTTGCCACAGCCACCTGGGAGACACACCAAACATGTGGAAGAAGGTGCTCTGGTCAGATGAAACCAAAATTGAACGTTTTGGCAACAATGCAAAATGTTATGTTTGGCGTAAAAGCAACACAGCTCATCACCCTGAACACACCATCCCCACTGTTAAACATGGTGGTGGCAGCATCATGGTTTGGGCCTGCTTTTCTTCAGCAGGGACGGGGGAGGTGGTTAAAATTGATGGGAAGATTGATGGAGCCAAATACAGGACCATTCTGGAAGAACCTGATGGAGTCTGCAAAAGACCTGAGACTGGGACGGAGATTTGTCTTCCAACAAGACAATGATCCAAAACATAAAGCAAAATCTACAATGGAATGGTTCAAAAATAAACATATCCAGGTGTTAGAATGGCCAAGTCAAAGTCCAGACCTGAATCCAATCGAGAATCTGTGGAAAGAACTGAAAACTGCTGTTCACAAATGCTCTCCATCCAACCTCACTGAGCTCGAGCTGTTTTGCAAAGAGGAATGGGAAAAAATGTCAGTCTCTCGATGTGCAAAACTGATAGACATACCCCAAGCGACTTACAGCTGTAATCGCAGCAAAAGGTGGCGCTACAAAGTATTAACTTAAGGGGGCTGAATAATTTTGCACGCCCAATTTTTCAGTTTTTGATTTGTTAAAAAAGTTTGAAATATCCAATAAATGTTGCTCCACTTCATGATTGTGTCCCACTTGTTGTTGATTCTTCACAAAAAATACAGTTTTATATCTTTGTTTGAAGCCTGAAATGTGGCAAAAGGTCGCAAAGTTCAAGGGGGCCGAATACTTTCGCAAGGCACTGTAGATTGTGTGGTCTACATTTTATCATGAGATACTCTATACGCTGTCATTTATAAAAATACTTAGTCCACCGCCCCTTGTCTTACCAGATGCCACTGTTCTGTCCTGCCGGTGCAGTGTATAACCAGCCAGCTGTATGTTGATAGTGTCGTCATTCAGCCACGACTCTGTGAAGGATAAGATATTACAGTTTTGAATGTCCCGTTAGTATTTAATCTTCCGCGTAGGTCATCGATTTATTCTCCAAAGATTGCACGTTTGCTACCAGAATGGAAGGAAGTGGGGGTTAATTCGATCGCATACGAATTCTCAGAATGCAGCCTGCCCTTTGGCCCCTTTTTCTCCACCTCTTCACAAATCACAGGGATCTGGGCCTGTTCCCGATAAGCAATATATCGTTCGCGTCGGGCTCGTCAGACTCGTTAAAGGGGGGAAAAAAGGATTCTGCCAGTCCGTGGTGAGTAATCGCAGGCCCGATGTCCAGAAGTTATTTTTGGTCATAACAGACGGGAGCGGCAACATTATGTACAAAATAAGTGGAAAAAAAGTTACAAACAAAAAACACGATCAGTTTGGGACACGTAACACGTCTGCCGCCCTGTCCGGCGCAGGTGTTCTTAATATTTTGTATACTCAGTGTATTTGTTTTTTGAACAATTTCTATTTGATCTTTAATGCACTTTGAGATTATTCTTGTATAATGAAGTGCTTTAAAAATGTAATTATTCTTATGATGAAATATGATGTTTGAGAGTAGTGCAGTTTGTTTTTGTATCACAAGATGCTTCCCACTCTCTCGAGTTTCACTACTGAGTTCTTAGTGTCTGTGATTCAACTCATCCCCGAAGCTGTGGTTTTCTCCTCTACATTTTCATTGGAAGTTTACAGTATGAACACTGTCCCTTCTACGTAACTCGGCTAAGTACAGCAACAACCTATGCCGTGCGTGTCTCCCTCTCGGCCCCTAAGCCAGCTGATGTCATGCGACATTCCACACAGCTAGACAGCCCCAAATGACCTGGGGTCAGACAGGAGCAAGTGGCTTGACTACTGATAATGTTCAGTACTAATTTATATACACTACTGGTGTTCTGTGAGAACAAACACTAGACCTGAGTATGTTCATAATGACACACTATTCCCTAGGCCTATATAGGACACCACTTCGGGCCATATTGATGTCATGGGTTCTGTCCAAAAGTAAAGCACTGCACAGGGACTATAGGGTGCAATTTCAGATTGGATATGTGTTTGATGATTTGACATATAAAGTGTATTGGTCTCAACCCATTGGTCTCCATCTTTATTTGATTCTAGGTAGCCAATCAGACGCTCCACACGGACAGTCCAGACCTGCCGGAATGTTTCCAGCTGTCAGTGCTGTCATGGCTGCCTTGTGTGTACCTGTGGCTTGCTTGCCTTCCCTACCTCTTCTACCTCCAGAGGAACAACAAGGGTTATATCATGATGTCCGTCCTTAACAGAGTGAAAACGGTGAGGGACCACACCACGCACTGGGCTGCTGTATGCGGCCGTCTGTCCAGTTGTCTCTCTGTCTCCGTCTCTCTCTCGATGCAATACTGTTTGTTGCCTGAGATTCATACCCTGTTTCGTGGCCCTTATTAGATTAGTTAATTGATGCACGATAGGGGAATAGTGGAAATGTTTATCAGACAGGCTAATGACCAGTACTGGGAAACGTACCAGACATGCAAGCTGGTTCAGACGGTTTAGATGGGTTTTGATCAAATTACTCCTGCTCAGTTTTGGGTTTATTTCTTTCTCTCTTTCTCGCCCCTCCCCGTTCCTCCTCTAGGTCTTTGGGTTGGTGTTGTGGATTGTGTGTTGGACAGATCTTTTCGGCACCTTCCATGAGCTGCAGCAGGGGGACTCAAAGCCACCCATCTACTTCGTCACTCCGCTGGTGGTCGGCATGACGATGGTACTTGTACACAACCAACAGGGCGTGGCGTTGTAAACATGCAGTACAGTCATACAGTACAGTGTTCAACTCACTTCCTGAAAAATATTTCTTATTTTTGGGGTCTTGTTGCTTAGTGACCAGTATTTTGAATCCATAACTTGTCAATCAATCATGTATGTATTGTTGCAACCTGAACTCAGGGGTAGACGTAACATAGTAACCGGAAATCTAGGACACTCAAATTAGTAAAGTATGTATTAATTTGTGGATGTCCATCATCCATTTTGTATGATAAGTTACGATTTACAATTCAAGTTTTATTAGTCATGCGGGATACGCATGGTATACATTGTCCAATGAAATGCTTACTTGCAGTTTCCTTCCCGACAATGCAACAACCATAATAAATAGTTAAAAACGAGAATATGAACATGAAGTGAATGGCAGTAGAATAGATTAACAATTTTAGTATAAATGTAATACAGGAAGGCACAATTTATAGTAAAATATTTACATGTGTTGGGGGGATGGAGAGCAAGTGTTTAACTTGAGCAGTATAGTAAGAGTCTGGTAGCAGTAGTTGTAATGTGTGCTAAGGTGAAGAGAATCAGAGCAGGTGGTCAGTCCAGTTCAACTCTGATGGCTTGTAGATACCAAAAGGCTCAGAGACAGTTTCTATCAGACCTCATGCTCTGATACCGTCTACTAGACGGTAAGGGAAAGAACAGCTTGTGGCTGGGTTGTGTGGGGTCCTTGATGATGCTGCGTGCCTTCCTCAGGCACCATTTTGTATAATGTTCCGGATGGATGGAAGCATAGCCTCCGTGACGACCACGTTTCTAGTAGATGTACTGGATGGGTGGAAGCACGGTCCCAATTCGTATGACATGTTACGAATTGCAATTAAGACAATATGTTACAAATTTGCAATGTATGATATGTTACAAATTCTAATTTGTTGTAGCTAGCATTAGCTAGGTTGCTAGGTGGCGAACGCTAATGTTAGCTAGGTGGCTAACATTAGCTAAGTTGGGGTTAAGGTTAGGAGTTATGTTAAAGGGTTATTGTGAAGGGGAAGCTAAAATGCTAAGTAGTTGTAAAGTAGATAAAAAAGTAAGTAGTATTTGCTAATCAGCTAAAGCTGTCCGTGATGAGATTTGAACATGCAACCTTTGGGTTGCGAGACATTCGCGTTATACGCTCATCCATCCATAACGACCAACCACTGTTTTTGCCTTAAGTAACCTTCCCTGTTATGTAACCATACCAAAGGTAACATATACTAAGTTGAGTGTCCCAGATTTTTGTTTACTATGTTACGTCTAGTCTATGAGACCAGGCTGATTGTTGTGTTTGTAGATGATTAGATTGTCATTGTATTCCATTAACCTTTACTGTATGTTGCACGCTCTGAGGTGTAGAATAAGCCTAGTGAACATGCTGTTATCCACATGCTGTTGCAATGCTGGTTCACAAGTTGTTGTTTTTTCTTCTCACATTTCTCTCTCTCTCTCGTGCCCTATGCATGAGTGAGAGAGTAGAGCTGAGATGCATGTTCACCTTTACATGCCCTGTGTGTTTCTGTGCTTATCTAAATCATGATCACTTTAACGCCTTGCTCCCTCACCCTCCCTTTTTCCCTCCTCTCTTTCTCAGCTGCTAGCTTTGTTTCTGATACAGTTTGAGAGGTTGAGGGGGGTCCAGTCTTCAGGGATTCTATTTATATTCTGGTTCCTGTCAGTGCTGTGTGCCATAGTGCCTTTCCGCTCCAAGATCCTACAGGCCAAATATCAGGTGAGATCAGGGTTTCCCCTAATGTGTACTGTATAGGCGGAGGTGAAGGAGATGTTTAAAATGTATAGATAATCTCCCTCAGCTCTCTCCTTTTCCCTCTCTCAAAACATGGTTACCACCCCCCTCTTCCTCCTCCTTCCCTCCCTCTCCTTCCCTGGCTAAATAACTTACGGTTGGTTGTTTTGGGGGTTAGGCAGGGCCAAGGTTGGGTGAAGAGAGTGAGAGAGAGGAGAAATAGTAGGTCTGTTGTCCTAGCGACCTGCAGGGCCTTAGCCGTCTTATCTAACCTATCCTACTGAGGGCTGTCTAATACTCTTAACATAATAAAATGCCCTAACAGCTAGCCAGAGCTACACTGGGGCCAAGCCAGGTCAAACCATGCCAACATCAGTCCTGTGGTCTGCTCTGGTTCTTTACAATCCCATTGATCCTAACAATTAGCCCCTAGTTGTGTTTTATATATTTTATTTAAAATGGCTTGTGGTCAGGGAGACAAAGGAATGATTTTGGATGACTTAGTTGTTTTTAGCTCAGCAGGGTTTGGGGGAACTGATCATCGATATGTAAGAGAGCATTTTAGGAGACTAGGACAGTCAGTGCATTGTCTGTCAGCCTCCTTAAGAAATGGCTTTCATAACAAAATGTCTTTCTCTGTTCTTGTGTTTCAGAGTGAGATTTCAGACAAGTTGCGTTTCACCACATTCTATTTCTACTTCAGCCTGATCGTAGCCGAGCTTATCCTCTCTTGCTTCAATGAGAAACCTCCACTTTTCTCCAACATAGACACAGACCCCGTGAGTCAACCAGACACACAGACACACAGACCCTGTGAGTCAACCAGACACGTAGACAGACAGTGACCTCTTCTTACTCTTTCTCCTCAGAATCCTTGTCCTCAATCAACTGCTGGTTTCCTCTCCACTATGACCTTCTGGTGGTTCACTAGGTAACATGATTTCCCCCATACAACACATGCTGTTTAACAATTATACCTTGGTGCAGGATTGCCTTATCCTGTACATTTGTATGGCTTGTAGCTATTTCATGTTCAAGTATGTTATTCCCACAAGTAATCAGTACATTTGATCAATAATCAATGGAACCGCAAACAAGTCTTCTCTCTGTGCCCTGGTTTCCTGGACACGGATCAATTATTTTCCAGGATCTTTCACTCCACTAATGTGTTGTGTCCCTCTCTGTCCCAGCATGGCCATCAAGGGCTATAAGAACCCTCTGGAAGCCAAAGACCTGTGGTCACTGAACAAGAGTGACAGCTCAGAGGTGGTCGTCCCCAAGCTTCTGCGGGAGTGGGAGGTGGAGCAGGCCAAGGCTCACAGGTAGGGAGGGACGGAGATGGAGAGAGGGAGCAAAAGGGGGGGGGGGGGTAGAATAGGAACCTGAAAAACTATTATTATACTGAACACAAATATAAACACAACATGCAAAGATTTCAACGTTTGTACTGAGTTACAGTTCATATAAGGAAATCTGTCAATTGAAATAAATCAATTAAGCCCTAATCTATGGATTTCACATGACTGGGAATACAGATATGCATCTATTGGTCACAGATACCTTTTTTTTTTTTTTAAGGTAGGGGCGTGGATCAAAAAACCAGTCAGTATCTTGTGTGACCACAATTTGCCTCGTGCAGATCGACACATCACCTTGGCAGAGAGTTTATCAGGCTGTTGGTTGTGGAATGTTGTCCAGTCCTCTTCAATGGCTCTGCGAATCTGATGGATTTTGGCGGAACTGGAACACGCTTCCAGGACACGTCGATTCAGAGCATCCCAAATATGCTCGATGGGTGACATGTCTGGTGGGAATGCAGGCCATGGAAGAACTGGCACATTTTCAGCTTCTAGGAATTGTGTACAGATCCTTGCAACATGGGGCCGTGCATTATCATGCTGAAACCGGTGATGGCGGTGGAGAAAGGGCACGACAAACAGGATCTTGTCACGGTATCACCGTGCATTCAAATTGCCATTGATAAAATACAGTTGTGTTCGTTGTCCGTAGCTTATACCTGCCCATACCATAGCCCCACCGCCATCAAAGGCCACTCTGTTTACAACGTTGACATCAGCAAACCGCTCGCCTACACAACGCCATCTACCTGGTACAGTTGAAACCGGGATTCATCTGTAAAGAGCACACTTCTACAGTGTGCCAGTGGCCATTGAAAGTGAGCATTTGCCCACTGAAGTCAGTTACGACGCTGAACTGCAGTCAGGTCAAGACCCTGGTGAGGATGACGAGCACGCAGATGAGCTTCCCTGAAACGTTTTCTGATAGTTTGTGCAGAAATTCTTCGGTTGTGCAACCTCTGTGTCATCAGCTGTTCGGGTGGCTGGTAGAAAACTGCACATTTTAGAGTGGCTTTGTATTATCCCCAGCACAAGGTGCACCTGTGTAATGATCATGCCGTTTAATCAACTTCTTGATATTCCACACCTGTCAGGTGGATGGATTATCTTGGAAAATGAGAAATGCTCACGAACACAGATGTAAACAAATTTGTTTACAACATTTTAGCGAAAGCATTTCTGGGGATCTTTTATTTCAGCTCATTAACACTTTACATGTTGCGTTTTATATTTTTGTTCGGTGCGTATTTCTAAGACATTTACATTTGAGACCAGCATCCACATTTCCTTTAATCTTTCCTGTAATGGACATATTCTATTTGGTGCTTCTTATCTCAAAGGCTTCCAATGTTTTCACAACTTTTTTTGTTATAATACATTTTTTCACAGTTTGAAAATCAGTACCCTTATTTCCTTATTTTACTTGTTACAACAACATTGACCCAGCAGTATGACTGTGTAGAGAATGGTTTCCCTTGTTTAAGGTTACACAGCCAAATGACACCGCCTAAGTCAACAGTAGTTTGCCCTTTCACATCTTTCCCAGGACTGTGGAGAGCTGAGGGGGGGGGGTTGTCTTTATGGGATCTGAGTGTGCACGCTTGTGTTTGTACATGTGCATGTATGTGTGAGAAAGATAGTGTTTTTCATGTGGCGCCAGCCAGTATCACTCATATCTGTTTTTTTTTAATGTGTTAGCATAGTAACCACTGGATTGTGCAGCACCTTTTTGATCATTTAATATGTTGAGTCAGTGTCTCTACATCTCTGGTCTTGGGTGGAAAAACACAGTAGTAAAGCTAGCATCAAAGACAGAAATAGCACCACAGATCAGTAAGATGAGTTAATATATAATAATATATGCCATTTAGCTGACGCTTTTATCCAAAGCGACTTACAGTCATGTGTGCATACATTCTACGTATGTTGGCGAGAAATTGTTAAAAAAAACACACAGATGAAACATTGTGTGTTTTGATGTGTTTACATGATGTGAATTAAAAAAAACTGGAATGTGACTGGAAAGCAGTGGAGTGAAAATCTGGCTGGCATAGCCTTGCTGATAGCCATATTAAGCCTGCTTTCTGCCTTGAACACAGAGTACCTGCTTTTTCTCTGATAAGAGACAACAATTTTTATAATTCATCCCAATCCTAAGATATTAATAATTGATAGGATTTATATAAAGTTTCTCTTTGAAAATGTCTGCTTTAACTTATCAAAGCATGTGGCTACCACAAAAAAACCTTCTGCTTAAACTTAAGCTTTCGTGAGCAAGAAACTATTAGCTGAAAGTGCTTTCTTGCTTCAGCTTATTAAACTGGACATACACTACTGTTCAAAAGTTTGGGGTCACTAGTAATTTCCTTGTTTTTGAAGGAAAAGTTTTTTTAAATGGTCGATTTTTAAATAACATCAAATTGATCAGAAATACAGTATAGACATTGTTAATGTTGTAAATGACTATTGTAGCTGGAAACGGCAAAATGTTTATTCTCTGTTGGGCTCGTAACTGGAAAGTACAGGGCACTTCAGAACTCAAATCTAAACACACAAGCCATCTAAATGGAATGTGAAACTTCACGCTCCCAAAGCTTTTATCTCTGATATTCACTGTGGTTTCAACACCAAATCAAAAACCCACATAGGGCGGTGCACAATTGTCCCAGCGTCATCCGGGTAAGGATTTGGCCGGGGCTAGGCCGTCATTGAATATGAGAATTTGTTCTTAACTGACTTGCCTATTAAATTAAAAGGTAAAAATAAAATAAAAAAGCGAAATGCAACCGGTGTAGAGTTTATTGTGAAATGCTTGCTTGCAAGCAACGATGCTGAGTTATATATAACACAAACACATACACACACACACATACACACACACACACACACACACACACACACACACACACACACTACTGTTCAAAGGTTTGGGGGTCACCTAGAAATGTCCATGTTTTTTAAAGAAAAGCTCATTTTTTGTCCATTTAAAATAACATCAAATTGATCAGAAGTACAGGGTAGACATTGTTCATGTTGTAAATTACTATTGTAGCTGGAAACAGCAGATTTTTAATGGAATATCTACATAGGCGTACAGAGGCCCATTATCAGCAACCATCACTCCTGTGTTTCAATGGCACGTTGTGTTAGCTAATCCAAGTTTATAATTTTAAAAAGCTAATTGATCATTAGAAAAACATTTTGCAATTATGTTATCACAGCTGAAAACTGTTGTACTGATTAAAGAAGCAATAAAACTGGTTATAAAATAGTTGAGTATCTGGAACATCAGCATTTGTGGGTTCGATTACAGGCTCAAAATAGCCAGAAATAAAGACCTTTCTTCTATTCATGTTCTGAGAAATGAAGGCTGTTCCATGTGAGAAATTGCCAAGAACCTGAAGATCGGGTACAACGCTGTGTTCTACTCCCTTCACAGAACAGCGCAAACTGGCTCTAACCAGAATAGAGAGGAGTGGGAGGCCACGGTGCACAACTGAGCAAGAGGACAAGTACATTAGTGTCTAGTTTGAGAAACAGGCGCCTCACAAGTCCTCAACTGGCAGCTTCATTAAATAGTACCTGCAAAACATCAGTCTCAACATCAACAGTGAAGAGGCGACTCCAGGATTCTGGCCTTCCAGCTACAGTAGTCATTTACAATATTAACAATGTCTACACTGTATTTTGAACAATTGTATGTTATTTTAATGGACAAAAAATGAGCTTTTCTTTCAAAAACAAGGACATTTTTCTCAGTGACCCCAAACGGTTGAACGGTAGTGTATATCCTCCAGGCTACATAGCCATGGGCCCCACAGTACCGTTGTAATTGTTGTTTCTTACCTGCACTGACTTTGCAGAAGGCTGCTTTATTGAGGAAAGTTTTGAAAACTGTGAGATGTGGTTGTTGAATGTACACTAACTGTAAGAGCGTCTGGGAAATGACCAAAATGTCAAAATAAATCTTGTCCAAACACACTTGACACCAGCTTGGGAGTGTCTGCTGAATGCTGATCTCTAACCTCTTGTCATTGTTCCAAGCGTTCTCTTTGACTCTCGCTTGCTCTCATGTTCGCTCGCTCTTTCGCTACTCTTCAGGTCTCTGCCAAGTTCTGTCTGGTTTTCCTTCAGTGAACAAAAGAACCAGTAAAATGATATGAAAGAGAGACCTAAGCCTGTAATTGCTCAAACCTGTTTAGAGGTGTGAGGGAGAGTTGCGTTTCATTGACTTTTGGAATCCAACCCCTCCACATTCCGATTGTGTGAGAAAATCATGCGTAAATATACAGTATATCGGTTAACTTCATGTTCAAGGGTAGAAACTGGATGTGATGAATGCTTCTTCTACTTGGGACCTATTTCTACCCCTTCTCTCCACAGTGCTGTGGACCAGTCCACCCAGGCTCATTTCTCCAAACCTCCGCCAGCGGGAGAGTCCAACCATGTAGGGGGGGAGAGCAGTCCTGAGGAGGTGGAGGTGTTGCTGTCCAAACAAAAAGACACCAAAAAGCCCTCCTTCCTCCATTCCCTCATCAAGGCCTTTGGACCCTACTTCCTCATCGGATCTGCATTTAAACTCCTACAGGACCTCATCACCTTCGTCAACCCACAGCTCCTCAAGTAAATAGAGCACTACGCAGCATTATATACCCTTATGAAGCCTTACCAAGTCTATATGTCAAATGCAGATGAACATGCTGAATCTGGTCTGAATAAAGATAACGTTCTGAGTAAAGATAAAGATCAGAATATAAAGCTAATTTAGGACAGCAGCAGTATTTCCTGTATCAGACCCATCATAGGGGTGGGGTGTTTGTTTCCTTGTAGCGTTACAGAGTGACAGGACAATATTGTTCTTGTTTGTGGTGTGTCTTTGAGCAGCTAGCAAAGCCCCTTTTTAATGAGTGTTAAAATACAGTATTTTAAAAGGAAAAGCTGCACACTCTAGTAGCTCCGATGTAATATATTATTTTTACCAACATGGGCTAGGTAGTAGTCTAGCGATGAAGCTGTTGGGCCAGTAACCCAGAGCTGTCTAGTTGAAATCTGTTGATGTGCCCTTGAGCAAGGCACTTAACCCTAATTGCTTCTCTAAGTCGCTCTGTATAAGAGCGTCTGCTGAATGACTCAAATGTTTAAACAAATATTCTCACTACCACAGTGTTTCCACTGGACAGGATTCACCTGGACACCTATGTGGTTTATGGAAGGACAACATTTACCTACATGAACATGTGTCATGGTCTCTTATTTCCAAGAAGAATATTATTTGCATGTTGATTGGTCTACGTCCTTATGGTCCTCCTCGGCTGTCGAGTTGTTTTATTTGTTTGCGATGTAAAGCCGACGTGCAAATGTGTCCTCTGTAGGTTGTTATGAAAGTGTGTTTGAATGATGGGAGGCGTTCTGTGAAGCATAAACCCACCTACAGTACCAGCCAAAGTCTGGGCATGCCTACTCATTCAAGGGTTTTTCTTTATTTTTACTATTTTCTACATTGTAGAATAATAGTGAAGACATCAAAACTATGAAATGACACACATGGAATGTAGTAACCCAAAAAGTGTTAATATTTTAGAATATTCTAAGTAGCCACCCTTTGCCTTGATGACAGCTTTGCATACTCTTGGCATTCTCTCAACCAGTTTCATGAGGTAGTCACCTGGAATGCATTTCAATTAACAGGTGTGCCTTGATAAAAGTAAATTTGTGAAATGTCTTTCCTTAATGTATTTGAGCCAATCAGTTGTGTTGTGCCATGGTAGGGGTGGTATACAAACTCTTCCTGTCCCGCCCCCTATCTTTTTGGTAAAAGACCAAGTCCATATTATGGCAAGAACAGCTCAAATAAGCAAAGTGAAATGACAATCCATCATTATTTTAAGACATGAAGATCAGTCAATCCGGAAGATTTCCAGAACTTAAAGTTTCTTCAAGTGCAGTCGCAAAAACCATCAAGCGCTACGATGAAACTATCTCTCATGATGACCGCCACAGGAAAGGAAGACTCTGGTACCTCTACTGTAGAGGATAAATTCATTAGGGTTAACAGCCTCAGAAATTGCAGCCCAAATAAATGCTTCACAGAGTTCAAGAAACAGACGCATCTCAACATCAACTGTTCAGAAGAGACTGTGTGAATCAGGCCTTCATGGTCAAATTGCTGCAAAGAAAACACTACTAAAGTACACCAATAAGAAGAGACTTGCTTGGGCCAAGAAACACAAGCAATGGACATTAGACCGGTGGTCATCTGTCCTTTGGTCTGTTGAGTCCAATTTTTTTATTTTTGCTTCCAACCGGCGTGTCTTTGTGAGACGCAGAGTAGGTGAACGGATGATATCCGCATGTGTGGTTCCCACCGTGAAGCATGGAGGAGGTGTGGGGGTGTGGGGGTGACACTGTCTGTAATTTATTTAGAATTCAATGCACACTTAACCAGCATGGCTTCCACCTCATTCTGCAGCGATACGGCATCCCATCTGGTTTGCGCTTAGTCCCACTATCATTTTGTTTTTCAATAGGACAATGACCCAACACACCTCCAGGCTGTGTAAGGGCTATTTGACCAAGAAATAGAGTGATGGAGTGCTGCATCAGAAGACCTGGCTTCCACCATCACCCGACCTCAACCCAATTGAAATGGTTTGGAATGAGTTGGACTGCAGGGTGAAGTGAAGGAAAAGCAGCCAACAAGTACTCTGCATATGTGGGAACTCCTTCAAGACTATTGGAAAAGCATTCCAGGTGAAGCTGGTTGGACAATGCCAAGACTGTGCAACTCTCTCAAGGCAAATGGTGCATACTTTGAAGAATATCAAATATAACATACAGTTTGATTTGTTTACTACATGATTCCATATGTGTTATTTAATTTGTTTTTATTTCTTCACCATTCTACAATGGTAAAGATAAAGAAAAACCCTTGAATGAGTAGGTGTGTGTGCACATTTTTGACTGGTACTGTATGTCATGTTTAATGTGCTTGTTTTACTCATCAGTCTACAGAATCTATGTATATGATATATACAGTACCAGTCAAAGGTTTGGACACACCTACTCCTTCAAGGTTTTTTCTTTGTTTTTACTACCCATCTTTTTCTCTCCTCCTGTTCCCCCCCCCATCTTCCTCTCTTCTCCCTCCAGGTTATTGATCTCATTCACAAAGCAGAAGGGAGCTCCCGCCTGGTGGGGATACGCCCTGGCCTTCCTCATGTTCTTCGCAGCCTTCCTCCAGACTCTCATTCTGCACCAACACTTCCAGTACTGCTTCGTCACTGGGATGAGGCTCCGCACCTCCATAATAGGAGCTATCTACAGGAAGGTACACACAAGCAGAAGCACGCACGCGCACACACACACACACAGTGGGGAAAATTGTATTTTTGTCTTTCTCTTCTGTCCTTTATTTCTCTCCCTAGTCTCTGATTATCACTAACGCGGCCAAGCGTACATCTACAGTGGGAGAGATAGTCAACCTGATGTCAGTGGACGCTCAGCGCTTCATGGATCTCACCACCTTCCTCAACATGCTGTGGTCCGCCCCACTTCAGATCATACTGGCACTATACTTCCTGTGGCAGGTGGGTGGGTTCTTTCCATGGAGGTGGGTTTATTAGTCCACCATAGCCAAAGTAGTGCACTGTATGGGGAATAGATCTAAAGAGATGAGATCCAGAATGATTGTGCCTGGAGTGTATTCATTAGTGGGATTCTGTTTGCAACAGAAAATGTTTTGCAAGGGAAACCGTTTCCTTCAAAAGGGAAAACATTTAGCAACAAAAACGAGTTTCTAGGTCCCTCCCTGGTTCATTTAATTCCGTTTGCTTCCGTTTGGCTCCTAAAGTTAACGGTAAATGTTTTTCTGATGCAAAACATTTTGTAACAGACTAAACATTTTGCAACTTTATCCGACTAATGATTACACCCCTGCTCTCTGCGTTGATTAGTCTTACGTGGTCTTTCTGGGATCCATCTCTGTTGTGTTGATTAGTCTTATGTGGTCTTTCTGGGGTCCATGTCTGTTGTGTTGATTAGTCTTACGTGGTCTTTCTAGGGTCCATCTCTGTTGTGTTGATTAGTCTTACGTGGTCTTTCTGGGGTCCATCTCTGTTGTGTTGATTAGTCTTACGTGGTCTTTCTAGGGTCCATCTATGTTGTGTTGATTAGTCTTACGTGGTCTTTCTAGGGTCCATCTCTGTTGTGTTGATTAGTCTTACGTGGTCTTTCTAGGGTCCATCTCTGTTGTGTTGATTAGTCTTACGTGGTCTTTCTAGGGTCCATCTCTGTTGTGTTGATTAGTCTTACGTGGTCTTTCTGGGGTCCATCTCTGTTGTGTTGATTGGTCTTACGTGGTCTTTCTGGGGTCCATCTCTGTTGTGTTGATTAGTCTTACGTGGTCTTTCTGGGTCCATCTCTGTTGTGTTGATTAGTCTTACGTGGTCTTTCTAGGGTCCATCTCTGTTGTGTTGATTAGTCTTACGTGGTCTTTCTAGGGTCCATCTATGTTGTGTTGATTAGTCTTACGTGGTCTTTCTAGGGTCCATCTGTTGTGTTGATTGGTCTTACGTGGTCTTTCTGGGGTCCATCTCTGTTGTGTTGATTAGTCATACGTGGTCTTTCTGGGGTCCATCTCTGTTGTGTTGATTAGTCTTACGTGGTCTTTCTAGGGTCCATCTCTGTTGTGTTGATTAGTCTTACGTGGTCTTTCTAGGGTCCATCTCTGTTGTGTTGATTTGATCCTGCCTTGTTTTTTATTTTGATTGCTAATACATTGTCTCTCTCTTCTAGAACCTTGTTCGGTGTCTGTTGATTGTTCGTGCCTTGTCTCTGTTGTAGAACCTGGGTCGGTGTCTGTGTTGATTGGTCATGCCTTGTCTCTCTCTTATAGAACATTGGTCGGTGTTTTTTGATTGGTCATGCCTTGTCTCTCTCTTATAGAACATTGGTTGGTGTTTGTTGATTGGTCGCGCCTTGTCTCTCTCTTCTAGAACATTGGTCGGTGTCTGTTGATTGGTCGTGCCTTGTCTCTGTGTTGTAGAACCTGGGTCCGTCGGTGCTGATTGGTCGTGCCTTGTCTCTGTGTTGTAGAACCTGGGTCCGTCGGTGTTGATTGGTCGTGCCTTGTCTCTGTGTTGTAGAACCTTGGTCGGTGTCTGTGTTGATTGGTCGTGCCTTGTCTCTGTGTTGTAGAACCTGGGTCCGTCGGTGCCTGTGTTGATTGGTCGTGCCTTGTCTCTGTGTTGTAGAACCTGGGTCAGTCGGTGCTGATTGGTCGTGCCTTGTCTCTGTGTTGTAGAACCTGGGTCAGTCGGTGCTGATTGGTCGTGCCTTGTCTCTGTGTTGTAGAACCTGGGTCCGTCGGTGTTGATTGGTCGTGCCTTGTCTCTGTGTTGTAGAACCTGGGTCCGTCGGTGTTGATTGGTCGTGCCTTGTCTCTGTGTTGTAGAACCTGGGTCCGTCGGTGTTGATTGGTCGTGCCTTGTCTCTGTGTTGTAGAACCTGGGTCCGTCGGTGTTGATTGGTCGTGCCTTGTCTCTGTGTTGTAGAACCTGGGTCCGTCGGTGCTGGCTGGTGTTGCTGTGATGATCCTCCTGATCCCCTTAAATGCTGCCATCGCCGTGAGGACACGAGCCTACCAGGTATGCACACCTCCCTCTGCTTTTCTACAACGGCTTAATATCTGTGGTATGGAGCTTTGAAGTTGTGGTAATGGTGATGATCGCGATTAGAAGGATGGTGTCGATGATGATTGTAATTACGACCGAGAAGTCTCGTCGATTTGAACAAGCGGCTTCTCGTTCAAGTGTGTCAAGGTAGAAACGTGTGCAACTCTTTACCACAACAAAACAATGCTCATGATCAAACACCAGAGCACTGTAAAGATCTCCTGTGAGTTTATACTATAGCAGGCTGCTCTTTAAACTAGTTGTCTTGTGGGTGGAAAGATGAGTGAAATGTTCTATACCTTTTTTTTGCGCCTCTGTACTTCAAAAACTCTGTTTGTGGTGTGTCCGTTTGCTCGGAAATGTTTGTGCTTTTTTGTCTTTGAGCAGCTATCAAAGCCTCTTTTTTAATGAGTGTTAAAATACAGTATTTTAAAAGGAAAGGAAAAGCCGCACACTCTTAGATCCGACGCATTCATTTATCTACCAACGTTTCGACAGCCAAGCGGTCTACATCTCTAAAGTAGCATTGTTTTGACATGGACAGAGGATATCTTCCACCCCCTCCCTCCTCCCTCTCTCCCACCTCGCTCTCTCCACCCCCTGCCCCTCCCTCTCTCCCACCTCCTCCCCCCTCCCTCTCTCCCACCTCCCTCTCTCCACCCCCCTCCTGTTGTCTCTTAAAGGTGGAGCAGATGCAGTACAAGGATGCTCGCATCAAACTGATGAACGAGATTCTGAACGGGATCAAAGTGTTGAAGCTGTACGCCTGGGAGAGCTCTTTTAAAGAGAAGGTTCTGGAGATCAGACAGAAAGAGCTCAATGTGCTCCGCAAGACGGCCTACCTCGGTGCTCTGTCTACCATGGCCTGGACCAGTGCACCATTCCTAGTACGGGACACACTCCAGCACGCACACACACCTATATTATCCTTGTTGTATACGCTATATCACTTTGCATGGAGGAAGGAAGGTTAACTCTGACTATTAGCTAGCTATTTTAGATGGACAGAGTACAACTTAAAGCTGCAAATCAATGAGCTGTCCAGAGGATCTTTTTCCAAGCTTTTTTACAATTATTTTTTATGTCTCCTCAGGTTGCCTTGACAACGTTTGCAGTGTATGTGACTGTGGATAAAAATAACATTTTAGACGCGGAGAAAGCCTTTGTATCTTTGTCTCTGTTCAACATCTTACGGTTCCCTCTCAATATGTTTCCCCAAGTCATCAGCAGTATCATACAGGTAGGGTCTTCTCCTCCTCTGTCATTCTCTTACTCCTTCTTGTCTCACTCCTCTCAATTTTTTCACCCTGTCACTCTTTCTTTTCCCCCTACTTCTCTCATTCCTCTTTCTCTCACTCCTCCTCTTATTCCGTCTGTCATTCCTCCTGTGGATGTTGTGCATGCTTTTGCGCTGTGTGTGTGTTGACTCTGTTGCCACTCCAAGGCCAGCGTGTCCCTGAAGCGTATCCAGGACTTCCTGAGTCATGATGAGCTGGACCCAGAGTCTGTGGACCGGACTAACACTGCCACAGGTGAACATTGAACCAAACTTGGCTGGGCTGGTTTCATTTAAACCCCTAAGGCCCTTCCGATACCCCTTAGGTTTTCACTGACATGAAGGATGGTAGAGAATAAAGCTAATGGGACGGGGCCTCTGAGGTATTCTAATTGTCTTATGTTTCTGCCATAGAGATCCTATTAAATTACTATTCTAATTCCTAGTTCTATGGTTACTGCTGAGTCAGGCTTACATGGGCCTGTTGCCATGGCACCACTGCCTGCCATTTACTGTAGGCGGTTAGGTTTTATATAGAAACTATGAGGGATTATGTAATCAATTTCACTTTTGCGTCGTCATTACTCTTGGCTTTTGTAATAATAACGTTTTAGACTCTTAAGTTGAGGTGACTTAAGGTATTTAGATGGACTGATTCCCACAGTCATTGCTTTCTCTTCTGTAACTCCCTCTGTTTTTGCCAGTTTAGTAATGCTGTGTCATGGTTCCTGTTTTTGTAACTGCAATGCATTCTCCCCTTCAGATAGCTCAGTGACTGTTGTCAACGGGAAGTTCACCTGGGCAAAACAAGATCCTCCTGCTCTACACAAGTATGTTGGCAAGTTGCATCATGCAAAGGACAATAACTATTCAAGGGAAAGAATGCACTGACTGTGTGTGTGTGTCCGTCCCAGTATAAACCTGATGGTACCCCAGGGCTCACTGCTAGCGGTGGTAGGACATGTCGGCTGTGGAAAGTCTTCGCTGGTGTCAGCTCTATTGGGAGAGATGGAGAAAATGGAGGGAGACATCTCTATACAGGTATGTCCACTGAATTCAATTATGCTAACTGAAGGTTGATTTGATTTTATTGGGGCATTTGCTCGATTGAGTAATTGATTAGTGGGTCAATTGCTTTATTCATTGATTGAACGATTGATAGACTGATTGTTTGTGTCCAGTTGTAGTTTTCAGCTCCCTCTTCTCCTAGCTATACTGAGTTTTCTCCCTCTTCTCCTAGCTATACTGAGTTTTCTCCCTCTTCTCCTAGCTATACTGAGTTTTCTCCCTCTTCTCCTAGCTATACTGAGTTTTCTCCCTCTTCTCCTAGCTATACTGAGTTTTCTCCCTCTTCTCCTAGCTATACTGAGTTTTCTCCCTCTTCTCCTAGCTGTACTGAGTTTTCTCCCTCTTCTCCTAGCTGTACTGAGTTTTCTCCCTCTTCTCCTAGCTATACTGAGTTTTCTCCCTCTTCTCCTAGCTATACTGAGTTTTCTCCCTCTTCTCCTAGCTATACTGAGTTTTCTCCCTCTTCTCCTAGCTGTACTGAGTTTTCTCCCTCTTCTCCTAGCTGTACTGAGTTTTCTCCCTCTTCTCCTAGCTGTACTGAGTTTTCTCCCTCCTCTCCTTTCAGGGTTCGGTGGCCTACGTCCCGCAGCAAGCCTGGATCCAGAACGCCACTCTGAGAGACAACATCCTATTTGGCAAGGCCTACAACGAGCACAAGTACCGCTGTTGTCTGGATGCCTGCGCTCTGACCCAGGACCTGGAAGTACTACCTGGAGGAGACCTGACTGAGATCGGAGAGAAGGTAGGGAGATGGAATAGAATCTAACCTGGTTTGTTTTTGGGGGCTAAAGTTCACGTTAGCCCACAACTAAAGGCATCAGTTCTGGGAACTAAGATGAGTCTTCGAGTCTCAAACAAAGCAACTTATTTTGAGATCAGTGATTTGCTTGTGTTTGTCTCTCTCTCTCCTCTCTTTCTCTCCCTCTCCTCTCTTTCTCTCCCTCCTCTCTTTCTCTCTCTTCTTTCTTCTTTGTCTCTCTTTCTCTCCACTCTTTCTCTCTTTCTCTTTCTCTCCTCTCTCTGGCTTTCTCTCCTCTCTATTTCTCCTTTCTTTCTCCTGACTTTCTCTCTTCTCTTCTCTCCTCTTTCTCTTGCTCCTTTCTCTCTCTTTCTCTCTCAGGGAATCAACCTCTCAGGTGGTCAGAGACAGAGGGTGAGTCTGGCCAGAGCTCTGTACAATGAGGCAGACGTCTACCTGCTGGACGACCCTCTCTCTGCCGTGGACGCCCACGTGGCCAAACACATCTTCGACCAGGTCATTGGCCCAGAGGGGGCGCTGCAGGGCAAGGTGAGTAGAAGAGTCACTCTGCTCTGTTCTCCATACACTACAGAAGAAGAGGGACACATTCTGAGTGGTAGCAGAGAGACATTAACTGGTTAGATATCTTGTCCATTATCAACCATATTTGGTGGTATGGCACTACATGGCCATGTTAAAAAGGACAACAGTGGGAATCTCCTCATAACTGACAAGTACATGAGCTATATTCTGCCTAGTTCACATAGTAAAACCCCATTTTAAAGAGTCCTCGCCTACAATAGAGGAAATGGTAGCTCTTATCTGTGGTTTATAGTTTTCAATCCTCTACTTGTTGGTTTAGTATCAAATGTACGACTTTAATGCTCTGATAAGAAACTTATGTACAGACTTGGGTGTGTAGTGTGTTTGGTTGTTTCATTATTATAGTGAGTGTCACTTCCTATATTTGAATGTTCACTGTCCTGCTGCATATGCAACACTAAGAATAATTTAATTAACATGACAGTATCACTATTTATTTTTGAAGATGTTATATAGATTCTATGACTGCAAATGTAAATTCTCTAGCTCAGGTATTTCTCCTTCTATAGTTTGTTCTCCATCTTTTTAAATGGTGAGTCAACATGTTTTAAGCAGATTTATTAGAACATTGAATTGCAATAAAATCTCAGTATCGAATCGCAATAACAATATAGAATAGTGAAGCATATAGAATCGCAACACATATAGAATAGTGAAACGCATAGAATCGCAACAGGTATAGAATAGTGAAGCGTATAGAATCACAACACATATAGAATAGTGAAGCATATAGAATAGTGAAACGCATAGAATTGCAACAGGTATAGAATAGTGAAACGCATAGAATCGCAACAGGTATAGAATAGTGAAACGCATAGAATCGCAACAGGTATAGAATAGTGAAGCGTATAGAATCACAACACATATAGAATAGTGAAGCATATAGAATAGTGAAACGCATAGAATTGCAACAGGTATAGAATAGTGAAACGCATAGAATTGCAACAGGTATAGAATAGTGAAACGCATAGAATCGCAACAGGTATAGAATAGTGAAACGCATAGAATCGCAACAGGTATAGAATAGTGAAACGCATAGAATCGCAACAGGTATAGAATAGTGAAACGCATAGAATCGCAACAGGTATAGAATAGTGAAACGCATAGAATCGCAACAGGTATAGAATAGTGAAACGCATAGAATCGCAACAGGTATAGAATAGTGAAACGCATAGAATCGCAACAGGTATAGAATAGTGAAGCGTATAGAATCACAACACATATAGAATAGTGAAGCATATAGAATAGTGAAACGCATAGAATTGCAACAGGTATAGAATAGTGAAACGCATAGAATCGCAACAGGTATAGAATAGTGAAACGCATAGAATCGCAACAGGTATAGAATAGTGAAACGCATAGAATCGCAACAGGTATAGAATAGTGAAGCGTATAGAATCACAACACATATAGAATAGTGAAGCATATAGAATTGCAACAGGTATAGAATAGTGAAACGCATAGAATCGCAACAGGTATAGAATAGTGAAACGCATAGAATCGCAACAGGTATAGAATAGTGAAGCGTATAGAATCACAACACATATAGAATAGTGAAGCATATAGAATCGCAACACATATAGAATAGTGAAGCATATAGAATCGCAACAGATATAGAATAGTGAAGCATATAGAATCGCAACACATATAGAATAGTGAAACGCATCGAATCGCAACACATATAGAATAGTGAAGCTTATAGAATCGCAACACATATAGAATAGTGAAGCATATAGAATCGCAACAGGTATAGAGTAGTGAAACATATAGAATCACAACACGTATAGAATAGTGAAGCATATAGAATCGCAACAGATATAGAATAGTGAAGCATATAGAATCGCAACAGGTATAGAATAGTGAAACGCATCGAATCGCAACACATATAGAATAGTGAAGCATATAGAATCGCAACAGATATAGAATAGTGAAGCATATAGAATCGCAACACATATAGAATAGTGAAGCGTATAGAATCGCAACACATATAGAATAGTGAAGCATATAGAATCGCAACAGGTATAGAATAGTGAAACGTATAGAATCGCAACACATATAGAATAGTGAAGCATATAGAATCGCAACAGATATAGAATAGTGAAACGCATCGAATCGCAACACATATAGAATAGTGAAGCTTATAGAATCGCAACACATATAGAATAGTGAAGCATATAGAATCGCAACACATATAGAATAGTGAAGCATATAGAATCGCAACACATATAGAATAGTGAAGCATATAGAATCGCAACACATATAGAATAGTGAAGCATATAGAATCGCAACACATATAGAATAGTGAAGCATATAGAATCGCAACAGGTATAGAATAGTGAAACGTATAGAATCGCAACACATATAGAATAGTGAAGCGTATAGAATCGCAACACATATAGAATAGTGAAGCGTATAGAATCGCAACACATATAGAATAGTGAAACGTATAGAATCGCAACACATAGAATAGTGAAGCGTATAGAATCGCAATACCTATAGAATAGTGAAACGTACAGAATCGCAACACATATAGAATAGTGAAACATATAGAATAGTGAAGCGTATAGAATCGCAATACCTATAGAATAGTGAAACGTACAGAATCGCAACACATATAGAATAGTGAAACGTATAGAATCGCAACACGTATAGAATAGTGAAGCGTAAAGAATCGCAACAGATATAGAATAGTGAAGCTTATAGAAACGCAACAGATATAGAATAGTGAAGCTTATAGAATCACAACAGATATAGAATAGTGAAGCTTATAGAATCGCAACAGATATAGAATAGTGAAGCGTATAGAATCGCAACAGATATAGAATAGTGAAGCGTATAGAATAGTGAAGCGTATAGAATAGTGAAGCGTATAGAATCGCAACAGATATAGAATAGTGAAGCGTATAGAATCGCAACAGATATAGAATAGTGAAGCGTATAGAATCGCAACACATATAGAATAGTGAAGCGTATAGAATCGCAACACGTATAGAATAGTGAAGCGTATAGAATCGCAACACATATAGAATAGTGAAGCGTATAGAATCGCAACACATATAGAATAGTGAAGCGTATAGAATCGCAACACATATAGAATAGTGAAGCGTATAGAATCGCAACACATAGAATAGTGAAGCGTATAGAATCACAACAGATATAGAATAGTGAAGCGTATAGAATCGCAACACATAGAATAGTGAAGCGTATAGAATCGCAACACATAGAATAGTGAAGCGTATAGAATCGCAACACAGAATAGTGAATCGTATAGAATCGCAACACATAGAATAGTGAAGCGTTTAGAATCGCAACACAGAATAGTGAAGCGTATAGAATCGCAACACAGAATAGTGAAGCGTATAAAATCGCAACACGTATAGAATAGTGAAGCGTATAGAATCTCAACAGATATAGAATAGTGAAGCTTATAGAATTGCAACAGATATAGAATAGTGAAGCTTATAGAATCGCAACAGATATAGAATAGTGAAGCTTATAGAATCGCAACAGATATAGAATAGTGAAGCGTATAGAATCGCAACAGATATAGAATAGTGAAGCTTATAGAATTGCAACAGATATAGATTAGTGAAGCTTATAGAATCGCAACAGATATAGAATAGTGAAGCTTATAGAATCGCAACAGATATAGAATAGTGAAGCGTATAGAATCGCAACAGATATAGAATAGTGAAGCGTATAGAATCGCAACACATAGAATAGTGAAGCGTATAGAATCGCAACACAGAATAGTGAAGCGTATAGAATCGCAACACAGAATAGTGAAGCGTATAGAATCGCAACACAGAATAGTGAAGCGTATAGAATCGCAACACATATAGAATAGTGAAGCGTATAGAATCGCAACACGTATAGAATAGTGAAGCGTATAGAATCGCAACACGTATAGAATAGTGAAGCTTATAGAATCGCAACAGATATAGAATAGTGAAGCGTATAGAATCGCAACAGATATAGAATAGTGAAGCTTATAGAATCGCAACAGATATAGAATAGTGAAGCGTATAGAATCGCAACAGATATAGAATAGTGAAGCGTATAGAATCGCAACAGATATAGAATAGTGAAGCGTATAGAATCGCAACACATAGAATAGTGAAGCGTATAGAATCGCAACAGATATAGAATAGTGAAGCGTATAGAATCGCAACAGATATAGAATAGTGAAGCGTATAGAATCGCAACAGATATAGAATAGTGAAGCGTATAGAATCGCAACAGATATAGAATAGTGAAGCGTATAGAATCGCAACACGTATAGAATAGTGAAGCGTATAGAATCGCAACACGTATAGAATAGTGAAGCGTATAAAATCGCAACAGATATAGAATAGTGAAGCGTATAGAATCCCAACAGATATAGAATAGTGAAGCGTATAGAATCCCAACAGATATAGAATAGTGAAGCGTATAGAATCGCAACACATATAGAAAAGTGACGCGTATAGAATCGCAACAGATATAGAATAGTGAAGCGTATAGAATCGCAACACATATAGAATAGTGAAGCGTATAGAATCGCAACACATATAGAATAGTGAAGCGTATAGAATCACAACAGATATAGAATAGTGAAGCGTATAGAATTGCAACACATAGAATAGTGAAGCGTTTAGTATCGCAACACAGAATAGTGAAGCGGCGTATAAAATCGCAACAGATATAGAATAGTGAAGCGTATAGAATCTCAACAGATATAGAATAGTGAAGCTTATAGAATCGCAACAGATATAGAATAGTGAAGCTTATAGAATCGCAACAGATATAGAATAGTGAAGCGTATAGAATCGCAACAGATATAGAATAGTGAAGCGTATAGAATCGCAACAGATATAGAATAGTGAAGCGTATAGAATCGCAACATAGAATAGTGAAGCGTATAGAATCGCAACACATAGAATAGTGAAGCGTATAGAATCGCAACACAGAATAGTGAAGCGTATAGAATCGCAACAGATATAGAATAGTGAAGCGTATAGAATCGCAACAGATATAGAATAGTGAAGCGTATAGAATCGCAACAGATATTGGCACCTAAGTATCGTGAGGTCCCTGGCAATTGCCAGCCTTAATGACAGATCCTATTTTCTTTTCTCTCAAGACGCGTATCCTGGTGACGCACGGCATCAGCTTCCTGCCGCAGGTGGATAACATAGTGGTGATGGTGGAGGGCAGGGTGTCGGAGATGGGCTCGTACCAAGAGCTGCTCAAACAGAATGGGGCATTCGCTGAGTTCCTCAGGAACTATTCCCTGGAGGACATCATCGAGGAGGACGAGGCAACAGGTAGAACTACCTGTTACTAAAGCACAGGGGTATTTGAATCTTACCCTACGATGTCTGTAGCACTGCTGGTTTTCTGTTCTACTGCCACCTGGTAATTAATTGCACCCACTTAGTGTCCCTTAAAGGAAAACCACATACATTTTTGGTCACTTGAAATCGTGTGAGAACATGTCTTTGGAATACTTCAAATGTTTTCTTATGTGTCGTTATATGTTATCATATGGACATTTTTACCCTGCCCCCACCCCAATGGACATGTATCATGCTGAATTGCCACCACTAGTCAGCGACCTATCCCCCGGTCCCAGGTTTAAATTGGTCTCTGATTCGAGGGGAAGAATGAAGAAAAGCAGTGAAACTGGTTTCAAGGTCTAGATTTGAATTTGAGGGCTAAAGCAGAAGGGCGGATTCTATTGATGTTAATCCCCTTGGGGTTCCACTGTTCCCCTTACACCAGTACGTGCCAACATGTGTCCTTGAAGGCTACTGGGTGTGCAAGCTACTAGCTGTTTCAGGTTTGTTAGTTGGGTTGGAACAAAACCCTAAATACCCAGTAGCTCTCTAGGAGGAGAGTTAGCTGTCCCTGCCTTACACCTATAGGAGTGTGTACACCTGCTACATAATTACCACGGTAACGCTGTAACTCAACACCCACAGAGGCTTTGATTGACGAAGAAGAAAACTTCCCTGACGACGCCCTTAGCAACCATACAGACATGGTGGACAACGAACCAGTGGTCAATGAGGCAAAGAGACAGTTCATAAGGTACTTCTAAGTCTCTGTAACCGTTCATAAGGCAGTCCCTCCAGGATTCTTCTGCTTTTTTCTTTGTGACAGTTGCGGGCCAAAATGTCTGATTTTGCTCTGGCAATTCGGACATTTTGCATGCCAATTTGCAATGTTTTTATTAAATGTGTCAGTAGTGTCATTTAAAAAAACCTCCCCTGGACAAAAATCCCCCTCCCCGCTGCACTAAGCAAATTAATTAATGCGTACCTTTTTTGTCTCATGTAAAATGTGGTGATGCAGAAATGAGAGACCACGTGTGGTTGTTATGAAAATCTAGGAATATTTGTCCAAGGAAATGTTTCTGGTTGGTCTCAGGGAATGTACAACAATTAGGAAGGGAGACTTTTAAAACGGGATTGAGTGAAGTAGCAGCAAATATGTTGAATGAGCAACTAATGAGCATGGAGACTCTCACAAGTTGACTTACTTTTTTAGCTCTTTATTAGAGGCACACTTTTTGTAAGTAGTTATAACTGTCCGCTGGAATTTAGCCTGAAAAGATTTGACAAATGTGATTGGTTGACGATATCACATTGGCGTCTCATCTTGCACTGCGCAGAATATCAGATCTCAACACAGATTGGAGATGTTTAACATCATCAGTACCACATCCTTATGGTATATATCTTGTCATAAGTGCAATGTGACTGCAAAAGAATGTCAGGTTGGAATGTCAATTCTTATCAAATGAATGGGAAGTCTGACAGAAATATGGGCCAAATCAACTTTTTTTGTTGTAAATTAGTGGCGTTTTAATTTGTTTGATAAAATGCAGGACATGATTGTTTGGTTGCGGGACAAAGGGCCAAAATGCAGGACTGTCCTGTACAATCCTGAACATGTGGTCACCCTAGCTGACCGGAGGAAAAGTTTGTTGAAGTATTTGATTGAACCATTTTATCTGGTAAAAATGCAGCATATTAAGCCCTCTCTTAATATGCAGGGGATTGTTTATTTAGCTAAAAGTTCTATGGTATGTTTTACCTCTTTTTAATAGATAAATGTCATATGTTATGGGGCTTTGGACTTGAGTTGCTGTCAAGCACTTTTTTCAAATGTATGATATACACAACAATTGATTGAGCGATCAATCACTTCCTCTCTCCCTGCAGGCAGATCAGCATCATCTCAGGGGACCTGGAGAACCCAAAGAGCAGGTCTGTCCGGAAGCGTCTGTGCAGCGAGAGGAAGCATGCCGAATCTGACTCAGAGAAGAAACTACCCAAGGTGGAGAAACTCATCCAAGCAGAGACCGCTGAGACAGGCAGGGTGCGTAGAGCTATGGGGATACATAGTTTCGTAAACTGAAGATGTAGACTTCTACTCTCTCCTACCCCCAGGTGAAGTTGTTTCCGGGTGTATTCCGAGAGAGTACGGCCTCTGATGTCTAACCTCTTACCCCTGACCTTTAACCTCTGTCTCCTCCCTGTCCTCAGGTGAAGATTAAGGTGTTATGGGAGTATTCCAAAGTTTTAGAGCCACTGATCTCTAACCCCTGACCTCTAACGGCCCTTTCCTCCCTGTCCTCAGGTGAAGAGCAAGGTGTTCTGGGAGTATGCCAAGGCAGTAGGGCCTCTGCTGTCCCTCTTCATCTGTTTCCTGTACGGCTGCCAGAGTGCTGCCTCCATTGGAGCCAACGTCTGGCTGAGCCAGTGGACCAATGACGCAGCTCAGAACATGACCCAGGAGAATGTCAGCATGAGGGTGGGGGTGTATGCTGCTTTGGGCATAGCACAAGGTGAGGAGACCTGCTGTCCAGTACCTTTAGGATAACAATACCTATCCACCTTAAGATGACTGAAAGTATTCAATAATACAATTTGTCTGTGGTGTTTGGGTCATTTGTGCCGAAGAGGTTTTGTTGTTGTAGATTTTGCTGTGTATATGACAATTGTATGTTTTTTACTTTATTACTGTATGATGCTAACTATGAGTGGTTGGTCTTGTGTGAGGACCTTGGCCTCAACACCTCAGGTCCTTTTCCAGTAACACTGTGAGCTTGATTTGAATGAAATTGAAAAGGGTCTCTGCATTCATGAGAGCGGACACATACAGAACCCACTGCCTCCTCCCTCATCTCCCCGCTCCCTCCCTCTCTTCCTCCTCCCTCCATCTCAGGGCTGCTGGTCATGGTCTCCTCCTTCACCCTGGCCATGGGGAACATCGGAGCAGCCAGGAAGCTCCACTATGCCCTCCTGGACAACAAGTTTCACACCCCCCAGTCTTTCTTTGACACCACCCCCATAGGCAGGGTCATCAACCGCTTCTCTAAGGACATCTACGTCATCGACGAGGCACTGCCCTCCACCGTTCTCATGTTCCTCGGGACCTTCTTCTCCTCTCTCTCCACCATGATAGTCATAGTGGCCAGCACCCCCATCTTCGCCGTGGTCATAGCCCCGCTGGCTTTCATATACATCTTTGTCCAGGTATTGGTTCTGTTCTGAAGAGCTAATGGTTGGTTGCTCTACTCTCCAGGGCAGGAGTTTATGGTGTCAAGTAATACTTATCCCACCTCCCCCCTCCTTTTCATTTCAATTTCTGCCAAAGTGGGTTGTTTACCTTCCTGAATGCAGCATGAGGCACCCTGATTGTTGGAGCAGTTTCTGTGACCTTTGGCTTTTTGTTTCTCTGCAGCTTTTTGTGTTCCTGTTATCTGTTGAGCATTTGCTCTCCTCCGTCTCCTCTCCCCTAACTATGCATTCACATCCTCTCTCTCCCTCTCAGCGGCCCTATAGCACATCCTGCCCTGCCTGCAGCCTGTTTACCCACACGCGCAGACACACACAGCAGGGTTGGTTCACCCACAGCCGGTGCTGTGTACACACAGTAGTGAAGGAGGCTTCAGTTCAGCTGATCTTGTTTGTTTGTTTACTCTGGTCCTCTTGAGGCGATCAAGCTGAGAGCTCAGAACACTACTGTGCTTTCTTTACCACCCAACGTCCTTCTCAGGGACACAGTGGAGAATGTATTGTAGCTGGAGAACATAGATTTAGACTAGAGTGGCGTAGGATGAAGTTGCCCCTAGACCTGATCTAAAGGTGAGGGTTTTAGGTTTGTGCTTACAGGAAAGATGAGAACTCTGGTGTGCTGCTGCCCTCTGGCGGTGAATGAATGGAAAGGCAAGTAGTAGTCTGATGCAACAGGTGTCCATCTGCACATTAGAGAGTTTTGAGGTTCTTTTATTTCTTGTCTGACTCTAGGGTATTGGTATGCAGTGTTTCCATGCAATTCCTTTAGTTCTTGACCCAGGAAGTTAATATTTGGGTCATTACTTTGTACTGCCAAAGGCTTCTATACCAGTGGGAGGGAGAGAGATCCAATTAACAGTATTGTGGTTGTCACCTGTGCCCCTCCCCCCTCTCCCAGGTGTGCTGTTGCTGGCCAACTGTCTGCTGTCCAAGGCCTACAGCATGCTGCGGGCAGCTGAACTCATGCACCTCCACATGCTCCAGAGGTTGCTGAGGGCACCCCAGGGCTTCTTCGAGAGCACCCCCACAGGGCGCGTACTCAACCGCTTCAGCAAAGACATGGACATTATAGACTCGCACATCCCAGACAATATTGATATATGGATGCGCACTTTCTGGTACACGGTGAATGTGCTGATCGTATGCTCTGCCCTCACCCCTCTGTTCCTACTAGTCGTAGTGCCGTTAATGGTGTTCTATTGGTGGGTCCAGGTAAATAGGAAACAACTCATTAATAACTCTAATACAGCGTGTGTGTGTGTGTGTGTGTGTGTGTGTGTGTGTGTGTGTGTGTGTGTGGGCTGGTAGATTGCTGCTGTTGTGTGTACAGTTTGCTGTGGTAGATGTGACCATCATTCTCGTTGTCTTAGTGTTGCAGTGGGGTTTGCTTGGTGGGAAGACACAGTAGCAGACTAGCGAGTGGAGGTTTAGTGTGTAGCCTAAGGCTCCAGTCTCTAGTTGTTTGGTTTGTGTGGAACGGCTGTTCTTCTAGATCACACCACCCCAAGGTATATGGATGTGGAACCTCAGCATATGGCATTATGACCAAGATTATTGATATTCCATTGACTTGGCTTCACTATGATAATTCGATGCACTGAATTTTGAATTGGACTGGGGGTAGATGGTGAGCAGCCGTTCGGTATCTGTATTGAATACTGGTGTGTGTGTGGGGGGGTAGGCATTATCGTGTCATCGTGGTTACTGAATGTTAATTCCGAAGTTTATAATTCATCCTAATCAGTTAAACTTCAAATCATCCAACATCCATTTAGCATCCATTTGTTGTGAATAACTGTTTGGCTATCTACTACTAACGCACTAAGACGATTAGTTCTTTTTTTTTTATTGCGTCTGGAGATTTGACCCACAAAATGACGACACTTGATAGGAGCCACAAGGCTTCTTCAAATTGCTGGTCACTGATAGAATGTGTTGAGCATCAATTGATCTGATTTTCATCCGTTTGAAATGTCCACGCACCTGCAGCACACTGATTTCATTTCAAGAAATCGACAAGCAATCACCTCCTTTCTACCTTCCAATCATTCTGATTGAGAAGGTCTAAAGCGAGTACGTGATCCCGAGCGAAAAATAGTTTAGTTTGTAGTATCTGCATTTGGATGTTTCGCTGAGGGCCATTGGGGCTTGTGCTTTCCAGAAGTTTGCAGAAGTTGGAAAACTGATATATATCTGGAGCCCGACCGATATATAATTCAACCAATATTATCGGCCGATATTGGCCTTTTACCACTATATCGTTATCAGATGATAATTCAACCGTTAACCGATATTCAGTAAAAAGGATTTTAAAATCTCATGCTTTTCTGAACAAATGCGGCCATTCTCAGAACGAGGCGACATATTTGTGTACATTCTTGTCACGATGTATGAAATCAACATTTGAAGCGTAGTTATTGGACAATTGCACTTTTGAATGGCAATTTATGCAAATTCAATGAGTAAGACATATCGGTATGTTTTGTCCCCTAATAAATCAGAATCTGACCCCCCAAAAAAACATTGATCGGGCTGGGCTCTATATAGTGAATGTAAGCAGGGTTCTGTGTGTTCACATGTGCCTCTGGGAGATGCCTGCTAACTGGAGCTGCAGCGCTGTTAACTGGGTCGCCATGATCTAACATCTGCATATACTCCTTCTCCTTTTTGATTTATCTGCATTGTCTTTTATTTACCTTCTCCGTGTGTCTCTCAATCATTGAAAAAAGGGCTATTTCTTACTCACTGGGACTTTTAATTATTCTATATGTATGAATTTGACCTTTAATAATGTGTTAGTGTTTAAAAGCCAACCCGTACACTGCAATATTATGATGGCATTTAAGCACTAATGGACATTGAAGTGTTGATTTGATCAAAGTGTAATCAAATGTGTTTAGTACTGGATGATTTATACATTGATTTGATAATCAAATTAAATATACCTTATTTCGTAGACTGGGCTGGGTGGAAAGAGTATCCGCAGAGTTCAAGAACTGGCATTATCATAATTAATGTAAACGCTAGCTAAATATGACTATAAATATATATATCACTATGAAATGAATCTATTACTCTATTAGTCTGTCAAAGGAACTCTGCAGATGTTTTGTGAACCCTGACCTTACTACATATAGTGTGTTACTGCAGTGTGCTCTTCCTAGTTGCTTACTGTCACAGCTTGTATCCCCGTGTTCAGTTACTATATAATGTGTTGTTCGTCTCTCTTCCCCACGGTTGTAGAGATTTTACGTGGCCACATCTCGGCAGTTAAAGCGCCTGGAGTCGGTCAGCAGGTCTCCTATATACTCCCATTTCTCTGAGACCGTCACTGGCTCTAGTGTAATCAGAGCCTACTGCAGACACGATGCCTTTGTACTAATGAGTGACATGAAGGTGGATGAGAACCAGAAGAGTTACTACCCTGGTATAGTGTCCAACAGGTAGGTGGTGTCTATATCTTACTGTACATTCACTATGGACTCTGGAGGACAGTGCCTGTGTTCCAATTGTCTTTGGGGCGGCAGGTTGCCTTGCCTTAAGAGTGTTGGGTCAGTAACCGAAAGGGCACTGGTTTGAATCCCCGAGCTGACTAGGTGGAAAATATGTTGATGTGCCCTTGAGCAAGGGACTTAACCCTAATTGCTCGGATAAGCGCGTCTGCTAAATGGCTCCAATGTAAAATTCTTAATTTGCTCCCTTTTTTGGCTACTGCTCTGAAGGGTCTTGGTAATAATCCCAAGTGGGCTAGGATTCTCTCTTCAAAATGACGGTACAGTATTTGACTGTCCATTGCATTTTGAGAATTGGAACATAATCACTGACTGGTGCTCATGTTGAAAGTATGCTCAACAGGCACACGTTCCAACGCAAAGTACATAAAACATGAGTGTCCCGCATTTACAATAAGTGCTCCTAATACTGTATCTAATCAATGTATTTGCATGGTAATATATATTGAACAAAAATATGAGCGCAACAGTTTCAACAATTTTACTGAGTTACAGTTCATAGAAGGAAATCAGTCAATTGGAATAAATTCATTAGGCCCTAATCTATGGAATTCACATGACTGGGTAGGGGTGCAGCAATGGGTGGGCCTGGGAGTGCATAGGCCCACCCACTGGGGAGCCAGGCCCAGCCAATCAGAATGAGTTTTTCTCCACTAAAGGGCTTTATTACAGACCAAAATATGTTTTAGTTTCATCAGCTGTCCAAGTGGCTGGTCTCGGACGATCCCGCAGGTGAAGAAGCCGGATGTGGAGGTCCTGGGCTGGTGTGGTTACACATGGTCTGTGGTTGTGAGGCTGGTTGGACATGTACTGCCAAATACTCAAAAGACATTGGAGGCGGCTTATAGTAGAGACATGAACATTCAATTATCTGGAAACAGCTTTGTTGGACATTCCTGCACTCAGCATGCCAATTGCACGCATGTGTGGTGTTTTGTGACAAAACTGCACATTTTAGTGGCTTTTTATTGTCCCAAGCACAAGGTACACCTGGCAAAGGAGAAATGCTAACAGGGATGTAAACAATTTGAGAGAGACGATTTTTTTGCATATGGAAAATTCTATTTAATTTCAGCTCATAAATATTGGACCAACACTTTACATTAGTGGAGGCTGCTGAGTGGAGGACGGCTCACAATAATATCTGGAACGGAACGAATGGATTGGCACCAATCACATGGAAACCATGTTTGATGTATTTGATACCATTCCACTGATTCCTCTCCAGCCATTACCATGAGCTCGTCCTCCCCAATTAAGGTTCCACCAACCTCCTGAGCTTTACATGTTGCGTTTCATTTTTTTTTCTTCTGTATATTTACATAGGCAGGTTCAGTGTAACTACTGTGTAGAAAAACACTGTGGGTCAGCGCTGCTCTAACTGTGTTGTGTGTGTGTAGGTGGTTAGGGGTGCGTATAGAGTTCATTGGGAACTGCATCGTACTGTTTTCTGCTCTGTTTGCTGTGATCGGGAAAGACAAGCTCAACCCTGGACTGGTGGGACTCTCTGTGTCCTACGCTCTACTGGTACAGTACAACATATCTACTGTCCGTTTAACTGTCTGCTGCAAATGGTGCCCATTGCTTGCCACTGTGATTCTGTAGTGCTCGTGTTAAGGACGTCACACTGCTTGCTTGGCTACTACCGTTTCTTCCTTATTGAGCTCATACCGAGGCTCGAACCCACCGAAAGCTAGTTATTCAGCAACGCAAGTGGGGACACTTCAGACTGATGGCTTAATGGCGTGTGTGTGTCCCCCCCCCATAAGCATCTCTCATGCTACTGTGTTTTCCTTGTAACAGGTGACCATGTCACTGAACTGGATGGTGAGGATGACGTCAGATCTGGAGAGCAACATCGTAGCTGTGGAGAGAGTGAAGGAGTACTCTGAGACCAAGACTGAGGTACAAAAAAAATACATCCACACGGTGCTTACTAGAATGGTACATTACATATGGAAATAAACCAGGTCTAATCGCTCATAAAGTACAAGGCAAAGCGACAGTGGAAATGTTGTGGCCTGCTGTCTGTTATTTACTGACCATCTTGTTGTCTCTCATAAATTGGCACTTGAAGTGTGTTTTATATGCTCTTAATAGAGAAACATTGTTCATGCTGTTTTCCAGGAAAATAATCCATAAAAAAAAAATCTGGAATTTACACATTCCTTTGACTGTTTGGCTGCCAAATCAAACTCACAATCACAACCATAAAAGACTAAAAGTAACTACATCTTGGATATTATGTGCCGTATAAGGCCTACCTTTGATGTTGGGCGGCTGGGCACTAGTATACTGTACATTTCAGACCACTTTGTTTATTACACCCAACAAATATGCCACCCTCTTTACTGATCATGTGATTGAGTTTATAGTCTTACACTGTGCTACAGTAGGTGCATGTGTGTTTGTTTGTGGCTGTCCTTCCTCAACCTCTGCAGATGTGGACAGAATTTCAAGTGTGCATCATGCTTATTGTTGTGTATAATTGTGTATGTTGCTAGGCCCCATGGGAGGTGGAGGACAAGAAGCCTTCGCCTGATTGGCCGTCCCAGGGGAACGTAGAGTTCAGTGACTACAGTGTGAGGTACAGAGAGGGACTGGAGCTGGTCCTTAAGAACCTCACCCTCAGTGTCAAAGGAGGAGAGAAGGTGAGCACAACAGACATACAGGCCTTGATTCTGTAGACTGATGAGGGAAAACAAGCACATTAAACATGACATACAGCACCAGTCAAAAGTTTGGACACACCTCCTTGTTCAAGGGTTTTTCTTTATTTTTACTATTTTCTACATTGTAGAATAATAGTGAAGACATCAAACCTATGAAATAACACACATGGGATCATTTAGTAACCAAAAACGTGTTAAACAAATCCAAATATTTTTTTTATTTGAGATTCGTGCCCCCTAGTGCCTTGATGTCAGCTTTGCACACTCTTGGCATTCTCTCAACCAGCTTCATGAGGAATGCTTTTCCAATAGTCTTGAAGGAGAGCCCACATATGCTGAGCACTTGTTGGCTGTTTTTCCTTCACTCTGCGGTCCAACTCATCCCAAACCATCTCAATTGGGTTGAGGTCGGGTTATTGTGGAGGCCAGGTTATCTGATGCAGCACTCCATCACTCTCCTCCTTGGTAAAATAGCCCTTTCACACTTTGGAGGTGTGTTGAAAAATTAAAGATAGTGGGACTAAGCACAAACCAGATGGGATGGCGTATCGCTGCAGAATGTTGTGATAGCCATGCTGGTTAAGTGTGCCTTGAATTGTAAATAAATCACTGACCGTGTCACCAAAGCACACCCACACTATCAAAGCACACTCACACCTACATGCTTCACGGTCGGAACCACTCATGCGGATATCATCCATTCACCTACTCTGTGTCTCACAAAGACATAGCAGTTGAAACAACTAAAAATCTCAAATTTGGACTCGTCATACCAAAGGACAGATATCCACTGGTCTAATGTCCATTGCTCGTGTTTCTTGGCCTAAGTCTCTTCTTCTAATGGGTGTCCTGTAGTAGTGGTTTCTTTGCAGAAATTTGACCATGAAGGGCCTGATTCATGCAGTCTTCTCTGAACAATTGATGTTGAGATGTGTCTTACGTGTTACTTGAACTCTGAAGCACTTTTTTGGGCTGCAATTTCTGAGGCTGGTAACTCTAACGAACTTACCCTCTGCAGCAGAGGTAACTCTGGGTCTTCCTTTCCTGTGACGGTCCTCCTGAGAGCCAGTTTCATCATAGTACTTTATGGTTTTTGCGAATGCACTTTCAAAAGCTCTTGAAATTTTCCAGAATGACCGACCGTCATGTCTTAAAGTATTGATGGACTGTCAGTTCTATTTGCTTATTTGAGCTGGTCTTGCCATAATATAGACTTGGTCTTTTACCAAATAGGGCTTCCTTCTCTATATCACCCCTACCTTGTCACAACACAACTGATTGGCTCAAACGCATTAAGGAGGACAGAAATTCCACAAATTGACTTTTAACAAGGCAAACCTGTTAATTGTAATGCATTCCAGGTAAGCTGGTTGAGAGAATGCCAAGAGTGTGCAAAGCTGTCAAAGGCAAAGGGTGGTTACTTTTGAAGAATCTCAAATGTAAAATATATTCTGATTTGTTTAACACTTTATTTTGGTTACTACATGATTCCATATTTACAATGTAGAAAATAGTAAAGAAAAGTCCTGGAATGAGTAGGTGTGTCTAAATGCTTGACTGGTACAGCAGATACTGCAATAAGGCTTTCATTTCAGTCACAAATGAACAGAGAAACTTGACACCATGTAAACACCTGGCAGATGTTCATTTTGGGGTGAAAAACATTGCTTCATATGCCAATCAGAACAAGTTAAATGCTTGTTTAACACACTATTTTATAGAATGTACCTCCATGAAAACGCTGTACTCCTGCCATCACATTTCATACACAGATAAAGTTCTGTTTATCAGAGCTGGCACTGATGTGTGTGTCGAGCATGCAGATATCCAGAAAAGTATGGAACCTTTATTTATCTGGAAGAAGTATTTGAATTGAGACTGGTGAACTACGATGAACAACACTGAGTATGGAACCTTTATTTATCTGGAAGAAGTATTTGAATTGAGACTGGTGAACTACGATAAACAACACTGAGTATGGAACCTTTATTTATCTGGAAGAAGTATTTGAATTGAGACTGGTGAACTACGATAAACAACACTTGAGTATGGAACCTTTATTTATCTGGAAGAAGTATTTGAATTGAGACTGGTGAACTACGATGAACAACACTGAGTATGGAACCTTTATTTATCTGGAAGAAGTATTTGAATTGAGACTGGTGAACTACGATAAACAACACTTGAGTATGGAACCTTTATTTATCTGGAAGAAGTATTTGAATTGAGACTGGTGAACTACGATGAACAACACTGAGTATGGAACCTTTATTTATCTGGAAGAAGTATTTGAATTGAGACTGGTGAACTACGATGAACAACACTGAGTATGGAACCTTTATTTATCTGGAAGAAGTATTTGAATTGAGACTAGTGAACTACGATGAACAACACTGAGTATGGAACCTTTATTTATCTGGAAGAAGTATTTGAATTGAGACTGGTGAACTACGATGAACAACACTGAGTATGGAACCTTTATTTATCTGGAAGAAGTATTTGAATTGAGACTAGTGAACTACGATGAACAACACTGAGTATGGAACCTTTATTTATCTGGAAGAAGTATTTGAATTGAGACTGGTGAACTACGATGAACAACACTGAGTATGGAACCTTTATTTATCTGGAAGAAGTATTTGAATTGAGACTGGTGAACTACGATGAACAACACTGAGTATGGAACCTTTATTTATCTGGAAGAAGTATTTGAATTGAGACTAGTGAACTACGATGAACAACACTGAGTATGGAACCTTTATTTATCTGGAAGAAGTATTTGAATTGAGACTAGTGAACTACGATGAACAACACTGAGTATGGAACCTTTATTTATCTGGAAGAAGTATTTGAATTGAGACTGGTGAACTACGATGAACAACACTGAGTATGGAACCTTTATTTATCTGGAAGAAGTATTTGAATTGAGACTAGTGAACTACGATGAACAACACTGAGTATGGAACCTTTATTTATCTGGAAGAAGTATTTGAATTGAGACTGGTGAACTACGATGAACAACACTGAGTATGGAACCTTTATTTATCTGGAAGAAGTATTTGAATTGAGACTGGTGAACTACGATGAACAACACTGAGTATGGAACCTTTATTTATCTGGAAGAAGTATTTGAATTGAGACTAGTGAACTACGATGAACAACACTGAGTATGGAACCTTTATTTATCTGGAAGAAGTATTTGAATTGAGACTAGTGAACTACGATAAACAACACTGAGTATGGAACCTTTATTTATCTGGAAGAAGTATTTGAATTGAGACTGGTGAACTACGATGAACAACACTGAGTATGGAACCTTTATTTATCTGGAAGAAGTATTTGAATTGAGACTAGTGAACTACGATAAACAACACTGAGTATGGAACCTTTATTTATCTGGAAGAAGTATTTGAATTGAGACTGGTGAACTACGATGAACAACACTGAGTATGGAACCTTTATTTATCTGGAAGAAGTATTTGAATTGAGACTAGTGAACTACGATGAACAACACTGAGTATGGAACCTTTATTTATCTGGAAGAAGTATTTGAATTGAGACTGGTGAACTACGATGAACAACACTGAGTATGGAACCTTTATTTATCTGGAAGAAGTATTTGAATTGAGACTGGTGAACTACGATGAACAACACTGAGTATGGAACCTTTATTTATCTGGAAGAAGTATTTGAATTGAGACTGGTGAACTACGATGAACAACACTGAGTATGGAACCTTTATTTATCTGGAAGAAGTATTTGAATTGAGACTAGTGAACTACGATAAACAACACTGAGTATGGAACCTTTATTTATCTGGAAGAAGTATTTGAATTGAGACTGGTGAACTACGATGAACAACACTGAGTATGGAACCTTTATTTATCTGGAAGAAGTATTTGAATTGAGACTAGTGAACTACGATGAACAACACTGAGTATGGAACCTTTATTTATCTGGAAGAAGTATTTGAATTGAGACTGGTGAACTACGATGAACAACACTGAGTATGGAACCTTTATTTATCTGGAAGAAGTATTTGAATTGAGACTAGTGAACTACGATGAACAACACTGAGTATGGAACCTTTATTTATCTGGAAGAAGTATTTGAATTGAGACTGGTGAACTACGATGAACAACACTGAGTATGGAACCTTTATTTATCTGGAAGAAGTATTTGAATTGAGACTAGTGAACTACGATGAACAACACTGAGTATGGAACCTTTATTTATCTGGAAGAAGTATTTGAATTGAGACTGGTGAACTACGATGAACAACACTGAGTATGGAACCTTTATTTATCTGGAAGAAGTATTTGAATTGAGACTGGTGAACTACGATGAACAACACTGAGTATGGAACCTTTATTTATCTGGAAGAAGTATTTGAATTGAGACTGGTGAACTACGATGAACAACACTGAGTATGGAACCTTTATTTATCTGGAAGAAGTATTTGAATTGAGACTGGTGAACTACGATGAACAACACTGAGTATGGAACCTTTATTTATCTGGAAGAAGTATTTGAATTGAGACTGGTGAACTACGATGAACAACACTGAGTATGGAACCTTTATTTATCTGGAAGAAGTATTTGAATTGAGACTGGTGAACTACGATGAACAACACTGAGTATGGAACCTTTATTTATCTGGAAGAAGTATTTGAATTGAGACTGGTGAACTACGATGAACAACACTGAGTATGGAACCTTTATTTATCTGGAAGAAGTATTTGAATTGAGACTGGTGAACTACGATAAACAACACTGAGTATGGAACCTTTATTTATCTGGAAGAAGTATTTGAATTGAGACTAGTGAACTACGATAAACAACACTGAGTATGGAACCTTTATTTATCTGGAAGAAGTATTTGAATTGAGACTGGTGAACTACGATGAACAACACTGAGTATGGAACCTTTATTTATCTGGAAGAAGTATTTGAATTGAGACTGGTGAACTACGATAAACAACACTGAGTATGGAACCTTTATTTATCTGGAAGAAGTATTTGAATTGAGACTGGTGAACTACGATAAACAACACTGAGTATGGAACCTTTATTTATCTGGAAGAAGTATTTGAATTGAGACTAGTGAACTACGATAAACAACACTGAGTATGGAACCTTTATTTATCTGGAAGAAGTATTTGAATTGAGACTGGTGAACTACGATAAACAACACTGAGTATGGAACCTTTATTTATCTGGAAGAAGTATTTGAATTGAGACTGGTGAACTACGATGAACAACACTGAGTATGGAACCTTTATTTATCTGGAAGAAGTATTTGAATTGAGACTGGTGAACTACGATAAACAACACTGAGTATGGAACCTTTATTTATCTGGAAGAAGTATTTGAATTGAGACTAGTGAACTACGATAAACAACACTGAGTATGGAACCTTTATTTATCTGGAAGAAGTATTTGAATTGAGACTGGTGAACTACGATGAACAACACTGAGTATGGAACCTTTATTTATCTGGAAGAAGTATTTGAATTGAGACTGGTGAACTACGATGAACAACACTGAGTATGGGAGCATCTCCAGCGTACACTTTTTGTTGCAGGGTTTCATTCAAATCAAATGCATTTATACAGCCCTTTTTACATCAGCAGATGTCACACAGGAAATGTTCAAGTTGTATTGTCACATGTACAGTGAGTGGCTTAACTTGTTAGCTCTACCCAACATTGAAGTAATACATATCAAAATAGTGTAAAAATATATATTTTTTACAAAATACATATAATAAAGAAAACGCTAGAAAAAGAGAGGAGGCTATATACATGTAGGCAGGGATTAGGAGAAAGTGACTGGTATCAGGATAAATAATAGTAAACAATATGGCTGCAGCATAAGTGGTGGGTGGGTGAGTATGTGTGCAAGAGTGACAGTGTAGATATGATAGACGGATATACTGCACAAAATAGCTGTGCAGCGACGCTCCCCGTCCAACCTGACAGAGCTTGAGAGGATCTGCAGAGAAGAACTGGAGAAACTCTCCAAATACAGGTGTGCCAAGCTTGTAGCGTCATACCCAAGACTCCAGGCTGTAATCGCTGCCAAAGTGCTCAACAAAATACTGAATATAGGGTCTGAATACTTATATAAATGTCATGTTTCCGTTTTTTTGTGTAGATTGATGAGGGGGGAAAAACAATTTAATCAATTTTAGAATAAGGCTGTAACGTAACAAAATGTGGGAAAAGTAAAGAGGTCTGAATCCTTTCTGAATGCACTGTATAAATGTAAATGGGAGTAATAGTGACCAGTAGCAGGATAAATAGATACTGATGGGAAAAAGATGGACAGCAGCGTAGTGGTAGTAATATATCTCATCAATAATCATTATAGCAGCGTAGGTGTGAGGGGGGGCAGTAGTTATTAGCCATTTAACAGTTGCCTTGTGTATCCCTTACAGATAGGTATCGTGGGTCGTACTGGGGCTGGTAAGTCCTCTATGACACTGTGCCTGTTTCGGCTTCTGGAGTCGGCAGGGGGAGAGATCACCATCGACGGGGTCAAGATATCAGAGATAGGACTGCATGACCTGAGATCTAAACTCACCATTATACCACAGGTAAACACACACACCCACACACCCTACACCGTCCTCACCTCCACCTCCACCTTCACTACCCTCTCTCCCTCCCCAGGAGCCAGTGCTGTTCTCTGGCAGTCTGAGGATGAACCTGGACCCCTTTGAGAGGTACAGTGACGTTGAGGTATGGAAAGCTCTGGAACTGTCCCACCTCAACAAGTTTGTCAGCAACCAGCCGGCTAAACTGGAGCTAGAGTGTTCAGAGGGAGGAGAGAACCTCAGGTAACCTAATCCTAACCACTCAACAACTGCATGCTTTGATACCCATTTGCATTCACACATGTTTGCACCTGTACAAGGCTTTTTACCTGTATATTCAGGTGGGAATTAAACACTGAAAACATGTGGAATACAAACATGTCTTTATTAGGATTTTCTCTTAAGAACGTATTCCTTCTCTGAATATTTCTTTTAGCTTTTTATATCTTTCATGATTTACTCTTCTGAAAAAGAATAATGCCTTTGTGTGTGTGTTCAGTGTGGGCCAGAGGCAGCTGGTATGTTTAGCCAGGGCTCTTCTGAGGAAGACGAGGATTCTGATTCTGGATGAAGCTACAGCTGCCATCGACCTAGAGACCGACGATCTCATCCAGTCAACCATCAGGACACAGTTTGAGGACTGCACCGTCTTCACCATCGCTCACAGACTCAACACCATCATGGACTATACTAGGTACAATACATAACACATGCACACACGCATAAACCGACAGACAGACATAGAAATACATATTTTGATCTAAGATGCCATGTTATTGTGTTGTTTGGTCTTATTCTCTCCAGAAACCTAATAAAGTTATGAGACATTCTACTAACCCCTCTTCACCTCTTTGCAGAGTGCTGGTCTTGGACAAGGGACAGATTGCTGAATTTGACACTCCTACAAACCTCTTATTCCAGAGAGGAATCTTCTATGGTATGGCTAAAGATGCAGGACTGGCACAATAGCACTGCCTCTCCTCTACACACACACAGTCCTGTACCTAGATAAAACCTACAGTGCCTTGTGTCAGATCACAGAGCGCCAGTGAATGTATCCTTTTATACTCTGTAGTCTGCTGCAAAACCAGGATAAAAACGTTTTTTTTTTTTTAAATGTTACTTTTTCTAAAAAAGAAAAGACAGAAAAACTGTGTCACTGTAATTTCCACAAGTGAGTTTCAGGATGAATCCAGCTATTTTTGTACTGTATCATTTTTATTATTTAAGCTATACTTTTTATTATTACGAGTTGTCTGATTGGGAAGTTTGCTCTGTTCAATGTGTGATTCCTTTGTGAACCAAATCTGTAAAAACTTGAATTCTGTACTACCAAAATATGAGATATGGTAATGCCTTTATTAAAAAAAAAGTAAGACATTAAGCCTGCCTTCTAGATGTTTTTGTGAAGCATTTTATTTTTATATACATTCATGATCATAGTACATGTTAACTACTCTGGTATAGCCTACACTACAACCGCAACATAGTTAACAATGTAGGAGGTAAACAATATTAAGTATGTAGAACATTTAGCTGAATGATAGGAATTAACAGGATTTATGGTGTGGATTAAGGTTAGATAAATATGGCCTGTCAACACAACAGAGCATACATACATAGAACGTATGGCCTAGATCTATTCAACTATATTCTTACGTGGGCCAGAGATGATTATTATTTTGGAAGAACTGTATAAAGAAGCAACACACCAATAAATCACTTTTCTACAAATTAAATGTTGCTGAATGTTTTTACGGAAATCATAATTTTATCATAATTGAAAATGGTGCAAAGCTTGCATTATTTATTATTTCAACAGCTATTAAAGGTTTCTTACGATATTAGGTAATTATAAAATCATCTGAAAACTAAGCATCTCAATAAATAACAAAGATATGTCAAATCAGGTAATGCCAAAGTCCAGTCTTAAGGAAGTATGCTTTGATTTCATTTCCCTCAGTCATTAGGTACATTTGTTTTGTCAACCTCCCTTCTAAAGAGTCCGTGTGAGCATCAGAGAGGGAAACAGAAGGCAGGTCCATGTTCCTGATAGTCATAGCTTTCAGAAATGGGGTCATAATATTTTGTAACTTACACCGTTCAAACGTTAGAGCCAAATGTATATGAAGGAAAATAATCAACATGCCACATGTGAAAACGCAAAGCACAAAGCTACAGTATAGACAACCAAAGTGCTTATCATTTTGGCACTGAATTTAGAATTTTGGCTGGGATTTTTTTGCAGATATTTTATTAATGTTCAGAATTGATCAAAGGGCCAGTCTAAATGAATAAACGGGGCTGATCTGGCCACGACTAGTACAATGGCTGCCAGTTGAATAGCCCTGGCCTAGATTAACATTGACATTTTAGCGAACCTATAAGCCTTCTGCATGGAATATCTCACTGACTAGTACAATGGACCCCTTGTTAAAAGCAAAGTGAGAGGCCGTTGTCACTCAAAGGTGAGGTAGTGGTGCCAAAACCACCATCCATAATTGATAGTTTGATTAATTTTCGCGTCAAAAGGTATTATCCAAGGCTTCTCACCTTGTAGCTCTCCGGAACCAGGGTTGGCAACCCCGGTGAGGTAAATACATTCATGCTAAAGTTACTGCATATAAGCACTAGAGGGGGATCTTAAATCACGCTGCATCATTCCTCACAGACTCAGGCTTCAGTACTGATGGGAGCTGGTGTTGTCTGAGTAAGGGAAAGGGGATACCTAGTCAGTTGTACAACTGAATACATTCAACTGAAATGTTCCCCTTTGGCATTGCTAGTGCCACGTGCTTACCAACTGAGCCACAAAGGACCACATTTACCCTTTAAAGACTCCGCAGCAGTATTGTTTTGAATGCAGAAAATACCCCAATAAACATTAGTAATTTGAAATGTCAAGCATTTCATTAAGTATATTTGCGCAATGAAAGTGAATCTGTTCCACAATCATCCTGAGAGCTTAGCTGCTATTTTTACTCTTTTATAATTAACCTTAGTCATGACTGCTGCAGTGTGATGGGTGGTTGATGTGGTCACTCAGGATGAAGTTGCTTCCAGAGCTTCCCCCCCTAATTGTTATGCTAAAGATTTGGGGAGAGTAAACTAATCCTAGATCTGTGCCTAAGGGCAGAATAGCTGCACCAAACGCTGACAGGTGATTGGTTTAGCTGACGATGGATGAGCTCAGGGTGCCAGGAATCAGGATGCTGAGTAACGTCTCAGCCTATAGGGCAAAACCACATGAGAGAGAAGCTGGTTTGGAGCTCCACTCCTCGCTACCCACCACAGAGATTACACCTTAGGCACTAGAGTCAGAAGTGAGATCAAGATTGAAAACAACTCAAGTGAAGTGGTGACAAAGCAAGAAGTTTATCTGGGATCGAACAAAGCCAACCTTGTTTTTCTAAGGCCTTGATTTCTCTGTTTTGTCAGTGTATTGCCAAATATAGGATGTCTGTGGTAGCAGAGAAATGCCAATATGTCAGTTTTGGCACAGTAGATATTTTCTGGGCTGCTTTTGGATCAAAGAGCTGCTTTCCGAAAGCCTCCCAGGTGGAGGTGGTGGTGTAAGGACACTGACAGTTGCAGACATATTTCTTTAGCAGGATCTGATATTGATAGGACTTACATTGCCACAGGGGAAGTTGATGGATTAAAGTATTTATCAGAAGCTTGACAATTGAGTGAATTGTGCACCATTGTCTGTGATAACTTAATCAGGTGTTCCAAGTATAGATCACATGTGTACTGTGTAGAACTCTCGCTGTCAAGGGATGCAGTCAGTGTCTGTATTTTGATATTTTATTTTATTGAGAGACTTAGTAAACCAGGTATATGCACGCTCTAGTCTAGGCAATCTGTCATTCATCGATCAATTTAGTTCAGGGAGAAACAAATTGTCAGGATTGCGTTTTAGATTTTAAATCAAATGTTTGATATGAGGCAACAGTACAGAATGTCTTATTGCTAAACATATCTGTTTTACCATTTAGAAATAAAAGCACTTTATGCATGTTCTCTCCCCATTTGAAAAAGTCCTAAGTATTTGGACAAATTCACCTATGCCTATAATGTATTAAAGTAGGCAAAAGTTTAGTATTTGGTCCCAATATTCCTAGAAATTACTTCATCAGGCTTGTGACTCTACAAACTTGTTGGATGTATTTGCAGTTTATTTTGATTGTGTTTTGGGTTATTTTTTGCCGAATAGGAACTGAATGGTGAATGATGACTGGAGTCATTCTCTTTGAGTGGATAAGATGTTTCTCAACACATTTAAATTAATCCTAATAATGTCATGATTAAGAAAAATGCTGATTTTACTGGAATATAGAGCCACATTTTAAAGTATAGCCTCACTGTCCAAATGGAAGTGCATTCCGAAAGTATTCAGACCTCTTGTCTTTTTCCACATTTTGTTACATTACAGCCTTATTCTAAAATTGATTAAATCATTTTTTTCTCTCATCAATCTCCACACAATACCCCATAATGACAAAGCAAAAACTTTTTTTATAAACATAACAAAAAACACTGAAATATCATATTTGCATAAGTATTCAGACCCTTTACTCAGTACTTTGGTGAAGCACATCTTGCAGTGATTACAGCCTTGAGTCTTATTGAGTATGACACTACAAGCTTGGCACAGCTGTATTTGGGGAATTTCCCCCATTCTTCTCTGCAGATCCTCTCAAGTCCTGTCAGGTTGGATGGGGAATGTCGCTGCACAGCTATTTTCAGGTCTCGCCAGAGATGTTCGATCGGGTTCAAGTCCAGGCTCTTGTTGGGCCACTCAAGGACATTCAGAGACTTGTCCCGAAGCCACTCCTGCATTGTCTTGGCTGTGTGCTTAGGGTCATTGTCCTGTTGGAAGGTGATCCTCAAATCAAATTGTATTTGTCACATTTACATGTTTAGCAAATGTTATTGCGTGTGTAGCGAAATGCTTCAAATACTTATGACTTGAATCACCCCAGTCTGAGGTCCTGAGTGTTCCGGAGCAAGTTTTTAATCAAGGATCTCTCTATACTTTGCTCCATTCATCTTCCCCTCGATCCTGACTAGTCTCCTAGTCCCTGAAAAACATACCCACAGCATGATGCTGCCACCACCTTGCTTCACCATAGGGATGGTGCAAACATTCCTCCAAATGTGATGCCTGGCATTCAGGCCAAAGAGTTCAATCTTGGTTTCATCAGACCAGAGAATCTTGACCAGAGTCCTTTAGGTGCCTTTTGGCAAACTCCAAGCGGGCTGTCATGTGCCTTTTACTGAGGAGTGGCTTCCGTCTGGCCACTCTACCATAAAGGCCTGATTGGTGGAGTGCTGCAGAGATGGTTGTCCTTCTGGAAGATTCTCCCATCTCCATAGAGGAGCTCTGTCAGAGTGACCATCGGTTCTTGTTCACCTCCCTGACCAAATTCCTTCTCCTCTGATAGCTCAGTTTGGCTGGGCGGCCAGCTCTAGGAAGAGTCTTGGTGGTTCCAAACTCTTTTAATTTAAGAATGGTGGTGGCCACTTTGTTCTTGGGAACCTTCAATGCTGCAGAAATGTTTTGGTACCCTTCCCTGTGCCTTGACACAATCGTGTCTCTGAACTCTACAGACAATTCCTTCAACCTCATGGCTTGGTTTTTGCTCTGACATGCACTTTCAACTGTGGGACCATAAATAGACAGGTGTGTGCCTTTCCAAATCATGTCCAATCAATTGAATTTACCACTGGTGGACTCCAATCAAGTTGTAGAAACATCTCAAGGATGATTAATGGAAACAGAATGCACCTGAGCTCAATTTTGAGTCTCATAGCAAAGGGTCTGAATACTTATGTAACTACGGTATCTGTTTTTTAGTTTGAATACATTTGCAGAAATGTCTAAACCTTATTTTGCTTTGCCGTTATGGGGTATTGTGTGTAGATTGATGCGACTTTAAAAAAAAAAGATTTTAGAATAAGGCTTTAGCGTAACAAAATGTGAAAAAGTGAAGGGGTCTGAATACTTTCCGAACGCACAGTTCTGAGCACCTTAAATAACCTCTTCTAGCTGCTAGAGCGGTCTAATGATTTTTATTCTATTTCGAGTTTCATTCCATTTTAAAGCTGCCTGTGTTGACTTTTTCATGTCTTATAAAGAATCACCCTATTATTATATACCTGTTTAAGCCTCAAGATCCATCCATCCTCACCTGTATGACAGGAGTTTATTAATTTCGGCTCCAAATGAAACATTGCATTTGTCAATGACAGATGGAGTGGAGGAGGGCATGTAAGGTAAGAGATCTTTCCTATGTGGGGTACGTGACAGATTGTACTATGTTGTTCCTTCCTCTCTATCCATCAATCACACTTTGAGTTGCTTTGACTGGTGAAAGTGAGTGTTTCAGCACATCTATCCCCCCATCCAAACACACACATACACACACACACACACACACACCCTCTTGCTTCAGAAATGTACCATATCATTGCTTTAGGCCATTCTGGCCTGAACTTGAACCTGCAGTGCTAGATGTTAGATTACCCAGTGACTAGACAGTACCTGTGGCCAAACTCATTGAAATGATGTGACCAACATCAGACTGTAGATTATAATTGTTAATTGCTGAATTGGGAAAAACAACATATGTTTGTTGGTTGAAAACATATTGTAAACACAACAATCCATCTGAGAGGATTAAAATGGTTAGACCTACTATAATTCTTCATACTGGCACGCAGCTAAGGCTTGATTAAATACACAGTAGGGCCGACTTTTGTTGCAGTAAAATGCACTCATGTGGCCCCTGTATCCTTATTAGCATGACTGTGTAGAAATTCAGCCTGAATAGTCGATTCTTCTAAGGGAATTGAATGTGCATTCCCTAGAACATTTCTTTTACGTCAATGCCATTGTTGGTGACGAGCATTTGTTGGTTTGTGGGTCATCTATATCTGTGTTGTGACTTCCTCCACTGAGAGAGACCGAAACATTGTCCCCGTATCTTCCTGTTCGTAAATCAAGCTGTCCTGACGAAAGAGGTTCATCCAACTCAGCAAGTAGTCCATCGCATTTCCAGCCTCACCTGATGGCAATCACATTACCAAAGTACTATTCTACCTGACTCCGACAGTAGGAATGATAATATGTATTATGCAGACACCAGACTGCCTGATAGGATTATAGTAACACCTCGGTTGTTGTTGGTCTGTCACTGTCCATGTGTCAACTCTGAGCATCACAGATCAGAAGTTTATATTTTCTCTCTGAGGTACAGTTAGCTGTTTTTCAGAAAGGTGTTAAGGGCAAGTAATGTTCCACGAACCCCTGTAACAGCGACGGATGGTGTCATTTAGAAGCACGCCTGATCCACGGCACAAAGGCAGGTTTTGGAGGATGTGTTGTGTGTGTGTGTACTGCAAATTGGAGGGAGCTCAATGTTCTTGAGGGAGTTGCATCTCAAACGGCTGGGCAACGTGAGTCACGTACGATCTGGCGCAGACACTAAACCCACAACACAGTACAACAAGTGCTATTTAACAGTACACAGCCGCACCTCCAATTAAACCCCTCAAATGATCACGATGATTCTTTCTATTCACATATAAGACACTTAAGACATTAAGGTTGTAGGAGAACATAATCATTTGCATGGCTAAACATCAGTTACAAAACATTCAATATTACCTTATAAGGTCATGGATTGGATATCATAACCAATCCATCAATAAAGCAACAGACAGAACAGACATGGTGTACAAAGCACATATAATCCCTTTCAAAAGGAGAGTCTAAAGAATATCCATTTGTAACAAGTATGGGCACCATCCAGTGTCCTCGGCAGAGCTTTGCCTGTGTTCCTCCAGCTGGCTTGTTTTACTATCGTTGTGTGTACCAGACAACTCCACTAGTCCTCAGAAGGATGGTAAAAACAAGGACAATTATCCATCATGGGGACATTTCCCAGGTCTAAGGATAGTCTATTTTAGGGTTAGAATTAGGGTTAAGGTTGGATTAGGGAAATTTTGAATGGAAATACATTTTAGGTGTGTGTGTGTGTGTGTGTGTGTGTGTGTGTGTGTGTGTGTGTGTGTGTGTGTGTGTGTGTGTGTGTGTGTGTGTGTGTGTGTGTGTGTGTGTGTGTGTGTGTGTGTGTGTGTGTGTGTGTGTGTGTGTACTAATAATACCAGCTCCTAGTGTAATACCTGATCCACACACATTTGAGTGCTGATATCCACCAGCCTCATACTTCTAGGCTTGGAGATGACTGTGAAAAGCACTCAGGTTCCTCATTCAGATAAATGACAAGCACTATTAGTCCCTCTTCTCTCAGCAAAATAAATCACAGTAGGCCTAGTCGATGCATTAAAACGGATTCAAGTAATGCAAAAAGTATGTCAATTTGTTCTGTATTCAAATGGATAATTTACACTAAGGTCATAATTGCACATTGACAGTAATTGTTATCCAAATGAAAACTAATTCGTCCCCTAATAATTTTATACAAAATAATTGACTATTCAAATATCGCAGAAGTATTGGCATTAACGGTTAGAGGGGATGACAGTAGTTTAATGTAGACTTAGGCTGCCTGTCATCAAAACTCATCAAAAGCAGTCACACGCAAGGAACCAATAGTCTGCAAAACGTATCAACAAAATGTATTTTATTTAGAAAATACATTTTTCACAGAGTGGATTGTTGTTAAGATTATTGAAGTAGGCCTACAGTTTCAATCTCTCCAAGTAACTCGTGCGTCTTTTTTCCTCCAGTGCGCAAGTCTGTATCCCGGTGCATACAAGGCGCATACTGGGTTAAATGGGGATACCAGCTCAATCCTTCTAACAGACAGGTGCCCCGCCAGTCCCAGCCCAGCTTTACCACTCTTTCAACATCTCACAAGCAATTCATAACTGTCACTTGCGAGCAAGGGCGAGTTATGTGGTCAGGAGATCGCCTGGGAAGAAGCCGATTGGATATTTTGGAGCAAAGTTCTGAAGTATAAATAGAGCATCTTCATCTCTAAAGACTTCAGATACCTGATCGAACAAGAACTCGACAGATTAATTTCACTCTATTTAACTTGTAGGTTACTGGAGACTTGTTTTAAATCTTTTGAACTTTGAATTTCAAACCTCAATAATCGGCGGAGACATTGAAAAATCTATATTTTTGCATCAATAAATAGGCTACAACATTTTTCTCTCTAAATTTTCTTTGAAACTGGTACACGCTGGCGATGTGGTGGATGCTGTTTCCCCGGTGGATCTGGTTCTTGTTGGGGCAGTGCCTGGTTCTGTGGTTGGACCAGCGGGTCAGGGCCATGTCTGTAGCCGGAGTAGCCTATTCCCATGCCGGCATCTGCCCCAACGAGATGAACCCCAACCTTTGGGTAGACGCCATGAGTACCTGCATGCGGGAGTGCGAATCTGACCAGGTGAGTGTTCCCTGTCATCACGTCCTACTCTACTCAGTGAGAAATAACATTGTTTTAATTCAAGCTGTTAAATTATAGGTTTTAAAATAATGAATTCATGATAGAATATGAGTAATTTGTAATTCTATATTATGTATAATTCAAAAAGTGCATTACAATTTGTCACTCAACATCTGCTTTTGTATTAAATGAGAATAAACATTAAATTATTAATCTAATCATTTTAATACATCTTTTTTTTTTACAATTGCTTCTCTAACATGTAAAATTCTACCGTAACCAATCCTTTTAATCCCTCCCCTCTCCCTACAGGAGTGTGAGAAGTTTGAGAAGTGTTGTCCCAACGTATGTGGAAACCAGAGCTGCGTGGCGGCACGTTACATGGACGTTAATGGGAAAAAGGGTCCAGTGGGCATGCCCAAAGAAGCCACCTGTGCCAGCTTCATGTGCACCCAGCAGGGCTCTCAGTGTGACATCTGGGAAGGCCAGCCTGTGTGTAAGTGCAGGGACCGCTGTGAGAGAGAACCTCATTTCACCTGCGCCTCCGACGGCATGACCTACTACAACAAGTGCTACATGGATGCTGAGGCCTGCTCCAAGGGCATCGCCCTCTCTGTGGTCACCTGTCGCTTCCACCTCACCTGGCCCAACACCAGCCCCCCGTTGCCCCTGGAGACCACCCTCCGACCAACCACAGCCCCCCTCCAGGAGACGCCCCCACTCCTGACGGAACCCCAGCCGCCAGTCATGGCCAGCAGCTCATCACAACAGTTGGTTACCGTGGGAGACACGGCCAGCTTCCTGTGTGACGTCACGGGGCACCCGCGGCCCGAGATTAGCTGGCAAAAGCACCAGGTGGAGGGAGATGGAAGGGAGAGGGTTGTGATGAGACCCAATCATGTGAGGGGGAATGTGGTGGTCACCAACATTGGCCAGCTGGTGATCTACAACGCCCAGCCTCAGGACTCTGGTGTCTACACCTGTACTGCAAACAACCCCTCTGGCTCGGCCCATGCCCACCATGCCCTCACCGTGGTGCCCAGGGATCCCCTGAGGAGAGAAGAGCCCAGGAACATGACCCGCTGCCCGGCCGAGGAGTGCCAGAGGCCCCCTGACACGGTGGAGGAGTGTGGTGGAAAGGAAAGGGTGAGCTGGTACTATGAGCCTAAAAGGAACAGTTGCTTTTCCTTCACCCATGGCAGCTGTAACAGCAACAGGAAACCATTTGAGACGTATGAGATGTGTATGTTGTGCTGTGGTCCGGAGGTGTCTTCCCCCTGTGGCCTGCCCAGCCTGCAGGGTCCCTGTAAGGCCTACGAGCCCCGATGGGCCTACAGCAGCAGCCAGAGGCAGTGCCAGTCCTTCATCTACGGAGGCTGCAGTGGCAACGACAACAACTTTGAGTCCAGAGAGGCCTGTGAGGAGATGTGCCCCTTCCCTAAGAACCACCACTGTAAAACCTGTAAACCCAGAGGCAAGATGGTGACCAGCTTCTGTAAGAGTGACTTTGTGATCCTGGGGAGGTTGTCTGGACTGATGGAGGAGAGGGACTCGGGCCAAGCCCTAGTCACAGTGGAGGAGATCCTGAAGGATGAGAAGATGGGCCTCCGGTTCTTTGGCAAGGAGCCTCTGGAGGTGACCTTCACCAACATGGACTGGAACTGCCAATGTCCCAACATCAGCGAAGGTCAGGTCATCGTCATGGGAGACGTGAGGGACGGCATGGCCGTGCTGCAGGCGGACAGCTATGTGGGAGCGTCGAACACACGCCGGGTACGGAAGCTCAGAGAGGTCATCACTAAGAACACCTGTGACATTCTCAAAGAGTTCCCCGCCATTCAGTAGACCAGGGGGAGAGGGATAGGGGTGCTTTGAGGACAATTGCACACACACACACATACATTTATTTTTAATTTAAATCGTTTATCCTTTTTCCTACCCACAAGATTGCATTCAACGCAATGTCAAAGTTCAAAGCAGAAAGTAAATAAAACCGAAAAAATGTAACACACCTCTGTACATAATGTACCTTGTTCTGAGAGTTTCACTTGAACAAAACATTCTTAATGCGCCCTGCCAACCTGTCTGTTTATCCCAATGCTCTCTGTTGTGGTCTGACTGTTGGCTTCTAATTGAAAAACCATGTATCAGAACAGAGGAGACATTCATCAAACCCTCTAGTTGTCTCATTCCCTATAGACTCGTGCCTTTTCCTCCTCCGCCTCTCCTGGTGCATCTGGAAATCGACCAAGCAGACTTTTGCTCGTTGGAAGCACCGCACAGAAACTACATGTTCTGATGTTTGTGTATATACATTACTTTAAGATTGTTTTTGATGTTTGTTTTCGTGTTATTGATCTGTCACTGTGGATGATGAAGCTGTTCCCTTACCTCTCTGGTAGAACCGGTGACAGTGTGTCTGTGTAATATACTGTGTGATTAAGTTTTGTCAGTACACCGGATTTAAGTTGTAATATATTGTCAGTGGTTGATTGCTACATTTTCCAAGAATCAGAATGATCTATCAACAATAAGGCACGTTAATGCTTCCCTTTGATATGTTGCTATTTATTGTACCGTAATCTTTCTGCTCTGCCGTTGACTCCCTTTCATACCTATATTCCCAAAGCACATTCTCTTCATTTGTTTTTCTCCTTGGAACGTATGTTCCTCTTTTGTGTCGTATTTTATGATGTCTTGTATAAGATCAAACAGGGATATCCATATCCCTGCGTTGTCATGTAAATATATAATAAAATATTAGATTCTGTCTCTACTTTGATATTTTACTGTTTCATAAACTGAAAGAAATGATTGGAATATACCAGGAAGTAAAGGGGAAAATTACAGGAGAGAATGAGGAAATACCTTCACACATTTCAGCTATAATTGTACTGAATAAAAATATAAAACGCAACATGTAAAGTGTTGGTCCCATGTTTCATGAGCTGAAATAAAAGATCTCAGAAATGTTCCATACGCACAAAAAGCTTATTTCTCTCAAATTGTGTGCACAAGGTTGTTGACATTCCTGGTAGTGAGCATTTTTCATTTGCCAAGATAATCCATCCACCTGACAGGTGTGGCATATCAAGAAGCTGATTAAACAGCATGATCACGACACAAGTGCACATTGTGCTGGAGACAAAAGGCCACTAAAATTTCTACATTGTAGAATAATAGTAAAGACATCAAAACTATGAATTAGCAAATATGGAATCATGTAGTAACCAAAAAAGTGTCAAAAAATTTAACTGACAGTCCAATACTTTAGGACAAGATGGTCAGTCATTCTGGAAAATTTCAAGGGCTTTGAAAGTTTCTTCAAGTGCAGTTGCAAAAACCACAAAATACTATGATGAAACTGTCTCTCAGGAGGACCGTCACAGGAAAGGAAGACCCATAGTTATCTCTGCTGCAGAGGATAAGTTCGTTAGAGTTGCCAGCCTCAGAAATTGCAGCCAAGTCCATATTATGTCAAAAACAGCTCAAATGACAGTCCATCATTATTTTAAGACATGAAGGACATTCAATGCAGAACATTTCAAGAGCTTTGAAAGTTTTTTCAAGTGCAGTCACAAAAACCATCCAGCGCTATGATGAAACTGGCTCTCATGAGGGCCAACACAGGAAAGGAAGTCCCAGAGTATAAGTTGGAGTTACCAGCCTCAGAAATTGCAGCCCAAATAAATGCTTCACAGAGTTCAAGTAACAGACATATCTCAACATCAACTCCTCAGACGAGACTGTGTGAATCAGGCATTCATGGTCAAATTGCTGCAAAGAAACCACTCCTAAAGGACACTAATAAGAAGAGACTTGCTTTGGCCAAGAAACACGAGTAATGGACATTAGACCAGTGCAAATCTGTCCTTTGGTCTGATGAGTCCAAATTTGAGGTTTTTGGTTCCAACCGCTGTGTCTTTGTGAGACGCAGAGTAGGTGAACAGATGATCTCTGCATGACGTTTCCCACCGTGAAGCATGGAGGAGGAGTGATGGCTTTGCTGGTGACACTGTCTGTGATATATTTAGAATTCAAGGCACACTTAACCAGCATGGCTACCACAGCATTCTGCAGCGATACACCATCCCATCTGGTTTGCACTTAGTGCGACTATCATTTGTTTTTCAACAGGAGAATGACCCAAAACACACCTCCAGGCTTTGTAAGGGCTATTTGCCCAAGGAGAATGATGGAGTGCTGCATCATATGACCTGGCCTTCACAATCACCCGACCTCAACTCAATTGAGATGGTTTGGGATGGGTTGGACCGCAGAGTGAAGGAAAAGCAGCCAACAAGTGCTCAACATATGTGGGAACTCATTCAAGATGGTTGGAAAAGCATTCCTCATAAATCTGGTTGAGAGAATGCCAAGAGTGTGCAAAGCTGTCTTCAAGGCAAAGGGTGGCTACTTTGAAGAATCTAAAATAGAAAATATATTTTGATTTGTTTAACAATTTTTTGGTTAGTACATGTTTCATTCAAGTGTTGGTTCATAGTTTTGATATGTTCACTATTACTCTACAATGTAGAAAATAGTAAAAATAAAGAAAAACCCTTGAATGAGTAGGTGTGTCCAAACTTTTGACTGGTACTCTATATATACACTGCCACATGCATACATTGTAAAGGTGAAACAAGGTGGCAGTTAGACAACATTTCTCCAGTTGTTTGTTCTCCACCTCCATGAGCCACTCAGACTGTAAAGCAACAGAGACCATGCGTGCGTCTATACAGTAAAAGTGCTGTACCTGGGTGGTTTGTCTGACAGGAGTGATGAAAGAGAGAGGGGAATAGCGTGTCCCAAGCCCACCCTGGTCGCTCCTCTCCTTCGCCCCTCTTTCCGCCCACTTTCCTCGACTCCCACCCTCCCCCTCAAACACACACACAGCCCCCAGTGGCATAGTAAAAACTCCACTGTGTTTTGTTTAGTCTCTCCAATTCCTGTGTAATTGGGTAGAGCAGCTCAGCCGTAAACCTCAGGTCCACTCCCATTCAGGAGTTATGTCTTTCAAGGTCTGCCAGAAGCCTGTTCTGGGCCTGGGGTTCGACAAGGGTGTTCCTCCACTGCTGCCTTCCTCTGGTTCTCCCATCTCAGCTCTGAGCCCGGAGAGGGAGGGAAGCAGTAGATATCCCCAGGTATGGTGCTCCAGGCTGAATCACCTGGGACCTCAGGCCTAATGTGGAACTGCTTTTGTTGGTTTAGAGAAGGACAAGGAGATGGTGAGCTTTAGAGCTATCTATCAGGAAAATATATGCAGGATCTATTACCTGTGGCTTTATTTCATTCTCACCATTGACTTAATAAAACATTGATAATTTGAGATGGACTGTGGTTCTTTCTATAATTATTCTGCACACTTTTCACAGCCCATTCAAAGAGCTGAGATTGAGCCAGCAGTATGGCAGGACAAGCACATTACCTTATGTTCTGTGCCATAAAGGTCCAGACCTCTCTGCATGGCTGTAGTACACTTCCATAGACCCCGTCCATACACATTGGTGTTGGAATTCAGATTTACGACAAGTTTGACAGAACTGGACAACCAATGTTTTGATGAGTGTGTGTGCTCAAAAACAGTTGTGCAATGGTTCTGGCAAAACTAAAATATTTTACAAAATGTCACAAAGAAACTAACTAGCTTATTGTTTTTTTTGTTGTGTGTGTGTGTGTGTGTGTGTGTGTGTGTGTGTGTGTGTGTGTGTGTGTGTGTGTGTGTGTGTGTGTGTGTGTGTGTGTGTGTGTGTGTGTGTGTGTGTGTGTGTGTGTGTGTGTGAGAGAGAGATCTGCAGTGAACTCCAAAAGTATTGGGACAGGGATTATTAATTAATTTTTTCTCTGTCCTGCATTTTGGGGGGTGTATGACATTCAGGACTATCCATAATCATGGTAGCATCCACATTAATGTAGAAGTGTTTAGAAAACTATTATGTTCTTATTTACATAAAAGTAACTCAAAAGGACACACATTATTTACCATTCATTTCTATTGGGCACAAAATAGTCTGAAACGCAATCAAAACAAACAACAAATGCAACCCAAAAGTTCGTAGAGTCACAAATTTGATGTAATCCTTGAGTGTTAGGAATATGGGACCAAATGCTAAACTTTTGACTACTTTAATACACAAGTGAATTTGTCCCAATACATTTGGTCCCCTAAAATGGGGGGGGGGAACTATGTACAAAGTGCTGTAATTTCTGAACAGTTCACTCGATATGGATGAAAATACCCTCAAATTAAAAGCTGACAGTCTGCACCATTTCAAATTGAAAGTGCTGGAGTACAGAGCCCAAACAATGTGTGACTGTCCCAATACTTTTGGAACTCACCGCAATTAGCCACTGGTTCCTCGACAGAGTCAGTACTCTGTAGTGACCTACAGCAGCTTTCTGTACAGTGCTCAGTTCCTTACTCAAGGGCACATCTACTGTACAGATTTTTACCTTGGGGATTTGAACCAGTGACCTTTTGGTTAATGGCCCAACACTCTAACCACTAGGCTAGTGTTACCCAACTCTGATCCTTGAATAGCCCCAACAGCACACATTTTTGTTTTAGTGACAAAAAAACACCTGATTCAAATGGTCAAGGGCTTGATGATTAAATTACAATTAGAATCAGGTGTGCTCGTCAGGGGCCACAACTAAAATATGTACTGTTGAGGGTACTCGAGGACCGTAGTTGGGAAAGACTGCACTGTTGCCCTAACAAATCTCTCTGCGTGTGTGTATGGACTTATTACAACGGATGTTGAGAATAGAGTGTCCTCTCCACCTTTGGGATATACGTTGGGATATGCGTTGGTATTACATTGCATGTACATCTGAATTTCACAACCAATCTGTGTGGGGCCATAAAAGGATGCTACAGTAGCACTGAAAACACAGTTTACAGAAGCACCTGGATCTAGATGACAATATAAATACCACTTACTTGATGATAATGTCCCCCCTCTGGCAAATATCTCTCAATTCCATCAGCAAAACCAGCAAAAGGATAGCCTATACATTGAGGAATGTCTTGGCAGACAATTCCATGTTCCCCAAGGGAGAAATGTACAAAATGTACATATAATAATAGTCTGACAGCTTATGTTTGAAAGATATACTGTCTCTTTACCTCAGTAATTCATATGCAAACATCAGAGTATACAGTACCAGTCAACATTGTGGGCACACCTACTCATTCAAGGGCTTGTCTTTATTTAGACTATTTCTACATTGTAGAATAATAATGAAGACATCAAAAATATGAAATAACACATATGGAATCATCTAGTAACCAAAAAGTGTTAAAACAAATGTTTAATTGTTCAAAGTAGCCAACCTTTGCCTTGATGGCAACTTTGCACACTCTTGGCATTCTCTTAACCAGCTTCACCTGGAATGCTTTTCCAGCTGTCTTGAAGGAGTTCCCACATATGCTGAGCACTTGTTGGCTGCTTTTCCTTCACTCTGCAGTCCAACTCACCCCAAAATGTTCTCAAATCAGGTTGAGGTCGGATGATTGGGGAGCCCAGGTCATCTGATGCAGCACTCCATCACTCTCCTTCTTGGTAAAATAGCCCTCCATAGCCTGGAGGTGTGTTGGGTCATTATCCTGTTGAAAAACAAATGATAGTGGGACTAAGGACAAACCAGATGGGATGACGTATGCACAGACAGTGTCAGCAGCAAAGCACCATCACACCTCCTCCATGCTTCACGGTGGCAACTACACATGCGGAGATCATCCGTTCACCTACTCTGTGTCTCACAAAGACACAGAGGTTGGAACCAACGGTCTCAAATTTGGACTCATCAGACCAAAGGACAGATTTCCACCGGTCTAATGTCCATTGCTCATGTTTCTTGGCCCAGCAAGTCTCTTGTTCTTATTGGGGTTCTTTAGGAGTGGTTTCTTTGCAGCAATTGAACCATGAATGTTTGATTCACGCAGTCTCCTCTGAACAGTTGATGTTGAGATGTGTCTATTACTTGAACTCTGTGAAGAACTTATTTTGGCTGCAATCTGAGGTGCAGTTAACTCTAATGAATTTATCCTGTGCAGCAGAGGTAATTCTGGGCCTTCCTTTCCTGTGGCGGTCCTCATGAGAGCCAGTTTCATTATAGCGCTTGATGATTTTTGCGACTGCACTTGAAGAAACTTTCAATGTTCTTGAAATTTTTCAGATTGACTGACCTTCATGTCTTAAAGTAATGATGTACTGTCGTTTCTCTTCGCTTATTTGAGCTGTCCTTGCCATATTATGGACTTAGGATTTGTAGAAAGTAGTAAAAATAAAGAAAAACCCTTGAATGTGTAGGTGTACTGGTACTGTACAAAGGCAAGGTTTGGTACGTTGTTTTATGTTTCAAATGGTACAATTTAATCATAGCATGCATGAAAAATAAAAACATTGTGGAAGACCATAAGAACACCTTCCTTCCCTTTCCTTCCCTTCCAATTCCAACCCAACACCCACTCTCCAGCTTCCACCCGCCAGGAAGATAGTGAGATCCCTCCTGGCTGTCCACCCACCACTTACCCTCCCTCACCTCTACCCGCCACCCATCCTCCCTCACCTCTACCCGCCACCCATCCTTCCTCCGCCCTACCCGCCACCCATCCTTCCTCTGCCCTACCCGCCACCCATCCTTCCTCCGCCCTACCCGCCAACCACCCATCCTCCCTCACCTCTACCCGCCACCCATCCTTCCTCCTCCATACCCGCCACCCATCCTCCCTCACCTCTACCCGCCACCCATCCTTCCTCCGTCCTACCCGCCACCCATCCTTCCTCTGTCCTACCCGCCACCCATCCTTCCTCCGCCCTACCCGCCACCCATCCTTCCTCCGCCCTACCCGCCACCCATCCTTCCTCCGCCCTACCCGCCACCCATCTTTCCTCTGCCCTACCCGCCAACCACCTATCCTCCCTCACCTCTACCCGCCACCCATCCTTCCTCCGCCCTACCCGCCACCCATCCTTCCTCCTCCCTACCCGCCACCCATCCTTCCTCTGCCCTACCCGCCAACCACCTATCCTCCCTCACCCCTACCCGCCACCCATCCTTCCTCCGCCCTACCCGCCACCCATCCTTCCTCCGCCCTACCCGCCACCCACCCGCCAACCACCCATCCTCCCTCACCTCTACCCGCCACCCATCCTTCCTCCTCCCTACCCGCCACCCATCCTTCCTCCGCCCTACCCGCCAACCACCCATCCTCCCTCACCATCTACCCTACCCGCCACCCATCCTTCCTCCTCCCTACCCGCCACTCATCCTTCCTCCGCCCCTACCCGCCACCCATCCTTCCTCCGCCCTACCCGCCACCCATCCTTCCTCCTCCGCCACCCATCCTTCCTCCGCCCCTACCCGCCACCCATCCTTCCTCCCCTACCCGCCACCCATCCTTCCTCCGCCCTACCCGCCACCCATCTTTCCTCTGCCCTACCCGCCAACCACCTCCCTACCCGCCACCCATCCTCCCTACCCGCCACCCACCTCCGCCCTACCCGCCACCCATCCTTCCTCCGCCCTACCCGCCACCCATCCTTCCTCCTACCCGCCACCTCCCTACCCGCCACCCATCCTTCCTCTGCCCTACCCGCCAACCACCTATCCTCCGCCCTACCCGCCACCCACCTCCGCCCCACCCGCCACCCATCCTTCCTCCGCCCTACCCGCCACCCATCCTTCCTCCGCCCTACCCGCCACCCATCCTTCCTCCGCCCTACCCGCCACCCATCCTTCCTCCTCCCTACCCGCCACCCATCCTTCCTCCGCCCTACCCGCCAACCACCATCCTCCCTCCCCTCTACCCGCCACCCATCCTTCCTCCTCCCTACCCGCCACCCATCCTTCCTCCGCCCTACCCGCCACCCATCCTTCCTCCGCCCTACCCGCCACCCATCCTTCCTCCGCCCTACCCGCCACCCATCCTTCCTCCGCCCTACCCGCCACCCATCTTTCCTCTGCCCTACCCGCCAACCACCTATCCTCCCTCACCTCTACCCGCCACCCATCCTTCCTCCGCCCTACCCGCCACCCATCCTTCCTCCTCCCTACCCGCCACCCATCCTTCCTCTGCCCTACCCGCCAACCACCTATCCTCCCTCACCTCTACCCGCCACCCATCCTTCCTCCGCCCTACCCGCCACCCATCCTTCCTCCTCCCTACCCGCCACCCATCCTTCCTCCGCCCTACCCGCCACCCATCCTTCCTCCGCCCCTACCCGCCACCCATCCTTCCTCCGCCCTACCCGCCACCCATCCTTCCTCCTCCCTACCCGCCACCCATCCTCCTCCTCCGCCACCCATCCTTCCTCCGCCCCTACCCGCCACCCATCCTTCCCCCGCCACCCATCCCCTACCCGCCACCCATCCTTCCTCCTCCTCCCTCCGCCCCCGCCACCCATCCTTCCTCCGCCCTTTCTGCCACCCATCCTTCCTCCGCCCTACCTGCCACCCATCCTTCCTCCTCCCTACCCGCCACCCATCCTTCCTCCGCCCTTTCTGCCACCCATCCTTCCTCCGCCCTACCCACCAACCACCCATCCTTCTTCCCACAATTACAAGTTTCTTTCTCCCCCACCTGCAAACTTAGACCATTGATTGAGCAACCCTGCATCCTGCCCCCCCTCCTCCCCACTGCCCACCTTCCCCCAAATGCTTACTCTTTAAGGATACATATCATTCTATAGAAACCACTTATTGTGTATATACTTAATCTGCTAACAAGCCAAACTTAGTTGGATCGTCTCCAACTAATTAATTATATAGCATTTATGGGAATGTTGGAGAACATGTAGGGAACAACCCACTGGGAACAGATGTGAATTGAACATCTATTCCATGTTGGTTCAACATAATTTCATTGAAGTGACATGGAAACAACGTTGATTTAACCAGTCTGTGCACTGTGGGAACCTATTGAAGGGTAAACCAGTTCAATGTAGCCAGTGAGCCAGATAGAACAATTGTAAAACCACCACCAATTATGTTTTTATCCTTCTCTCTTTCCAAATCGTCAATTAAAACAACACTTTCAAAAACAAAAATGCATGGTTTGGATCTACAATAGCACTATTTATTTCCAATTAAAGGACGGCATATGAGGAACACGTGTGAACCTTGTTTTTATAGTGCCTAGTTTTTACTATTTTCTCTGCAGGTGATTTGTTCTACATCTGATTTAGTTATTGTTATATTTTGGTATGCTAGGTTTGTAATAATCATTAGCAACTCTTATTGGGTTGATTGGGTTCAAAAGCCCACTGCAACTCACACTGGCTGTGTTTACACAGCCACCCTCAGAACCCAAATCTAGATCCAGTCTTTTTTTCTGACTGTCCACACTGTTTTAAATGGGACCTTTATCAGATTTGTAGCATTCACATTGATGTAGCCTCTGAAGTGGCACAGATGCAAGGCTCATTTTCTGCCACTGTTCCTTTTGGGGTGGTTGTCATGGTAACAGGTCATGTGCAACAACAAAAAAACAAAAGAAAACTCTGAACAAAAAAATCTGATCTGAGTGTCCAGACAGAGGTCACATATGGAGGATCAGTTTTTTAATCAAGATTCAGATCCACACATTGTGGTGGTATAAATTGGAAGGCAAAATATCAGATTCCATGGGTTTTACTCTGTTTACAAATTAGGGGGAAAAAATCTGAATTAAGCTGCCTGTGTAAACGCAGCCAATGTTGTTGCAAGAATCTGCGCATTGCCATGTGGCTGTAACAGATGCTCCTGCCCTGAAACAAACATTTCTAAAGCAGTATTCTTTCATTCTGGTCCTGGGAATCCACAGGGAGGCTTTTGCTCCAGCCAAGTTCTAGGGTGTGGAGGCTATCTGAATTAGATTAGTTAGTGCGGGCTGGTACAAAAGCCTGCACACCCTGTGTGGGTTTACAGGACCAAGATGAAAGAACAGAACACTACCCCCAGGAGATTAATAAACTTGTATTGTATTCTAATTTAATGAGGCACATCACAGATAAAGATTAAACAAAATGTACATGATTGCCTGTCATGAAGATTTGATAGAAATATACAGGTCAGAGAGGACATGGCTATCTGCCTCTGCATTCTCCCCTGGGATATGTTAGTGTCTGCAGAACAGATCAACTAGCAGGGTGGTTTTGGCCCCCAAGATTCATCATCTACATCTGGTATGGCCATATTACTGACAAATTATTTTGAAAAGATACTGTAGTTAACTCATTTGGTATGGCAATATGATGAAATATTGAAAAGGTGCAGAAAAATGATGTCTACTGAGAATATACTGTGCAGTAGCTAATGTTACTCGGGTGCTGTTTAAATTAGATTAAAATTGGATCCATTCCTAATCTTATTTGGTGGAACAATGAGGAACAAAAGAAAGGGTTAGTTAGGGTTATACTTAATTATAAACTGGGTGGTTTGAGCCCTGAATGCTGATTGGCTGACAGCCATGGTATATCAGACAGTATGCCATGGATATGACAAAAAAATGTATTTATAATTCTAATTCTGTTGGCAACCAGTTTATAATAGCAATAAGGCACTTAAGGGGGTTGTGCTATATGGCCAATATACCACGGCTAAGGGTTGTGTCCAGGCACTCCGTGTTGTGTCGTGCTAAGAACAGCCCTTAACCATGGTATATTGACCATATACCACACCCATTCGGACCTTTTTGCTTAAGTATAATGTATTGCTGGTGCTGTTGTCTGACTATAGAGAGAGTTGGTTCCATCTAGCATCCTCTAGTGCAGGGGTCTCCAGCAGGTCGATCGCATGGTACCAGTAGCTCTATCAGTAGCTTGGCAAACAATTCCCGAAAGTAAATGCAATTTCTCATGTGTTCCATTGCAAACTATCTAAAACAAATCTCACACGCATCCAACACCGCAAGGTCCCAGCTACTATAATCAATGCAACATTGACATTATCCCGCCCCTGGTTAGCCACTATTGGCTTAAAAAAGCCAAACCTAACACAATATCTGCCTATTCATTTCCAGCAATATTGCCTCGGTCTGTCTATGTGGTGCGCGCGTTTGTCAACCACCCTGTGTGTAGCCAGTTGATGTGATGACTGTCTTGTGGTTTGACAGAAATACTTCCCCAAAACCTTCTCAATTAAATTTGAACTGCAATCACGAGTAAGTATATAATATGTATATATTATTTGGTGTTTGGAAACTTTGCCATGAAATGAGCAGCAGCAGTACAGAACCAACAATAGACGGCACATTTCGCAATTAAGGGCCAGAGGCACAATTAAAGGGGAATTACAATCAAGTATATATTTGTTTGTTTTCCTCCAGACCAACAAAAAACAGGTCTTCTGATGTGATTTATTTAACTATTGACATGGAATCGGAACATCCAATCTCGTTGTTCTCTATGAACAATTGTAATTTGGGGAGTGGTAAACAAAAACATCAACAACAGGACAATTACAACTTTGGGAAACGTAAAACCTAATTTGAGAAGAAAAGTTTGGTTTGTAGAGAACCCCCCCTCACCACAAATACGCATAGAATGTATCTTATTTGCTGTGTATATTTAATTAACAATCAAACATGATCTAGAATATTTTAACAATATTACCTAAGTCAACTAAATGCTGGATTAAATCCGTATCGCGGAAGATCCTCGTTAAACTGTAGAGGTCATTTCAAGATCGAGCAGACATATGCGGGGTTTACTGTGAACGCTGTCTCCGCGAACGGGCGAACATTGCCTTTACATTTCAATCGAGCTATAACGCAGAACTTTCTGACGTACAGTAGAGGAATGCAATGAGGATTTTTCTCCACTAAGTGTCAGTGTAGGACTGATATATTCTGATGTATTCTGTGTACACAGACGATAGATGACACCATAAGGCTTCGTTTACACAGTCAGCCCAATTCTTAATGGAAAAATAATCCGAATGGGGATGCCTTTGTAAACGCAGCCTAAGGACCTCACTATTTAAGCCCTTTAAGTTAATGAGCCCATGGTCACTTCCACTTCACTGGTGTTGTCCTTATTATGGATTTATGTGATGACATGGCATAACCTAAACAACACTCTCTGTCTCACACATACATACACACATACATACACACATACATACACACATGCACACACTTGACGCATACGCTAACGCATTTACGGAGGCACATACACACACACACAACTGCCCTCGACCTTTAGTACTAGAAACAATGACTGGTGAAAACTTAGTCCGAGATTTGGACATCACATTAACATGCCCCTATGCCATTTAGTGACTGTACAACCGCATTAGTTAACCAGAAAAGGATTACAACTAAAGCAGTGAATTAAAATACATGCAAGACGTTTGGTTTTACTTAAGTAGTTAAGCTACTAGCTTAATAAAGCAAAACCAAGGCATTCAAATCGCATGTCAAAAGTCATAGTTGTGACGTTTCATCAACGTCTGAAGAGCATTTTCAAGCATGAGTGACTCATAAAGCAGGCCTTGCATACGTGTTGATCCACTGAACAGTCCAGGACTACGTCAACAGAGCTGCTACAGTAAGCTCTATTACATAAACACATCACAGAGGTAACAGGGAAATATTTAAGTATGGGTGTTTATGAGAGCAGTAGAAATTAGAGTGTGAGTGTGGCTCTTAGTGGGATTTTTTGCTTTAAGTTTTGCCCGAAGATGCTACCTCAAAAGAGACCGTTTCAATAGAACACAAAGTGTGTGTATGTGTGTGTGTGTGCATGTTCCTGCGTGCGTGCATAAATGTGTGTGTGTGTGTGTATATGTACCTGCGTGTGTGTGTGTGTGTGTTTGCACTCTCCCTTTCCTTTATGGTGTTTATTTTTGGAGCAGTACACATAGGGGTTAGGATAGAACAGTCGAGTAGAGTAGAGTGGAATGGACCGAACAGCTCCTACAACCAGCCATGCCTCTGGCCCTGGGCAGGACAAGGTTCATCTCGCTCCCTTCTCCCATAGCCGGAGCCTGTCCACCCCTTGACCTGAATCCATCTCTACTCCTCTCTTATGTAATCTTTCCATCACAAACACACACACACACAGAGAGAGAGAGAGAGAGAGAGAGAGAGAGAGAGAGAGAGAGAGAGAGAGAGAGAGAGAGAGAGAGAGAGAGAGAGAGAGAGAGAGAGAGAGAGAGAGATTTGCTCTAAATCTCCACTGCTCCTGTTCCTGTTCCATGCATTATGCAATCTGCTTTATCAGTTGTTGGTGTTGATGCACAAGATAAAGAGAGGGAGGGGGACACAGAGAGAGAGAGAGAGAGAGAGAGAGAGAGAGAGAGAGAGAGAGAGAGAAGATACAATTAATACACAGTAATCTACCTGTCCTGTTGTAGGTCCTGCTCAGTCTAATACAGACCAGTTTCTCTACTTACAGTTCTATCGCTTCTGTATCACTTTCCTTGGAATTCACAGATGTGTTGTTTTGTTTGTCTCTTCAGACGAGAACATTTTCATTGTGTTGATTACCTGTCAGTCCAGCTTCAGAATGGAGAGAAATCTAGCACATCCTAGCTACCACAACAATCATCTCCTAACGCTTTGTTTGTGTTTGATGTTTTTACATGTCTACATTATCACCTCCAGGGACTCCTTGAGATCTGAAGTGAATTGATAGGTGTGAATCACAGGCATACCGTAGGCGTCGGCTGACCCTCTTGGTTTTTTATTGGCTTTCTTCATTTTGGGTGACGGCAATGAATGTGAATTAGTGGTATACAGTATAATATGGCGTATTTGCTATCTTTGGTGTAGTCTCCTAGGGTCTGATTTGAGGCTCTGTATGAATGAAGTATGAATAAGTAATAGAAATGGAGTCTTAGTACCTATGTAACTAAATAACTCAACTTTTATGGATTTGCACAGTTATAATTGCATGACAAAAATCATTATTTATAATCAGTAATTATAATACAAAATAGATCTGAGGCAAAGGAATGTGACATTTTTATCCAAATACAATTATAGGAGTGAGTGGGTCTCAGGCTCGGCTCTTAGCCTGTAAAATCCCTCATTGGTGTATCGTCTGTCTGAGAACTTCATTAATTCCTACATGGTCACATCTCGGCTGACTTCTTTCTCTCTCCCTCTCTCTCTCCCCCTCTCCCATTGTTTTGAGGCTACGTATAATTTGCTCTCTTTAAAGAACAGCAAAGCTCTTAAACCCTGATTTCCCTTGTTCATCCATCATTCATCCTCTCCCCCCTCTCTCTATCATTCTGTATCACTCACTACCCTACCCCTCGGCCTCCCTCCCCCCTCCCTATTAGTCTTGTCTAGGGACCAGAGAGTGGGCTCAGAGGAGGGAGAAGCATTCGGATCAGAAGCTTTGAAGTAGAATTACATAAGAATTCTGAACAGGTGAACAGCCTCTTTCTGAGTGATCACACTGAGCAGAGACCCACACAGGCACACACACACACACACACACACACACACACACACACATACACACACACACACACACACTGAGGAGGGTATTGCCGGCTTTGAAGAACAGAGAGTGGGAGACTTTAGAGGAATCAGAAGCATGACTGTGGAATGGGGCTGAAAATGGACCAAAAACTTGGGGCGTCGCTTCGAGGTTCCATCCTAGTTGTTTCATGGCTTTTCTTTCCATTTTTAACCTAGTTTAAAAGGGCATTTAAATAAGGGGCCATTTGGGACTGTCAGGTAATTTAATACAAAATAAAGATGCTTTATTCAAACAATTGACCACCCTTCTGGTTTCATGGAATTGGACCTTAAGTGTTAGTACTGGCCTTCATACATCTTCATAAGTGTTAATTCTGGCCTCCATACATCTTCATAAGTGTTAATTCTGGCCTCCATACATCTTCATAAGTGTTAATTCTGGCCTCCATACATCTTCATAAGTGTTAATTCTGGCCTCCATACATCTTCATAAGTGTTAATTCTGGCCTCCATACATCTTCATAAGTGTTAATTCTGGCCTCCATACATCTTCATAAGTGTTAATACTGGCCTCCATACATCTTCATAAGTGTTAATTCTGGCCTCCATACATCTTCATAAGTGTTAATTCTGGCCTCCATACATCTTCATAAGTGTTAATTCTGGCCTCCATACATCTTCATAAGTGTTAATTCTGGCCTCCATACATCTTCATAAGTGTTAATTCTGGCCTCCATACATCTTCATAAGTGTTAATACTGGCCTCCATACATCTTCATAAGTGTTAATTCTGGCCTTCATACATCTTCATAAGTGTTAATTCTGGCTTCCATACATCTTCATAAGTGTTAATACTGGCCTTCATACATCTTCATAAGTGTTAATTCTGGCTTCCATACATCTTCATAAGTGTTAATTCTGGCCTTCATACATCTTCATAAGTGTTAATTCTGGCTTCCATACAGCTTCATAAGGCCATAACAGAAGGTACACAGATTGTACTCACCAACACACCTCATGCTCCCATGTTAGAGTCTGGTTAGACTACAACAGTGTGTTCCCTTCCCACAGAGTCCTTGGCTAATGGAAGTTGTGTGTGTGTGTGTGTGTGTGTGTGTGTGTGTGTGTGTGTGTGTGTGTGTGTGTGTGTGTGTGTGTGTGTGTGTGTGTGTGTGTGTGTGTGTGTGTGTGTGTGTGTGTGTGTGTGTGTGTGTGTGTGTGTGTGTGTGTGTGCGTGCGAGAGAGAGAGAGAGTGTTTAGGTTATGCCAGGTCTTCACATAATTGTGTTCGTGGTTGCGCACGTGCGTGTGTGGTGTTCTGGTGGAAAAGTTTTAAGCATTGTTTCTGTGCTACCGGCGCCAGCCTGCAAGCTTGGCACAGCAAACGACATTCTCCTCACATGACCTATTCCACTACACCACTCAGATACTAGAGGACACGGCGGAGAGAGAACGAGATAGAGAGACAGAGGGAGAGAGAAGGCGAGATAAGTAGAAGGGGTAAGTAGAGGGGGATGGAAACAGAGGTGGAGAGAGGGAGCAGGGGGTTGAAAGGGGTAATGATGGGGAGGATGACAGAGGAAGGGGGAGAGGTGGGAGAGAGGGGTGAGGATGTGAGTGTCGGTGACCCCGAGGCACATAGCTGCATGCAGACTCCTGTAGCTGAACACGGGCCAGGAAAACTGTCAGGGTACACCGTGTTCTCCCCCCTGACACACACACACACACACACACACACACACACACACACACACACACACACACACACACACACACACACACACACACACACACACACACACACACACACACACACACACACACACACACACACCAGTGCAGATGATCTGGATGACTCACTCATCCCTTTCTCCTGCCCTTCTATTTTGGGATTTATCTCTAGGCTTTCAGTCAAACATTAAAATTGGGAAGAGGAGAGGAGAGGTATAGAGATGGAGAGATTACTGAGCATACACAGGGAAAATAGGCATTTTACTCAACCAGCTGTCATCAGGGTGTTCAATCCAGTGATTACGTCACTTGTTTGGCACAAACCACTTCATGACAATGCTACTTGGTTCACATATTGGTCTGGCTTTGTTGTGTGGTTATATTGGATGCATAGTTATTGTAAGCATTAATTATACTGTCTGTGTCACCAGAGGATTGCGACATACTGGTACATACACAAGATTTGTCATATAAGTACACATGTAGGATCTTAATTCGATAACCTTGTTGCAAGAGAACATTCCAGCATTGCAGGACATTTAAAACTTGTAGTGTATTTGAGGTTTAAAAAGGCTCCTGAAGTTAGTCATCTACACTTGAAGACTTGAAATGTATCAACCCCTACAAAAATGTCCATTAAGTATAATCCACATAACGATCACATTTCCCGAGGCTGCAGGATTACTTTCCTGCTGTAGCAAACTGGCTCAAATTAAGATCCTACGTCTGTATATGACATATGAAACATGTTCTGCAAGTTTCTTGTAACTTGGCTGTGGTCAGAAGTTTTTTTCAAATGATGACTAGCAACACATTTCTTTATGTGTGTCTGCATGCTTTGTCTCTCCTGACACAGTGACAATTTGATTATTTATCGGGTGCAAAACCAGTCAACAAAAAATAATCTGTTTTCTTAATAAGACCCTCCAATAAGATCTCCACAGCACTCAAACAATGGAAATGACCGTACACAATTTCACAAATTAGACTGAGTTGAAACGCGTCTGCACTTTGCCTAATATAACAGCAATAAAATGTATACGACATAGATAAGATGTTGGTTTTAATGTAGTATATGACACTATCGTTTCAACACAGTTGTAGAGAATGAGAGATAGAGATCATAATGAATGCCGAGTCAGTGACGTTCACGTTCTTATTTGTGTGTGTCTCAACTGTCCCACTGAGGATTTTCTATGAAGCTTTCCTCTGTGGTGTCAGTGGCTAGTCAGACTGAACAGCAGCCATGGCTAACCACGCTCAGTTTAGCTCATTAACCCATACAGATTACTGACTTAGCTATATACAACTCACTGATCTACCTCACAGGCACTCTCACTCTCTCTCTTGCTCTCTCTCTCTCTCTCTCTCTCTCTCTCTCTCTCTCTCTCTCTCTCTCTCTCTCTCTCTCTCTCTCTCTCTCTCTCTCTCTCTCTCTCTCTCTCTCTCTCTCTCTCTCTCTCTCCCCATCTGAGTGTGTGTTTCACTCTCTGCTTTTTCTCGCCATTCAACGCCACTGGTTACCGTGACGAGCAGAGCAGAGTGCTGACATCACAGACATTACGCAATCTCATCAACAACTCCAGGAGGAGTGTTCCCTTTTATAGCACCCCTCCAGAAACGTAGGGTCAAATCAGGCTTCATTTCCAGTTCCCGCAATGGATAAGGCTGGGCATGTGTGTCCTAGTTTGTGTCTGTGTGTGTTTGCGTACGTGTGTTTGTGTATGTGTGTGTGTGCCTGTGTGCATGCACATGTGTGTGTATTTGATATTAACGCTTGACTGAGCTTGTATTGTGTGGTATAGTATATAAACAGTATATAAACATACAGTATGTGAAGCATATGGGAGCTGTAGCATCAAAGAGAAAGATGCATAGTTCCGCCCCTGCATACTGCGTCGGTAAACAATGTTGTTACCATACACAGTTTGCGCTGGTAAGTGGTACTGCGGCAAAGCCATGCTATAAATTGGACGATAAGAAATACATAAAGTTGCACTACAGAAACACAGAGTCCTTGGCTGTAATTATCAGACAGTTTAATCAATGCAGTGAACGCCACTGATACTTCCATCTTGTTTGGAGGAATTAGCCATAGGACCCTGGGCTCAGCAGAACGGAAATACGATTTATGGAAAGATTGTGTGTTTATAGCTGATTGACTCTACTTGCTTTTCAGCTGGGCTGGAATCCCATTTCACTAAATGAGCTACACTGGAAGAATTCAAAGACAATCTTTTCAGGCTTGTAAACCATATAGAAACCAATCTGCCTGAGGGAGAATTATGTGGAGTTTGTGTCTTTAGAGGTGTATGGTAGTTACTGACACAATCATGTCCATACCCTAGACCAGTCTACTGCAGCTACTTCTTATTTTACCCCTGTTATGTGATGATGCAGTGAAGTGGTGTCTTAGGTTCTTTTTTCCAGGGAGAGTGAGAGAGATTTGATGTAAAACTGAAGGGAGAGCAGAGGGTGATTCATGGACAACTCTGGTCAACAACAGCAACTCTATTTCTGTACCTCTCTCACATTAACATGCGCACACACACACACACAGAGAGAGAGAGAGAGAGAGAGAGAGAGAGAGAGAGAGAGAGAGAGAGAGAGAGAGAGAGAGAGAGAGAGAGAGAGAGAGAGAGAGAGAGAGAACAAACACACATCTCACACATTTACAGCTGCTGTGGTGCCAGTGAAGAGCTGATGCCCTATGCCAGGGAGATCACTCTAGTTTGAAGTCAAAGTTAGACGTCCTTCTAGGTTCCAACAACGTCTAGAATTGCATTCAAGACCGGCACTAGGGTCAAGGGTGAGCGTTATTACCTTCAACTAGGTCGGCGGCTTTCTAGGGCGTTTTGGCCAAGCAGGCAGGCCCACACAACCAACATTCCAAACTCCTCACACATGACATGTGGACCACAAACTGAGCCTCAGGAGGGGGGATTGTGTGAGGGGTTAGAGGGGACATCTTCAAATGTTCGCAGAGGAACTCTACAACAGTAATCCAGTGTACCCCTGATCCATCAGAGTAGGAAGACAAACTCTATATTTACTCTCTCCTCTTTCTCTCTCTGTTTCTCTCTTTCCCTCTCTCTCTTTATGATCTTCCTCACTCTCTCCTCTCACATCTTGTCCTAATAGGCATGTGGCTATATACAGTATGACTGTCTATATTTACCAGAAGATATATTCTCAGGATTTTACTGCCATTTCTCTGTGTCCATTACCTCACATGATCAAATTTCTGACAGTATCAGGTGTCATGTAAAGATACGCCCGTATATGGATATATAGGAAACTATGGATCCCTTCTGCTAATTGACTTACTGTATTGTTTTCGGACTAGGTACTGTGTGTGTTGGTGCAAATGGGATCCCCTTTGAAACAGGATACACACACCACCTGCCAGTCAGTCACGAGACAGGACTGACAGTATATTCAGGCCCATGACTCATGAATAAAAACAACCTGTGTCAACCGCTGGCCTGCTGGCACTGCAGTCTGGGATAGCAGTCTATAATGGCCACCTCCAGGGCTAAAATACATTATACACTAACTGACTGTTGTACATGGAGCTGAGCGTAGCTGGTTTCTGTACAGAATGGTTGGTGGTAAGAAGTGCTACTTAGCTCATAATGTTAGATGGTAGTAGAGAGGGTGCCCTTTTCGATTCATGGGTAATTGGATCCAAAGGCACTCCTTTATTGTTTTGGTATATCTTAATAGAAAGGATTAACAGCCATCATTGTTCTCATAGAGAGACAAAATGTTTCTATTGTATATCCAGTGTTCCTAGAATGGGATTTAACCCGATCGTGGCTTATAAAGGCAGTGTTACATCCGCATTAGTGGAGATTGTGTTCACGGTAAAAAGCTGCAGATGCTCAATCGGAGAGTACTTTTAACCCTTTAAATGGCGCATTGACTATCACACGCAATCAGATTGAATCCCCAACCAACTGTGCGTATGGCTTGAAGCACCTGTTCTGTGTCCTGTTGCTCAGTGTTCAGTTTGCATTGTGATTCGTTCTGGTCTCCCAACGCAGGAAAACAAAACAGGAGGGTACAACATCTCTGTTTACAACCAGAAGCCTGTCTGTCTATCCACCAATTAATCACACTGCAGCCAACTGGCCTGCTAATATTACAGAGAGAGAGAGGAGGGAGGGAGAAAGAGAGAGAGAAATCCCAGCTGCTACAGCAAATATGGAGCGAGCGAGGAAAGGGCAAGGGAGAGAAGGAGAATTTTAAAAAGGAAAGGGTAAGGGAGTGAGAGATCGATACATAGGGAAAGTAGAAGGAAAGAGTAAATCGAGGCAGGAAAGAACTGAGGGATAGAGGATTCAGAGACAGTGTGTGAACCTCCCTGCAGCCTATGTCTTCTACCCTTAAAATAACGAGGCATTGAGGGGCGACACAAGTACAGTTCTATTTTGGGGAGCCTGAAAAAGTACACAGGGTTATGTGAAGGACTCGCATGTGACATGCTCTGCCCCCCCAACTACATCACACACGCACAGGCAGACACACACGCGGGCATAGACACCCACACACAGGCATATTTGTGCATGCGCCAGTATGTGTGTTGTTTGTTTCCCGCATGATGCGACTTCTGGATTTTCAAATTAACAAGTGTGAATTAACTGTGGTGTGAAATGTTTCAGTCACAGCCAGAATATTAACAGTCTATCAGGTCTGGAATGTTAAATGTTAAAATGTTAGCATCACTAAAGACAAAGAATATCTCAGTGTTAAAACTGATGCATTCAGGTTATACTAAACTGACATGGGACGAAACCCCAGGGCTCACAACCTGAATTCATCTGTTCCTGAATACATACTAACAGGTGTACTGTCTGAGTGGAGGGCTGGGGCATGAGTGGAAACATTGACCTAAACAGCTGAGACCTGAGCCGGTATCTGTTGAACCTGCTCTTCTCTGGTTACTTCCTACCTCACATGACACCTACTGATACCTGACCTGCCTGGGCTAGTGTTAGTAGAGCACGCTCCAGTGTGTGTGTGTGTGTGTGTGTGTGTGTGTGTGTGTGTGTGTGTGTGTGTGTGTGTGTGTGTGTGTGTGTGTGTGTGTGTGTGTGTGTGTGTGTGTGTGTGTGTGTGTGTGTGTGTCACGCTAGACTCCTACATTCCACAGTATCCTCTCCTCTCATCACACCATGGCATGGGTTGTTTTGCCACCTGTGTCTGTGTCTGATGCTAGATGCCCTCAATCTCACACAAATTATCAAGGAACCTACCAAGTACAACCCCAAATCTGTAAACATGGGAACCCTCATAGATATCCTCCTGACCAACTTGCCCTCTAAATTTCCCTCTGCAATCACTGCCTCATTGCCTGCGCCCGTAATGGGTCCGCGGTCAAACGACCACCCCTCATCAGTGTCAAGCGCTCCCTAAAACACTTCTGCGAGCAGGCCTTTCTAGTCGACCTGGCCCAGGTATCCCGTCAGTAGAGGATGCCCGGTTGTTCTTTAAAAGTGCTTTCCTCACCATCTTAAATAAGAATTACCCTTTCAAAAAATGTAGAACTAAAAACAGATATAGTCCTTGGTTCACTCCAGACTTGACTGCCCTTGACCAGCACAAAACCACCCCGTGGTGTACTGCACTAGATTCGAAAAGTCCCCACGATATGCAACTTTTCAGGGAAGTCAGGAACCAATACACACAGTGAGTTAGGAAAGCAAAGGCTAGCTTTTTCAAACAGAAATTCTGCAGCACTAATTCCAAAAAGTTTTGAGACACTGTAAAGTCCATGGAGAATAAGAGTACCTCCTCCCAGCTGCCCACTGCACTGAGACTAGGAAAAACTTTCACCACTGATAAATCCATGATAATCAAGAATTTCAAGAGCATTTCTCTACTGCTGGCCATGCATTCCACCTGGCTACTCCACCCCCGCAAAAACTGTCCCAAACCCCCCCCGCTCCTCCTTTACCCAAATCCAAACAGCTGATGTTCTGAAAGAGCTGAAAAATCTGGATCCCTACAAATCAGCTGGGCTAGACAATCTGGACCCTTTCTTCCTAAAATGATCCGCCGCCATTGTTGCAACCCTATTACTAGTCTGTTCAACCTCTCTTACGTATCGTCTAAGATTCCTAAAGATTGGAAAGCGGCCATGGTCATCCCCCTCTTCAAAGGGGGAGACACTCTTGACCCAAACTGTTATAGACCTATATCAATCCTGCACTGCCTATCTAAAGTCTTCAAAAGCCAAGTGAACAAACAGATCACCGACCATTTCGAATCCCACCATACCTTCTCCACTATGCAATCTGGTTTCCGAGCTGGTCATGGGTGCACCTCAGACACGCTCAAGGTCCTAAATGATATCATAACCGCCATCGATAAAAGACAGTACTGTACAGCCGTATTCATCGACCTGGCCAAGGCTTTCAACTCTGTCAATTAATGTATTCTTATCGGCAGACTCAACAGCCTTGGTTTCTCTAATGACTGCCTCGCCTGGTTCACCAACTACTTCTCAGATAGAGTGCAGACCTCTGGCAGTCTCTATGGGGGTGCCACAGGGTTCAATTCTCAGGCTGACTCTATTATATATCAATGATGTCGCTCTTGCTGCGGGTGATTCTTTGATCCACCTCCAAGCAGACGACACCATTCTGGATACATCTGACCATTCTGGATACTCCAAACGAGCATCAATGCCATACAACACTCCTTCCGTGGCCTCCAACGGGTCTTAAATGCTAGTAAAACTAAGTGCATGCTCTTCAACTGATCGCTGCCCGCACCCGCCCGCCTCACTAGCATCACTACTCTGGACGGTTCTGACTTAGAATATGTGGACAACTATAAATCCCTAGGTGTCTGACTAGACTAAACTCTCCTTCCCATACTCAAATTATTAAGCATCTCCAATCCAAAGTTAAATCCAGAATTGGCTTCCTATTTCGCAAAAAAGCCTCCTTCACTTATGCTGCCAAACATACCCTCATAAAACTGACTATCCTACCGATTCTTGACTTCGGCGATGTCATTTACAAAATAGCCTCCAACACTCTACTCTGCAAATTGAATGTAGTCTATCACAGTGCCATATGTTTTGTCAACAAAGCCCCATATACCACCCACCACTGCGAGCTGTATGCTCTCGTTGGCTGGCCCTCGCTACATATTCGTCGCCAAACCCACTGGCTCCAGGTCATCTATAAGTCTTTGCTTGGTAACGCTCCACCTTATCTCAGCTCACTGGTCACCATAGAAACACCCACCCGTAGCACGCACTCTAGCAGGTATATTTCACTGGTCATCCCCAAAGCCAACACCTCCTTTGGCCGCCTTTCCTTCCAGTTCTCTGCTGCCAATGGCTGGAACAAATTGCAAAAATCCTTGAAGTTGGAGTCTTATATCTCCCTCACTAACTTTAAGCGTCAGCTGTCAGAGCAGCATACTGATCTCTGCAGCTGTACACAGCTCATCTGTAAATAGCCCATCCAACCAACTACCTACCTCATCCCCATATTTGTTTTTGTTTTTCTGCACACCAATATTTCTACTTGCACATCCTCATCTGCACATACATCACTCCAGTATAAATTGCTAAATTGTCATTTCTTCGCCACTATTGCCCTATTTATTGCTTTCCCTCCTTAGTATATACAGATTTTTCTATTGTTTTTGACTGTTTGTTTGTTTATCCTATGTGTAACTCTGTTGTTTTTGTCGCACTACTTTGCTTTATCTTGGCCAGGTCGCAGTTGTAAATGAGAACTTGTTCTCAACTGACCTACCCGGTTAAATAATGCATAGCTAATGTTAGCCAGCCTGTGATGTGAGTGAATGGGCTTTCCAACGTTCTGAAGATTTCTTTACCTTTAGTGGTTTTAAAAGAGCGCCACCATGTAGCGGTCTCTGATAGAGGCGCTGATTTAGATTATTGATGCAACTGTCCCAGCATCCTGGTAGGTGGACAGAAATGACCAGTAGGAGACAGGTGTACAGAACATGTTTATTGCCACACACACAGCAAACAGGAAGTGGACTACGTGAAAGTGACAGTGTATAGTGAGTGGTTTTATGGTCATTCGCACAAAAATATTTCACCTAGCCAATTACGAGACACTTTATAGAACAAAACCATTTTTAACTGAATTGTGTTGCGTTGGGATCGAAAAAGTTAATCCACCACGCAGAGGAGCTGATTATTACAACATATTACTCCAAAGAGAAGCCATGTGGATATATATATATATTAAATTCTATATCTCTACACAGTTTTAACAAGTAACTAGATTTAAGCTCCTTCCTACAGGCCAAAATTTAGACTGTTACACAAGAACACTGTCCATATTAGATTTTGCATGTCGTTTATGAGTCAGTCCCACATATATATGAACGGCTGAGCCTGATGTCCTTGTGGCAAGCCATCTGATGAATTGATATAATGTATCCAAGTGAGCAGACGATTACTGTAAGTCAATTGATTCATGAATTTCCCTTTGTACCCGCTCCTATAAACTATAATTCTGTATTTCTTTGTGACTAACTTGTATACAGGTAGACCAGAAAAGCCACATCCCTGATTAGCAGATGAGTGACAACCCTGATTAGAAGCACCTGCTGCTCATCGGTTGTTCCTTACAAATGCTGCTTTTAATTAAAATAAAACTGTACCTATACGCTGAAGAAGGCTGCAAAGCCGAAACGTCGTGTACACTATCCTTGATGCAGTAAAACAACAAAAATGAAGTAAGCTTTATGCAACATCTTTTTGAGTGCGGACCCATCACACCTTTTGTTTGTCTGCGTTCACTCACTTACACATGGTTAGGAGGTCCAGGGTGGAGGGAGGCCTGTCCTTGTAGGAAGGGTCCTGTGGTGAGGTGGTGCAGAGTTATTCTAGCCTGTTGTCTCTCTGCAGCCCTGTGTCCAACTAAAGAACAGGCAGGAATATGGAGATGTTACTCCACCAGATATGGCCTGTGATTGGCTGACCAGGTCAGCTGACTTAGTAACCTGGCAACCTCATCCCTAACATAGAGGTGGGAAGTGGCCTATGCCACTGGACAATGGGGTCAGGCTGAGATGGGGGATGGTGGCCTACCTCAGCAGTAAAAGTCACGCAGAATTTGTCTATAATGTCCTAGCCAGAGAGAGAGTTTAGTGAGGGTTTAATGATTAAAGTCATAGGGTTTTGTACAGTGGTCGTCGCTAAAAAAAAATGGGCCTCGTCGTTGATGACGCATACCTGTTTTCCTCATGCCTAATATCCATTATACGGCCCTTGAACACCAGAAGCCCATGAACAAATGTTCCTGTTCAGATAGAATACTAATGTTAGAACAGAAGAATGCTAATGTATTCTGTTTTGTGTTAGAGAACGGACGTGAGGCTCCATGTAATCATTAATGGCCTGTCAGATTGCTTGCTTGCTGCCATATGGAGAGGCCATGGCCTTGTATAAGCACCTCTGCACAATGGACAAAATCTCCATCACACATGGGATGGAGGGAGAGAGAGAAAGAAGAGAAAGAAAGAGAGGTAAAAAAAAAAGTGTGGGTTGAATAGTGCATTTTATTGTGTAATTCATCCAGCTTGAATAGCTGGTACACAGCCAGTTTCTCACACACACAGAAAGAGAGCAAGAGTGAGAGTGTGAGAGAGAGAGGCTTTGAGAGAATGCGAGAGGGGGGGTATGGGAAATAAAGGGGCAAGGGAATAGGTCATCTCAATCTTGCCGTGATAGAAAAGATGCAAATACAGCACTTTCCATCCACAAAGGTGATTTCAATTACTAACTCAACTTAACACAATGGACAAGTTCAGATAGTAGGCTACATCACCATTTCATTCCGTTTCAATTGGTTTTCCACCGACTGAACATGACCCTGACCGGGTTAGATGGGTTCTGACTACTGTCGATTGGTCCACAACAAGGAAGTTGAAATGGTCCTATGTTACTTTTTCTTCACAATGAGATGCAACAGAATCTATTTAAAAAAATAAATAAAAAATATGATTTAGAATGGTTTAGGGGGTGGATCCGCTTTAATATTGAGGATAGATTGTTGCTTCCATCAATGTAATTGTCTGCATTATTTCCAACCCACCATATATTTTGGGGGTAAATATATACATCCATATACATACATACACTACCTTTCAAAAGTTTGGGGTCACTTTTAGAAATGTTCTTGTTTTTGATAGAAAAGCAATTTTTTTTGTCCATTAAAATAACATCAAATTGTTCAGAAATACAGTGTAGACATTGTTAATGTTGTAAATGACTATAGTAGCTAGAAACAGCAGATTTTTTTATGGAATATATACATAGGCATACAGAGGCCCATTATCAGCAACCATCACTCCTGTGTTCCAATGGCACGTTGTGTTAGCTAATCCAAGTTTAGCATTTAAAAAGGCTAATTGATCATTAGAAAACCCTTTGGAAATTATGTTAGCACAGCTGAAAACTGTTGTTCTGATTAAAGAAGCAAAAAAACTGGCCTTCTTTTAGACTGGTTCAGTATCTGGAGTTTCTGGACATTCCATTAAAAAACTATAGTCATTTACAACAATAACAACGTCTACACTTTATTTCTGATCAATTTCATGTTATTTTAAAGGACAAAAAATGTGTTTTCTTTCAAAAACAAGAAAATTCTAAATGACCCCAAACTTTTGAACAGTAGTGTACATACAGTTGAAGTCAGAAGTTTACATACACCTTAGCCAAATACATTTCAACTCAGTTTTTCACAATTCCTGACATTTAATCCTAGTTAACATTCCCTGTCTTAGGTCAGTTAGGATCAACACTTTATTTTAAGAATGTGAAATGTCAAAATAATTGTAGAGCGAATGATTTATTTCAGCTTTTATTTCTTTCATCACATTCCCAGTGGGTCAGAAGTTTACATACACTCAATTCGTATTTGGTAGCATTGCCTTTAAATTGTTTAACTAGGGTCAAATGTTTTGGTTAGCCTTCCACAAGCTTCCCACAAGTTAGGTGAATTTTGGCCCATTCCTCCTGACAGAGCTGGTGTAACTGAGTCAGGTTTGTAGGCCTCCTTGCTCGCACACGCTTTTTCAGTTCTGCCCACAAATTTTCTATAGGATTGAAGTCAGGGCTTTGTGATGGCCACTCCAATACCTTGACTTTGTTGTCCTTAAGCCATTTTGCCACAACTTTGGAAGTATGCTTGGGGTCCTTGTCCATTTGGAAGACCCATTTGCAACCAAGCTTTAACTTCCTGACTGATGTCTTGAGATGTTGCTTCAATATGTCCACATCATTTTCCTTCTTCGCGTTGCCATCTATTTTGTAACATGCAACAGTCCCTCCAGCAGCAAAGCACCACCACAACATGATGCTGCCACCCCTGTGCTTCACGTTTGGGATAGTGTTCTTCGGCTTGCAAGCCTCCCCCTTTTTCCTCCAAACATAACGATGGTCATTATGGCCAAACAGTTCCACTTTTGTTTCATCAGACCAGAGGACATTTTTCCAAAAAGTACAATCTTTGTGCCCATGTGCAAACCGTCGTCTGGCTTTTTTATGGTGGTTTTGGAGCAGTGGCTTCTTCCTTGCTGGGGTGCCTTTCAGGTTTTGTCGCCTAAGGACTCGTTTTACTGTGGATATAGATACAGTGCCTTGAACTTTGCGACCTTTTGCCACATTTCAGGCTTCAAACATAAAGATATAAAACTGTATTTGTTGTGAAGAATCAACAACAAGTGGGACACAATCATGAAGTGGAACGACATTTATTGGATATTTCAAACTTTTTTAACAAATCAAAAACTGAAAAATTGGGCGTGCAAAATTATTCAGCCCCTTAAGTTAATACTTTGTAGCGCCACCTTTTGCTGCGATTACAGCTGTAAGTCGCTTGGGGTATGTCTCTATCAGTTTTGCACATCGAGAGACTGAAATTTTTTCCCATTCCTCCTTGCAAAACAGCTCGAGCTCAGTGAGGTTGGATGGAGAGCATTTGTGAACAGCAGTTTTCAGTTCTTTCCACAGATTCTCGATTGGATTCAGGTCTGGACTTTGACTTGGCCATTCTAACCATTCTAACACCTGGATATGTTTATTTTTTTATACGACTGATTGTTGTCCTATGGACAGAGTCTCCCACCTCAGCTGTAGATCTCTGCAGTTCATCCAGAGTGATCATGGGCCTCTTGGCTGCATCTCTGATCAGTCTTCTCCTTGTATGAGCTGAAAGTTTAGAGGGACGGCCAGGTCTTGGTAGATTTGCAGTGGTCTGATACTCCTTCCATTTCAATATTATCGCTTGCATAGTGCTCCTTGGGATGTTTAAAGCTTGGGAAATCTTTTTGTATCCAAATCCGGCTTTAAACTTCTTCACAACAGTATCTCGGACCTGCCTGGTGTGTTCCTTGTTCTTCATGATGCTCTCTGTGCTTTTAACGGACCACTGAGACTATCACAGTGCAGGTGCATTTATACAGAGACTTGATTACACACAGGTGTATTGTATTTATCATCATTAATCATTTAGGTCAACATTGGATCATTCAGAGATCCTCACTGAACTTCTGGAGAGAGTTTGCAGAATATGTCTCCTTCCTAAGTGGTATGACGGCTGCATGGTCCCATTGTGTTTATTGTTTGTACAGATGAACGTGGTACCTTCAGGCTTTTGGAAATTGCTCCCAAGGATGAACCAGACTTGTGGAGGTCTACAATTGTTTTTCTGAGGTCTTGGCTGATTTCTTTTGATTTTCCCATGATGTCAAGCAAAGAGGCATGGAGTTTGACGGTAGGCCTTCAAATACATCCACAGGTACACCTCCAATTGACTCAAATGATGTCAATTGTCCTATCAGAAGCTTCTAATGCCATGGCATCATTTTCGGGAATTTTCCACTCTGTTTAAAGGCAAAGTCAACTTAATGTATGTAAACTTCTGACCCACTTCTGACCCACTGGAATTGTAATACAGTATTATAAGTGAAATAATCTGTCTGTAAACAATTGTTGGAAAAATTACTTGTGTCATGCAGAAAGTAGATGTCCTAACCGACTTGCCAAAACTATAGTCTGTTAACAAGAAATGTGTGGAGTGGTTGAAAAAATAGTTTTAATGACTCCAACCTAAGTGTATGTAAACTTCCGACTTCAATTGCACATACACATACCCATACACATACACACATATATATACAGTATATACATACATACATAGACATACATATAGACCCTTCTTTTTAGAATATACCTTTGTTATTCCTTAGGCTTCTACCTTCAGCTTATACATACTGTACACATTTTACAGACACAATCTATTTTACAATAGTTATATTTAGTTTGTTTTTAGTCCTGGCCTTCCTCTATTTCTGATGTCCATCCAGTTTGATTTCTATTTGTAACTGGGCTTTGTCACAAAGCTCTTGAACCTATATACATTTTACAGGCCCCGTATGTTTTACATTTGTTATGTTGTTGTTATTAGTCCCACCCTTCAACTCCATTCAACCCCTCCCATCTATCTCTTAACAACATTCATTTGGGATTTTTATTTGCCATATATTTTAGTGGGAGGTAGTGAACCTTTCTATTCTCATAGTTTCTACAGATTGTAAATTAAAGATAAACATTTTTGCTTAAACAATTATTATATTATTGATCGATTGACAAGGACTTTTCAAATCACCCAGTATTGCTATCTGCTGCGTTAGTTTTAGATAATGTTGCAATTCTTCAGCCATTCCTCGACCTCTGACCAAGAAATGACCTACATATGGACAATACCAAAATAAATGATCCAATGACTCTGCCTCCTCGCAGCAAAATCTGCAGAGCTGGGAAGATTGTATCCCCAATATATAACATTCTATTGGTTGCAAGAATTCTGTATAATAATTTAAATGAAAAACATTGAAGTTTTGAATCCGGTGTCGTTTTGGGTGTCAATTCATAAACCATGTGCCATAGAATCGGTACATCGAAATCTCTTCCCATAGAATCGGTACATCGAAAATCTCTTCCCAACAATATATATGGCACAGCTGTCAATTTTCTGGTCCTTAAATGAAGCTGATGTATATTTTTTATTTATCACAATTTTCTTTAAACATTTTTGGTCTTTAATGCAGGGCTGACAGACAACTTGCCTCTTCCATTTTTGCTGTAATGCTGCAATTAGTTGATTGTAATTCTGGATAGAGCAGACATTTCCATATGTCTGTGTTAGCTGCATATGTGACATAACTCCACCAGTCCTATTTATGAAATAATTTACAAAGATTATACCTTTTTTAAACATTTTATAGGAAAATATTTTTTTATCAATTAGTTTATTTGAGTTTAACCACAATATTTGTTGCATTATTGTTCTGTATTTTCAGGTGGATTAAACTGAAATTGCAACCAACTTTCTAAGGCTTGTTAAAAACATTATGATATTTTGGAGATTATTTCATTTTCAGATAACCGAAAGTGAGCAGTTGTAATCTGAATAAAGGGAAATAGGCCATTTGTCACGCCCTGACCTTAGAGAGCCTGTTTATTTCGCTATTTGGTTAGATCAGGGTGTGATTTGGGTGGACATTCTAGTTTTCTATTTCTTTGTTGGCTGGGTATGGTTCCCAATCAGAGGCAGCTGTCTATCGTTGTCTCTGATTGGGAATCATACTTAGGCAGCCTGTTTTCCACCTGAGTTTGTGGGATCAGTTTTTTTTTTGTGTTTTGTTTTTTTGCTGCACAGTCGCTGTCTGGCCCTCCAGAACTTTACGTTTATTTATATTTTGTCAGTGGTTCATGATTAAATTATCATGAACACTATCCACACTGAGCTTTGGTCTCACTCATTCAACGACGGACGTAACACCATTCTTGAACATGGGGTGAGACATGCATACTTATTTACTAGAGAACCATTTTGGATTTAAGTAAATTTTCTATGACTGATGCCTTTAGTGAGGTTTCATATTTAATAATTTCTGCCCTCTGAATTCATATTCATTATACAAAAAGGCCCTTTTAATTTTGTCTAGCTTGCACTTCCAAATGAAATTGAATGTGTAGACAAAACCATAAACAAAAACTGATATGACAAAATAGTTCATCAGGGCGATTATTCCACAAATAGACAGGTATTTTCCTTTCCACGGTAGCGAGATCTTGTCTTTTTTGCTAACTTTCTACAAAAATGTATTGGAGTGAGATCATATCTGTCTTTTGGGATATGTATACTGAGTCTGTCGACATCCCGTCAGACAATTTTATTGGTAAACTACACGTAATGTAAGTTGCTTTTTTTTTGTCATCCAATACTGTTTTAATCCAGAGATTAGAAAAAGTATCTAGATCCTCTGAGGCTGTGGAGGGATTCTAATTGTGGTTTGAAAATAAATCATGAATGTACAATGACAACAGCTAACATTTTTGCAATAATAAATAGATATACCGATAGTGGACAACCTTGTTTTACTCCTTGACAGTTTAAAATGTTCTGAGATGTTGCCATTATTTACTATTTTACACACTGACGTGTAAAGACACCTCCAATTTTTAATGGACTGTATCTTTATTTAAACTTTATTTAGACCTTTTTGTTGTGTGTCTGATAATCTACCGTTAAAACATGCTAATAATGGTCCTCTGAGTATATAAAAAAGAAAGTTTGGTATACTTCCACTGGTATGCCATCCAGCCCTGGACTTTTCCCGGACGTAAAGGCTTTAATTGCATCTAGAGGTTCCTGTGTAATTTGGCCTCCACACATTCCTGTACAGATGTTAATTTTACATTATTAATAGGAAAAAATCTATTCAATTAGCTTTGGTTAGTGGAGATGGAGGAGACTGAAAATAAAACATTCTTAAAGTGCTTTACTTCCTCTTTCAAAATATTGTTTGGTGAATCATGAGTGACTTCATTTGTGACAAGTTTCAGTAAAAAAAATGTTGGTAGCATTTCTATGTTGAAGATTGAAAAATTATTTGATGCATTTTTTCATTTACATACATTTTACATTTAAGTCATTTAGCAGACGCTCATATCCAGAGCGACTTACAAATTGGTGCATTCACCTTATGACATCCAGAGAAGGATTACTTTATCCTATCCTAGGTATTCCTTAAAGAGGTGGGGTTTCAGAGGGGGGTGAGAAGGATTACTTATCCTATCCTAGGTGCATCTAAATCTTTTTCCTAGGTATTCCTTAAAGAGGTGGGGTTTCAGAGGGGGGTGAGAAGGATTATCCTTATCCTATCCTAGGTATTCCTTAAAGAGGTGGGGTTTCAGAGGGGGGGTGAGAAGGTTATCCTATCCTAGGTATTCCTTAAAGAGGTGGGGTTTCAGAGGGGGGTGAGAAGGATTACTTATCCTATCCTAGGTATTCCTTAAAGAGGTGGGGTTTCAGGGGGGGGTGAGAAGGATTACTTATCCTATCCTAGGTTTCCCCATATTCCATCCAGTTCATTTTTATTGTTATAGTATATTACACTGGGTCTTTCTTGAATAAGTTCCTCCATTTCTTTTAGTTTTTCCTCTAACTTACTCTGAGCCTCTGGTACAATTTTTTTTTATTGCTATCTATATGTACTGTTAGTCCTTCAATTTCCTTTGTTAATATGGACTCTATTGACCTAAATTGCTTTTGTTTTATAGATGCACCAGAATCTTAATTTAAAAGGCTTCATTTAAAAAGCTTTGAGATGCACTGCCTGCGATGGAACGGAATTAAATTATGTAAAAAGTGAGTTGTGGTTGAAGGATGGGAATAAACAAGGTGCACTAATGTTTAATTCATACGGGTACCAAATCTCCTGCATTAAACATGGTTTTCTACAGAGTACGTAATCTATTCAGCATTTTATTGTTTTGCCTTTAAGACATAGTTTCATTGTGGCAGCAATTATTGTAATTGCAATTACATGTTTTTATGATTTCATTTAGGTATTTCCTCAAGCAGTAAACTAGCAGAGTTAATCATTTAAAACCATGTAATGTAGTTCTTACTTTTCCATATGAAATGTGCTTTGTTGAATACTAACATTATGCATATAAAATTGAGTGATGTTGAATAATATTGCTGAATATGGATTTTATAAATCCTTATTAATCTAAACCTTTGGGAGTTTTGTGTCTGAGTTTTTACCAAACGGTGATCCCAGCTAGTCTTGCCGTCTGTGGCGTCAAGCCACTCTATGAGCCCAATGCATGCTGGTCTGCACAGCATGTGACATTACTTTAGAATGCAGGGCAGCGCACTCCACGGCCCCCACGCATGAAACACACACACACACACAGTTGACAGCTCATTCATTTTACACTCCATAAAAGCGTGAAGAGCGTTACATCAATAAACTAACAAGGTCACTTTATACCGAGACCGGTGCAATAAAAACCAGCACACATAAACAAACAAGTTAATCAACATAATGAGATTGTGGACTTGGGTGGTGCAACTGCACTCTGCTTAACTAAGGTCCGTTGAGTGCACATTGTATGTGTACATTGTCTTACTGTATATGGAAATCTGTGATGACATGAGACCTGAGAACTTGTTTTAGCACCCGTGCCAAGGCTTAAGTTTAGTTCGATAACACAGATTTGTGGCGTGCAGGGGACCCAGGTTTGAAACCCAGATGGTCACACAAATATATTGACTGAACTGCGTAACCGTAGTTACCAAAACAAACCAATAACGTAATGCCAGACCAGTCAGACAAGGAGGGGGATTTTTGATAGCCTTTAAAAGACATTGCTCTCCCTGTGATCAAATCCTAGGGTAGGAAACAAAGTAATGGAACACAGTTCCTGGTTGGAGGTCATGTGTCTAGGTCTCTGTATCCTGTTTCAATGGCCTCTGTTCCTGATAAAGGTTGAGTAAATCGTCCTACAAGATGCTATCTAGAACCTAAAATGGTTCTTCGGCTGTCCCAATAGAATAACTCTTTTTGGTTCCTGGTAGAACCCTTTACACAGAGGGTTCTACATGGAACCCAAAATAGTTCTACTTGGAACCAAATTGAATGTGACACCTGACTCCACCTGTACATGTCACAAAGAAAGATGACAATGATGAAGCTGGAGAGCGGTTGAAAGACAAGAATCCTAATTATATGGGTGAGAGCAGAGCCCAAATCCTCTGGCTCAGGACAAGGTCCAGAGTAGGAGTACACACACATATGCACACACACCATTAGCAGCCATGCAGTGGCCAACAAGGTGATTTCAAAGCATGAACTATCCTCCATTACACAGAGCCAATAACCTGCTGGAGAAAAGGCCAATGCACATGAGACATGCGGACAGGAGACAAAATAATATTACACTGAAAAACATTCTCAGAGAGAAAAAGATATCTGACATCAGTTTTCTCCTCTCCACCCCCTGTCGATGGGTCTTTCTGTCTGGGCGGTGATTTGAACCCTGGGCTGAAAGACTTGGTGCTCTAATGAGTCTTAACGCTGGGGAACGATTAAGAGCACACACGCATGCACACACAAGCACAGCCACAGAGCTGAAGGACACACACACACAGGTTGGAAGGACAGACACATTCACACACTTTGGAAGAGGGACTTTACAGTTGCATTTCTGATCTGGTCTGTTTTGGAATTCCACTGCTGCATTAGTGCTGATTTTAAACGTGCAATTTAAACGTGCAATTTCAGACTGTTACTCTGTGTTGCGGCAGTTTTGCATGCAGGCTTCTCCAGCATATTTTTTTATAGAAGCAAACTACTCCCATGGATGTCAAATTGAGCTTGTAAGTGATAAACATTGAATTTGAACGCACATTAAATGGGGTGACATTTCTGTCACATAACTCAGTTTATATTTAGTGTGTGTGTACAGTGTACATCCTTGAAGCACCGAGAGGTGAGAGGGAGAAGGAGAGAGCAGAGTGAGAGAGTAATGAGAGAGAGAACGACAGAAAAAAAGAGGGAGAGACCGAGAAGAAGAGCCAACTACAGTTCCAAACATTTCAGCCGTTTCGTGCCTTCTCAGGTCCATCTGAAATCCCACACATCTGTTTGTCTAAGAGGAGCTCACCGCTCTAGGTCATCACTACCAACTCAATCTCAGATTCATACTCCATATTGATCTAATTTTGACAGCAGAAAGCTATGAAGACCAACTCCTCCTGAGGTTTTCTTGTTAAATTTCACATCAACGCTGTACAGACCGTGGGTCTGCATGACTGGGTTATAAGTTATGTGTTGGATCAATGCTGGAAAATTCATGTACTCTTTCATATCAAACATGATATTAGTCCTGGACAATTTGACCATTATAACTGATTACCATTGGAATACCTTGATTCTTTCTGATCACGGAATGATGTTGATTATATATATATATATATTTTTTTTTAACACAACAAATACAAAAAAACAGAAGTATAGAAACAAGAGTACATAAACCTAACAGACAGGGGTGTTACATATCAAGATTACTTTTCTATTTGTTAAATACTTTTAGGGTGCGTATTGCTTTTTTGTTTTTACATTTACTGATTATTTCAAAATAATATATAAATTCTATCTTAAATAATGTGAAGAGGGGTTTGTGCTCTGCCCACCTCATTTTATGGACAAAGAATCTTCCATGAGAGATAAACAAATGAACAATGAAAGTTGGGGTCCATATCATTTGATTCAAAATAAAACATAATATCAGAGTCTTTCAAATGAACATTAATAGTTGTTTATATTACACCAAAATCTTCTGACATAAGAACAGTCCCAAAATAAATGGTCAAGAGTTTCTGGGTCACAACCACAAAATACACATTTGTTATCAATAGCTATTTTAAATCTGTATAATAAAGGTCTTTACAGGGTCGATTCTATGAATGATTTTGTATGATACTTCTTTCACCTTATTAGATATAAAATATTTACTAGACAATAACGGAACTTTGTTCCAGTTCACTTGTCCTAGGGCTGCATTCCAGTACATTAGCAGAGGGAATAGTAACATATTGACATCGTTTCCTTATATACATGTTATTACATTTGTAGTTTAAAATGTCAATTCCTTCTAATTGTATTGAGGCTACAAAATCCTCAACAGTTGCACTTGGAGTATTGTTATATTCCCCTAAAAGAAGAATAGTACCTTTAGGGACAGCTCTAACAACAAGTTGATACTCCTCAGGAGTGAATGTAACATTGTGTGTTCTAATAAGTTCTGGATAATCATATAGTTGTCCATCATTATTCAATAATTGTTTAACCCAAATAATACTGTTGTCAAACCAGTTCTGGAAAATAAAGACTTGTTTTGTATTTTATGCCTTTATTATTCCAGATTGTATACCTATGTGGGGAAAAATTGTGTTTGTACATGAGGTTCAAAGTTAGAAGTACTTGTTTATGAAAGTTTGCAAGTTTAATAGGGATTTTACCCAAATCAACGTTCCATTTTAGTAATAATTCTTATTATTACTTACATGCTGTTTAAGAATACAACAGTAGCCATGGCAACCAAAAACATCCATCTTTCAAGGACTGTGTCGAAACCAGAGCCATATTGTATTCTCTGTTGCTGTCCCCATTGCCCTACGTCAGACAGCACAATGGCCATCTGCACTGACCTGGCAGAGTGTTTCATGTTAAAATGACGCCATCAAATGAAAGATAATGTTGCTGGCCCTAGAAGGAATCTGAAGAATATAGGTGTGCCTCGGCACTGAACAAATATTCCCAGAGGCATGTCTGTAACGCTATAAAAGGCAATAGATGAGGGTGTCAATTTGGTCATGTTTGCTAGTGCTAGGAGTTTCAGCATTCCATAGATGACATCTATGTTTGTTTTCCTTTGTTATCTTTAAGGAACCACCCATTATAGATACAGTACTAGGCCTACATGTGAGTATCAGAGAGAGCTACTTGCTACGAATGGCGGCAAAACGTTAGGGAATAGAAGATCCACTATTGTGGACTAACAGTTGAAAGTTATCTGAGGCTGGCTTAATTCCATAAAGCAGAAAGACAGATTCTCCTCCTTGAGCTGTGGGTAACGAGCCCAGATGTTGGATTTTTCCATCCACCTTGACCTTTTAGTGAATATGGTATAGCAGCACATCAGACTGCCATTTACTCTCTGTGCTGCTGAAATATTTAAACGCAGGAGAAACCAACGCTGCTCTAAGTGCTGCAACGCCACAGATTCCCCCTTCTTCCTCTCTTCCTTCTCTGAACACAATACAACAGTCACACAGCCACAGCAGGTTGATGGATGACAGTTCAGCTCAGCACTCACCATCTCACTGTTTCTATTTTGATCTGAGCCATAAATGAAACATGGCTATGGGGAAACAACACTGCTTTGACACTGACAAAAATAGTACATATTTTCATGCTTCAAACACCTAATTCTCAGTACTCGAGGTAGGATCTAGGATCAGGTGGTAGGATAGCCCTAGTACCAATCCTAACCCTAACCAGTAAAAAAGTAGGTCTTGGACAAGTAAGCTTTGTTTGAGCCAGAACAGCCCATAGGGCAGGAGCCTATCTCCTGTTTCTTTAGCGTGAGTCAGCTTGATGTACAAGCACCCCCCCCCCCTAGACACAACTCCGATCTGTCGCAGGGCCTTACCCCCAATCCATCTCCTTAACGCTGAGAGCCTTTGGTATAACTTGGCCGGGCATCAAACCCCCAACCTTAGGGCGGACACTCTAACCACAAGGCCACTAAGTTGGTACCTTAACCTTTAAGGGGTGATATATACGATCTGACACTTGACCAGAGGTTGGGGCAACTTCAACCTCTTCTACCTACTTCTCAGTATGCCTGAACTCATATCTCTTCCCACCTCAGCCAATAAAAAGAGAGGGGGAAAGAGAGGGAGGGAGAAAGAGACGAAAAACAGATGGATGGTGATGGATGGTCCTAACATTCCTCGGAGCACCCTGACTGACCGGAATTCCACCGGTCTGTATATGAGTCAGAGTGGAATTTTCCTGACGTTGGTCTGCTCTAGGTCGAGGGAACCACTGAGCCACCTGTGTTCGTCTGTCTAATTATCTCAAAATGAAGGGAAGGAGACAAGGAAACCCACATGACAAATTACTACAGTTTACGACAGAATACTACAGCATTTATCTATAGAATTCTGTAGTAAACTGTATTATACTGTAAAATACTACACACTATAGCATCCCTCAATCTTGTGCAATACTTACTGTAGAATTGTGTAGTATTTTTATTTATTGTTTATTTAACCAGGTAGGCCAGTTGAGAACAAGTTCTCATTTACAACTGCGACCTGGTCAAGATAAAGCAAAGCAGTGCGACAAAAGCAAAACACAGTTACACATGGAATAAACAAATGTACAGTCAATAACACAATATAAAAAGTATATGTACAGTGTGTGCAAATGTCGTAAGATTAGGGAGGTAAGGCAATAAATAGGCCATAGTGGTGAAATAATTACAATTTAGCAAAAACACTGGAGTGATAGATGTGCAGATGATGATGTGCAAGTAGAGATACTGGGGTGCAAAAGAGAAAAAATAATATTGATAACAATATGGGGATGAGGTAGTTGGGTGTGCTATTTACAGATGAACTGTGTACAGGTACAATGATCGGTAAGCCGCTCTGACAGCTGATGCTTAAAGTTAGAGAGTGAGATATAAGTCTCCAGCTTCAGTGATTTTTGCAATTAAATCCAGTCATTGGCTGCAGAGAACTGTAAGGAAAGGTGGCCAATAGGTGTTTGCTTTGGGGATCACCAGTGAAATAGACCTGCTGGAGCGCATGCTACGGGTGGGTGTTGCTATGGTGACCAGTGAGCTGAGATAAGGCGGGGCTTTACCTAGCAAAGACTTGTAGAGGGCCAGCCAACGAGAGCATACAGGTTGCAGTGGTGAGTATTATATGGGGCTTTGGTGACAAAACGGATGGCACTGTGATAGACTACACCCAATTTGCTGAGTAGTGTGTTGGAGGCTATTTTGTAAATGACATCGCTGAAGTCAAGGATCGGTAGGATGGTCAGTTTTACGGGGGTATGTTTAGCAGCATGAGTAAAGGAGGCGTTGTTGTGAAATAGGAAGCCAATTCTAAATGTCATTTCTGATTGGAGATGCTTAATGTGAGTATGGAAGGAGAGTTTACAGTCTAAACAGACACCTAGGTATTTGTAGTTGTTCACATATTCTAAGTCAGAACCGTCCAGAGTAGTGATGCTAGTCGGGCATGCGGGTGAGGGCAGCATTCAGTTGAAGAGCATGCATTTAGTTTTAATAGCTTTTAAAAGCAGTTGGAGGCCACGGAAGGAGTGTTGTATGGCAGTGAACCTCGTTGGGAGGTTTGTTAACACAGTGTCCAAAAAAGGGCCAGATGTATACAAAATAGTGTCATCTGCGTAGAGGTGGATCAGAGAATCACCAGCAAGAGCGACATCATTGATATATACACAGAAAAGAGTCGGCCCGAGAACTGCACCCTGTGGCACACCCATAGAGACTGCCAGAGGTCCGGAGAACAGGCCCTCTGATTTAACACACTGAACTCTATCTGAGAAGTAGTTGGTGAACCAGGTGAGGCATTCATTTGAGAAACCAAGGCTATTGAGTCTGACGATAAGAATGTGGTGACTGACAGAGTCGAAAGCCAGGTCGATGAAGACGGCTGCACATTACTGTCTTTTATCGATGGCGGTTATGATATCGTTTAGGACCAAGAGGGTGTCTGAGGTGCATCCATGACCAGCTCGGAAACCAGATTGCAGAGTGGAGAAGGTACGGTTGGTGATATGTTTGTTAGCTTGGCTTTTGAAGATTTTAGAAAGCCCGGGCAGGATGGATATGGGTCTATAACAGTTTGGGTCTAGAGTGTCTCCCCCTTTGAAGAGGGGGATGACCAAACTTTGGGGATCTCAGACGATACGAAAGAGAGGTTGAACAGGCTAGTAATAGGGGTTGCAACCATTTTGGCACATCATTTTAGAAAGAGAGGGTCGGGGGGTGCAGAGCTGTTGGCCAGGGTAGGGGTAGCCAGGTGGAAAGCATGGCCAGCCGTAGAAAAATGCTTATTGAAATTCTCGATTATCGTAGATTTATCAGCAGTGACAGTGTTTCCTAGCCTCAGTGCAGTGGGTAGCTGGGAGGAGGTGCTCTTATTCTCCATGGACGTTACAGTGTCCCAAACATTTTAGAATTAGTGCTACAAGATGCAAATTTCTGTTTGAAAAAGCTAGCCTTTGCTTTTCTAACTGCCTGTGTATATTGGTTCCTGACTTCCCTGAAAAGTTGCATATCACGGGGGCTATTCGATGCTAATGCAGTACGCCATAGGATGTTTTTGTGCTGGTCAAGGGCAGTCAAGTCTGGGGTTAACCAAGGGCTATATTTGTTCTTAGTTCTACATTTTTAAAATGGGGCATTCTTATTTAAGATGGTGAGGAAAGCACTTTTAAAGAGCATCCAGACATCCTCTACTGACGGGATGAGGTCAATATCCTTCCAGGATACCCGGGCCAGGTCGATTAGAATGGCCTGCACGCAGAAGTGTTTAAGGGAGCTGTTGACAGTGATGAGTGGTGGTCGTTTGACCGCGGACCCATTACGGATGCAGGCAATGAGGCAGTGATTGCTGAGATCCTGGTTGAAGACAGCAGAGGTGTATTTAGAGGGCAATTTGGTCAGGATGATATCTATGAGGTTGCCCATGGTTATGGTTTTAGGATTGTACCTGGTAGGTTCCTTGATAATTTGTGTGAGATTGAGGGCATCTAGCTTAGATTGTAGGACGGCCGGGGTGTTAAGCATATCCCAGTTTAGGTCACCAACAGTTTGAACTCTGAAGATAGATGGGGGGCAATCAATTCACATATGGTGTCCAGGGCACAGCTGGGGGCTGGGGGAGGGGGTCTAAGACAAGTGGTAATGGTTAGAGACTTATTTCTGGAAATGTGGATTTTTAACAATAGAAGCTCAAATTGTTTGGGCACGGACCTTGATAGTATGACAGAACTATCTCTGCAGTAGATTGCAACTCCGCCCCCTTTGGCAGTTCTATCTTGTCGGAAAATGTTGTACTTGGGGATGGAAATTTCAGAATTTTTGGTGGCCTCCCTAAGCCAGGATATTAACACGGCTAGGACATCAGGGTTGGCGACGTGTGCTAAAGCAGTGAATAAAACAAACTTAGGGTAGAGGCTTCTGATATTAACATGCATGAAACCATGGCTTTTACGGTTATAGAAGTCAACAAATAAGAGCACCTTGGGAATAGGTGTGGTGCTGGGGACAACAGGGCCTGGGTTAACCTGGGTTAACCTACATCACCAGAGGAACAGAGGAGTAGTAGGATAAGGGTACGGCTAAAGGCTATAAGAACTGGTCGTCTGGTGCCTTAGGGACAGAGTATAAAAGGAGCAGATTTCTGGGTGTGGTAGAATAGATTCAGGGCATAATGTACAGACAAGGATATGGTAGGATGTGAGTACAGTGGAGGTAAACCTAGGCATTGAGTGATGATGAGAGAGGTTACGTCTCTGGAGGCACCAGTTAAGCCAGGTGAGGTCTCCGCATGTGTGGAGGGTGCAACAAAAGAGCTATCTAAGGCATTTAGGGCAGGGCTGGGGGCTCTATAGTGAAATCAAACAATAACAGCTAACCTAAACAGCAGTAGACAAGGCATATTGACATTAGGGAGAGGCATGAGTAGCCGAATGATCATAGGGTCTAATGAGTAGCAATAGGTGAGTCAGGGTGCCGTTTGGTAGTCGCTACTGCGCTAGGCGAGCTGGAGACACGGAGATTCAGAAAGCTAGCGGGCCGTGGCCAGCAGATGGATCTTTGGCGATGTCGTAACGGAAAATCCTGTTGAATACTGTAGAATGCTATTGTAAATACTAGAGTATCATCCCCCCACCCCCAAAAAAGCACTGTAGTAAATTCTGCACTAATGTCTGCAAAACCACTACAGTCCTCAAACACTTTTTAACTATAGTAAATACGACAGTATTTCATTTGCCTATACCCTGCCCATTCCCCTCCCCCATATCCCAATTTGTGCCACCCATAAGTGACAAACCTACATGCCAAGTATAGACCGTATAATGTGTTAAAGCAACACTAAACATAAAATATGTAGGGGGTCTGGTTCCTGTTTTATCAGTCTCCCTATACTCTACATCACTGAACTATTGCAGTTAGCAGTTAGCAGTTAGCCTGCGCTTTGAGTGGCCAAAACAAACAAAGCCTTAATGCAGAGGCAAGGAGAAACGCACGCATACACATACACTGGCAAGGAGATTTGAGGGGAGACTGCCTGGGTATCCTATTATTAGAGCTAAGGCTGAATGGTTGGAAAGAGAGAGAGAGGGAGAGGAGAGGGAGGGAGATACTGCGGCTGCAGGGAATCACTCAGATTAAATTACACAGCAGACTAAGAACATCAAATACAAGAGAAAGTTTCAGATGCCTGGGGAGAGGGATAGACTCTGGTATGGAAAGAGAGAAGGGCAGAGGGAGAGAGAGTGGTGGGGAAGAGGATGAGCAGAGGCATAGTCCTCTAAATAGACTGTGGAGAGATGAAGAGAGGACTACAGCAGACTGAAAACTGTAAACAAACCCCTTTTCAATATCCCCTCTCCCTCCTCCCTTTCTCCCTCCCCTCCCTCTCTCCTTCTTTTCCACACATCAAATAAAATAAAATTGTATTGGTTGCATGCGCAGATTACAACAGGCGTAGACTTTACAGTGAAATGCTCACTCCCAACAGCCCAATCCCAACAGCGCCGAGCTAAAAAGACAAATATTTGCTAAATAAAAAAAGACAATAAAAACAACAACAAGCCTATATACAAGGACTACCTGTACCGAGTCAATATGCAGGAGGGGTAAGAGGTAGTTGAGGTAATTGAGGTAAGTATGTACATGTGGGTAGGGGTAAAAGTGACTAGGCAATCAGAAAATAATAAGGGCCGTCTTGTTTGACAGATACTACAGTGGAAGGCCAGATAATGCCTATTCAGGACATTTAACTGTAGCCTAGGGACAATCAACTGTTCACATTTTGACTAACCAGATGGCTATTTTTTTCTCTGTGACTTACCTGGCTGGCTAGCTATCTGATAGTTAGCTGATAACTACTTTATTGAAGGAATATGTACTTACTATGAGTGATTCATGCTGTTGTCCTACCTAGCTTTAAGATGAATGCACTAACTGTAAGTCGCTCTGGATAAGTGTCTGCTAAATGACTAAAATGTAAATGAGTGCACCTTTTGGTTTTGGTTTTATTTGAATCAGCTGTGTAGGGCAAAAACGAGGGGGGTGACATGGCTGGCATAGCGGACCCACCCAAGGTCTCAGAAAGGACACTCACAGGGGTCAGGGTTCCGGTCTGGAAGCACACTTTCCACTGTGCTCAGAGGACACTTTCAGTACTGTAGTTTAGCTGAAGCGGAGCCAAAAAGGACAATTCTCATAGAGAAGTCAAATTTTGAAATTCCTAAAAAAGGCACTTTCATTATCACCTTTGTCAACCTGGAGTCAGGGGGAAACGTTTCGTGTGGTATGTATTAATTTGTGGATATCCATCATCCATTTTGTATGATACTGTATGTCACATATTACAATTCATATGATATGAATTTGAAAAAAGTATGATATGTTACGAATTCCAATTTGCTGTGGCTAACGTTAGCTAGGTGGCTTGGTGGCTAATGTTAATGTTAGCTACAGTAGGTGGCTAACGTTAGCTAGGCTAGGGGTTAGAGTTATGGGTTAATGTTAGGGTTAAGATTAGGGGAAGGGTTAGCTAACGTAGTTGCAGATTACCTAAAAAGTAGTAAGTAGTTGCTAAAGTTGTCCGTGATGAGATTCAAACACACAACCTTTGGATTGCTAGATGTTCGCTGTATACGCCTAACCATCCAAACCGAACAACCACCCTACTTTTAAATAACCAACTCATCATCAAGCTTTGATTATTTCAATCAGCTGTGTAGTGCTAGGGTACTAAAGATATCTATAGAATTTTTCCAGCAATTGTCTTCGAGGCCAATATTTTTCCGATCACTCACAGCCGAAGCTATTAAAATGTTATATTCATCCAATGTCTGCCATGCTTCTGGATGGCGTGATGACGTCCGCACTGCTCGTGCTTGCTCCAGTTCACAGGCATAATCAGCTTTGTAAAAGAGAAGGCAGTGACCACGAAACGGTGTATACGAACCTGAGTAGATTACGTTGAAAACAGGCGCCCATCTTGGAGGCAGTCTCCAGTTATGTTGTACTTCACAATAGACATCCATTTGTTAAGTAGAATCTGGTCCTGAGTGATATGAAAGTGCATGGAGAATGTTTCCTAGCTACAGTACTTGCATACAGATAGTCCCTCACAAGGGAGGGAGGGAGGGAAGGAAGGAAGGAGGGAGAGCAGAGCGAGAGAGGGATGCACCGAGGGAGAGAGAGGGATGGAATGAGGGAGAGAAAGGATTCTCCTCTGATGGTGACGCAGAAGAGCCTGTACATTCTATATTTAAACCTATTGATGTGTGCAAAGACACCCATTCGTTACCATAACCTTCAGCTATGTACAGTATGCAAACCAAAACAAACAGAGAGAGGGAGAGATGGAGAGAGGGGGGATGGAGGATGAGAGAGAGACAGAGAACGAAATAAATAAAAAGGGAGAGAGTGAGAATGGGATAGAGAGAGAGCGAGTCAGAGAGGGAGACAGTACAGTCCGCTGTGGTAGAACATATTTAGTGTTCAACTCAGCTCTTCCTGAGCTCGAGTCATCGTGAAATATGGATTATTGTTCAATTTTGCTGGGCTGTGGTGCTTTTAAAAGTTGAATGACTGTCTGGTGTGGAATAAGAACAGGTTCTGAGAGGATGATCTACAGTGAAATGACTTGGCAACACTTGAAAGCAGAAAAAGGAGTGAGGTTCAATCTCAGCCAAACACGGTTTTATTAAGAGCCTCGGCTATGGATTTATTTAACATTCAATACCACTGGAGTATTTTTCTCTCATCTTTCGTTTTCCAATAAACTGTGTAATGTTTAATGAAAGATGTTTGGTGATGGCACGCACGTGCCATATGATATCTTTGGACTGTAAGCCACTTTACATGTAATTGGTCAATGGTCACGCTGCAATGGCCAAACGCAATAATCCAGGAACTTGCTAAACTTGCATCTTGCTCTTCTCATTCACAAAGTCAAGCCAACACAGTCACAACAAAGGCCAGATACACAATACTGTGTTCTCTCTATGGTCTGCGATTACATTACGTTCCAGTCCATGGAACTGTCTCTACTATCATCTATCAAGGTTGAGAAGCAGGAGATACAGTGCCTTGCGAAAGTATTCGGCCCCCTTGAACTTTGCGACCTTTTGCCACATTTCAGGCTTCAAACATAAAGATATAAAACTGTATTTTTTTGTGAAGAATCAACAACAAGTGGGACACAATCATGAAGTGGAACGACATTTATTGGATATTTCAAACTTTTTTAACAAATCAAAAACTGAAATTGGGCGTGCAAAATTATTCAGCCCCTTTACTTTCAGTGCAGCAAACTCTCTCCAGAAGTTCAGTGAGGATCTCTGAATGATCCAATGTTGACCTAAATGACTAATGATGATAAATACAATCCACCTGTGTGTAATCAAGTCTCTGTATAAATGCACCTGCACTGTGATAGTCTCAGAGGTCCGTTAAAAGCGCAGAGAGCATCATGAAGAACAAGGAACACACCAGGCAGGTCCGAGATACTGTTGTGAAGAAGTTTAAAGCCGGATTTGGATACAAAAAGATTTCCCAAGCTTTAAACATCCCAAGGAGCACTGTGCAAGCGATAATATTGAAATGGAAGGAGTATCAGACCACTGCAAATCTACCAAGACCTGGCCGTCCCTCTAAACTTTCAGCTCATACAAGGAGAAGACTGATCAGAGATGCAGCCAAGAGGCCCATGATCACTCTGGATGAACTGCAGAGATCTACAGCTGAGGTGGGAGACTCTGTCCATAGGACAACAATCAGTCGTATATTGCACAAATCTGGCCTTTATGGAAGAGTGGCAAGAAGAAAGCCATAAAAAGTGTTGTTTAAAGTTTGCCACAAGCCACCTGGGAGACACACCAAACATGTGGAAGAAGGTGCTCTGGTCAGATGAAACCAAAATTGAACTTTTTGGCAACAATGCAAAACGTCATGTTTGGCGTAAAAGCAACACAGCTCATCACCCTGAACACACCATCCCCACTGTCAAACATTGTGGTGGCAGCATCATGGTTTGGGCCTGATTTTCTTCAGCAGGGACAGGGAAGATGGTTAAAATTGATGGGAAGATACAGGAGCCAAATACAGGACCATTCTGGAAGAAAAGCTGATGGAGTCTGCAAAAGACCTAGGACTGGGACGGAGATTTGTCTTCCAACAAGACAATGATCCAAAACATAAAGCAAAATCTACAATGGAATGGTTCAAAAATAAACATATCCAGGTGTTAGAATGGCCAAGTCAAAATCCAGACCTGAATCCAATCGAGAATCTGTGGAAAGAACTGAAAACTGCTGTTCACAAATGCTCTCCATCCAACCTCACTGAGCTCGAGCTGTTTTGCAAGGAGGAATGGGAAAACATTTCAGTCTCTCGATGTGCAAAACTGATAGAGACATACCCCAAGCGACTTACAGCTGTAATCGCAGCAAAAGGTGGCGCTACAAAGTATTAACTTAAGGGGGCTGAATAATTTTGCACGCCCAATTTTTCAGTTTTTGGTTTGTTAAAAAAGTTTGAAATATCCAATAAATGTTGTTCCACTTCATGATTGTGTCCCACTTGTTGTTGATTCTTTACAAAAAAATACAGTTTTATATCTTTATGTTTGAAGCCTGAAATGTGGCAAAAGGTCGCAAAGTTCAAGGGGGCCGAATACTTTCGCAAGGCACTTTATATACAAAAATAGAATCGACTGTGCTATCTCTGCCATTTTCAATAACCCAACACTAGTTCACAAGAGGTTGAGGAACAGGTTGCATTTTATGCATCGTGGAACACTTATATTACATCTACAGTGCATTCGGAAAGTATTGAGACCCCTTGACTTTTTTCCACATTTTGTTACGTGACAGCCTTATTCTAAAACAGATCAAATAAATAATGTTCCTCATCAATCTACACACAACACCCCGTAATGACGAACAGGTTTTTAGAAAGGACTCTCAAACCATGAGAAGCAAGATTCTCTGGTCTGATGAAACCAAGATTGAACTCTTTGGACTGAATGCCAAGCGTCACGTCTGGAGGAAACCTGCCACCATTCCTACGGTGAAGCATGGTGGTGGCAGCATCATGCTGTGGGGATGTTTTTCAGCAGCAGGGACTGGGAGACAATTCAGGATCGAGGGAAAGATGAACGGTGCAAAGTACAGAGATCCTTGATGAAAACCTGCTCCAGAGTGCCCAGGATCTCAGACTGGGACGAAGGTTCACCTTCCAACAGGACAATGACCTTAAGCACACAGCCAAGGAAACGCAGGAGTGGCTTCAGGACAAGTCTCTGAATGTCCTTGAGTGGCCCAACCAGAGCCTGTGCTTGAACCTGATCAAACATCTCTAGAGAGACCTGAAAATAGCTGTGCAGCAATGCTCCCCATCCAACCTGACAGAGGGGTATAAACTCCCCAAATACAGGTGTGCCAAGCTTGGGGCGTCATACCCAAGAAGACTTGAGGCTGTAATCACTGCCAAAGGTGCTTCCAAAAAGTACTGAATAAAGGGTCTGAATACTTATGTGAATGTGATATTTCAGTTTTTTGTTTTTGCTGTGTCATCGTGGGGTATTGTGTGTAGATCAATGAGGGGAAAAACGATTTCATTTATTTTAGTGTAAGGCTGTAACGTAATAAAATGTGGAAAAGGTCAAGGGGTCTAAATACTTTAGGAATGCACTGTATATTAAATGAGAGGTATCTTTCGTGAAAATACACTGTGGCCTGGACTAGATGGGGCCCCAGCAAGGCAACATCACACACCCTGGGAGACGACCAGCTGGTGGGACACAGGACCATCTGTGGCTCTATTTACTCAAGTGCGTGTGTGTCACGTTCATACAGTTCTGTACTAGTTTTGCAAATGTGGACAAACATGGACACAGGCACACACACACACACACACACACACACACAAACATGCTCAGTGAATGCCACAAAATGTAATCTCAATCCTCCACAGAGCCCTCTCACAAGTGGGCTTTACACTTAAGCTGCATTAACAAAGCACACTTTAGGAGTTGAAATACCCAAGCCATATGATTACAGGCCTGTCCACATGCCTAATAGACCATAAGACCCTTCACAGGGAGAGGAGTAGGAGGTCTTTGAAGCATTAACACAAGATATTCCCCTGCTGCTACATTTCCACATACAGAATTGCAAATGTGATTATCTGTTTGGCGAGTTAAGCTGTTGAAGCACTAAACCATGGTGAATGTTTGGCCTGTTCTAGCCTTAAATGAGCTCCAATTCACTTTACATGACACTCCATAGTCTAATGAGATCTCAGGCCAACACACAGGCAGGTGTTACTGTGTAGCCTTATCTACACACTTATAGTGTAGGGCTTAAAACCCCTGTCTTCCCTCCACTGAACTTGTAAATGTATCGGTAGATAGACTTCCCCCTTAAAAATCCCAGTAACACAAGAGTCCCAAAACAAACCTTGGAAACTTAAGATTGGATGGGAGAGGGAGGAATCAAATTTTGATTTGACAAGTGACACAAATTGCCCCTCAAGCAGTTTGTCACAAATCACATGTTAAGCTTCCCAGTGATGTGCATGGACTTTGGGTCCTCTGAAGGAACTGATATGCCATATGCATAGTGTTCCATAATCATGAATAGCCTGGGAGTTCACATGCACAACATTGGAGTAGTGGCCATATGAAGTGTAGATTTTGGGTATGGTTTTAGAGATAAACTGGCAATTCATTCTGTCCATTAGCTTCGTGCATTTTATCTTAAACCGCCATTGGGTATGAGACATATGGTTCTAAACTAACACGGCTATCATTAGCCTTTATCTGTCCAGGGCCAAGGCTTGCCCAATAGCCAAGGTTGTTCAGATGGTAGATGTGAAATGATCAGCCTTACTGCTGGACTACTATAATGGAACACACCAACACCATCCCTGGCATAGTGAGGAGTCAGGCCTTGCCCTGGTTGAGCCTAAATAAATCCCCCATGTAATAAGTTATTTGTAGCAAGATGACCAATGAGCTTGAGTCTAATAAATGCAAGTGTGCTTCCTGTCCTTAATAAATCCAATGTCCACAAATCACATTGACTAGTTTATTTTATTAAAAAGACCAGGGTGCAAATATGAAATTAAAAAAAATAAAAGACAAGCATTTAATTTAAGCATTTTTAATACAAACTTAATATAAACTCTCAGTCCCTCTTGACATGTAAGACACTGACTCAAAATACTTTTTTTTATACTGTATTTTTATCAAGTATTGCACAATGTTGGTACAAAATTAATTTATACGATTACATTTGTCCATAATATAGCAAAATCGGTCAACTCTTAACAGAAAATACAACTCGTACACTTTGAATTCCACCACTAAGGAATACTATGTACACAATCTTTAGAATATTTGATGCATTTTAAAGATGGATTTCTTTATCTTTAAAAAAAACAAACATAACGAAAAGCTGCTGCAGCCATCACAGATCACTGGAGTAGTAAAAAGATATAAATGCAATACCATGTCATAGAAACAATATACTCTGATATCTTACAAACTCTGTACTAAATTAAATTATACAGTTAGAAAAAGACCAAGTAACCCCATGTAGTAGTGCCAATTCATAAAAATCAGCCATGTCTTACCACCTGTAAAATACTGTAAGAGGCCTGAACTTGAAGATTGTATTTTTGTTTTTTTTCTCATGTTACGGAGCATTTTTTGTTTTTCCCAACATAGTAAAAAAATTGTGCTTGGTTGGCAAAAAGGAAAAGAGAAACACAATGCATGTTGAATTTAAGTAACCAAGCTTGGACGCATTTGTACAACAAGCTTTAAGCAAAAAAACTCAAGGGGGGTAGAAAAAAAAAAAAATGAAAAAAAAAAAAGACACCCTTGGGCACATGCTGCTTCACTGACTAGACAGAGCTCCTCAGAGGACCCTCGTCATGATTTCCTTGAAAGTCCAGTTATTTTTCATGTGTTTTTCCTTCTCTTCGAGCCACCGTCGTCATTCATAAATAACATCACGTCGTCGTTTCATCTTTAGTTAGCCATCACCGGCTGGAATTGCTGGTTCGAATACTGCATGTTGCCGAGACTGAAGTTCAGCCCATCCATGAGGGACTTGTCATTGAGACCGCCGTAGGCCGCGAACACATCAAAGGCATTGTTGTACTGCAGCGGGCTGAGTGCCCCCTCGCTGGGGAACACTCCACTGGGGCTCCCCTGACCCTGGAGGCTTGGAAACACAAACTCCTTAGCATTAGGAGAGAGTGCCGAGGCCTTCTGCTGCTGGCCCAGGCCGTACAGAGAGAGCATGGAGGTGGACATGGCTTTTTGCTTCAGCAGGGTGTTCACATTCAGCCCGAGGTTGTTGGTGGGTGAGGTACGGGCCACCTTGTTGCAGTTTCCTCCGTTGCTGCCATTACCGTTGTTGCGGCCGGAGCTCTTCATCTTGGTGGAGCCGAACTTGGTGGCTGCAAAGGTGGCGGTGGTAAAGGTTATAGGCTGGGTGGAGCGTGGCATGAAGGAGGGGCTGACAGCCGCAGACTGCCCAAAGGGTGGTGAGGGAGAGCTGGACTCAGAACAGGCCCCAATAGGGTCACTGATGGGCATGAAGACCTGGGCCTCTGGGTTGAAGCTGTTCTTGATCTCCTTGTCCAGCTCGGACCCGTTCTCATTGTTATCGTCCACGTACAGCACCTTGACCGGCCCCTTCTCCCCAATCTGGTAGGACACCTCAAAGGGGTCAATCCACACACTAAGTTCCTGAGGGAGGTTATTCCGGACATCGTCAATATCCAGGCCACTCTCCTTGGCTGCCTGCTCCACCACAGGGTCCACCTTCTCCCCTACATGGATGCACCTATACCCAGAGCCCTTATATGGCTTATCAGTGTACCAGTGACCTTCATACTTCTTCTTCAGCTGCCTCTCGAGCTCCTCACCGAAGATGTTCACACGCCTTCTGGGGAGTTTGTTGTACAAATAGGAAATAATAAAGTTGAGGGCTACTTGGATTTCAAGCTGCATAGCTGCTTCACGGTTGCGGCAGGTTGTTTTTTCGTTATGAGTTGGTATTCCTGAGTGTTGCAAAAACCTCCAAGGCAGTGGTAATCAGTTTGGGCCAAACAGGGACACTGATTAAGTGCTGGTTGCTGAAACCAATATCCTTCCTTTCACAGGGTAGGGTTCCTAAACCTGGAATAAGAGGGAAAAGACATTAAACATAAAAATAAAAAAAATGCTATACAGCTAAATCTACTGTCCAATATTATAACTGCATATTCATACAAGTAATATGTACGAGTCCACCCATACAAAAAAATAAAAATGTATGCGAGCATGAATAAGTCCCTTTGGATATGGTTTGCTAAATGGCATATTATTTTAGCTCAGTTGGAAAGCTGTTGGCCTTATAAGCCTGATTGCATTTACAGTTCAGCCATTCGCTTTGCTGTGTCTCGGTAGGCTGTACAACATAAGCAGTTATAAATAGGGCTGTGTCCCCCTGCGGTTTTCTAGCATTAGTGACAACTAAAGGCAAGCATAGTTGACCTCTGGACAATGGTGGCTCATGGCCCTTTTTAACGCAATTTAGCCAAAATGATCCGAGACATTGTATCCTCACGCGATATAATCTATTTGAGAAACAATTATACACTCACGTCCCCAATTCATCTGATATGATGAGATGGAAGAATAATATTGGTTAGTGATGGTAACAGGAGAAACCGGGCACAAACATTGACTAGAATGTAAGCGAGCAGCTGGTGAGCTGAACTAGCTGCAATCGCAGATAGCCTTGTTACGTAATCCTCATTGAATTTCTGATCACGACCATAGCTAGCTAGATGCCTTTAATCAAAATGACTGGTAATACTAGCTATATCTATATGAGATTATACGAATGGTCAAAACGTCCAATCCAAATCCTTATCATAGTTTGCCTCGCTTCACTTGAATCCAACCAATAACGTCGCTAGCTAGCTTTAACGCAATGGTTAGCTAGTTACGCAACCAGGATATGAAGGGGATGTAGGCTAAACTGCAGCTGGCATACCGGAGGTTTTTGCCTGATAAATACAGTGAAGGGGATTCACGTTCAAAGGATAAGGTGTGTTGGCTTGCCCCAAATATCCTTTAAGGTTGTTCAAGTACCACCAAGGTAGCTAAAACGCTGGTTCTGGATTTTAGCCTAAATAGACTGATTAGACTGATTTATGAGTTTCTAGCTAGCCATCTAGAGATCAAACTATCGTTAGTTATAGAAGTTAACGCGTTAGCTAGTAGCTATCACGTTAACCAACCTAACGTTAGCTACCCAACCAAAACAAGACATAGAATGCGGTCGTTAGCTTGTCAAATCCCTGGAGACAAGCTAATGCTTAATGACTGCCTTGCTAATGACTTATATTGAAGTGATGAAGAGAATTATACTTACATTTAGAGTTAAACAAATTTACATCAGGTCCTTGCACTGTCTGGAGACCGATGGCTTGAATGGCTTGCTAACGTAACAAAATAACGAGATGGTTACTTCCTTCTTGTACAAAATCTACTGCTGTAACTATAAATCTAAATTATTATTCCAGTCGAGTTATGTGGAGGTCAATTGGAGTTTTTGAATATATCTGTTATCAATGCGATATTGCTAACTCCCTACTGCCTGGGAGTTTTTACAACTCTGCCCTTTAAATTGCGGACTGACTTGTTTATATAGGTTGTACTCCGCCACGGACATAAAGTAGGCGGTGATATGGCTCTCAGAGGTCAACACCAAATAACGCTATTCTATTGGCCAAACTCGTCTCTCGTCATTCGTGAACTACTTCATCTTACGTTCCAATTGTAGGTTCTGCAAGTCAGTCAATAATAAGGGTCTATTACGGTAGTGGTAAGCTTTTCATGTTCATTGGGACTACATATTGTTGTCATAATGTTGAATGAAGATTGTTGAGATACTGAACATAAATAAATTATTTGGTGGTTTGTGTACAATGAAAGTAGTAAATCAAAGAAAACTCATTTGTATAGCAAACCAACTGACACTGACACGGGTTAGATATATTGACTCAAATATCAGAGACAATGATTTGTTGTAGTTGCTCTAATTATGGCCGAAGATTGCGCGTGCATGATTATTTCGGAAATTCAATAAGCGTTGTGAGACGTTGTGCCAAAAAGTATGTAGAAAAGGAGAAGTAGTGCACAGACAGTTTGGCGGAAGGACATATGTCACCGTGTAGGAATTTGCTTTGTTCAAATCAAATTGTGTTTGGCCGCGTACAAATATTTTGCAGATGTTATCGCAGGTCCAGCTCCAACAGTGAAGTAATACCTAACAATGCAACAACATGTGTGTACAGCAGTAGTTATATAGGATGAACCTTGACTAGAATACAGTATATCACAGGAGGCTGCTAAGGGGAGGATTACCCATAATAATACCCAGAACTGTGCGATTGGAATGGCATCAGACACATGGAAACCATGTGTTTGATGTATTTGATACCATTCCACTCATACTGCTCCAGCCATTACCACTAGCCTGTCCTCCCCAGTTAAGGTGCCGCCAACCTCCTGTGCAGTATTGTAAGTAAGAATATGTTCTTTAACTGACTCGCCTAGTTAAATAAAGGTTAAATAAAGGTTTAAATAAACAATATATATATATATATATATATATATATATATATATATATATATATATATATATATATATATATATATATATATATACACATATGAAGTGGGTAAAACAGTATGTAAACATGTTTAAAGTGACCAGTGTTCAATGACTATGTGCTGTGTCTTCAGAAAGTATTCATACACCTCGACTTATTCCACATTTTGTTGTGTTACTTCTAAAATCATGGTTTTAGACATTTTTGCAAATGTATTATAAATGATATACAGAAATATCTCATTTACATAAGTATTCACACACCGGAGTGAATGCATGTTAGAATCACCTGTGGTTACAGCTTTGAGTCGTTCTGTGTAAGTTTAAGAGCTTTGCACACCTGGATTGTACAGTCAAGTTGGTTGTTGATCATTGCTAGACAGCCATTTTCAAGTCTTGCCATAGATTTTCAAGACGATTTAAGTGAAAACTGTACCAAGGCCACTCTGGAACATTCAAATGCATCTTGGTAAGCTACTCCAGTGTATATTTGGCCTTGTGTTTTAGGTTATTGTCCTGCTGAAAGGTGAATTTGTCTCCCAGTGTCTATTGGAAAGCAGACTGAACCAGGTTTTCCTCTAGGATTTTGCCTGTGCTTATCTCTGTTCCGCTTCTTTTTATCCTAAAAACTCCCTAGTCCTTTCCGATGACAAGCATACCCTTAACATGATACAGCCACCACCATGCTTGAAAATACGAAGAGTGATACTCAGTGATGTGTTTGATTTGCCTGAAAGATAACACTTTGTATTCAGGACATAAAGTTAATTTCTTTGCCACATTTTGTGCAGTTTTACTTTTGTGCCTTGTTGCAAACAGGATGAATGTTTTTGGAATATTTATATTCTGTACAGGCTTCCTTCTTTTCACGCTGTCATTTACGTTACTATTGTGGAGTAACTACAATGTTGTTGATCCATCCTCAGTTTTCTCCTATCACAGCCATTCAACTCTGTAACTGTTTTAAAGTCACCATTGGCCTTATGGTGAAATACCTGAGCGGTTTCCTTCCACACCGACAGCTGAGTTAGGAAGGACGCTTGTATCTTCAGAGTGACTGGGTGTATTGATACACCATCCAAAGTGTAATTAATAACTTCCCCATGCTCAAAGGGATATTCAATGTCAGATTTATTTCGATTTTTACCCATCTACCAATAGGTGCCCTTCTTTGCGAGGCATTGTAAAAACCTCCCTGGTCTTTGTGGTTGAATCTGTTTTTGAAATTCACTGCTCAACTGAAGGACCTTACAGATAATTGTATGTGTGTATAGAGATGAAGTAATCATTATTGCACACAGTTAGTCCATGCAACTTATGTGACTTGTGGAGCTCATTTTTACTCCTGAACACATCAAGGCTTGCTATAAACAAAGGGTTTGAATACTCATTGACTCACAACATTTCAGCTTTTGATTTCTAATTCATTTGTAAAGGGGTGTGAATACTTTCTTAAATCACTGAGGGCAGCAATCTGTAAGGTGCAGGGTAGAGTACCGGGTGGTAGCCAGCTAGTAACAGTGACTAAGTTCAGGGCAGGGTACTGGGCGGAGGCCGGCTAGTTATTACTATTTAACTGTCTGATGGCCTGGAGATAGAAGCTGTTTTTCAGTCTCTCTGTCCCAGCTTTGATGCACCTGTACTGTTTCCGCCTTCTAGATGGTAGCGAGGTGAACAATCCGTGGCTCGGGTGGCTGAGGTTCACTTATGTCCTTGGATCATTGGCTGTACAGGCTGTAGAGCTTTCCAATGACATTTTGATATGCCTTGGCTTGTTGTGACTACTGATTGGGAAGCACGTTCTGAACTGTATACGCCCCTATCTGAAGTTACAGGGTTATACTGAACTCTCTTTCCTAAGCCTTAGGAGTGCAAGAGAGGAATGGATATTGTGAAATGAATGGACATTAGAGAAAAAGATGCAGATTGGGTCCTTGCTTAGCAAATAGGATATTATGTGTGAGTGTAACCTTTCACTGTTAAACAGTAGGCTAAAGTTCCCTAGGCTACAAGCTATAGCGTTTCCTATGATGAAACTTAGTTTTAAGGTCATGGTCTGTGGGACTGTGTGAGTGGTTTTGTTGCACAATGGCCCAGCTCTGTCTGTCTGTGGCTCTGTGCTCTTACAAAGCAGCTGTGTCGAGCTTAAGCTATTTCTCTCTCTCTCTGCTAGACCTAAGGTGTTTGACGTCACAGCCCACTCTTACCTAACATGGACTCCAGAGCTCTAGGTTTGCACAATAAACACAACACCGCATGAATGAATTATACAGTTGGGGAAAGGGAGGTTCAGGGGAGGGAGGGTGTGTTTTAGAGGGGAACAGATCTGAGACTGAATAGTATATCCTGCCCCAAATACCCAGACAAAAGGGGACAGAATGTTTCAGAAATGCTTGATCTGTTCAGCCTTTCCGACTCAGGGGATGGACGTTAAATGCAGTGCAGACAGTAGTCTGGGAAAAGCAGCATGCTGTCGATTCAACACAATATTAGAATTGATTATAATATGATTGACATTAATTTATAGTAGAGTGTCTGTTTTTTCAGCAACATGTTTTTCTGCTGCCTCAGGCAAAAAACAACAACAACTCTTTAGTATAAGGACTCGGGTAGATAAAAAGGGAAATGTTTTGATGTTTTTTCAGTCTCTCTCTCTCCCTCTCCCTCCCTCCCCCTATCTCCTCTCTCTCCAGATTGGGTCTCTGTAGGGGTGAGAGATGAGTCCCACCAGGGAGGATCCTGTGTGATGAAGCCACGAAGAGACACTGCAAGAGCAGTTGGACACAGACCAAGGCCAATACTGTTGTTGTTCTTGTTTGCCCACAACATGGCTGCATTCAGGTTGTGAGTTGACCAAATACTGAATCACGGCTATCTGTATGCTACAAATTACAGTATAAAGTATATACACTACAAAAACAAACAAAAAAGTATGTGGACACTTGCTCGTCGAACATCTCATTCAAACATCATGGGCATAAATATGGAGTTGGTCCCCCCTTTGCTTCTATAACATCCTCCACTCTTCTGGGAAGGCTTTCCACTAGATGTTGGAACATTGATGTCATAAGGTGAATGCACCAATTTGTAAGTCGCTCTGGATAAGAGCGTCTGCTAAATGACTTAAATGTAAATGTTAAATGTAATTGCTACGACTTGCTTCCATTCAGCCACAAGCATTAATGAGGTTGGGCACTGATGTTGGGCGATTATGCCTGGCTCGCAGTCGGCGTTCCAATTCATTCCAAAGGCGTTCGATAGGGTTTAGGCCAGGGCCTTGTGCAGGCCAGTCAAGTTCTTCCACACCGATCTCAACAAACCATCTCTGTATGGACCTCGCTTTGTGCACTGATGCATTATCTTGCTGAAACAGGAAAGGGTCTTCCCCAAACTGTTGCCACAATGTTGGCACCACAGAATTGTCTAGCATGTCATTGTATGCTATAGCGTTAAGATTTCCCTTTTACTTGACTAAGGGGCCTAGCCCAAACCATGAAAAACAGCCCCACACCATTATTCCTCCTCCACCAAATTTTACAGTTGGCACTATGCATTCTGGCAGGTAGTGTTCTCCTGGCATCAGCCAAACCCAGATTTGTTAGTCGGACTGCCAGATGGTGAAGCGTGATTCATCACTCCAGAGAATGTGTTTCCACTGTTCGAGTCCAATGATCGAGTCCAATGACGGCAAGCTTTACACCACTCCAGCCGACACTTGGCATTGCGCATGGTGATCTTAGGCTTGTATGCGACTTCTCAGCCATGGAAACCCATTTCATGAAGCTCCCAAAGAACAGTTTTTGTGCTGACATTGCTTCCAGAGGAAGTTTGGAACTCGGTGATGAGTGTTGCAACCAAGGACACGCAATGTTTACGTGCTACACGCATCCGCACTTGGAGGTCCCGCTCTGTGAGCTTGTGTGGTCAACCACTTCGTGGCTGAACCGTTGTTGCTCCTAGACGTTTCCACTTCACAATAACAGCAATTACAGTTGACCAGGCAGCTCTAGCAGGGCAGAAATTTGACAAACTGACTTGTTTTCAATGTGGCACTCTCATATGACAGTGCCACATTGAAAGTCATTAAGGTCATTCTACTGCCAATGTTTGTCTATTGAGATTGCATGGCTGTGTGCTTGATTTTATACACCTGTCAGCAACGGGTGTGGCTGAAATAGCCAAATCCTCTCATTTAAAGGGGTGTACACATACTTTTGTATGTCTGGTGTTTGACATAAGCCCTTTAGCAGACACTTTCATCCAAAGTGACCTACAGACATATGTGCATACATTTTCCGTATGGGTGGCCACAGCGGGAATCAAACCCACAACCCTGGGTGTTGCAAGCGTCAGGCTCTACCGAGGGTGGCCACAAAAGACCACAGTAAAGAAGGACAGTCTGTATATTAGTACATACCACAAATGACTCTCTTATTTGGTTGTTATTTGGTTTTATTCCCACAACAAGGCAGCATTCAGGCAGTGAGATGACCAAATACTCTAAAATGCCTTTCTTTACCAAAGCATCGAAAAACTACTACACAGTGCACCAAACAATGGCTGTTTATTTGGTTGTTACTTGGTTGTTATTTTTCACAACATGGTGACATTCAGGTGGTGCGGTTTTCCTGGTTGTGAATTCTGCCTGAAGGTAAACAACACATGCTTCATGTAGATGTCTAAAAGCACATAGTGAGCACACATGACATTTCTTTCTCCTTTTCACATAGCTGTGAACCCTTTCTTCTCTTCTCCACACTTCTCTTGTCTTCTCTTCTCCTTTCTTCGGAGTCTCGGTTGCTGTTGTGTATCTGTTTGCCATGGGCTGACTTTGTGGCTTTGTTACGGAAGATACACCCTGGGAACATATCAGCCAATACTACTAGTTTTGGTGATATGTGCCATTTCACACAGCCAAAAGCTCTCTGACTCATGCTTTATACCTAGGAGGGGCAAGGACTTTCTAGAATAATAATTATTCAGATATGGTCTTTGATGATAAGAATCTGAGATTACATGGCTCACGGGAATTTACTGCTTTTCACACTTCAGCAAAACACCTGCTCTCACTGACATTTTATAGGTCTGTGAAGTTAGTCTGGCATGTCAATACTCATCCCCCAATGATTTCAAACTTGTCATGATGCGGCAGAATATCGTCAAGTTTTGTGCAAGTCAGCATACTGTCAATATTTTTTACAGGTAACTGCCAAAATAATGGAAACAGTAGAGTAAATGAGAAATACAAAGTATATTGAAAGCAGGTGCTTCCACAAAGGTGTGGTTCCTGAGCTAATTAAGCAAATCACATCCCGTCATGCTTAGGGTCATGTATAAAAATGCTGGGAAGACCATTATTTTGCCCATTATTTTGGCTCCCATGGCTATGACAATGCCCCCATCCACAGGGCACGAGTGGTCACTGAATGGTTTGATGAGAATGAAAACAATAAACTATATGGCATGGCCGTCTCAGTCACCAGACCTCAACCCAGTTCAACACTTATGGGAGATTCTGGAACGGCTTCTGAGACAGCATTTTCCACCACCATCCACAAAACACCAAATTAGAGAATTTCTCATGGAATAATTGGTGTTGCATCCCTCCAATAGAGTTCCATACACTTGTAGAATCTATACCAAAGTGCATTGAAGCTGTTCTGGTTGCCTGTATCTATGAAGTGTTTCTTAATTTGCGATAGCCATGGAACTTTAAAATGTGAGAGACTAATTGAGTAAATGTGGCAAATGAAATTTACATGATCACGGTCATACATGAGGTACATCAGCTGAGGGTATAAACTTCTCCCTGTCCAGTTGTTTACAAACTCTGTGGCTGAGAGAGGCAGGGCTCAGGGAGTTTGTGTGCTTGCATGCATACGTGTGTGTGTGTGTGTGTGTGTGTGTGTGTGTGTGTGTGTGTGTGTGTGTGTGTGTGTGTGTGTGTGTGTGTGTGTGTGTGTGTGTGTGTGTGTGTGTGTGTGTGTGTACTCACTCATCACACTCCTCTGTTAAGAAGTAGGAATGTCATTAATATAAGCACTGTTAATACCTGCCCAGCTCGACTACATACACACCCTTGTATGCGTGGGTCTCTGTTGAATACATGCATGTTTTGAAGAGGTTTTGGGCAGTGGGCTCAGGGAAAAGAGTTGGAAATAGCTTTCAGGCTAAATAAGCTGAGGCTAAAACACTAAAACCTTGATATTCAGTACAGGAATGGAAGATGAGCCTGTGAACCAAATGAATTTGGACAGTATAATCTCATAGTTATCATTATCATGAATTTAAAGTAATGTCTTCAGTACTGAGCCTTATATAATGCCCAATATAAGCAAGGTCAATGTCTGATTATATTTAATGTCTTTAATGCTTTATAAGCTGAGCCCATTTGATTATGACTATGTACAATATGTGGGTTTCACAATGTCTATTAAGTATCAGTGGGATCACCTCTGCTCCTCCATTTAAATACCATTATGTTCCAGCACTGGGTTTCATGTCAGGGATTATGTTCAGCAGGCTGAGCTGCACCATCATGATTCATCCAGCAGAACACCACCAGCAGGACACAGAGACACTTCTACAATGACACCCTATTCCTTATGTAGTGCACATATAGCCACATAGAAGACACACACAGATCTTGGCTAGGTCTCAAGTAACACCACATGGACATTGTTTGTGTGTGTGTGTGTGTATCTGTCTGTGTGTGTGTGTGTATGTGTGTGTGTGTGTGTGTATCTGTGTGTGTGTGTGCGTGTGCGTGCGGGAGTGTGTTTTCCTGCTGCAGACACAGAAAGTACACTTACAAATGATATAAAGCTGTTCCTTCGCAGTCAGGTCGACTTTGAGAAATTCAATTACACTCAGGATTGAACAGCTAGCGGTTGTGGATGGAATGGGTTTTGGAGTGAGGGCCATCCATTGCGCTTAGCAGGGACGATGTGTCACGTTTCCATGAATAGTAAATGGAGTCTGATACAGTGGGCTCTGACTCCCTGTCACGGTGATTTGTATTTTTATCCTCCTCTCTTTACTCCCTTGCTCCTCTCTCATACATTTAGATTCTGACCTTCCATCTCTTACACACTCATGTTCTGAAGTCCTTCATCTACAGATTTTCTCTCTCCTCTCCTCGGGTATCAAATCGATTTCTGGGACAGGAGAAAACGGCATTGAGCTCTCAAAGAGTCTTAACTAATTGAGAGCTGGGGAATGAATGGTTTCTCAGCTTTCTCAGCTTCATATATTAAGACCACATATGAGAATTTGATACACAACACAAGTGCACTGCATACAAACAGAGAGAAAATAGAAGGATCGCTTCACATCTAGACTAGTGTTTCGTTAAGTTTTCCGACTGCTACTCAAGCGTGGAGCGTGCACAAACCCTTCATTTGAGAAGCCTTCAATCTCTTGTTTGCCAGAAATGATGTGAAGGTAGTCATGGCAACTCTTCTTACAGATTACTCTGGCAGTGAGAGTAGCACTCAAGTGCCATTTTCTCCCCAGGCCAAATGTCAGATCCCATTGCTTTAATGGCAATGAGCTGTTTTCTACAATTGGTGTAAAAAAAGGCACTTTGAACGCAAGGAGATGGTGACAGAGATAGACTGTTATAGGAAAAGAGTTAGTTCATCTGAGATAGTCTTCTATCTTTCTCATCCTCTTGGTCTCATCCTGGTTCAATATTACTGCTTGATAATGGATTGTAAAAGAGAAGTATAATGTTGTGTTTGTTCCCACAATGAGATTTCACTAGATCAAAGGGCTGATACAGTGGTGTTAGTGTAAGGAGAGGAGCAGGAGCCAGATTTCGCTGATGGGTATCCTTCTACAGCCCTGGGGAAAGGTGATAGGCTGGCCAGGAGTGTGAGAGCAGAAAAACCATGGAGCAAAAAAACAACGTTTTTGGCCTACTGTACATTATCAGCATCAGCAACTCTCTATTTCAATCTCTAAGGGATGATTGAAAGAGAGAGAATAGAGAATGGTGGTGGGGGATGGGGGGGTAGAAGTGACATTGCACTTTTCCTGGGAACAAAATGCTATTTTCTGACAAAGTTGGTACTTTCAGCCGAGCCTGAATCGATAATAATAATTAATTACCCAGTGAATGAATTAAAGAGTTACAGTTTTTCTCAATCGTGTACATTTTTGGGGAGGGATCTGTTTTGAAATGTATGGATAGCAGAACAACAGTGATCATATGCTCGGATACATTTACAGAACTTCTGAGAATTTTCTTGCTACAGTTTACAGTTATGTCATTTAGCATAAACTCTTTGTGAGTGAATACATTTTTGTAGTAACTGACTTGCATATCTTAGAACACCTTTGCAAATGTTTTAATACAAATGTAAGAAGGAATAAAGGTTGCCGGAGAAGATGGCAGACGTTTTACACGCCCCCAGCCGATTGTGTTATTTTGTTCGCTTATTTGTGTTGTTTGTAACTTGTTTTTTTAACTTATTTTGTACATAATGTTGCCGCTACCGTCTCTTATGACCGAAAATAACTTCTAGACATCAGGACTGCGATTACTCACCACGGACTAGCAGAATCCTCTTTTTCCTTTCACGACTCTGTTGAACCCGACTCGACGGATACGCTGCTTCCTCGGGAACAGGCCCTGATCACTGTGATCTGCGTGAAGCGGAGGCAGAGAAAGAGGGGCGAAGGTCCGGCTGCCTTCTGAGAATTCGCAGGCCATCGAATATACCCCCACTTCCCTCCATTCTGCTAGCAAACGTGCAATCTTTGGACAATAAAATCAATGAGTTACGAGGAAGTGAAGCAGATGCTAAGCTACAGCACTGTTTTGCTAGCACAGGCTGGAATATGTTCCGAGATTCCTCCAATGGCATTGAGGTGTACACCACATCAGTCATTCAATCAATCAAATGTATTTATAAAGCCCTTCTTACATCAGCTGATGTCACAAAGTGCTGTACAGAAACACAGCCTAAAACCCCAAACAGCAAGTAATGCAGATGTAGAAACACGGTGGCTAGGAAAAACTCCCTAAAAACTCCAATTGGCTTCGTCAATAAGTGCATCGATGATGTTGTCCCCACAGTGACCGTACATACGTACATGCCATGGATTACAGGCAGCATCCGAAACTGAGCTAAAGGCTAAAGCTGCCGCTTTCAAGGAGCGGAAGCTTATAAGAAATCCCGCTATTGTCACGCCTGCTCCCGCTCTTCCTTCCTCTGGTACTCGAGGGCGCCAGACTCCCCAGCATTACGCACTCAAGCCACCATCAGTACGCACACCTGCCTTCCCCCAGTCATGCTCATCAGCGATCATTGGACTCACTGGACTCAATTACTTGTGTCATTACCTTCCCTATATCTGTCTGTTCCCAAGCTCTGTTCCCTGCTTCCGGATTGATTGTCATATGTCTGTGTTATCTGTGTTCTGACACTGTTCTTGTTCTATGTCTGTTCCCTAATAAATGTTTGACTCCCCGTACCTGCTTCTCCTGTCCGGCGTCACTCCTTACAGCTATGCCCTCTGACTAACCATCAAACAGGCAAAGCGTCAATACAGGACTAAGATCTAATCGTACTACACCAGCTCTGACGCTAGTCGGATGTGGCAGGGCTTGCAAACCATTACAGACTACAAGGGAAAGCACAGCCGAGAGCAGCCCAGTGACACGAGCCTCTCAGACGAGCTAAACTACTTCTATGCTCGCTTCGAGGCAAATAACACTGAAACATGCATGAGAGCACCAGCTGTTACGGAAGACTGTGTGATCACGCTCTCCAAAGCCGATGTGAGTAAGACCTTTAAACAAGTCAACATTCACAAAGCCGCAGGGCCAGACGGATTGCCAGGACGTGTACTGCGAGCATGCGTTGACCAACTGACAAGTGTCTTCACTGACATTTTCAACCTAGCCCTGTCCGAGTCTGTAATACCAACATGTTTTAAGCAGACCACCATAGTCCCTGTGCCCAGTAACACTAAGGTAACCTGCCTAAACGACTACCGACCCGTAGCACTCACGTCTGTACCCATTAAGTGCCTTGAAAGGCTGGTCATGTCTCACATCAACACCATTATTGTCACGGCCGTCGAAAGTACTGGACCAAAGTGCAGAGTGTTGAGCGTACATATTCCTTTTATTTATAGAAATGTCACCAACAAAACAAGGAAATGACCGTGAAGCTTAACTTCGGCTATAGTGCCACTAACAAAGACAACAACCCACACTGAAAGGAGGGAAAACGGGCCACCTAAGTATGATTCCCAATCAGAGACAACGATAGACAGCTGTCCCTGATTGAGAACCATACCCAGCCAAAACATAGAAATAAAGAAATAGAAAACCAAACAAAACGTCTCTCTATGGTCAGGGCATGACAATTATCCCAGAAACCCTAGACCCACTCCAATTTGCATACCACCCCAACAGATCCACAGATGATGCAATCTCCATTGCACTCCACACTGCCCTTTCCCACCTGGACAAAGGAACACCTATGTGAGAACGCTATTCTTTGACTACAGCTCAGCGTTCAACACCATAGTGCCCTCAAAGCTCGTCAATAAGCTAAGGACCCTGGGACTAAACACCTTCCTCTGCAACTGGATCCTAGACTTCCTGACGGTCCGCCCCCAGTTGGTAAGGGTAGGTAACAACACATCCGCCACGCTGATCCTCAACACAGAGGTCCCTCAGGGGTGCGTGCTCTGTCCCTCCTGTACTCCCTGTTCACTCATGACTGCACGGCCAGGCACGACTCCAACACCATCATTACATTTGCTGATGACACAAAAGTGGTAAGCCTCATCACCGACAACGATGAGACAACATATAGGGAGGAGGTCAGAGACCCGGCCGTGTGATGCCAGGACAACAACCTCTTCCTCAACGTGATCAAGACAAAGGATATGATTGTGGACTGCAGGAAAAAGAGGACAGATTACGCCCCCATTCTCATCAACGAGGCTGTAGTGGAGCAGGTTGAGAGCTTCAAGTTTCTTGGCGTCCGCATCACCAACAAACTAACATGGTCCAAACACACCAAGAAAGTCGTGAAGAGGGCATGACAAAACCTATTCTCCCTCAGGAGACTGAAAAGATTTGGCATGGGTCCTCAGATCCTCAAAAGGTTCTACAGCTGCACCATTGAGCACTGGTTGCGTCACTGCCTGGTATGGCAACTGCTCGGCCTCCAACCGCAAGGCACTACAGATGGTAGTGCGAACGGCCAAGCTTCCTGCCATCCAGGACCTCTATACCAGGCAGTGTCAGAGGAAGGCCCTGAAAATTGTCAAAGACTACAGCCACCTAGTCATAGACTGTTCTCTCTGCTACCGCACTGCAAGCGTTACCGGAGCGCCAAGTCTAGGTCCAAGAGGCTTCTAAACAGTTTCTACCCCCAAGCCATAAGATTCCTGAACATCTAGTCAAATGGCTACCCCAACTATTTGCAGTGCCCCCCCGCCCCTCTTTACACCACTGCTACTCTCTGTTGTCATCTATGCATAGTCCCTTTAATATCTCTACCTACATGTACAGATGATGTCGGAAGTTTACATACACTTAGGTTGGAGTCATTAAAACGAGTTTTTCAACCACTCCACGCATTTCTTGTTAACAAACTATGTTCACAGAGTATTATCTTCAGTATTATTTATCTTCATCAGAAGATACATTTGTCCAATTGTGTTCACTGTTTCCGGCAATCAGTAAATACATCTGCACAAAATTAGTTTGACACCCCTGATCTAGGCTGTCTAATAGTTATTTTTTAAACTATTTTGCAGACATGCAGAGAATGAAGTTGGTTTACTTCTACTTAATTCTGGGTTACTCCTAAGTCATCTCCTATATTGTGACCTTCCATTATAGAGCTTTGTTTTGATGTGGATTTAGGCCTATACTATCAGGAATCAAGGTAAGATCTACAGTGGGGCACAAAAGTATTTAGTCAGCCACCAATTGTGCAAGTTTTCTCACTTAAAAAGATGAGAGGCCTGTAATTTTCATCATAGGTACACTTCAACTATGGCAGACAAAATGAGAAAAAAAAATCCAGAAAATCACATTGTAGGATTTTTAATGAATTTATTTGCAAACTATGGTGGAAAATAAGTATGGTGAAAATTACATGCCTCTCATCTTTTTAAGTGGGAGAACTTGCACAATTGGTGGCTGACTAAATACTTTTTTGCCCCACTGTAGATGCAGACATTTTGAATAAACAATGGTTTCATAGATGCGGCAAGGGTTCAGGTCGGCAGGCAGGCTCAGGGGCAGGGGCAGGCAGAGTGGTCAGGCAGGCGGGTGCAGAGACGGGACATGTTGAGGGTCAAAACCAGAAAAGGCCCACAGAGTTCTGTGTCTTGTGGACTCTGTTTTGAAAATTGACAACATTGTTACAAAAAATGCGCGCAATTGAGAAAAACTGTAATGAATGAATTGCTATAACGTAATAGTAATGTTTATACTACTGAGTATAATGCTGTAATGCATGTAATAAATGAATCTCTGTATCACACAATACACACACACACAAACTAATCCCTCCAACAACAACGTCATGTGTCCCCCTTTGTTGCGTCGTTGTTATGCCTCCTCCTGTGAACACAATTCAAAAGGTCACACCAGGCCACACTAATGCCCTGCTGGGTCAATCCTGGAGAGCTCCAGTGTTGAGAAATATGCTGTGTGTGTGTGTGTGTGTGTGTGTGTGTGTGTGTGTGTGTGTGTGTGTGTGTGTGAAGAAAGGGAAATTCCTACTGTGTGGATATTGATGTAATACGGTTAGCAGTAATAATGCAGCACACACTGCGCTGCACTTAAAAGTGTACTGTGAGAGCAGTCTTCCCTTTGCTCATTACAATAATTATAAAGAGGAATTCTGTTACAGGGAGATGCTATTATTTTTGAAAACTTAAAGAGGATTCTGTACTTTTCCTGTAAGATTGGCATTGATCGGTGTGTACAGGCAGAGTGGAGTGGATAGAGGAAATGGCAGGCTGAACCAGCGGGTTTGTTTTGGTGATCTGAAAACCTTATGCACGTTTTTACTTCATGGCCTCTGTGATACAAGATCTATGGTGCCAGGGTACTGATGCCAAAACACATTCATGTATACGCATGTACATACACTAAACGCACAGGGAGGATGTTTTGTCTACTCTACACTATGTCAGCTTGCCCTGACCTGCATCCAATGAGACCAGTCTAGGGTCACACCAGTTGACTAATAACTATTACAATAGTACTTCCTTCCTATTTTATTTTTAAACAATGTACTTGCAGTATGAATGGGCAAATTAGGCCTAATTATGAACTTGTTCTAAAATGTGTTGCCAAGCCTGTAGTGGTTTCTCCCCACTCATTCCCCCCAGCTAATATTTTCAGGCTCCTACTGTAGCCTACAATATCCTTTGCTGGCTGCATTTGGTTTGTTCAGTGCAGTGTTTACTCTCTGGCCTTGCTGTGCTGTGGATGTCCCTTAGGGCTGATCCAGGACCAGCTCTGGTAAGGGTAGCAAGCTGAGAAGAATGTCACGGGGAAGCGAAGACTGATCCCATGTCAGTGTGAAAAAACATCCATCAGAACAAACATTACAGTCTCCCAGACTGAAACAAGAGGTCAGAGTGTGGACACAGAGCCAGCTCAATTTCTCTCCCCCATTTCTTAATCCTTCCCCGCTTTCTATAGCTTCTCTCTCGTTCTCTCTCTCTCTCTCGTTCTCTCTCTCTCTCTCTCGTTAAGTGTGTTCAGGTGTGTTGGCCGCACCCACTAATTGGCCACACCTGATCTTAATGAGTGCTTGTTTCCTTTGAAATGGGGTCTGTTTGAATATACTCAAATGAACAGCTTTGTATGTGTAAAAAAACATGGCACGCTGGCTCCATCCTGGTGGCGCAGTGGACTAATTCCATGGATAGAGAACAGAAGATTATAGGTTTGAATCTCAATAGTGCCGTGTCACAATAAAAAAATAAATGCATGATTAATGCATGATTTAATGCATGCATGATGTTTGCATGATTAATGCCTAAGGAGATTAATGTCCATGTGTCCTGCCTATGCTTGGAGTTCTAGAAAGTTAACACCAAATAAGCTTGCAGTGTTATTAAAACAGTCTTATTGAAACAGGAAGTTATTCATAAACCTCCGAATAACCTATAATTTCTGTTCTCAGAGCGTTAATGAAAACTTTCAAGGAACCAGAGTCAAATGTTTTCAGAACCTCCCTAAAAATCTACGTTTCAAAGCTGGTCGAAACGTTCACTTCTGTTCTCAGAATAAAATAAAAATGTATGGCTTCTTTTCCACAACCAATGTGATACCAAAAACATACATTCCCACAACTTCCAACCCACTGGGCACAAACTGGTTGAATCAACGCTGTTTCCATGTAATTTCAACACCAAACAATCTATGTGATGACGTTGAATCAACGTGGAAAACTGTTTGGATTTGAAAAAAGTCATCAAGTTGAGGGCAATTTCACCAAACTTTTAACGTAAATATTTTTGTAGTTTCATGTTGAATTCAGGTTAGTTGACAAATCAACTAAATGAAAATCAAAACTAGTCATTGAACTGACGTCTGTGCCCAGTGGGAAGGAACCGAATGTGATAGCTGGGTACTGTCATATCTGGCTGTTCTTTTCCTTTGGGTGTTATGTCTCTTTGGTTTCATAACCAGGTCTTTATAACAACTCAATAATGATGAGACGAGAGACGGAATCAGTTTAACTATTTATAGAGAATGTCACATCTCGACACATAGAATACCCATGATGCTCTGCAGTACAACCCCAATACATAACATCTCCTCCCCACCTACTTCAATTGAACCCATTATGAACAACAAAATGAACAACCTTACAAGTCCAAGCGTCAACGTGACTCAGTAACAATGTCTTTAGACTGTGGTGTTGACACAGGTGTAGGCATGAGTAGCCTGTGTCACAGTCTTGTCACACACTTGTGTGGGTAGGGCTGAGTCAGTGACCTGAGAATGAGACTGTCAGTCCCTAGGTGATGACTGCTGGGTCAGGGTGTCACCCAGTAACAGTTCTGGACCACTCATGACTGGTGGTTCTGTCTGTGTTGCTTTACTTGACAGTAACTGATCTGTGTGCCTTTTCCAGATGACATCCTCTGCAGTGTGAACAGTGTAGGACACAGAAGCAATGACTGTAGCAGGAATCCACTTTGGTCCTTTGAGGAAGTTCCCGATGAGTGGTACATTTACTGTTGAAGAAAAAGACCCCTTATAATAATCCTACCGTTGTCATGTGAAATTAAAAAACGCATTTCATACAATTCTACATAATTTACTTGGCAGAAGACATTAGCTGAATCTTTTTTAATACCACACAAATGACCTAAATGAGTGGCTACTCTGACACTGACAAACTGAGATCAATCTTGTCTTGAATTCAAACTAACAATATCCCAGGCCAATGAAGTGACACAGATTGTACAATATTAGGAGGTAATATTTATACAGTGTATATATATCATAGGCTACAGTAGTCTACTAAATACAATTTTCAGTGGCACACTGACTCACCAAATGATGAAAATGAAGCCATAGGCTACTCACCTTGATGGACGATGAGCTCATCTCTATTTCTTAAAACAGTGCTGCTGTTAGCTACAAATTGGAAGATGTTGAGAAAAATGTGTATCTATTGATTCAACAGACAAATTAGTCTTCTCTTTTCAGCAGTAGTCATTTGCTTTCCAAACTGTACGTTTTTCCCGCGATTGTATTTTGAAATGTGCAATTGGAAAACCAACAGCCTCAAACAACCATTTCATCTTTAATACATATTTGGCAGTTCCCATTCAAGTCAGGACTGGCATCCATTGCTAGTGTACCCATGAGTTTAACAGTCAAATTGCCAGGATAAGAGATGACAAAATCCTTCTATGGATATATGTCTATGGCCACAACGCAAGAAGATGTATATACACAGTATTTGTTGTGCATGCTGCCCCAAACTGTGGCCTTCCCAACTGTAGGCATAGAGGTAACTGCCAAAATAAAGAAAACACTTAAGTCAACAAGGCATACAAAGTATTGTATATGTTATGGTGTGCATTTTCCTGGCATGGTTTAGGTTCACTTGCAGAATCTATGCCAAGAAAGATGGCGCCGAAGAGGATGGCTAACGTTTTACATGCCCTTAACCAATTGTGCTATTTTGTTCGTTTTTTGGCTCTGTTTATAACTTATTTTTTAAACTTATTTCGTACATAATGTTGCTGCTACCGTCTCTTATGACTGAAAATAACTTTTGGACATCAGAACTAGGAACTTTTCCTTTAACAAGTCCGGTGAGAAAGATATACTGCTCTCCTGGGAACAGGCCCAGATCCCGTCATTTGTGTGAGAAAACGGAGGAAAAGAGTATGCAGATTGGGCTGCCTTTTGAGAATCCGTATGCGAGCGGGTAAACTCCCACTGCCATCAATTCTACTTGCTAACATTTAATAAATAAAATAACATGGAAAATAAAATTGATAACCTATGATTATGATTATCCTACCAACTGGACATTAAGAACTGTAATATCTTATGTTTTACCAAGTCGTGGCTGGACGAAGACACAGATAATATAGAGCTGGAGGGATTTTCAATGCACTGGCAGAACAGAGAAGATATGTCTGGTAAGACGAGGGGTGGGTGTGTGTGTCTTTTTGTCAATAACAGCTGATGCCCAATGTCTAATATTAAAGTCTTGAGGTATTGCTCGCCTGAGGTAGAGTACCTTATGAAAAGATATAGACCACATTATCTACCAAGTGAGTTCTCATCTATATTATTGACAGCCATCTATTTACCACCACAGACTGATGCTGGCACGAAGACCACACTCAACCAACTCTATAAGGCCATAAGCAAACAAGACTTTAATGCAGGCAAACTTAAATCAGTTTTACCAAATGTTTACCAGCATTTCACATGTGCAACCAGAGGAATAAAAACTCTAGACCACCTTTACTTCACACACAGAGATGCATACAATGCTCTCCCCCGCCTTCCATTTGGCAAATCTGATCATAATTCTATCCTCCTGATTCCTGCTTACAAGCCAAAACTAAAGCAGGAAGTACCAGTGACTCGCTCAATACGGAAGTGGTCAGATGACACGGATGCTACGCTACAGGACTGTTTTGCAAACACAGACTGGAATATGTTCCATGATTCATCCAATGGCATTGAGGAGTATACCACCTCAGTCACCGGCTTCATCAATAAGTGCATCGATGACGTTGTCCCCACAGTGACCGTACATACATATCCCAACCAGAAGCCATGGATTACAGGCAACATCCGCATCGAGCTAAAGGCTAGAGCTGTCGCTTTCAAAGAGCGGGACACTAATCCAGACACCTCAGACGAACCATCAAACAAGCAAAGCGTCAATACAGGATTAAGATTGAATCCTATTACACCGGCTCTGATGCTTGTCGGATGTGGCAGGGCTTGAAAACTATTATGGACTGCAAAGGGAAATCCAGATGCAAGCTGCCCAGTGACGCGAGCCTACCCGTCAAGCTAACAGCCTTTTATGCTCGCTTCGAGCCAAGCAACACTGAAGCATGCACGAGAGCACAAGCTGTTCTGGATGACTGTGTGATAGCGGTTTCGGTAGCCGATGTGAGCAAGACCTTTAAACAGGTCAACATTCACAAAGCCGCGGGGCCAGATGGATTAGCAGGACGTGTACACAATGTATGCGCTGACCAACTGACAAGTGTATTCACTGACATTTTCAACCTCTCCCTGACTGAGTCTGTAATACCTACATGTTTCAAGCAGACCAACATAGACCCTGTTCCCAAGGAAGCGAAGGTAACCTGCCTAAATGACGTTGGTAGCCATGAAGTGCTTTGAATAGTTGGTCATGGCTCACATCAACAGCATCTTCCCGGATACCCTAGATCCACTCCAATCTGCATACCGCCCCAACAGATCCACAGATGACGCAATCTCAATCGTACTCCACACTGCCCTTTTCCAACTGGACAAAAGGAACACCTATGTGAGAATGCTGTTCATTGACTACGACTCAGCATTCAACACCATAGTGCCCACGAAGCTCATCAGGAAGCTAATGACCCTGGGACTAAATACCTCCCTCTGCAACTGGATCCTGGACTTCTTGACGGGCCGACCCCAGGTGGTAAGGGTAGGCAACAACACGTCTGCCACGCTGATCCCCAACACGGGGCCCCTCAGGGGTATGTACTTAGTCCCCTCCTGTACTCCCTGTTCACCCACGACTGCGTGGCCAAACACGACTCTAACACCATCATTAAGTTTGCTGATGACACAACAGTGGTAGGCCTGATCACCGACAACGATGAGACAACCTATAGGGAGGAGGTCAGAGAACTGGCAGTGTGGTGCCAGGACAACAACCTTTCCCTCAATGTGAGCAAGACAAAGGAGATGATTGTGGACGACAGGAAAAGGCGGGCCGAACAGGCCCCCATTAACATCAATGGGGCTGTAGTGGAGCGGATCGAGAATTTCAAGTTCATATCACCATAGAACTATCATGTTCCAAACATACCAAGACAGTTGTGAAGAGGGCACAACAAAACCTTTTCCCCCTCAGGAGACTGAAAAAAATTGGCATGTGTCCCCAGATCCTCAAAAATGTCTACAGCTGCATCATCAAGCACATCCTGACCGGTTGCCTCACTGCCTGGTATGCTCGGCATCTGACTGTGCTACAGAGGGTAGGGCGTACGGCCCAGTACATCACTGGGGCCAAGCTTCCTGCAATCCAACACCTATATAATATGCATAAGACTGCTGAACAATTATTCAAATGGCCTCCGAACTATTACATTGATCCCCCCCATTTGTTTTGTACACAGCTGCTACTCGCTGTTTATTATCTATGCATAGTCACTTCACCCCTACCTACATGTACAAATGACCTCTAACCTGTACCCCAGCACATTTTTTACTTTAGTTTATTTGGTAAATATTTTCTTAACTCTTCTTGAACTGCACTGTTGGTTAAGGGCTTGTAAAAAAGCATTTCACTAAAAGGTCTATACTTGTTGTATTCGGCGCATTTGATTTAATGTTTGTGCATTAAAGTTAGATTTTATTGATAGTTTTCTGGCAGCTCGTGGTGGCGCAAAACCTTTATAAGACACTGAATGTTGGTGTTTCCTTCTTTTTGGCAGATACCTGTATTTGCTTGTGATAAAACGTTTAATTTTAATAAACTATTGATCCTCTGTGGCTAAATTATGCTCTCTGGTGTATTTTGAACATTGAGAGGGCTCCTGTGGTTGGATAAAAAATTATAATAAATAAAAAAATGTGTATGTAATTATATAATTATTATATTTTTTTGCCTAATATGTCCTCTACGGGCTTGAGCCCACCCCCTGACTCACACAATTGACCATTCACATTTATTTATTATGCAGTTTATCACTTTTTTATTAATCCTCCCCAGTTACCCACGTGGTCCCTACCTCCTCACCTCCTCCATCTGGTTATTAGCAGAGCAACAGCAGCAGCAGGCTGTCTACACTCATCGAGAGCGAGCTTCTGAGTCTTCCTGAGGTTGGCAGGTTGCATTGAAAAAATACAAAATATATACTCTAGAGATAAAATACACAGTATATATTTCCTTAATATGATTATGTTTTACTTTTTTAAAACCTTTTTCTTTTGCTGCCTCTTAGGCCTCCCACGGGCCTGGGCCTTGGTAATCCCCTGCATTAAGCCGGCCCTGTCCAGGATTGAATACTCTGTCCTTTGCTCTCAGTTCAGGACGTTTGACTTGACTCTCCTGTTGGCTTCACACTGTCCCCTTTGCGTTTGGTGGTTTGAGTAGGTTGGAGGTTGTGCTTTGCTCTCTCTTCATGAGTAGCGACGCAGACAAAGCCTTGGTGGTTGTGTGATGCGTGTTCCTGTAGGATAGTGGGAAGCTGTCCAAGCTTTGGTGCAGTGTCCCTTTACCCTGAGGCACTTTTAAGGCATGTTTCATGGTCTGTACGAACCTCCTCGCCAGCCACTGGTTGATGAATGATACTATGTAGACCTGATGTGCTGTAGGCCATTCACCTGTAGGAATGTGTCCCTTTCTTGGGACACTCGCTGCGGTCCGTTGTCTCTAACGAGTTGGTGTGGTTTTCAGTTGCAACTTTTCCTTTTCCTGACGAACTCAACTGCTGAGCCTCTTTAGCAGCTAGTTCAATGGACACACTGACTTCAATTGCCTTTGCCAAGGTCAGATTACTTTCAGTCAATAGTCTCTTTTGTGTAGCTTCAATCAGTAGCCTACATACTAGTCTGTCTCTTATGGTTTCATTCAGAACATAATTCACCTCACAGTGCGCTGAGAATTTATTTACTGCAGCAGCAAACATTGTGACTTCTCCCTCTTCCTGATTGAACCTTTCAGCAATAACCAGTGGCTTTGGTGAAAAGTGTCCTGTCAGTAATTCTACAATATCCCCATATGTCTTATTACTTGGCCTGTCTGGGTGTAACAGGCTGCGTAGTAAATTAAATGTCTTTGGCCCCATAACATCAAAACAATGTAGGAACAATTTTGTCCTCATCAATGTAATTTACAATAATAAAATATATATGAGCTCCACTGCACCACACCCTCATCAAACTGTCACATTGTTTCTAAATGTTTTGTTTCTCAATAGGTTCCTGATTATCACTCACTTAAATATTGTCCTCAACCAAGGCAATATTTTCCTCAGTCACAGTCACATTGCCAGACACTTTACCCTCAAGTTCACTCATTTAGCAGTTTTTAATTCCAAAGTTCGTCTTCACAGTTAAATAAATGTATTTTCCTCCCTTTTTAATCATGTTTTTTTCTCGCTCTGACATCCTTTTAGAATCCTTTTCTGCTATCCATGATGATGCTAACTCTCTCTCTTAGCTAGCTTGACTATGCACTTGCCTCTGCTAGCAATACACTGTGCTAACATTAGCCTAGACCAGCCTAGACAAGGTGTTGAATCCAGCTTGTCTTTGCTCCTTTTAAAACACATCTATAGATCTTTGTATTGTACTTGATTTTCGCCATTGTATGGTTGAGTTTGTTTGGCATGCATCCTTGATTATTGTAAGTTTGATGTTATGCCTCTTGTTCAATTGCATTATGTGTATGAAAGATGGCACCAACAGAGATGGTCGCCTCACTTCAGGTCCTTAGGAAACTATGTAGTTATTTGTTTTTTGTAATATTTCTTACATTGTTAGCCCAGAAAATATCAAGTGTAATTACATGCAGCCGGGAAGAACTATTGGATATAAAAGAGATGTCAATTTACCAACATTACGACCAGGAATATGTCTTTCCCGAAGCAGATCTTTTGTTCGGACCTCCACCCTGGACATGGGATCTTATCCCAGAGGTCGACCCAAAACAACATAGTCGCCGCAGGAGAGGCAGACGGAGCTGCCTATTGGTCAGACTCAGAAGGCGAGCACACCATCCACGCTTCCGAGCATATTACTCGCCAATGTCCAGTCTCTAGATAACAAGGTGGACAAAATTAGGGCATGAGTTGCCTTCCAGAGAGACATCAGAGATTGTAGCATTCTCAGAATTCCTTACAATCAAATGCCGACTGCATTATCTTCCAAGATAATTCTCTTTGATTATAGTTACAGCCCCCCTCCCCCTCCCCAAACAGATACCTCGTCGGCCCTGAAAGAACTTCATTGGACTCTATGTAAACCGGAAACCATACATCCTGAGGCTGCATTTATTGTAGCTGGGGATTTGAACAAAGCTACCCTGAGAATGAGACTTCCTAAATTCTATCAGCATATCGAATGTGTGAGCTGGTATCATTCTGGATCATTGCTACTCTAACTTCCGCAATACATACAAACTCTCCCCTGCCCTGCCTGCGGCAAACCTGACCATGACTCCATTTTGTTGCTCCCAGCCTATAGACAGAAACTAAAACAGGAACGCCCGTGCTCAGGTCCATCCAACACTGATCTGACCAATCGGATTCCACGCTTCAAGATTGCTTCGATCCCGTGGACTTGAATTTGATCCAGATAGCCTCAGACAATAACGTTAATGTACACGCTGACTCGGTGAGCGAGATTATTAGCAAGTGCATCGGAGATGTTGACTATTAAAACCTTCCCTAACCAGAAACTGTGGATGGATTGCAGCATCCGCGCAAAACTGAAAGCGCAAACCACCGCTTTTAATCATGGCAAGGCGACTGGAAACATGACCGAATACAAACAGCTATTCCGTCCGCAAGGCAATCAAACAAGCAAAGCGTCAGTAAAGAGACAAAGTAGTGTCTCAATTCAACAGCTCAAACACAAGACCTATGTGGCAGGGTCTTCAGTCAATCACGGATTACAAAAAGAAAACCAACCCATCGCAGACATCGTTGTCTTGCTCCCAGACAAATTAAACAACTTATTTTCTCGCTTTGAAGACAATACAATGCCACTGACACGGCCCGCTACCAAAGCCTGTGGGCTCTCCTTCTCCGTGGCCAACGTGAGTAAATCATTTAAACGTGTTAACCCTCACAAGGCTGCCGGCCCAGACGGCATCCCTAGCCGCGTCCTCAGAGCATGCGCAGACCAGCTGGCTGGTATGTTTTTCTGACATATTTAATCAACCTTATCCCAGTCTGCTGTCCCCACATGCTTCAAGATGGCCACCATTGTTCCTCTTCCCAAGTAAGCTAAGGTAACTGAACTAAATGACTATCGCCCCATTGCACTCACTTCTGTCATCGTGAAGTGCTTTGAGAGACTAGTCAAGGATCATATCACCTCCACCCTACCTGATACCCTAGACCCACTCCAATTTGCTTACCGCCCCAACAGGTCCACTGACGTTGGGAGGAGGCTGAAGAAATCGGGCTTGTCACCTAAAACACTCACAAACTTTTACAGATGCACAGTCAAGAGGCAGCGTAGCCTAATGGTTAGAGCGTTGGACTAGTAACCGGAAGGTTGCGAGTTCAAACCCCCGAGCTGACAAGGTACAAATCTGTCGTTCTGCCCGTGGACAGGCAGTTAACCCACTGTTCCCAGGCCGTCATTGAAAATAAGAGTATGTTCTTAACTGACTTGGTTAAATAAAGGTAAAAATATATTTTTTTAAAGAGCATCCGGTCGGGCTGTACCACCGACTGGTACAGCAACTGCACTACCCAAAACTGGAAGGCTCTCCAGAGGGTAATGCGGTCTGCACAACGAATTGCCGGGGGCAAACTACCTGCCCTCCAGTACAACTACAGCACCCGATGTCACAGAAAGGCCAAAAAGATCATCAAGGACAACAACCAACCGAGCCACTGCCTGTTCAGCCCGCTATCATCCAGATGGCGAGGTCAGTACAGGTGCATCAAAGCTGGAACCGAGAGACTGAAAAACAGCTTCTATCTTAACGCCATCAGACTGTTAAACAGCCATCACTAACATAGAGCGGCTGCTGCCAACATTCAGACGCAAATCTCTGGCCACTTTAATAAATGGACTTAATAAATGTATCACTAGTCACTTTAAATAACGGCACTTTAATAATGTTTACATATCATACATTACTCATCTCATGTATACTGTATTCTATACCCTCTACTGCATCTTGCCTATGCCGTTCAGCCGTTGCTTATCCATATATTTATATGTACATATTCTTATTCATCCCTTCACATTTGTGTGTATAAGGTAGTTGTTGTGAATTTGTTAGATTACTTGTTAGATATTACTGCATTGTCTGATCTAGAAGCACAAGCATTTCGCTATACTCGCATTATCTGCGAACCATGTGTATGTGACAAATAAAATTTGATTTGATTTTAATTTATCTAACATATGCCGTCGTGGTCAGCAGTTTTAATGCGATGATCATTTTAATTTTGATGTCGGTATTTGAAGTTGGCCTTATAGTGACTTTGATGGCCTGTATTTAGTGGTTTAATATGTATATTTTGTTTGGTAAAAGATGTTTAAATGTTGGTTTTATTTATGGTTTTGATTTATGGACAGTATTCCTATGATGCGTTTTATTAAGATTGAACGTATCACAAGATTTCATTGTGATACGACACTTTGCCGTTTTCAATTGCATTTATCAGACATTTCGATTGTTTATACATGGAAATTTCATTAGAAAACTTGGAAATATGATTTATACATCTTATTCTAAAATAATAATAATAACGTGTATAAATTGCATATGCATACGTATATACTGTACTCTATATCATCTACTGCATCGTTATGTAATACATGTATCACTAGCCACTTTAAACTATGCCACTTTGTTTACATACTCATCTCATATGTATATACTGTACTCTATGCTGCTCTGTACCATCACTCATTCATATATCTTTATGTACATATTCTTTATCCCCTTACACTGTGTATAAGACAGTAGTTTTGGAATTGTTAGTTAGATTACTTGTTGGTTATTACTGCATTGTCGGAACTAGAAGCACAAGCATTTCGCTACACTCGCATTAACATCTGCTAACCATGTGTATGTGACAAATAAAATGTGATTTTTGAATAGATTTGATTTGAGGGGCTCTGGATTGACTTTATGTGTGAAAAGATCTGTTCACATAGATACTGTATGTGGATCCAAATCCTGAAAGCATTTGCACATGCAACTTTCTTCAGAATCAAATTTCACTGACAGGCTCTCCCAGCGGTGGATAATGGAGGCCCCCTGATCTCTCTCAGTCCCTTCCAGTTCTTTGCACATCTCCATGAATTTTGATGACGAAAGGGATGATGCCTTGAGCTCGATCCCCATCCCCATCCACTGAAACACACTGAAAAAAAGAAAACATTGGTCCATGTTGCTTGAAGTCTTGAAATCTGACAGAGAACTTGGACTTCAGCTCCCTCAGTACCAATAGTGTGTCGGGTTGACAGACCTTTGAGTTGCTTGAAGTAGCGGAAAGTTCCACTTTGAATATCCCGTGAGTAGACTTCTGGCTTGGCCACGAATGCCTTCCATGCATCCAACAGATCCAGCACTGTTGGGCCTGAACCCTGCAGGCACAGGTTAAGCTCATTGAGGTGACCTGTTATGTCAGTAAGAAACAAGAGTTCTACAAGCCAATCCTCATCCTCAAACTCTGGGTAGTTTTGGCCCATTTCAGCCAGAAAGGCTTTAATCGTATCCAAACACTCCACAAACCGTTCCAGAACCTTCCCTCCACTTAATCACCTGACACTGCAGTGAAGAGGCAAGTTTTTGTGGATTTATTCCATCTCTTCCAGCAATGACCGAAACTATTTGTCAAAGATGAGCGAGCAACAAGTACATTCAGTCATCATAGTACTTACTTTACATCAGAATTTGAAATCTTGGAACATATTCTCTTGGTGAATGATAGTGAAATAGAACTACAGAGTGGCCAATCTTTTTACAAATCCTTTATGTTTCCTCACCATAGCGGAGGCACCGTCAGTAATAGCGAATATGTTTTTAATATCGACACCTCTCTCCTCAAAATGATCTGTGAAGGCTTTTGCTTACATCTTCTCCTTTAGTAATACCATGCATGGGTTATAGACAAAGCAGCTCCTCACATACCTGCTCTGAGTCACAGTATCTTGCAACAACTGCCAGACATGGAATCTCATTCACATCCACACTCTCATCAAGAGCCACAGTAAACTCAAGTGCATCTTTTAATTCTACAGTTTGCTGCTCCTTTCAACAGCTCTGGCAGACGCAGGCATGTCTTTTATCTTTGAGATGATTGTGTCTTTGTTAGGCAATCAAGCCTGCAAACTACTGAGGAAAACCTCCTTGACATATTCCCCATCAGTAAATGAAGGTTTAGCAATGCACTGCGCACATTTGTAGCTCCCCTCTGTAGCTGGAGTTTTGACTGTGTGTAGATTTGTAAACACAGTGCTTTGCTTTTCACACCTGGACATGTCCCTCTTGATTACCTTAAGCTTTGTCTGCCTCCTCCTTGAGGTTTGTCTCATGTCTCGTTTCAAAAGGACACTGTACTTGATGTCCAACAAACAGTCTTACAACAAAGAGGGCAAACAGCCTGGCCCTTCCATATTCCTTTGTCCAGGAGGCAGTAAATGAGTGGACATCTGCCTTATTTTTCTTTGTTGATGACATTTTACACCCTGAACTTTTTAAAATAACAATGGAAGGCTTGCTAGCTGCGAAAACAAATCTCTCATCTTCAGTGCCGCCTTGGTTTTGAATTTGGCAGGAGAGGCAAGGTGGTTTGTCTTGTGCTGAACTAATAATATAATATTCCTGAAATATCATGAAAGTCTATTGGCTAATCAGGACTGACATAGTGTGGGAACTACAACCTTGCACTGAATACCAATGCAATTTCGCAACCAATGCATGTGTGTCTCTGTGTGTGTGTGTGAATGTGTGTGTGTGTGTGTGCGCGCGCGTGTGCGAGAGAGAGGTAGAGAGAGAGAATGAATATTTCATTTGCCCCTGAGGAGGGAGAAAAACAAAGAGAAAGTGTTCAAAGAGACAGGCCAAGACTCCTGTCAAAATTGACTGTCTATGAAGCTTACTACTAATGTGTTGCATCAATATGCTCCCTCCTGATAAATTACACTGCTTGGTTTATATGGCAGCTCAAAATGAATGTGCTTTTTTTAGCTCTTTTTTTTGTACTTGTTAAGCAAAATCTCTATATTCTGAGCAATTCTAATAGTATAAAACAATAGTTTTAAAAATGTTGTGAGCATACAATATGGGTGGTCATTTCCATGTAAAAGGACCCCGTGAGGAACATTGTGAAGTTCATTGGAGCATGTCAAATTGGGTGTCAAAATAACCTATATTTTTGGGAAATTAAGGCATACAGTTACTTCAGAAAATATTCATACCCCTTGACTTCTTCCACATTTGGCTGTGTACAGCCTGAATTCAAAATGGATTAAATAGATGTTTTTTTCTCCCTACACACAATACCCCATAATGACAAAGTGAAAACATGTTTCTAGAAACTTTTGCAAATGTTTTTAAAATTAAATACAGAAAAGTCTAATTTACATACTGTCACGACTCCCTCTGAAGTTGGCTCCCCTGCCTGTTCGGGCGGTGCTCGGCGGTCGTCGTCACCGGCCTACTAGCCTCCACCGATCCCTTTTCCCTTTTCTGTTAGTTTAGTCTTATGAGAGTTGCACCTGTTCCTACTTGTGTTTTCTTGGTTTGCTTACCTATTTAAGCTTGTGAAGCCTGCCCTTGTTTGTGTGGGATTATTTTGTGTTCACATTTTGAATCGGAGGTGTTATTGTGCTCCGGACCATGTTACCCTGTGTTTTGGGTTGGTCAGTGTTTTCCGCCCTGTGTTTTGGGCATGACCATTTTGTGCCGGAATAAAGTGCATTTTTCCGTGAACCCTTTGCTCTCTGCACCTGATTCCTACCTTCCACTCCTAGTCATCTGTGACACATACATGTAAGTGTTCACACCCCTTTGCTATCAAACTTCAAATTGAGCTCGGTTGCATCCAAATTCCTTTAATCATCATTGAGATCACCACAACCTGATTGGAGTCCACCTGTGGCCAATGTTTGAGCATGATTAAGAAAGAAACACACCTGTCTGTATAAGGTCCCACAGTTAACAGTGCATGTTAGAGCAGAAACTATACCAAAAAGTCCAATGAACTTTCCGTATATCTCTGAGATATAATTTTGATGATGCATATATTTGGGGAAGGGTATAAAACTATTTATTGAGTGTTGAAATTTTCTTGGGAAATTGAAAAAATATGGAACTACTCAGACTCTGCCTAGAGGTGGCTGTCCAACCAAACTGAGTAACCGGTCAAAAAGGACCTTGGTCAGGGAGGTGACCAAGAACTCAATGATCCCTCTGACAAAACTACAGAGTTCCTTGGCTGAGTTGGGAGAACCTGCCAGAAGGACAACAGTCTCTACAGCACTTTAGCAATCTGGGCTTTATGGGAGAGTGGCCAGATGGAAGCCAATCCTGAGAAAAAGGCACATGACAGCACACCTGGCGTTGTCAAAAAGGCACATGAAAGACTCAGAGCATAAGGCAAAAGATTCTGAGGTCTGATGAGACAAAACTTTAACTCTTCAGCCTGAATGCAAAGCGCTATGGCTGGAGAAACCCAGGCACAGCTCATCACCCGTCTAACACCATCTCTACCATGAAGCATGTTGGTGGCAGCATCATGCTATAGGGATGCTTTTCAGCAGGAGGGACTGGAAGACTGGTAAGGGTAGAGGGAACAATGAATGGATCCAAATACAGGCAAATCCTTGATTCGAAGCTGCTTCAGAGTACAAACAACCTTAGACTGGGGCAAAGATTTCTACAGGACAATGACCCTAAGCATACAGCCAAAGCAGTGCTGGAATGGCTTCAAAACAAGAAAGTGAAAATCCTTGAGTTGCCCAGCCAAAGCCAAGACTTGAATCCCATTGAAAAACTGTGGAAAGACATGAAGATTGCTGTTCACCGCCCGTCCCCATCGAACTTAACAGAGCTTGAGAAAATCCCCAAATCCAGATGTGCAGAGCTGATACAGACATACCCAAGGTGACTCAAAGCTATAATCACCGCCAAAGGTGCTTCTACAAAGTATTGACTCAGGGGTGTCATATTTCTGTATTTCATTATCAATAAATTGTCAATCATTTCTAAAAACATGTTTTCACTTCGTCACTATGGGGTATTGTATGCAGATGGGTGAGAAAAATAACAATTTAATGTGGATTAAGTCAAGCGATATGAATACTTTCTGAAGGAATATATTGTTCAAACATCTACCTGAAAAAGTCATGAAAGGTATTAGAAATACATCAAAACACAATGTTGAAGTAAAGACCCCTGCCAACTGATATCAACATTTATATTTAGTTTAGCAGAAAATGTTCTGCCTTTTGTAAATTTAAGAAACATTGAGGTTTATTCCTTTTCCTCATTTTCTCATTTAACTGTAAGATGTAAATATTGAGTTCATTGTTCATGGAGCTGTTAATAACCAAAAGATACCTATTATATTATTATTATAGATACCTGTTTTTGATCGTAAATTAGATGTGATTGGCCTGATTGAAACATGGCTCAAGCCTGATGAATTTATTGTGTTAAATGACGCCTCTCCCCCTGGTTACACTAGTGACCATAACCCCCGCGCATCCCACAAAGGTGGAGGTGTTGCTAACATTTATGACGGCAAATTTCAATTTACAAAAAACAAGTCTGCATTTTTCTCTTTTGAGCTTCTAGTCGTGATGTCTATGCAGCCTATTCAATCACTTTTTATATCTACTGTTTACATGCCTCCAGGGCCATATACAGCATTCCTCACTGAGTTCCCTGAATTCCTATGTAGTCATGGCAGATAATATTCACATTTTTGGTGATTATTGGACTTCAGTATTCACATGGAAAAGTCCACAGACACACTCCAAAAGTTTTTTCGGAGCCATCATCGACTCAGTGAGTTTTCTCCAACGTCTCGGGACTTACACATTTCCACAATCATACCCTGGATCTAGTTTTGTCCTGTGAAATATCGTTGATCTAAATGTTCTTCCTCATAATCCTGGACTATCAGACCACCATCTTATTACGTTTGCAATTGCAACAAATAATTAGCTCAGACCCCAAACAAAGATTATCAAAAGCCGCGCATAAATTCTCAGACAACCCAAAGATTCATAGATGCCCTTCCAGACTCCGTCCACCCACCTACCCAAGGACGACAGAGTACAGAAGTCAGTTAACCACCTAACCGAGAATCTAAGCCTAACCTTGCGTAATACCCTAGATGCAGTCGCACCGCTGTAAACAAAAAAACATTTGTCACACGAATCTAGCTCTCTGGTATACAAAAAATACCAGTGGCCTGAAGCAGCATCCAGAAATTTGGAATGGAAATTACACTCCACCAAATTGAAAGTCTTCCGACTAGTTCGGAAAGACAGTGCCCCTGTAATATCGTAAAAGTCCTCACTGCTGCCCGATCAGCCTACTTTTCCAACCTGATTGAGGAGATTTAACAACAATCCCAAATGTATTTGTAACACTGCCGCAAAGCTAACTAAAAAGCAACATTCCCCAAGTGAGGATGGACTTCACTTCAGCAGTAATGAATTCATGAACCTCTTTGATGAAAAGATGATCATTAGAAATCAAATGACGGACTTCACTTTGAATACGCATATTTCTCCACAACTCAGTTGTCCTAAGTCTGCATCGAACTGCCAGGACCTCGGATCAATGGAGACACTCAAGTTTTTAATCCTGTATTTCTCAACACATTCATGGCCTCTAAACCTTACAGCTGTCTACTGGACCCCATTCCAACTAAACTACTGAAAGCTGCTTCCTGTGCTTCACCCTCCTATGTTGAACATAATAAATGTCTCCTTAACTTCAGGAGCTGAACCAAACTAAAAGTCGCAGTAATAAAGCCTCTCCTGAAAAAGCCAAACCTTGACCCGGAACATTTTCAGAAACTATAAGCTTATATAGAATCTTTAATTACTCTCCAAAATGTTTGAAAAAGCTGTTGCTCAGCAACTCACTGCCTTCCTGAAGACAAATAGTGTATACAAAACACTCCAGTCTGGTTTTAGACCCCATCATAATATTGAGACCTCACTCATGAAGGTGGTAAATTACCTTTTAATGGCCTCGGACCAAGGCTCTGTGTCTCTCCTCATGCTCCTAGATCTTAGTGCCGCTTTTGACACCAACAATCACCACATTCTTTTGGAGAGATTGGAAATCCTAATTGGTCTACACAAATAAGTTCTTGCTTGGTCTGTCTACTGCCCCCGCTGGAGTAATTGCGTGCCCATAGTAAACATGATTTTTTTGGGTCAAAAGTTGCTAATATATGCAAATAAAAAATATTATTGAATAGAAAACAATCTAAAGCTTCTAAAACCGTTTAAATTATGTCTGTATGTAAAGCAGAACTCTCAGGGCAGTCATTCTCCCAAACTCTCTCTTGTCATCAGAAAAGTTGGCCCAACTTTGACGTCATCGCCCCCACCCTTGCCAAGCACTTACAGGTCTGGGAACAGTCTCTCTGTCTTCAACGCGATGTCAGCTTTCAATGGGGCTTCTCATTGTGAGAATCGCGTGCTCACGAGAGTTTTGGCAGGCCGAAACCTTTCGGTCACACGAAAAAACAGGTCACTTTTATGCACGCTCTGCTCCGGTCCTGTCTTTGTTCCAAGATCGATTATACAATGCATGCGTTTCTGTTCGTCCTCACGATTGCTGTACACCTTTATAACATGTTAAAGCTTGATTATGAAGTTAGTTTGACAAGTTTAATCGACATATAATATGTAAGTTCGACGTTTTGGTGCGCATCCACTTGACTTTTGGCTACATTTCAACCGAAATGTGTCGTGTTTGAGAACCGAAAGACACAGACTGCAAAACTAAACGCTGTTTTTGGTAAGTATAATTCCTTCCAGGTCTTCTGATGGAAGAACAGCAAAGGTAAGGGAATATTTATGTGGTAAATTTGGGTTTATGTGGACTCCAAGATAGAGGAGCCATAATGCTACTTTTTGAGCGCCGACTCATAGTATAGCCTAGTGAACGAAACCTGTAACGTTAAAAATAAATGTAACACAGCGATTGCATTCAGAAGAAGTGTATCTAACTATATATATGTAGAACATGCATATTTAGTCAAAGTTTATGATGTGTATTCCTTGCTAGCTGACGTTATCTGCCGGAGCTAACGTCATTTCTCAGGACATTTGAGTAGCATTTTTTTAACGATGCATCATTGTAAACAGAGATTTATGGATATATATAGCATATTATTGAAAAAAACATAAATGTACTGTGTAACATGTTATATTACTGTCATCTGATGAAGATTTCAAAAGGTTAGTGCATTATTTTTCTTTTAATCCTGCGTTTGTTGATTGCATATTTTTTTCAACTTGGCTATGCAAATTAGCTGTGTCTTTCGGTGGTGGTTTGACATAAATATGTGCTATGTTTTCGCCGTAAAACATTTTAGAAATCTGACTTGCTGGGTAGATAAACAAGGTGTTTATCTTTCATTTGAGCAATTGGACTTGTTAATGTGTGGAGGTTAAATATTTTTAGGAATATTTTTGCGTTCCATGCGCCACCTTCCAGCTGAACGTGGGGGGGGTGTTCCAAAATTGGAACCCTAGTCCCCTTCTGGTTAACTGTCAGAAAGATATCAGGTCGTTTCTGTGGATGGTTTCTCCTCGGTGTTCCTCAAGGTTCTGTTTTAGGACCACTATTGTTTTCACTATATATTTGTCCTCTTGGGGATGTCATTTGGAAACACAATGTCAACTTTCACTGCTATGCAGACGACACACAGCTGTACATTGCAATAAAACATAGTTACGCCCCAAAAGTGCCTAACCTTGAAGCCTGTGTTTCAAACATAAGGAAATGGATGGTGGCATTTTTTTTTCATTTTTGAACTGCGACAAAACAGAGAAGCTAGTTCTAGGTCTTAAGAAACAAAGCGATCTGCTGTTTGATCTGACAATTAATCTCAATGGTTGTACAGTCATCTCAAATAAAACTATGAAGGACCTCAGTGTTATTCTGGACCCTGATCTCTATTTTGATGAACATATCCAAAATATTTAAAGATCATATTTTTTCCATCTTTGTCTGCAAAAGTCGGAAACTTTTTGTCCAAAAATTAAGCAGAAAGCTGATCCATGCTTTTGTCACTTCAAGATTACACTACTACAAAGCACTACTCTCCAGCTACCCAGATAAAGATAGTGCTTAATACGGCTGCTAGAATCTTGACTAGAACCAAAACATTTGATCATATTAGTCCAGTGCTAACCTACATTGGCTTCCTGTTAAGGCTAGGGCGGATTTCAAGGTCTTACTGCTAACCTACAAAGCATTACATGGACTTGCTCCTACCTATCGCTCTGATTTGGTTCTGCCATACATACCTACACATACGCTACGGTCACAACATCCTTATTGTTCCTAGAATCTCTAAGCAAACAGCTTGAGGCTCCTATAAAGCTACATTCTTATGGAATGGTCTGTCTATCCATGTGTGAGAGACGCAGATTCCGTCTTGACCTTTAAATCTGTACTGAAGACTCACTTCGTCAGTAGGACCTATGATTGCGTGTAGTCTGGCCAAGGGGTGCGAAGGTGAACGGCAAGGCACTGGAGTGACGAACCACCCTTGCTGTCTCTGCCTGGCCGGCTCCCCTCTCTCCACTGGGATTCTCTACCTCTAACCCTATTATGGGGGCTGAGTCACTGGCTTGCTACTGCTGCCCATGCCGTCCCTAGGAGGGATGCATCCCGTAGTGCCAGGCTTTTTCCCCCGCTATACTCGACTTGAGTGGTTGAGTCACTGATGTGATCTTGCTGTCTGGTTTTGCGTCCCCCTCAGGCTTGTGCGGTGGGGGGGATCTTCATGGGCTATACTCTGCCTTGTCTCAGGGTAGTACGTTGGTGGTCTGTTGCGATACCTCTGATGGTGTGGGGGCTGTGCTTTGGCAAAGTGGGTGGGGTGTGGGTACTTTGGCAAAGTGGGTGGGGTGGCTGTGCTTTGGCAAAGTGGGTGGGGGGGCTGTGCTTTGGCAAGTGGGTGGGGGGCTGTGCTTTGGCAAAGTGGGTCCCCCTCAGGCTCGTGTGGTGGGGAGGGAGATCTTCATGGGCTATACTCTGCCTTGTCTCAGGGTAGTAAGTTGGTGGTCTGTTGCTATACCTCTGGTGTGGGGGCTGTGCTTTGGCAAAGTGCGTGGGGTTACAGTACATCCGGACTGGTTATCCCTGTCTGGACAGGCCCACAGGGCCACTCCCCCTATCTATGCTGCAATAGTCTATGTGCCGGGGGGCTAGTGTTAGTCTGTCCTGTCTGGTGTAATTCTCCTGTCTTATCTGGTGTCCTGTGTGATCTTAAGTATACTCCCTCTAATTCTCCCATCTCTCTCTCTCTCGCTCTCTTTCTCCCCTCCTGGAGGACCTGAACCCTAGGACCATGTCTCAGGACTACCTGGCCTGACAACCCCTGGCTGTCCCCATCCCCAGTCCACCTGGTCATTCTGCTGCTACAGTTTCTGCTGTTCTGCCTGTGGCTATGGAACCTTGACCTGTTCATCGGATGTGCTACCTTGTCCCAGACCTGCTGTTTCGACCCTGTCTCTCCCTCTCTCTCTCTCTCTCTCTCTCTCTCTCTCTCTCTCTCTCTCTCTCTCTCTCTCTCTCTCTCTCTCTCTCTCTCTCTCTCTCTCTCTCTCTCTCTCTCTCTCTCTCTCTCTCTCTCTCTCTCTCTTGCTACTGCACCTGCTGTCTCAACCTCTGAATACATGGCTATGAAAAGCCAACTGATATTTACTCCTGAGGCGCTGACCTGTTGCACCCTCTATAAACATTGTGATTACTATTTGACACTGCTGGTCATCTGTGAACGTTCGTATATCTTCAAGAACGATCTGGCCTTAATGGCCATGTACTTATTATCTCCATTGTTCCTCTCTATGTTTCCTCCTAGGTTCCTGCCTTTCTTGGGAGTTTTTCCTAGCCACCAAGCTTCTACATCTGCATTGCTTGCTCTTTGGGGTTTTAGGCTGGGTTTCTGTATAAGCACTTTGTGACATCTGCTGATGTAAAAAGGGCTTTGTAAATACATTTGATTGATTAATTGCCTTGTGCCTTGAAATTCCGTTACCAAGAACCCGCATCCAATGACTATGAGACCAGTCTAGGGTCACACCAGTTGAATATTGACTATTACAATTGTACTTCTTTCCTCTTTTATTGAAGAAAAATGTACTCGCCAAATTGGGCATACTTATGAACTTGTTCTGAAGTATGTTTCCAAGCCTGTAATGGCTTCTTCCAACTCATTCCCCCCAGCTAATATTCTCAGGCTCCTACTGTAGCCTACAATCTCCTTTGAAATCGCTGGCTGCCTTGAGTTTGTTTAGTGCCGTGTTTACTGTCTGGCCTTGCTGAGCTGAGGGTGTCCCTTAGGGCTGATCCAGGGCCAGCTTTGGCTAGGGTAGGAAGCTGCGAAGAATGTCACAGGGAAGTGGAGACTGATCCCTCGTCTGTGTGAAAAGACATCCATCAGAACAAATTTTACATTCTCCCAGACTGAGAAGAGGTCAAAGGGTGGACACAGAGCCAGCTGAATTTTTCTCTCTCTTTCTTAATGTTTCACCTCTTCTCGCTTCTCCAAATCCCTCCACCCCTCTCTCTCTCCCTCTCCCTCCCTCCCTCCATCTTACCCCTCATTCATAGTGTGCCTGGAGCTCAGCCAGTAAAAACAGCTTGAGCAAACCTGCTTTCCCCTGGGCTCTCTATGTGTGTGTGTGTGTGTGTGTGTGTGTGTGTGTGTGTGTGTGTGTGTGTGTGTGTGTGTGTGTGTGTGTGTGTGTGTGTGTGTGTGTGTGTGTGTGTGTGTGTGTGTGTGTGTGTGTGTGTGTGTGTGTGTGTGTGTGTGTGTGTGTGTGTGTGTGTGTGTGTGTGTGTGTGTGTGTGTGTTCACTCAGATGACCATATCCAGGACACTGTGCCATAGGGTCAGCACGTACATCCTTTCTGTCTACTCAAACAAGGTCTGCCAGTCATGCACAATACCCTAATGTCTGGCTGTTCTTTCCGTTTGGGTCCTGCAGCAAGGACTATTCTTTGGAAGACTACACTGAGTGTACAAAACATTAGAAACACCTGCTCTTTCCATAACATAGACTGACCAGGTGAATCCAGGTGAAAGCTATGATCTGTTATTGATGTCACCTGTAAAATCCACTTCAATGAGTGTAGATGAAGGGGAGGAGACAGGTTAAAGAAGGATTTTGAAGCCTTGAGACGTAAATTGTGTATGTCTGCCATTCAGAGGAGGGTAGTACGTGCCAGGTACCGGTTTGAGTGTGTCAAGAACTGCAACGCTGCTGGGATTTTCACACTCAACAGTTTCCTGTGTGTATCAAGAATGGTCCACCACCCAGAGCACATCGATCCAACTTAACACAACTGTGGGAAGCATTGGAGTAAACATGGGCCAGAATCCCTGTGGAATGGTTTCATTCCATCCCCCTGCGAATTTAGGCTATTCTGAAAAAACGGGTTGCAACTCAAAATTAGGACGGTGTTCATAAGGATTTGTACACTCATTGTACAGTATACTTGTGAACTAATGTTTATGTTTCACCATACAACAATTGATTCTGTTTTCCAAACATGTCCTTCAACCTCTACAAGGGAACTAACTAACAAGGGAACTAAGTTTGGAAGATGTGCTCAATGTAACAACACGGTAAACAGTTCTACCAGAGAAAGTTCATCACTTGTAACTCTACCAACGTTGTGTTAATGCTCACATGCCCGTATGGTAAAGCCAATGTTGGCCAAAGAAAAATATGTTTAAAAATAATATCTGAACATATAACAGCAATCCGGACTGGCAATATTGAATATGCTAAGGCAAACATTACTTAGAAACCAAACACTGTCCTCTTTGCGGGCCTGGAACAGATCACACCTATTAGAGGTGGGAAAATCCCTAAAATGTACTTACAGCGAGATATGTTTTGGAATGATAAATGAAATACCTTGTATCCTCAAGTTTTAAATGATGATTTCTAATTCGGATCTATTTTGCAGATTATTAAGGCTGTGCTGTATTTTGAATGCTCATGTACTGCGTATTTGGAAATATTCAGACCCCTTGACTTTTCCCACATTTTGTTACGTTACAGCCTTATTCTAAAATGGATTCAATTGTTTTTTCCCCCTCATCAATCTACACACAATACCACATAATGACAAAGCAAAAACAGTTTTTTTGAATATTTTGCTAATTTATTATAAATAAAAAACAGAAATATCACATTTACATAAGTATTCAGACCCTTTACTCAGTACTTTGTTGAAGAACCTTGGGCAGCGATTACAGCCTTGAGTATTGAGTATGACACGACAAGCTTGGCACAAGTGTATTTGGGGAGTTTCTCCCATTCTTCTCTGCAGATCCTCTTTAGCTCTGTCAGGTTGAATGGGGACCGTTGCTGCACAGCTATTTTCAGGTCTCTCCAGAGATGTTCGATTGGGTTCAAGTTCGGGCACTGGCTGGGCCACTCAAGGACATTCAGAGACTTGTCCCGAAGCCACTCCTGCGTTGTCTTGGCTGTGTGCTTAGGGTCGTTGTCCTGTTGGATGGTGAACCTTCGCTCCAGTCTGAAGTCCTGAGTGCTCTGGAGCAGGTTTTCATCAAGGATCTCGCTGTACTTTGCTCCGTTCATCTTTCCCTCGATCCTGAATTGTCTCCCAGTCCCTGCAGCTGAAAAACATCCCCAATCCCTTGACCTCAACCCAATTGAGATGGTTTGACCGCAGAGGGAAGGAAAAGCAGCCAACAAGTGCTCAGCATTTGTGGGATCTCCTTCAAGACTATTGGAAAAGCATTGCTCATGAAGCTGGTTGAGAGAAGAAGAAAAAATACTTCACCTTTATTTAACCAGGCAGGCTAGTTGAGAACAAGTTCTCATTTTCAACTACGACATGGCCAAGATAAAGCAAAGCAGTTCGACACATACAACAACACAGAGTTACTGTCACGAATCCCGCTTCCTGAGTCTGTGTTTGCCTGTGTTTCTGTCCTGGAGTGTGTTTCCGGTGTCCTGGAACGCACCCTGTCTGGTTGCCGGGCGAATTAGCTTGTTGGGAGATCGATGTTCACCCGCACCTGTATCCCATCAGTAATCTGCACACCTGTCCTGATCATCACCTCTCCCCTTCAAAAGCTCTGACCTGACATCCATTCCCTGCCGGCTCGTTAGCCATGAACAGTATGTTGTGCCATAGTATCAGCCTCAAGTTGGATAGAATTTGTTTTGTTGTTTTTTACGTATTGCTTGCCTTAAACTTACCTCCGTTTGTTCTGTCTTCAGTTACTCACCCGGATCATTTACCCCATTCCCGCCTGGTCGTCAGAGGATTCCCGCTACCCCATTGGATCCACCTATTTACTCCCATCAACTCACCACCGCTGCCCGCTACGCCACCTGGATATATCTACCCATTCACATTCACTTGTAAATAAATACTCACCTTCTTCCTTACTCTCCTTGTCCTGGTCTGCTTCTGGGTTCGATTTTGAAAGAACGGGACCGTTACACATGGAATAAACAAACATACAATCAAAAATACCGTAGGAAAAATCTATATACAGTGTGTGCTTTACCTTTATTTAACCAGGCAAGTCAGTTAAGAACAAATTCTTATTTTCAATGACAGCCTAGGAACAGTGGGTTAACTGCCTGTTCAGGGGCAGAACGACAGATTTGTACCTTGTCAGCTCAGGGGTTTGAACTTGCAACCTTCTGGTTACTAGTCCAACACTAACCACTAGGCTACCCTGCCGCCGCAAATGAGGTAGAATAGGAGAGGTAAGGTAATAAATAGGCCATGGTGGCGAAGTAATTACAATATAGCAATTAAACACTTGAATGGTAGGATGTACAGAAGATGAAGATGAATGTGCAAGTAGAGATACTGGTGTGCAAAGGAGCAAAATAAATAAATAAATACAGTATGGGGATGAAGTTGATTGGATGGGCTAATTACAGATGAGCTACCTGTTTTGTTATACCCCAAATCATCTATTTCTGTAGGCTTTCCTGTACAATAGGAAGTAACGAAATGCACCCAAATTTAAAACATGTCCTGTGTGTGTGTGTGAGAGAGAGAGAATTCATATTTTATTTGCCCCTGAGAAAGGAGGAAAAAACAAACAGGAGAAAGTGTTCCACAGGACAGGCCAAGACTCCGGTCAGGAACGATTCCTGTTTAAAACAGAAGAATTTAGCTTCAAAGAACTGAACTGTCTGTGAAGCTCACTACAAATGTATTGTATCAATATGCTGCCACCTGATAAATAGCACTGCTTGGTTTAAATGGCAGCGCAAAATGAATGTGCTTTTCCCACATTCATAAATACAACTATTAGATCATTGTCTGGTAGTGTTCATACTGAAGATAAATCCAAGTAACTCCACCATTTGGTGAGATTAGATTAGATCACCCCAACACCAAATGCTCAACCCCCTCAAACGTGTCCCTGCTAAAATATATGTTGTCAGTCAACATAGAGTATATCTGTTGAATTAAAGGTGGCATTATGAAATGAATATGGCTTTTATATTATTGTCTCATGGCATTAAAATAGAGGAAGATCTATGCACACACTCCTGTGTTCTGATCGCTATAAAACTCTCTGATGTATACTAACTCATCAAGGGGGCCAGACCTGCATCTGCGGCACCGACTGAGACAGATTGCTGCCATTAATGTGAAGAACAGATACTAACGCACCAACGTCACTGTCAAGCTGTTTAAAAAACACCTCCGACAGACATGAGTCACTGCCTCCGCTGAAAGATGGAAATGTGTCTCATCTAGATCTGACAAGGCATCCTATTCCCTATACTGTGCACTGCTTTAGACTGGAGCAATCTATTATTACAGGGTGTTATACTATGAAAGACAGACAACGTCATCATTGTCTTCCAGTCGGAGTATTTCTTCAGTGAACTGGGTGATAATGTTTTATTATGCAAGTGGGTCTCCAGCTTCCTGCAGCCTGTGATTATAAACTGCTTATTCACAATTCAACCGTGTGTTTGTATAGCTGCATCAGTGAACGTGAACCCAGATGTTTAATTGGGTTCAGTCACTGGAGCTGTTGTTGATTTCAACGGACTTGCCTTCCACAAGACCAGTTGTCTCGGAAAAGAGACACAATTGTTAGTTTCTATAGAAATATGTTTTCAAATGTGCGTGTGTTTGTGTGTGAATGCTAATGCATGTGTATATGTGTGTGTGTATGCAAATGTGTGTGTGCATAGGTGCATACTGTCTGAATGTACCATAGGATAGTGTGCCTGTTGGGTCCTTCTCCAGTTTCCAGTCTGCTCAGTTTCTGCCTTTTTCAAAGCTGCCTAATTAATCATGCATTATTAAGACAGAGCTGAGCTGGGGAGCGTAATAGCCTTCACTGCAGTCCCAGCACAACACAGGCACACACAGGTCCTAATGACTGTTCTGTGTGTGTGCGTCGGTGTGTCGGTGTGTGTGTGTCGGTGTGTGTGTGTGCGTGCGTGCGTGCGCATGACTTGAAGGGCATCAGCGGTCAGAGAGATAACTTGTAGCAGTACTTGTTACTGCTCTCAGGGGTGAAGTGCTTGAAACCTGCGGTACTTCTCAATGAGCCTCAAATCCATTTTAAATTGCACCATCTGTTATTGGATACACCAGGACACGACCTTAGCTCATCTTTACATTGGTCTCATCATTAGGATTTATATATCTCTGTCAACTGAAAAGCAAGGGACATTTGCATATTGAGTGTTCAATTAGGTTTCTCTACACTCTTCTATTCTATTCCAAACCTAACAACAGTGGTTCTAAAACAGAATATAATAAAGAGAGGTAAAAATAAGGTAATATTTGTGGTTGTATGGCCTGTCGGTGTGTGTCCATCTCTGACCTGGCTTCTCTCCCCTGACCCAGATGCCAGGGTGTGTGTTGGGGTTAGGGTTGAACCAGAATGTGGACATGAAGCTAGGGTTTCGTTTAGGTTTAAGAGGGTTTCTGTTTGTATCAAACCTTGGGTTGCACGGGCCTATTGCAACTTCCTGCTATGTCTGAGTATGTATATGACCGGTCAGTCTGGTCTGGAGAGGGTGGGGGAACATGGGCTGGTTGTTTGCCTGAGGCGCCAATGGAGGCCGAGAGCTCAGAGGGGTCACCTGCGATGGTTCAATGAGAGAAAGACAAGAGGTTAAACAAGTAGAACAAATTATAATAATAATGCATGCAAGGTGGAACAGTAAATTCATAGATAAATAATTGAATAAGTAAATAATATAGTAAAACTATATTAAAATAAAGGGATTAAGGGATTAAGTGCTGCAAAAATAATTAAATAAATAAATAGAAAAGACAAAATGTGGAAAACCACCGTTTGGAGCGATATTCACGCCCCACAACCAGCATTGTAGGCTGCAGCAAGCTAGGCTGCAGGACTCCACCCCCAGATGCCACATGGCCTTGTTAGGCTGCAACGCACCTGAGGAAATCTAAGGGGCTGCTTTAGTTCAAAGCCCTGGACATTGTGTTCTTCACTGGAAGAAGGGATTGGACCTCAACGTAAGCTGGGCAGCTGTCCAGCAAATGTTCTTTAAAGTTAAGGCTAACTCTAGGTTAGGTTAAGTAGAGTTGGAGAGTGTTTTGTTTTCAGTTAATGTTTGAGAACCAGCTTTGTGAACTTTTTATTTTGAATAATTATGCCAGTCTAGCCTGGTTTCAGCTGTGCCCCTGTGTGTTGGACTTCTGTCATTGTTCCTCCTTGATGCCTTCCTACCAGCCATACCTAGCGTGTCGTTGCAAAAACTAGAGACAAAACAAGGCTGGGCAAATAAATACATATTTTTTCCTGAACTTACTCCTGGTGTTTGTGGCCCCTCCTCTGACCGACCCCTACAGGTCAAGGTTAGATATTCATCTTTATTTCCCATTCAGGCCAAGTGGAGCTACGGTCTTGAGTTTGGCTTTCAACCTGGATTCGGAAATTCTTCTCTGGGCTATGGTCCGGGAGGCGTTCATCGCCAGACAGGTGATGCTGACAGAGGATGTGGAGTGGATTTGAAAGTTAGGGTTAGGATTTAGGCTCACTGGCTCTCTCTTCTTCCGTCAGCCTACCTACTCATCAGACAATGTCCGGCCATCTCTTGCCATTGTCAGGACACGGTTACGAACCCGGGTCTCCGGAGTGAGAAACAGTCACTTAACCAACTGAGCCACGAATAGTCGGCAGAACCCAGAAGATGAGGCAGACACAGCAGTACTTGAGACGGTGTATTTAATTAAGTAAAAAGTGAAGTCCTTCAAGAAAACATGAAACTCCACAACCTCAAAAGGAATTCCACAAGAACAAAGGTAATCCTCCAAGACAAAATGGTAAATCCACAAGGTGGTAGGTATTGCATAAAAAGCCTCAAAAGATACTCAAAAATAAATAAACAAGAACAAAAACAGAATTCCACAAGAGAGTCCACCGGGATCAACAAGAGTTCACAGAATACTAGGGCTGGGTGCTAACATACAAACACAGAGCAAAGAACTGAGGAAAACTAAGGGTTTAAATACAATCAGGGGAAACGAGGCACAGGTGCAAATAATAATGGGGATCAAGGGAAAACAAAAGGTCAAAAAGCACAATGGGGGCATCTAGTGACCAAAAACCGGAACAACCCTGGCCAAATCCTGACAGAATCCCCCTAGGAACGGCTCCTGACGTTCCTACCAGCTCTCTCGGGGTGGAGGGCCCTGAACTGACGAATGAGGTCAGGGTCCAGTATGTCTTTGGCAGGAACCCAGGAGCGCTCCTCGGGACCGTAGCCTTCCCAGTCCACCAGATACTGCCAGGACCACTGCACCCGGCGGGAATCCAGTATCCGATGGACGGTATAAGCCGGCTGGCCTCCAATGACACGAGGCGGAGGGGGAGGTCTGTCTGCCGGGACAATGGGAGAAAAACAACAGGTTTTAATAAGGAAATGTGAAACGTGGGATTAATCTTAAGGGATCTGGGTAAGTGTAGGCGATAAGAAACTGGGTTAACTCTCCTGGCAACCTTAAAGGGACCAATGTATTTTTGGGACAGCTTGCGAGACTCCACCCGTAGTGGTAAGTCTCTTGTGGAGAGCCAGACTCTCTGGCCGGGCGCAGGGTAGGCCCGGGATGGCGACGTCTGTTGGCTTGTTGTTGGTACCTCTGTGAGGAACGCATAAGATTAAGACGGGTCTTCCTCCACATAAGCCGACAGCGTCTGAAGAACTTCAATGCTGAAGGCACTCTGACTTCTGCCTCCTGGTCCGGGAACAATGGAGGGGCATAGCCAAACTGACACTCGTGCGGGGACATACCAGTGGAGGAGGAGCGCAAGGTGTTGTGCGCGTATTCGGCCCAAACAATGAAGGACGACCATGTGGACGGGTTGTTACGAGTCATACATCGGAGGGTGGTTTCCAGCTCTTGATTCATCCTCTCTGTTTGGCCATTGGACTCCGGATGGTACCCTGAAGATAGACTGGCAGAAGCCCCCATGAGTTGGCAGAAGGCCTTCCAAAACCTTGAGGCAAACTGGGGACCTCTGTCAGAAACCATATCTTGAGGAATGCCGAAGACTCGGAACACATGATTAATTACCAACTCAGCCGTTTCCTTGGCAGAAGGTAACTTAGTCAGAGGGACGAACCTGGCCACCTTTGAAAACCTGTCGATTATGACTAGGATAGTAGTATTGCCATGGGATGGAGGAAGGCCAGTAATAAAGTCCAACGAGATATGGGACCAGGGTCTGTGGGGAACAGGTAAAGGGTGAAGGAGTCCTTTTACATTTACATTTAAGAGCTCTTATCCAGAGCGACTTCCTTGAGGGCGGAGGTGAGAAGATTTGCCCTGGCAGCACACGGGGCAGGCATTGACGAAAGTGGCAACGTCTTCTCTTATGGTAGGCCACCAGAACTTACGCTGGATGAACTCCAAGGTGCGACCTACGCCCGGGTGACAGGTGAGGCGAGAGGAGTGCCCCCACAGAAGGACCTGAGTCCTCACTGCCTTGGGGACAAACAACCGATTGGCAGGACCTCCTTTCGGGTCCGGTTCGATAGCTTGAGCTCGTCTCACGGTATCCTCAACTTGCCACGAGATCGGAGCCACGATCTTAGCAGCAGGAAGGACAGGCATGTCCGTGTCATCTCGAATGGCAGGAGCGTAGACTCGGGACAGGGCATCCGGTTTGAGATTCTTCGACCCGGGCCGATAGGTGAGGATAAACTGGAATCGATTGAAGAAAAGAGACCATCTAGCTTGTCTAGAGTTCAACCGCTTCACCTGCTGGATATACTCCAGATTTTTGTGGTCCGTAAGCACTTGAAACGGGTGAGAAGCCCCATCGAGCCAGTGTCTCCATTCCTTCAATGCCATCTTAACCGCTAGAAGTTCATGATCCCCCACATCGTAGTTCCTCTCAGCCGGGGTAAGCCGGTGTGAGAAGAAAGCGCACGGATGAAGCTTCTTGTCTTCACCCCTCTGAGACAGGACAGCTCCAACACCAACCTCTGAGGCATCTACCTCCACCACAAACGGTTCATCTGTAGTCGGTAGTATCAGGATGGGAGCAGAGAGGACGCGCTGCTTGATTCCTTGGAAGGCCGTCTCAGCTTCTCTTCCCCACAAAAACCTTGCATTGCCACCCTTGGTTAAAGCTGAGAGAGGGGCTGCCACCAAGCTGAAGTTCTTGATGAACTTGCGGTAAAAGTTTGAAGCCCAGGAAACGCTGAACTTCCTTAACGGATTTGGGGGTGGGCCAATCCGCTACCGCCCCTACCTTCCTGGGGTCCATTTGGACTCGACCGGGTTCCACTACAAATCCCAGGAATTGTACTCGGGATGAATGGAATTCACATTTTTCCGGCTTAACGTACAGATGGCTGTCTAGGAGGCGTTTCAGTACTTGTCTGACATGCTTTGTGTGTTCTTGAAGAGAGCTCGAAAAGATGAGGATGTCATCCAAGTAAACGAACACAAATATGTTAAGCATATCCCTAAGAACATCATTTATGAGCGCTTGGAACACCGCTGGGGCGTTGGTCAGGCCGAAGGGCATCACCAAGTATTCATAGTGACCAGTAGGCGTGTTGAAAGCGGTCATCCACTCGTCACCAGGTCTGATCCGCAGAAGATGGTATGCGTTCCGCAGGTCAAGCTTAGTGAAAACAACTGCTTCCTGGAGCAGCTCGAAGGCTGTGGCCATAAGGGGTAGCGGGTAACGGTTACGGACGGTTATGGCATTGAGTCCCCGGTAGTCGATGCAAGGACGTAATCCACCGTCTTTCTTGGCCACAAAGAAAAACCCTGCTCCCGCCGGGGAGGTGGATGGGCGCATGAGGCCTGCTTCCAGGGCGTCCTTGATGTAGGTATCCATAGCAGCTCGTTCGGGTGGAGATAGGGAAAAGATCCGACCCCTGGGGGCAAGTGCCCGGAAACAGTTCGATGGGGCAATCATAAGGTCTATGGGGTGGTAGCATGGTGGCCCTCTGTTTGCTAAATACCAGTTTGAGGTCATGGTAACACTCGGGAACTCGGGTCAGGTCGATGGATTCTAAAGTCTCGGGAGTAGAACTCTGGGAATTCGGGAAAATACAAGTAGCTTGGCACGTAGGACCCCACTGCTTGATAGTGCCCACAGACCAGTCGATGTGAGGGTTATGGCTGTGAAGCCAGGGGTATCCAAGGATGAGAGGGAACTCGGAACAGGATATCAAATGAAAGGAGGTAGTGACATGAGTGACAAGTCCAGATCCCAAAGGGCTTCCATCCAATGTAGTAACCCTCATGGGGTCACTTAGAGGTTCAGAGGGAACGCCATTCTCCTTCGCCCAGACACCATCCATGAAGTTACCTGCGGCTCCAGAGTCTACCAAGGCTTGAAGGTGAAGCTTGTGGTTGTCCCAGGAAAGGGTGACTGGAATGAGCAGACGGGAGTTGGACGGATGGGAGGAGGTTATGTTTCCCGTTACAGTTCCCCCGGTCTGTACGGGACAGAGCGTTTCCCTGGAGCCCGGGACACGTGGAACGGAAATGGCCCGGTTTGCCGCAATATAGACAGCGTCGCTCCCTCATCCGGCGGTCTCCCTCAGCCTGGGAGATGCGTCCAATCTGCATGGGTTCCGGTGGAGCCAGCGAGGATAAAGGTGGGGACTCGGAGCTGGGACTGATAGGGGCTAGAGGTCTACGGTTGAGTTCTCTCTCTCTCAGACGCTGGTCAATGCGTGAGGCCAACTTGATCAGGGACTCGAGATTGTCTGGTGGTTCCAGAGTGGCCAGTTCATCTTGGATAGTGTCGGAAAGGCCTTTCAGAAAGCACACCGTGAGCGCCTCGTTGTTCCAGCCACTCGCTGCTGCCACCGTGCGGAACTGGATGGCATAGTCCGTCACGCTGCGCCGACCTTGGTGGAGAGTCAGGAGCTGTTTGGCTGAGTCAGGACCACTGCTTGGGCCTTGAAACACTCGCTTGAATTCCTCAGCAAAGGCAGAGTAGCTGGCACAGCAGGAACTATGGGCATCCCACACAGCAGTAGCCCAGGCCAGGGCTTTTTCCGACAGCAGGGTGATGATATATGCGATCTTAGACCGGTCGGTGGGGAACGACGAGGGTTGCAGCTCGAAGGAGAGGGAACATTGGGTGAGAAACCCTTTACAAGCACTTGGATCACCTGAGAACCGTTGGGGAGGTGGAAGACGAGGTTCAGCCAGGGGGTTAACTGCCATGGGTACGTGAATCTGAGGTACTGGGATGGGAACTGTTGCCGGGGTAAGTCGATCAGATATCTGCTTTATGGAAGTCAGCATCTCCGACAGAAGATGAGAATGTCTAGCCATTAAGGCCTCTTGCTGAACCAGGGCGGCTTCGTGGCGTTGGACAGTCTCCTGGTGGTGGGACAGCATGGCAACAAGGTCCTGGGAACTGGCTGCCTCTGGGTTCATTTTTGGCTCTGTGTTTTGGCTCTGTGTTTCTGTGAGGAAACACTCTCTGGAGTGAGAAACAGTCACTTAACCAACTGAGCCACGAATAGTCGGCAGAACCCAGAAGATGAGGCAGACACAGCAGTACTTGAGACGGTGTATTTAATTAAGTAAAAAGTGAAGTCCTTCAAGAAAACATGAAACTCCACAACCTCAAAAGGAATTCCACAAGAACAAAGGTAATCCTCCAAGACAAAATGGTAAATCCACAAGGTGGTAGGTATTGCATAAAAAGCCTCAAAAGATACTCAAAAATAAATAAACAAGAACAAAAAACAGAATTCCACAAGAGAGTCCACCGGGATCAACAAGAGTTCACAGAATACTAGGGCTGGGTGCTAACATACAAACACAGAGCAAAGAACTGAGGAAAACTAAGGGTTTAAATACAATCAGGGGAAACGAGGCACAGGTGCAAATAATAATGGGGATCAAGGGAAAACAAAAGGTCAAAAAGCACAATGGGGGCATCTAGTGACCAAAAACCGGAACAACCCTGGCCAAATCCTGACAGCCATGTCCCTCTCCTGTTCCTTGTAGAGGCCTTCACGGGTCCAAAAAGTTAGACCCGTTCTGAAATGGATCTAGGGCGTTCCCACCCAGACCTAATAAAGAATTGTTTTAAATATAGCAACCAGTTCCGAACGGACCCGAGGAAAACTAGACTCGTTACGTATAGAGCTGGTCAGAGCTCTATATCAGATCAGAACCGCAATTTTTAAAGCGTGAGGGAGAGGAGGTAGAGAGAGGTCTCTCTAGCAGGGTCCGTGCTGTGTGTGTAGGCTGTGTGTGAGTGTGAACGAGTGACATGGGGAGCAGGGAGGAGGGAGAGGCTTGAGACAGCAACCAACCAAGCAGTGTCTCGACACAATCCTGTCTCGGGGCTCAACGGACAATTCCTTCGACCTCATGGCTTGGTTTTTGCTCTGACATGCACTGTGAATTGTGGGACCTTATATAGACAGGTGTGTACCTTTCCAAATGATGTCCAATCAATTGAATTTAACACAGGTGGACTCCAATCAAGTTGTAGAAACATCTCAAGGATGATCAATGGAAACAGGATGCACCTGAGCTCAATTTCGAGTCTCACAGCAAAGAGTCTGAATACTTATGTAAATAAGGTATTTCTATTTGCAAATTAATCTAAAAACCTGTTTTCACTTCATCATTACGGGGTATTGTGTGTAGATTGATGTCGAAAAATTCAAGGGTTCTGAATACTTTCCGAATGCACTGTCGGTGTGGTGTGAGCTGGTGCAATTTTTTGATTTTTATATTACAAAATGTAACATGATCGACCACACACATTAGGTGGAAGCATGCACAAACAAAATGTGCCAACATCATGATACCAAAGAAGAAAAAGAAAAAGAAGAAGACGTGGTCCATCAATCCATGTAGCCTATCATGTTTGCCAGTAGCTCTCGAACTCTCTCGGTCGGCATTCTGCCTTCTCCCTACAGCTTTCGGCCATTAGCTTAGCCCACGACTACCTCGTGTGAACTACAATCCTGACGCTGTGTTTTAACGTTTAGAAACCTCAATAACCATCACTTGTGATACAGCTTATCTTTCATCAGCGAGAAAGTCCTTAAATCCTTAAAATAAAAAACATACACTTACTGTAGCAGTTTTGAACAGATCCACACAGCTAAGGTATGGGTGCCTCCATCTGACAAAACTACATTTACGCTACACTTGCCGAGTTACGCTTACACACAGGTGTTTGGACTATGCTAGATAGCTAATTAGCTTAGGTGGTTGCCTCTTGTCCTCCGTAAACAAGCACTGTAACATGGAGATATGGGAACATTAACCCTATCAAGGTGTGTATCAATTTAACTTTTGTTTTTTTGAAAATGATTTCACGCTGATATAAAATATAAGCTCCTTATGTTTCCAAAACAGTACCGCAAGAGATGCGTGTTAATGATCCGACCGAACTTCATAAAGCCCCCCCTAAAAAAGATACTATCGTCAATAGGCGCTAAAGCAGTTAGCATCTATGAATGGGGTAGTCTGTCAAAAACAATGTTGATAGGGGGATCATGTTAGCTACAGTAACTTCGCTAGGTAGGCCTACGTTGGTTGGATAAAAAAAGTACATTAGGTCTTCTTACCCCTATGTTTAGCCAACTGTACAAAGTTTCTATCAGCAAATGCGCCCTTCTATTGCTTGAATGGCAGAGCCCACAAAGGAGGGGAAATTAACCTAAAGTTATTTATTTATTTTAGTCAGGTATAGTTATCTTTTATTTTATATCAAATGGCCCGAGTTGCTCGCCTCCTAAAAAAACACTCAACCCCTCTGACGTCAGAAATTACAGACCAGTATCCCTTTTTTCTACTTGACCAACTATCTCGCTCTCTCTCGACCCTAACCAGTCCGGCTTCACAGCGGGTCACCCAACCGAGACTGCTCTTCTCTGTCACAGAGTCTCTCCGCACAGCAAAAGCTGACTCTCTCTCCTCTGCTCTCATTCTCTGAGATCTATCCGCTGCCTTCGACATCGTGAACTATCAGATCCCCCTCTCCACTCTCTCGTGGCTGGGTGTCTCATGCTCTGCACATTCTTGGATTGCATCCTACGTGGCAGGCCGCTCTTACCAGGTGACATGGAGAGGATCTGTGTCTGCATCACGTACTCTCACTACCGGTGTCCCCCAGGGCACAGTTCTAGGTACTCTCCTCTTCTCCATATACACCAAATCACTCGGCTCTGTCATATCCTCACATGGTTTCTCCTATCATTGCTATGCGGATGACACTCAACTACTTTCTCCTTCCCTTCTTCTGACACCCAGGTGACAACATGCATCTCTGAGTGCCTGGCAGATATCCCAGCTTGGATGTCTACCCTCAAGCTCAACATCAACAAGATGGAGCTGTTCTTCCTCCCGGGGAGGGCCTTCCCGCTTCAAGCTCTTTTCTGCACCCCAATGGTGGAACCAACTTCCCCCTGAAACTAGAACAGCATAGTCCGTGCCCATCTTCCAAAAACATCTGAAAGCCTACCCTTTCAAAGAGAATCTTAAATAATCCCACAGCACCCTCCACCCCCCAAAAAATGTGCCTTTTGTGAACTAACACCTGTACGTTACGTTTTCTTATCCCCTTACTAGCTCTGACTTTACTGATAGCTACTTTATTGAGGAAAAATGTACTTACTATGACTGTGATATGTGGTTGTCTTAAGATTAATGCAATCAGTTTAAATTGCTCTGGATAAGAGCATCTTCTAAATGACTAAATGTCAATATCACTCAAATATGCAATTAATGGTGGTTAATATTGAGAAATATTGAGAGGCTACCCTCACGCATCTGAAATTATATGCTTAATTGATGTTTACCGATCATGAAAATCATGCAGTTACTTGCTGTATAACTCTGATGGTAGAGCTAAATGTGCACAATTGTTTTTCATGGAATAATTGGACATTTGTAGTTCTGACTATGTGTAATGGGGCCGCATGTAGCCTAGTGGTTAGAGCGTTGGGCCAGTAACCGAAATGATGCTAGATCGAGTCCCTGAGCTGACAAGGTAAAAATCAGTCGTTCTGAACCTGAACAAGGAAGTTAACCCACTAGGCCGTCATTGTAAATAAGAATTTGTTCTTAACCGACTTGCCTAGTTAATAAAATAAAATAATGTATACACTGAGAGTCAGTAAGCAGGTGCAGAATGTTAGTTTAAGAATAAGGCAGATTAACTAAACGGTAGAACGTTTAGCGTACTGAACGCGACCAAAACCAATACTGGCTGAGGCTACTGAGAGCTAAATAAAGGGAGAGTAATAAAGATGACGAGGTGTACATAAGGATGGGGAGCAGGTGTGTGAAATAATGGTTGTCTGGACTGGTGATTAGTAGACCGGTGACGTTTAACGCTGGAGCGAGTGAGTGACTGGGAGTAGGCATGACACTATGCTCTTCAAGAACAGATGATATCACAACCAAATATATATTTACTTAACAATCCCTTGAAAGCAGTACGCAGTTGTCAATGGTTTTAGCGGAGCTAGGGGTCTCCTTGCCCCCCCAGCAGGCAAATCAAACTCTTTGCACCTTATTGTGACGTTTTATTGATAACAATCTATTGCCATTTGATGACATTTCTTATTTTATTTATTTAACCTTTATTTATCTGGGCAAGTCAGTTAAGAAGAAATTCTCATTTACAATGATGACATATGATTGGCCAACAACAAGCTACACGCTCCACTCTCGTGAAACGCAAGAGCAGAAGTATCATACTGTCATGGTTCCTCCTGGCACCAGAGGGCGGCAGTGAGCGCCCTAGAGACTTTTATTGGACTGTGTGTATCTTATTATTTCATGGTTGTGTCCCTGTTAATTAAAAAAGGTGTGTTTTCTGTGGTCAGAAACTTGAATTGTTTACCGTGTGCTTCGTTTTTGTGTACTGTGGTGCTGCTGCTACCGTATCTTAGTAAAGTATTATGTTTTTTCTTAACCACTGATTCCTCGTCTGGTCTCTTCTCTGCACCTGGGTCCAACCTTACCACATCACAGCAAGCTTCTGCCACAACATGGACCCAGCAGAGATCACCCAGATCTGGAATGTGGTAGCCCACCAAGGAGCACTGTTAGGATGGCAGCAAGAGCAGCTCTCCGAAATCTCCGGGACCCTTCGGGCACTTACCGAGTCCCTCCAACCACGACACACCCCAGGAAGAGCCAACGCCCAGGTCTCATTGCCCAGTGCTACAGATGTCACTGTGGTTCCTCCAGGGAAACTGTACCGGGAACCCAAGATCCCAGCCCCTGAGCGGTATGACAGCCATCCGGGAGGATGCAAGGGGTTCCTCACTCAGTGTTCTCTGGTGTTTGAGCTACAGTCCTCCTCGTTCCACACCGATCAGCCATGATCGCCTACATCATCTCTCTACTCTCGGGCAAGGCCCCGGCGTGTGCAACGGCGGTGTGGGAACAGCAGCCACCATCTTGCAGATCCATAGTAGCCTTCACTGACGAGTCTTCGACCACCCAGTTGGCGGACGAGAAGTGGCTAGCCGACTGTTCAACCTCCGCCAAGGGGCCAGACCAGTGCCTGACTTAGCCGTTGATTTCCGCACCCTCGCCGCCAAGAGTGGGTGGAATATGGAGGCACTGGTTACTACTTTCCACCAGGGTCTTTCTAACTCCATCAAAGATGAACTGGCCGCACGGGAACTGAGAGAGGACCTTGAGTCCCTGATAATGCTGGCAATCAGGTTGGACAACCGCATCCAGGAAGGGATGAGACAGTGCTCTTTTGACACCACTCCAGCATTCTGGTTTCGTGGGCACCCCAAGCCCACCGAGCCCAGCATGGAGGATCCCATACAGCTGCGTTGCACACGTCTGAGCACAGAGGAGTGTGCCAGGCAAATGAACGAAGGCTGCTGCCTCTATGGCGGCGGTCTCGGCCTTCTGCTTGCTACCTGCCCAGAGCTGACGGGAAACCCCAGGACTCGCCAGGGCAGAAGGACAGACTCTGATGAGCTTCTCTTACTACCCGCAACTCTCCACTGGGACAACCGTCAGCACGAGATTCAAGCCAATGTGGACTCCGGGGCTGCAGATATTTTTATTGATCAATACTTCGCAGGAGAGTTACAGATCCCCTTGCTTGAAATGTCCCATCCCTCTACAGCTTCAAGCCCTCGATTGATGCCCCATTGACTCCGGTCAGGTGGAATATCACGCCAAGCCCATTCTACTGCAGGTTGGGCAGAACCACTCAGAGACTCTTAGTTTTCAGTTTTCTTATCTAGGGTACCCCTGGCTAGCTCTACATATAACCCACTAGTTTCCTGGTCCATGGGACACCTACTAGACTGGGGAAAGGACTGCCATGTCTAAGACCCCCACCAAGAGCCTCGCCATGTCCTCCTGCATCCCTTGAAGTCCAAGACTTTTCTCTCTCCCTCCCGAAGACTTCGACCTCCGGGAGGCCTTCAGTAAGAGGCTGGAGGCAGGTTCATTCACCCCTCTACATCCCCTGCTGGTGCAGGCTTCTTCTGTTGTGTGTAAGAAGGATGGAGGCCCTGCATCAACTACAGAGGGCTGAAGCAGATTACGATTAAGAATCATTACCCCCTACCCCTAGGTCCAAACTTCACAACGCTCACGATCTGGTGAGAATCGGGGAGGGAGATGAGTGCCTTTGACATCCCCAGTGGCCACTATGAGTATTTAGTCATGCCCTTCAGATTATCGAAATCACCGGCAGTCTTTCAAGCATTGGTAAATGACACCCTGAGGGATATATTGAATCGTTTCATCTTTGTTTACCTCAACAACATTTTGATCTTCTCCAAGACCCTTCTGGAACACATACTGCACCTCCGTCAAGTCCTGAGATGCCTCCTGCAGAGTTCCACGTATCCCAGGTTTCCTTCCTGGGTCGCATTACCTCTACCACAGGCATCCAAATGGACCCAGTAAAGATGCGGTTGCTGACTGACCCCGTCCCACCTAACGCAAGCAGGCCCAGCATTTCCTCGAACCTGCAAGTCCCAAACCCGTTTTTGATGGACCCCCGAGGCTGACAGGGCATTCATGGAGCTCAAGGGATGTTTCACTTCTGGACCCATCCTTGTTCATCCTGATCCGACTCATGTGATGGATGTGGATGCCTCGTGGATGCCTCGGACACCGGAGCAGGGGCGGTCATTCCACAGCAGAACGAGGAGGACAAGAAACTGCACCCGTGCGCCTTTCTCTCCAAGCGGTTCTCACCAGTGGAACGCAACTGCGATGTAGGCAACCTGGAGCTCTTGTCAGTTAAGTGGGTTGTTGAGGGGTAGAGACACTGGTTGGAGGGGTCGCCTCATCTTTTCATTATCTGGACGGACCATGAGAACTTGGCCTCCATTCAAGAAGCCAAGAGCTTGAATGCTCGCCAGGCTAGGTGGGCTCTGTTTATTAACAGGTTTGATTTCATACTAGTCTATCACCTGGGATCCAAGATTCAGAAGGCAGATGCCCTGTCCCGCCAACACAATGTCTCTAATGAGGAGAGGGACCCCGAGCCCATCATCCTCAGCTTACATATTGTGGCCCTTGTGATATGGAGTATTGAGACCATGGCCCGACAATCACAGACCCGAGAACCTGACCCCAAGTACTACAATGAGGACACTCCTCTAAATTAACTGGCCGTCCAGGTGGAAATTCTGGTGGAACCAACATGATGGAGGATATGAGATCCTTTGTTGCGGCCTTTTCCATCTGTCTTCAAGCAAGTCTTCAAGTCAGCGAACGACTGGGTTGCTCCAACCTCTGCCCATCCCTAGCCGGCCCTGGTCTCATCTGTCTGTAGACTTTATCACAGGGTTAACTCCATCTCAAGGGCTATCTTGGTGGTTCTCCAAGGCAGCCCCTTTCATCGCCTTACCCAAGTTGTCTTCAGCGAAGGAGACCGCTGATCTAATGATTATCCATGTCTTTCGACTACACAAACTTCCCCAAGACATTGTCTCAGATTGTGGGCCCCAGTTCGTCGCATGGTATTGGAAGGCATTCTGTTCCATGTTGGGGGCATCGATGAGTCTCGGGGTTCCACCCTCAGTCGAATGGGCAAACTGAGCAGGCCAGCTAGAAGCTGGAGAAGTTCCTCCGCTGCTTCTTTTCCACAGGTCACCAACTGGAGAGGGTTCCTCATCTGGGCAGAGTATGTTCATAACACACTGCCGAACTCGTTCACTGGACTATCACCGTTTGAGTGTCAGTTCGCCCCCCTGAAGTGGGGGTGCCATCAGCCGATGCGTTCCTTCGACGATGTCGCCACACCTGGATCAGAGCGCTATCCTCCTTCTCTGCTCCTCTGCCCGACACCAACATTAGGCAAACTAGCACCGAAGACCTCTTCGACTCCTCCAACCAGGCCAATGGGTGTGTCTGTCCACCTGTGATCTTCCCTTAAAGGTGGACTCATGGAAGCTCACTCCTCGCTACATAGGACCATTCAAGATCCTGAGTCGCATCAACCCGGTCACCTATCATCTCCAGATTCCCAGGTCCATGAGGGTCTGTTCGTCCTTTCATGTCTCCTGTCTCAAGCTGGTAAGGACCAGTCCATTCTCTCCCCCCACACCTGCTCCTCCGCCCCCTCGACTTGTGGATGGCCGCCTGACCTACACAGTCCGGCGTCTGTTGGAGGCTTGTCGGGTCCGAGGAACCCAGCCGTACCAGGTGGACTGTGAGGGCTACAGTCCCGAGGAGCGGGTGTGGGTGCCTGCCCGGGACATCCTGGATCCGGGTCTTGTTAGAGACTTCAAACAACAACGTGGTGGTTGGCTGGAGCCACTCCGAACGGGGGGGGCTGTCATGGTTCCTCCTGGCCCCAGAGGGCGGTAGAGACTGCCCTAGAGACTTTTTATTATTTAATGATTGTGTCCCTGTTAAAATAGGTGTGTTATCCGTGGTCCTTTGCAGAAGCGTGAAATGTTGACGGTGTTTACGGTGAATTGTTAGTGTTTGTTGTTTTTTCAAGTGTACTGTGATCCTGGGCTTTCGTATCTTATTATTATTATGTTCATCCTTACCCACTGATTCCTCGTCTGGTCTCTTCTCTGCACCTTGGTCCAACCTTACCACATCACACATACAATTTCTATCTCTCTCTCTACTGAAGCAGTCACATTCAGATCTGTACAGCTGCTTTCGGACTAGTCAGTTAAAATGACACATACCCGAGACAATCATATCAGATCCAACCCAGTCCCATGACATTATTTAGAATTCTGGATCTGGGTCCCTCGGTATTCGAGTATAGATGGATCCGCGAAGAGCTTTAGTTCATTGCTCCTTCCTTGTGAATGTAAAAAGAAAGGTCAAATAGGGGGTGCTTATATTTGTATGTAACCTGTACAGTGTAGTGATTTTGAATATCCCACTCCCCCTGAGACACCCTCAGAGAGTGGATTTACTGCAAACGTACTGAATTTAATGGTGCTATTTCTCCTCATTTTTCACTACCTTATTAGTTTACCCTCCCCCCTTACCCCACCCAGACCAGAAAAAAAGTACCTGTCAGATGTCTTGCTTTCTCTACTGTCTCTGGTATTACTCCCTAAGCTGTATAATAAACATTAATAATGACAAAATTGTTATTTTAGATGAGGACTGTTGACCATTCTTATTTTGCAAAAGGATCTTCTATTGCAGGGGTGTGTGAGTGTTTTTCTTAATTGTGTTTTTCAGACCTCCGCATATACAGTATTTTTATAGGCAGGTGGTCTGGAAAATCCTGGCCTCAGCAGGGGTCTACTTTCTGTCCCTGGTCTCTTTAACTGGCAATAGATGTCTAGTGACATGATAAAAAGCTGTTGAACATCAACAAACTCAACCAAGCCTGCAGGAGGCAGGAGCCCATTTTTAGCAAGGCCTGTACACAGAATCATACAAACTTAAATGATAACAATTATCACCAATTTTAGATTTTTCCGACAATTTTCCAGAGAACATTCCTTCCCTCCAGAACCATTTATTGAACGCCCAGGAACACCTTACTGTATCTCTTCAACATTTCTGTCTGAGTCAATATTTCCTCACTATTTCATCACAATTGATTGCCTGTGACATTTGAGTGAGACAAAGAACAAAGTATGCCTCTTGTGTTTCTTATTTACACAACAACTGAGTATGAACCCTGAGTGAGAGGTTCCTTGCTGGAGAAACAGTCTGTACAGTAAAGTATAGTGATGAATGCTCCAGACCATAATGAGAATATGATTGATCACAGGAAAGGTAATTGAAATGGATTAATAATTTGTGTTTGGAACTTAATCCTTTCAGTCCCTTCGAGTTATTGTGTGTGTGTGTGTGTGTGTGTGTGTGTGTGTGTGTGTGTGTGTGTGTGTGTGTGTGTGTGTGTGTGTGTGTGTGTGTGTGTGTGTGTGTGTGTGTGTGTGTGTGTGTGTGTGTGTGTGTGTGTGTGTGTGTGTGTGTGTGTGTGTACATGTGTGTCCGTGTGAGTTATAGAAGTGATAGGGGGCCCAATTGTGAGAGAGAGGTAAATAAGATTCTGAATATCAGCCATGCCCCAGGCCTTCTGATCTTGCTGTGATCAATACCACTACAAAGCTCTCCACATCCAATGATTTGATTGGGAAACGTGTTGCTGTCCTACCAATCCACCAACAGATATCTTCAACACATCCCAACACTAAGGAAACATCTGAATTCACATGTTGGTTGTTTTAAATTGTTGTTTGAGTGTCACTTATTTGTGTGTTTTTCCCATCATAGAAACCTGACACATTGCAGAGCATCATGCAGCAGAGTACAGGCCTACCATACCAGAGCTCTTAGGCTTACAGTCCTTCTGTTGCTCCACTTAGCTGTTCTGATATTAGGCAGGCACACGATGCTTTTACCATAAAGATAAATACTTCCCAATTTGGCGGCAGCTGGAGAATCTCTTTAACCTTCAGCTGGTATCATATTTGCTTCAAGAGATGTACAATTCAAGGAGATAGTGGGAGAGTGTATGTGTATGTGCATGTGTGGGTCCATGCACAAGTGTTAGAGAGTTAAGGTCAGAAATATATAATAATATATAGAGATAATTTCCTCTGTCAGGTCAGTGAGACACAGTGACTGTGCTTTGCCATCATACATAGACCCCTACAGCATGTTTATCTTACATGTGTCCCCCTGCCCTTTCAAACCAGGGATGTTTTTGAGATGAATATAACGTAATGTGTGACTCACAGAGCATAAAACCGTTGTACTATGAAGTTTAAAATATAGTAAACATTATACTGTTTACAGCCTTCTGACCCTTGCCTGTTTTTTCCATACCCAAAATGTATTGTACTGGTAAGCTCAGTATGGCGTGGAATGTAGAGTATCTAGGATGTTGTCAGAACTAACTGTTGGTAAACAACAGTGCTGTTTCCAAGGCAGTTTACATACCAGTGGAGGCTGCTGAGGGGAGGACGGCTCATGATAATGGCTGGAACTGAGCGAATGGAATGGCATAAAACACATAGAAATCATGTGTTTGATGTATTTGATATCATTCCACTTCATCCACTCCCACCACTACCACAAGCCCGTCCTCCCCAATTAAGGAGCCAACAACCTGCTGTGTTACAGACAGACCACTCTGCTCGGTCAAATATTGATCAACAACGAGTGGAGTCAGAAATGTGACAGCACCATGTTAGGACTTTCGGAATGAGAAATGAAATGCCAACCTTTGTCGATTTCGCTTGCTTTTATTCAAACTTGTCCTTCAGATGCTGCTATGATAGAAAGAATGAATGCTGTTCCAGAGATTATTTCACAAAAGACACATTGAGGATTAGATCACAGAGATGTCGGACATATGATCCAGCCTACAGATCAGTCTGTAGTTGGCGTAGTCGGCAGTGTGATGTGACTCAGTGGCCAGTACCCCACTGACCCAGATGTCTCCCACCTTGCTGACACTGCTTGGCTTTAGAAGTAGGTCAGAGTAATTTTGAGGCCAACAGATGATCCACCTTCAGACCCTGAACCTCCTGAATGACCCCTGACCCTGTGACATGACAGTCACCTAGTGAGAAACCACTATATTTCTGACCTACATATTTAAAAATGGTAAAATGGTCAGCCTGTGCATACATGGGTGTGTGAATGAGTGAGTTTGTTTACAAAACAACTCTGTGCTGTTAATTGAGCTGTCAGTAGCTGTTTCCCAACAAGCTCTTTCAGACATGCAAAAATAATTTGCAATTAAGAGGCACCTTACAGCAGGGGTAGGCAACGAGATTCAGCCGCGGGCTGGTTTTTGTCGCGAGGTCTGGAACATAATTATAATAAAATAAAATATATAAAATATTAAAATATTTCAGACCTTGAATCACAAGATCACATATGTTTCTAGCGAATGGATGTCCTAAATTAAACACATTATTAGCTGAATTCCTGGAGATTTTAAAGTCTTTTTTTTACCACCACAAAAAAAAAGAATATATAGATTTTTGTTTTTTTAAACTTTGGAAGGGAAGGGGGTGGGGTGGGGTCAAAACAAATCACTTGTGGTCCTGTGACCGACCCCGGCTGCCACCCTGCCTTACAGGCACAAACATACCCACACCTGTTTTCGTAAACACCCACAACTTCAAGGATATGAACTATAAAAGGCTTACATTATCATATGAATTGAAACCATAAGAGATTAATTAATGCACCATTGTGCTTTCAACCATTTTCTCTTTTCTTTTCTCTTACATCCTTGAGCTGAAGGACCTCTCAATATCTCCATCTCTTTTTCTCTCTGTGTGTGAGATAAATGGATGAAAGGATGTGGATGAAGAAAGGGAGCGACTGCTATTCCTGGACCACTAGAGAAGTGTACGTCTCAATTAAAGACCAGAGACGTGCATCACAGGTGTGTGTCAGTTTAGAGAGTGTGTGTGTGTGTGTGTGTGTGTGTGTGTGTGTGTGCGTGCGTGCGTGCGTGCGTGCGTGCGTGCGTGCGTGCGTGCGTGTGTGCGTGCGTGTGTGTGCATGTTTGTAAATGTGAGAGATTTGACTAGTTTTTCTTTTTTTTCTCATCATTAGTATAACAAGTGCACTGTAATTGAACTAACCTTCCTCTAAGGAAGAAGAGAGAGAGAGGGAGAGAGAAGAGAGAGCATGAGAGAAAGAGGGTGGAGAGAGAGGGATGGAGAGAGAGGGATGGAGAGAAAGAGATGGTAAGAGAGAAGAGAGAGAGCTACAGTAGAGAAAGAGAGTGAGGAAGAGAGAAAAGAGAGAGGCAGGGGAGCGAGGTAAATGCGAACATTAATCATCTGTGAGATATACGGCCTGTAAACAGAATTATCCTCTGAATCTCACCATCAGCAACTTAGCATGGCCAGTGGTCATAGCAATACGATTATGGTGGCTGAGATACTGTACTGTATTAAAATCTATCTCTGCTACTGATGACTCCTTAGATTGCCTGATGGAAGACAGAGAGAAGGAGAGGGAGGGAGAAAGAGAGAGAGAGGGCATTAGTATTGACCTCCAAGTCTGCAGTATTCTAAAAGAGAGAAAGAGGGAAGGAAGAGAGACAAGTCTGAGAGTAGGACAAGTCTGTACAGTATGTACACTGAACAAAAATCTAACCACATCATGCAACAATTTCAAAGATTTGACTGAGTTACAGTTCATATAAGGAAATCAGTCAATTTAAATAGATTCATTAGGCCCCAATCTATAGATTTCATGAGTGGGAATACAGATATGCATCTGTTTGTCACAGACACCTTAAAAAAAGTGAGGAAGTAGAGGCATGGATCAGAAAACCAGTCAGTATCTGGGTCGGATGACCACCAATTTTGCTTCATGCAGTGCGACACATCTCCTTCACATAGATTTGATCAGGCTGTGGAATGTTGTCCTACTCTTCAATGGCTGTACGAAGTTGCTGGATATTGGAGGAAACTGGAACACGCTATCATACATGTCGATCCAGAGCATCCAAAACATGCTCAATGGTCAACATGTCTGGTGAGAATGCAGGTCATGGAAGAACTGGGACATTTTCAGCTTCCAGGAATTGTGTACAGATCCTTGCAACATGGGGCCTTGCATTATCATGCTGAAACATGAGGTGATGGCAACGGATGAATGGCACGACAATGGGCAGTTATGCCTGCCCATACCATAACCCCACCTCCACCATGGGGCACTGTTCACAGATGTGACATCGGCAAATCTGCCTGGTACAGTTGACACCAGGATTCATCCATGAAGAAGACACTTCTCCAGCATGCCAATGGAAAATCAAAGAGGAGCATTTGCCCACTGAAGTCGGTTACAACGCTGATCTGCAGTCAGGTCAGGACCCAAGAGAGGGCAATAGGCATGCAGGTGAGCTTCCCTGAGACGTTTCTGACAGTTTGTGCAGAAATTCTTCAGTTGTGCAAACCCACAGTTTCATCAGCTGTCTGGGTACCTGGCGTCAGACGATCCCGCAGGTGAAAAAGCCGTATGTGGAGGTCCTGGGCTGGTGTGGTCACACGTGGTCTGCGGTTGTGAGGCCGGTTGGACGTTGGAGGTGGCTTATGGTAGAGAAATTAACATTCAATTCTTTGGCAACAGCTCTGGTGGACATTCCTGCAGTCATCATGCCAATTGGAAACTCCCACAAAACTTGAGACATCTGTGGCATTGTGCTGTGTGACAAAACTAGACATTTTAGAGTGGCCTTTTATTGTCCACAGCACAATATGCACCTGTGTAATGATCATGCTGTTTAATCAGCTTTATATGGCACATCTGTCAGGTGGATGGATTATCTTGGCAAAGGAGAAATGCTCACTAATAGGGATATAAACAAATTTGTGCACACGATTTGAAAGAAATATGCTTTTTGTGAGAAAGGAACATTTCTGGGATCTTTTATTTCAGCTCTTGTAACATGGGACCAACACTTGACATGTTACGTTTAGATTTTTGTTCATTGTAAGTATCCTAACTACAGGAATTAAAACACTGCTGTTAGTGCTTGGAGCAGAGAGAGTAGTGTTATTGTAATCCTCCGGCAAGAAAACATTGCCCAAGAGTTGTGTAAGAGATATAGAAACACACAGACACACAGACACACACAGTCCGTCATTCAGAGGGACAGCAGGTGGACCAAAGGGCATAGAAAGGTAAGCCAAGGACAGCAAAGCTTCAACCACTGTTAAGGCCAGGATTCAATCAGATCAGCAGTAACCCGCATTAGCCAACATAATGCATAGATTTTCATTGCTTTTGTTAAGGCTGCGAGCGGCTGCTATTGTGGTTATTGTCACGAAATAACACCCCTCTTATATCCCACTGGGGTGAGAAGTTCAGAACACGAAAGTCTTGGCTATATAGAGAAATTATGACCATTTTTAAAAATGTATTGTCATAAACAAAATAACAGTGCTTTATATCACACTAATCGAGGTGTAAAATACATCACATTCCAGGGTTCGAACTTGTAATGCGGCTGCATGGGATATTTACTGTGACTCGACCAGAAAATGGCCTGCGAATTCTGAGACATTGTAGAGTAGGCTACAAAAAAAGCTATTGCAATACTTACAGTAGTCACAGTTATAATACTTATGTGTTTGTGTTCTACTTGACTTCAAATACATATATATATATATTATAGTACTACTGATATTCATTACTGCATTGTTAGGAAAGAGCAAGAAAAGCATTTCACTGTCGGCCTACTTGTGCAAGTGACAATATCAAATTGAAACATGATACATAGGCCTACTTCAACGTAAAAGATCAGCTGTTAAATTGAACTGTACACTGAGTATACAAAACATGAAGGACACCTGCTCTTTCCATGACATAGACTGACCAGTTGAAAGCTATGATCCCTTGTCGGTGTCACTTGTTAAATCCACCAATCAGTGTAGATGAAGAGGAGGTGACAGGTTAAAGAAGGATTTTTAAGCCTTGAGACAATTGAGAGATGGATTGTTTATGTGAATGGTGAATGGGAAAGACAAATATTTAAGTGCCTTTGAACGGGGTATGATAGTAGGTGCCAGACGCACCGGTATCAAGAACTGCACCGCTACTGGGTTTTTCACGCTCAACAGGTTCCCGTGTGTATCAAGAATGGTCCACCACCCAAAGGACATCCAGCCAACTTGACACAACAGTGGGAAGTATTGGAGTCAACATGAGCCAGCATACCTGTGGAACGCTTTTGAACCCTTGTATTTGGTATTTGATTAGGATCCACATTGACTGTTGCTAAAGCAGCAGCTACTCTTCCTGGGGTCCACACAAAACACAGAACATGACATAATACAGAACATTACAAGAACAGCTGAAGGACAGAACTACATACATTTAAAAACAGAACATATAGTCAACATATCAGTACATACGCACAAAATATCGAGGTCAAATAAGGGAGAGGTGTTGTGCCATGAGACATTGCCTTATCTCTTTTTTTGAAACCAGGTCTGGTGTTAATTTCAGCGTTTGCGATGGAAGCGAGTTCAATGCAATAATGGCTCTATATAATACTGTACGCTTTCTTGAATTTATTCTGGATTTGGGAACTGTGAAAAGACCCCTGGTGGTATGTCTGGTGGGGTAAGTGTGTGTGTCAGAGCTGTGTGTAAATTGACCTGTAAAGTCCATGCCCCGATTAATTGAGGCTGTTCTGAGGGCAAAATGGTGGGATGCAACTCAATATTAGGAATGTGTTCCTAGTGTTTGGTATACTCAGTGTATACCGGTATTATAATCCACGTTGCCTATGATATTGCAATACTTGAAATACATAGCTTATAGACTATCTATTTAGGCATACTAGACAGGTCTTATAAAATGAGAGATGCGCATGGAATTTGTTGTATGGCTCCTTTATGAATATGAACCCATCATGGCCAGAAAAGGTGAGGAATATATTCTAGAAAGGTTGTGAAAATAAAACAGGAAAAATTAAATGAAATGTATTTAATGTATAACATTTACCTATGTCTAATTATAATATTCCTGTGTCTAATTATAATATTCCTATGTCTAATTGTTTTAGATTAAAAAAAAAATAAAACGCAGATTTTCTCTCTTCTCACTAATGGCAAGTCGTTTCTTTCTTGTTAATATGTTTTTAGTTTGTTATGAATCAGCTTTTCATCACATCCCCCATTTGCACAAAATACTTACTTGACAGCTTGCAATACAAGATCTCTACCAGTAGCAGATGTGGTCTTAAGTTTGCTGGGAGGTGAGCACCTTCTCACTTCAAGTACATTTTTTATAAATGCCAATTTTTGCATGAAAACTGGCGCATACACATTTGGGGCTATATTTGTTAGTAAGCACAGTCTATTAATGAGGCCACAGGAGCCATTTGTGGATTTGGCAGCTCTAACACAGTTATACCTCTGACACTGCCTAAACAAAAGCAATGAAAAGCTCTGCGTTCTTATCGACTATCGTGTTAGCACTAATTTGATTGAATCCTGGCCTAACAGTACCTCAGACCAGGGCCAGAGAGGCTCTACCACTATATCACTAGGGTGGTAATGCGCTGAGCCTCTTACACACCCACACACACACACACACACACACACACACACACACACACACACACACACACACACACACACACACACACACACACACACACACACACACACACACACACACACACACACACACACACACACACACTGAGAGGGGAAATGCTTACCGGTTTTCCTGAGGCAGCTGAGATTGGCAGGGTCAGGGGAAAGAAGGTGACGAAAGTGGAGGAGAGAAGAGAAGAGGAGTAGGAGAGGGTGAGGGGTGTCAGGTGGGGGCCTCCATCAAAGGGCAAAGTTGAGAGAGATGTCCCGACTGTGCAACACCCAGCCCAACCCCCACCCTCCGACCACTCCCACCAACAGCTGTGTGTCATAAACAAGCACACGATCTCTCCTGAACCTCTCCACTCCTCTCTCTCCAAGATCAGAGCAAAGGGTGCAGAGCCAAAAACAGGAGGTAATATACCACATATTTATTTCAAATCTTAATTACAACTGTGCTTTTCCATGAGATTGGACTGTGGGGGTGATTGAACTATGGTAGAACATGATGTGTGTGTGTTTGTGTGTGTGCGTCAGCTTAATGCCCTTGTTGTTGTGCAACCATGGTGTCATCCTGGTGTCACAGTGCCCTCCCTGTATGGCCAACATTTCTCAGTGTGCAGAAAGGCACACAACACCGTGGAGGATGCGGTGATAGGGGCAGTGACCTCTCAACGTCCTAATGATAGGACCATATGATCATAAAAACTACACTTGCATTAACCTTCTGAGATCTGAAGACTGACTTGTGTTAGCCTCTTGAGCTAATGCCTAGGCAGTCTTGAGTTGTGCAACCCAAGTTTGAAAAAGTGACTGGTAACATCTGAGGGTGCAGGTCCTACTTTTAAAATTGGGAAATAATGTGAAGGAAAGATGACAGTATCTGCAGGTAGAAGTCACTAGGTTTGCAACATTCTGGAAACTTTCAATAAATTCCCTGGTTTTTCCAGAAATCCTTTTTTTTTTTTGCACTTTTCTAAAAAAATATATATTTACATAAGAATTCCGTCCCTTTACTCTGTACTTTTTTGAAGCACCTTTGGCAGCGATTACAGCCTCGAGTCTTCTTGGGTATGAAGCTACAAGCTTGGCACACATGTATTTGGGGAGTTTCTTCCATTATTTTCTGCAGATCCTCTTAAGCTCTGTCAGGTTGGAAGGGGAGAGTCGCTGCACAGCTATTTTCGGGTCTCTCCAGAGATGTTAGATCGGGTTCAAGTCCTGGCTCTGGCTGGGCCACTCAAGGACATTCAGAATCTTGCCCCGAAGCCACTCCTGCATTGTCTTGGCTGTGTGCTTAGGGTCGTTGTCCTGTTGGAAGGTGAACCTTCACCCCAGTCTGAGGTCCTAAGCACTCTGGAGCAGGTTTTCATCAAGGGTAACGTAACAAAATGTGGTTAAATGGAAGAGGTCTGAATACCTTCCAAATGCACTGTAAAGTATACATTTGTTATATTTGTGTCCGTATTGTCCATTCGTTTCTAGAGATAGTTTAAGAGGAAATAGCCAAATTAATGAAAAAAGCATCTAATGTCACACTCTGATCTATTTCACCTGTCCTTGTGCTTGTCTCCACCCCCCTCCAGGTGTCTCCCATCTTCCCCACTTATCCCCTGTGTATTTATACCTGTGTTTTCTGTCTGTGCCAGTTCATCTTGTTTGCCAAGTCAACCAGCGGTTTTTCTCTTAGCTCCTGGTTTTTCCAAGTGTCTGTTTTTCCTCTTCCTCCTGGTTCTGAACCTTGCCTGTCCTGACTCTGAGCCCACCTGCCTGACCTTTCTGACTGCCCTTGACCTCGAGCCTGCCTGCTGCCCTGTACCATTTTGGAATATGACCTGGTTATGAACTGAACTCTTGCCTGTCCCCGACTTGCCTTTTTCCTACTCCTTGGATTATAATAAATATCAGAGCTCAAGCCATCTGCCTCCCGTGTCTACATCTGGGTCTCGCCTTGTGTCGTTATATCTAATTAACAATGACATTCTTTTCAATTAACTTTGCAACTCTTCCAACGATTGACAGAACATTGACAAAAAATACATATTGGCAGTAAAATAAATAAAAGTATGTAAATACGTATATATAAAGGATATTTCATGCTGCTGAAACATTCATTTTAAACAACAATGGTTTTCACTAAGTTTCTGGTTTATATTTAAGATGTTTTACAGCTTTGGCATTCTATTTATTGTTAAATAAACGAATTTTATTAGTTCATATATTGTACGTGTGATTATGCCACACAGAGTGCCAGAGATAAATACAGACACCTGTGATCATCAGAAGTACCCCAAAGGGCCACTAAAATACATTGATGGATTACATCAAATCCTTGATAATCACCAAAATTCTGGTAGTTTACTGGTAAAATATGAACTTTTCAATTAATACACCCTCCCTTTTCAACCGTAGTTGCTGATGAAGACCGGTCTCTCTCTAAATATCGGCTGGTGAGGCTATAAATCAGTTGTGTTAATGGGTCTGATCAGAGAGAGAGAGGAAGACACATAACATACAGTGACATAAGCTTGTTAGTGTAGAGGCTTCCCTTTCTGTATGGGAACATATGGTCCCATTGAGGATCAATGACATATATAGGCCAGTCTTAGCACAGAGTCTAACCCGGCTAATCGGCTAACTTTCAAAGATGTCCTCCCTGCAACAGGCACGCACACATGCATACACAGAGAATAAATCTGCTACACACACACACACACACACACACACACACACACACCTATATCAATGGCAGATATAGACCAGTCTTAGCCTAATAGCTAATCTTCTTTCTAAGATGTTCTCTCTGTTACACACACACACACACACACACACACACACACACACACACACACACACACACACACACTAAACTGACCCCAATCCTCCTGCTCTGGGCCGATGGGTCAGTGAACACTCTAACAGTGTGTAAATTTGTGCATGCGTCTATTTTCACTAATGTCTGGCACATTAGTACAACTATTAATACAGCAGCCAATATTTTCTTCTTGCTGCAAATCCATATGGCCAATATACCACGGCTAAGGGCTGTTTTTATGCACGACGCAAAGCAGAGTGCCTGACTACAGCCCTTAGCCATTGGTATATTGGCCATATACCAAAAAACCCTGAGGTGCCTTATTGCATTTCTAAATTGCAACATTGTCTCTTAGGTTGGAAAGGTAGACAGCAAGGTTCATACAAACCTCTTGCTTATTAAGTATTTGTCCAATATGTTTCCTCAGGAGTGGGTCAAACTCCAGGGTCACCTCTCTCTCTCTCTCTCTCTCTCTCTCTCTCTCTCTCTCTCTCTCTCTCTCTCTCTCTCTCTCTCTCTCTCTCTCTCTCTCTCTCTCTCTCTCTCTCTCTCTCTCTCTCTCTCTCTCTCTCTCTCTCTCTCACACACACACATCAGGAGACTCCTCTGGAATCTTACGAACACAGGAATGTGGCAGTGACACTATAGTCAGTCCTAAACTCTTCTTTCAACTACTCTCTTCTCTCTGGCCCCCTGTATTCCTATAGGCCTAATCACTCCCCTCCCTCCCTCCACCACCTCTCTCCCTCGATTCCTCTACCCCTTCTCTCCTACATTCAACCCTTCACCTTCATCCCATCTCCTACCTCCCTTTCTCTCTCTGGGCAAGGTGAAGAGAATCAGGAGAGAGAGAGTTACTCCTCACTATTCCTTACTATGCCCACTTGTGGGGGTCAGGACCTCAGGCCTGTTAGAGGGACTAGCAGCCGTTGGCTCGGAAACAGCCACCACTGTCAGCGTTTGCTCCTAACCATGCCTACCTTCTCCTATGTGTTTTAATATACAGTCAGTGGTTGATGGTGGTTGGTTGATCACAAGCATCTTATTCACACACAGGTATCATTATCAAACGGTGACCATCTGGCTACTTTTAGGGTTTCGACTGTATTTTTTGGATGGTTTGTAATTCTGTTATGAACCATGAACGCCAGCAGTAAACATAGTTTGAAATTCTACTACATATCACCACGAGCGTGCTAAATGCCTCGCTATCTGTGCTCACTGGTTCATTTTAGGAAGTAAACAACTTTCACAACACTGTCTGGGGAAATCCCATGAAGAAAGTTTCAAGGAGTCGTGGTTCACTTCAGGTAAACTCCATTTCAATATTATCGCTTGCACCGTGCTCCTTGGGATGTTTAAAGCTTGGGAAATCTTTTTGTATCCAAATCCGGCTTTAAACCTCTTCACAACAGTATCTCGGACCTGCCTGGTGTGTTCCTTGTTCTTCATGATGCTCTCTGCGCTTTTAACGGACCTCTGAGACTATCACAGTGCAGGTGCATTTATACGGAGACTTGATTACACACAGGTGGATTGTATTTATCATCATTAGTCATTTAGGTCAACATTGGATCATTCAGAGATCCTCACTGAACTTCTGGAGAGAGTTTGCTGCACTGAAAGTAAAGGGTCTGAATAATTTTGCACGCCCAATTTTTCAGTTTTTGATTTGTTAAAAAAGTTTGAAATATCCAATAAATGTCGTTCCACTTCATGATTGTGTCCCACTTGTTGTTGATTCTTCACAAAAAAATACAGTTTTATATCTTTATGTTTGAAGCCTGAAATGTGGCAAAAGGTCGCAAAGTTCAAGGGGGCCGAATACTTTCCCAAGGCACTGTAACAATGGCGTGACGCTACCGATTGACGGAGGTGCAACCTATGAATATTGACCAATAGAGGATTGCTGATGCTATGTAATGGTCAATGAGAGGCTCTGAAGCCACCGGCTGTCATATTGGTACTCCTCAGAAGAAGCAGTACTCCATAGTAATGAATGGAATATTACATTACTTCAATCAAATGTTTCAATGACAAAATGACATGTTTTTAAGTATGTATTTGTTTTAGTGGGGCAGTAGCATAGGTACTCTCAACAACAAAAATATGTTTTATATATTTTTTGATGTTCAGTTCACATAATATAATTTAAAAGTATGTATTTAGTGGTAATAGGATATAATTGTCAAAAACTAATGTAGATAATAAATTCAACTATATAGCTACCAAAATCGATTTATTTATTGTTTACTATGGAGTAATATCAAAATATACATATATTGGGTCATTGTGACTCAGCAGCACAAGTGGCAAAACATTCTGAACATTTATCCACAGCCTTTGAAAGAGCTGTTCTGGAACATTCTCTCCTCAAGCATAATTTTTTTGCATGGATTAAATTACATGAAATCGAAGCAATTTATCTTCAAGCTTCCTTATCTGATCATTGAATTTATGCAGATTATGTTTTCACGCTAATTTCCCCTAGTCATATGCTACTGAAAATAGTAGCAGCAAAGCACGAAAAACACAAAAACAAACATACCTGAAGTTCTATTATGAATAGTATCTAGCTTCTAGTCTCATTCGATGGTCCTTGTGGTACCTAGAGATCTAAACAAATTCTTTCCATGATATCTTATTATTTTTTTTTTTTACAAATCCCTTGGAACATCTTTGAAGTGATTAATCAAAGCCAGCATATTTGACTGTTACAGCCTTCTGCATAGTTACAGGGTCTGAAATTACACCTCCGGTAGCTCCTCCAGCCTCGTGGCTATCTCCTCAGCTAATGTATCAGGGAAAACATCTATTTTTAGAGTTTTAAACTTATTTGCTCAAGGGCAGGGCAGCGTAAAAGACCTTGAAATAAGGACATGACAGCTGAAATTGGACACTGACTTCAGATGTTAGCATTATCTCAAACCACTGAGTCTGTGCAGCTTTGAGTGGCTTTAGGAGCCTCTTTCACAGATATCTGAGTGTATGGAAGAGAGGGTATTCTATTTCACTAACCCAGCAGAAGCAAATGGCAGGCAAACCAAACCTGAATTTCATTTGTCTATGGCATCCATTTTCAGGTCCAAATTTAGGAGTTGGTCAGCAATTGCTGATTCTCCACTATGGCAGAGGAAGGATGTTTTGGACAATGGATTCCAATCACCTGACCTCTCCTTTCAAAATGCCCAGTGTATTCTATTCTGAAATGTCTGTGTGTGGATTCTATTTGATTGTCTACTCTAAAAATCGGTTTTGTTCTCTGCCAGACTATGTCTAAGTCTGAGAGTGTGGTGTGTCTAGGCCGAGGGCAAGCAGCCTGCATTCTGAAGCTCATTCTCCCAGACACCGTCTCTAGTAGACCCTTTGATGTGCTGTGTCAGCGCGCGCACGCACCCACACGCACGCGCGCACGCACGCACGCACGCACGCACGCACGCACACACACACACACACACACACACACACACACACACACACACACACACACACAAATCCCCTTTGGTGACAGAGCTGGGGAAGGAACACTCAGACATCACAGAGGAGGTAGATAAACAGAGAGATGGAGAGAATAAGAAAGAGAGACTGCAGCTGTGTGTTTGGGTCCAGTGACACCTATGATCTGAAAGACCCGATGATAACTGTGACACCCAGACACAAACTGCCCTCAGCAGAGGGACAGAGCTAATGATGAATTGATATGGGTCCTACATTATATGTGGAGTATTTTCTGTGAGTATGATAATGACAATGAGTTATACCTTGTGATAGAAATACACCATTCAACAGATTCAGCACCCATCTGGCCCTGCAATCAAACATTTGGGCAGACAACACAGACACGCATGCATGCACTACAGGATTGTTTCAGGCACCTGAGATATTACCCTTTACATAAAATAGAAAGAGTGATCCCCACAGTGTTATTGGTGTGACTGTAGACAGAGAGGCCTGGGCAGCGGGGGATGGTGTGTGCCGAAACATTCTAGTCATTTAGCAGACACGCTTATCCAAAGCGACATTTTCATACTGGTCCCCCATGGGAATCGAACCCAGAACCCTGGCATTGCAAGCATCATGGGGACAAGCCAACCTCCCCTAGAGACACCAGCTGGCTCATTACATAACCACTACACCCTGAGAGAGCAGGAGGTGTGTATGATCTGCTGATATGCGTGGTGTAAATGTGTGGGCCAGGGGGCAGCGCAGCAGGCCAGGCATTGGTGACCATTACTATCACCCCCTCCATGTGTCCTGTCCAAATCACCATCCATCCTCACACCCTAATATGCACTAACAGAAATGTTATGACATCCGTATTGTCTAGCAGGTAAGTGAAACAATTGTGGCTTTTGCGAGAGGCACCTCGTGCCATCGCAGATTTTGTACATTATTGGGATGGAATGGAACATTAAATCCATGAAAAGAACAGTTAAAAGCCAATTAGAGCAAAGGGAGAGGTGTTTCAATTGGCTTCAAGTAATGCCCCCTTCCAGATGCCACCAGACTGTGGGGAACACTGACACCTGGTGGCAAGGAAGAAAAGTGAATGTGTTCAGTGAAGGATGATCTCTTTTCAGGAGTTCAAATAGAGCCTGTCCGATTTTTACCTTTATTTAACTAGGCAAGTCAGTTAAGAAAAATTCTTATTTTCAACAACAATATAGGAACAGTGGGTTAACTGCCTTGTTCAGGGGTAGAACAACAGATTTTTACCTTGTCAGCTCAGAGATTCGATCTTGCAACCGCTCTAACCACTAGGGTACCTGCCACCCCTCTATTGCAGTAGGCTAGGCTACAGGTGTGACATTATGGTATGATGCTACATGTAAAAAGTCAATAGTTAAACACTGCATTGAAATCAAGGTGTTTCATTGATTACAGGCGCTCTGGCCTTGCAAGGTTATCATCTGGGCGGCAGGGTAGCCTAGTGGTTAGAGCGTTGGACTAGTAACCGAAAGGTTGCAAGTTCAAATCCCCGAGCTGACAAGGTACAAATCTGTCGTTCTGCCCCTGAACAGGCAGTTAACCCACTGTTCCTAGGCCATCATTGAAAATAAGAATTTGTGCTTAATTGCCTAGTTAAATAAAAAGTAACATTTTTAAAAATCTATCCAGTTAATGTAGACACACATACAGCAGAGATACTATTTCAGGGCAATATGAGACAGAGTTGTGCTAAATGTTGGTTTCTGCCAATCCTAAAGACATCGATAATGTGTCAGAGAAGAGAGGGTGTTTCCAGAGGTATTCCTTGACCTTCACCAGGCAGCGTTCCACAGCCATAAAACCAACCCTCTATCTCCCTGAGTTAACCTCTGGTCAGTCATTCTCCAGGGTGCTGGCTACTGCTTAACATGGACAGCCATTGTGTTTGGTGTACACATATGTACGCTGAATGTTTTCTCTTTTAAGAGGTTGATTTTAAGTGCACCTCATGTATTGGAAAGAGCCATGTCTGGTAAAGTCAAGAGCACCTAAGAATGATTTCAAGAAGTTAGAAAAAGCCAAATAACGAGAGGACACAAGAGTTTCCCCCCCCAAAAAAGTCAGTTTAATTGAATGCTAAAAGAATAAGGCTGAGGAGCTGTATCAGTACATAGGTGATGCATCACAGGAACACAACAGTTTTGTTGGGGGGGGCGACACACTTGACTGTGACCTGTTCATTAACCTCCAGGTTAGAATAGGAAGAAGCTGATCTTAGGCACTGATGTTTTACACCTTTCACCTTAACCGTAATGAAGGATTTTGTAAGGATAAGCTGTTCCTAGATCACTGCCCAATGACAACTCCGACCCAGAACACTCAACCTTCCCCTGTGGATGTAGTGCATAGCTCAGTGGTTTCTCTCGAATTCACCCACTCATGGATTGACCATTCCAATAACAATCATTGTCAAAATAATATCTAATGTATAAAACGCCATTTCAAATTTTGCTACATAAGACCGGATCAAGTCGGTCGCTCTCATATATGCTGATATTTCATATTGTACAAAGTTACATTCTGAACTACAAAGGCTCTTTCATAGAAATAAATACTGAAATGGCTGAACTGCAATATGAGGGGTCTTCTGGAAAGAAACACACACGTTCACCCCTCAGGATAGACACCAGCTAAATCTGTTGATGCACAGACCAGAGACACATGAAACCTTACCCCCTTTCTAGTGCACTACTTTTCAACTAGCCTGGCCAAAATAGTGTACTAGATGGGGAATCAATGTGTCATTTTAGATGCAACCAGAGTCTAAAAAGACAAAATGTACAAAAAGTTAATAAAAATAGGCTTATTCTGAAAACGTCAGTATCATAGCAACCTATGGGGGAGCCACCCTGCCCTCTAGTGTACAAAAGGTAGAAGAAATTAGTTGTTCCTAGACACTGATCTAAGGTCAGTGTTGAGTTGTTCCCCTTAAATGTTTCATGTTGGGCTTTAGAGAAGATAAACTGATCCTAGATCTGTGCCTATGGGTAACATCTACTCTCAGCGTACAAAAGACTCCAGAAGCGGAGACGCCGGCTATCCAACACCAACATCTCTGCTCTCGGAGAGTGCTCTTAGTTTATTGGCAGAGATGACAGCTTCAAAATATCTCTCTATTCTATACACCATGATCATTTTAACAAAGACGGTCTGGCAAAATGTTAATGTATTTACAGAGAGACTGGGCTGAACATGCTGCTACAAGGCCACACATTTACTTTATTTGGTAACCGGCCATGTAACATTCTTTCACATAGGAATAAATAAATCTGTCACACTTAAAGTCCATTATGTAGTTTAACATATTTTTTCTCAACTCTCAAACATAAGGCAGCCGTTGATTTTCGTAAAGTGTCTGCAAGCTCTAGCTGGTGGGAGGGAGGGAAGGCGGGAGAGCAACGGCCTAGAAACTAAAGACGGAAGCCCTGTTCCAACACTCTTGCAATGCAACACTGCCTTCCTTCCGTGAGGTAATAAATTATTCATCTATATGTATCCATCCTATGTAAATCCTGTCAATCATTACCCCTAGAAAGAAAAGGGGCATTTCCAAAGTATTGAAACAAAGCGATTCTCTGCCCCAGCAGCTACGGACATGATTGATCACAGATCTATTAGGTTAGCCTAAACATAAGCCCAGTCATTGAGGACAACACTGATCCCAGGTCCAGAAAACTCTTACAATTGATTAAAAACGGTCTTTCATAAAATCAAGAGCCATGTTCTCACAAAATAAAATCTATCACGCAAGAAGAGCACGCCTGTGTCATTCAGGACACAAAAGATTGGCTCACTTGCTGGATTGTCCTGTAATCCCTTCTTTCTTATTGGACGATGTGAGACATCATGGGGTTGATTTGGTTTTGTATTTCAAAACACATCATAAGCAATAAACCATCATTATTCTCCTGTGAGCAGGTCTCTTATACACTATTGTTTCCTCTGTCCATCTGAAAGAAAGCACAGAGGGGAGGCCAAAGACACACCCTGACCGTGCATTGATTCCACCAATCACCACACAGTATTTGGACAGAGGGGTTGGACCCTAAGCATCCAATAGAAAACCAGGTGCAAAATATGATCTAAGAAAATTAAATCACCATTTTTTTTTTGTTTTCACTTATAATCATTCTAGTAGTAATACCGGTAGTAATAATAATAATAATAATAATAATAATAGAAGCGCAACGGGCTTGTATCAGATTTAAAATACAATAAGTAAAATAAAACATTTAATTAAAAAAACATAAAACAAAACAAAGATACAAAACCAAAATTAGAAGAAAATAAATAAACAAAAATAAACATGCAAAAGAGTGAATCTGAATGGACAGCTTGTTCCTGCTTTAAATAGGCTCCTCATCACCGTGGCATGGTCAGAGGTTACAGTTCAGTCCTGGCTGTCCATGACCTGCCAGACGATCAGGTGACTCCTCTCAGCTTTGGCCAGGAACGGCTGCAGCTTCAGAGTGGGCTCGTCCAGTGGATCTTCAGTCTCATCACCTACACACACACGCACACAAACACACAAAGACACACACATTAAGCCACTTCATCTCATACAAATATCTATGTTTTCATGCCCTGCCATATACTGACTGTACTTGTCAGTGTGATGTGATGGTCCATGCTAACTCACCCATCCTGAAGTCGATGTATCCCTCTCCTCCACTCATCACCAGAACAGACTTGCCAAACTGCTTTTGAGGGTGCTCCTCTGCCCCGTTGTCACCCCCAGCCTCCGCTGCTCCGCCTGCACATGACGGGATCACATGACCTGGGGGAGGGGGGACCTTGATCAGTTAAAAGGCAGGACGAGGAGGAGAAGAAGAGAGGGAAGAGAAGTTACCTGGGACAGCGGTGAAGAACTTGACTGCGTCTCGGTGACCATGGAAACAGAGCTGAGCGTGCGCCATGGAGCAGAAGGGTACGAAGGTTCCAGCCGTCACCTTGTCACTGTTCTCATCACCATACACACGGATCACTCCGCCAGGTTTACCTGGTCCTGCCATCACCTTATCGGCTAGAGAGAGAGATGAATCGTTAAATAGAGAGGGTGGATAGATGGAAGGATGGAGAGATTTTTCATTAAATAGAGAATGGGAGGGGAGAGAAGGATGGAGAGAGACGCATCATTAAATAGAGATTGGGGAGAGAGTAGTGGGCATAGAGAGGGGGATGGAGAGTGGGAGAGAGACATTACTTCCCCTTACTGTCAGTGAGAGGTATAGAGATGATGACTCCATTGCCAGTGCCGACCCAAAGACGGTTACAGGACACCGTGAGAGCTGTGATCCTGACAAAGGAGAAGCCCAGCTTCCCCGTACCTGAGGGAGACCAACATGACGCATTAAGAAAAGAGGAATAATGAAGTATGGGTCTGTATTTCCTGTATGTCACTTGGGCTTGCTAATGCTGTGAACCCTTGTCCCATATCAGTCAAAACTAGCTAAAAATGAGGACACAAACACCACAATCAAGTTGCTTTAGAAGCATAGAACGTAGAACACACAATACCTACATCAACTGCAACAGGTGTAAATGGCCTTGGTTCCTCACCCAGCATCTTGCTGACGTAGGGCTCTATGTCAACGTCCTGCAGGTGTTGGTGTGTGTGGGAATGGAACAGTCTCAGAGTAGAGTCCAGTCGGATGGACACCCAGATACCATCTCCTTCCCCCGCCAGCTGTCTCACCTGGCTCTCTTTACGGGGGTGGGCATCAAACGACTTCTACAGTGGAGGAGAGGGGGAGGGATGGAAAAGGAGAGAAGGATTACAACTATAATCTGTGGACTGAGTCTGTGTGAGTCCGTGTGTGAGTCCGTGTGTGAGTCTGTGTGTGTGTGTGGGGAGGGGGGTTCTTGTGCGTGCGTGCGTCCATGAACGGGTCAGACGTACCTCTATCTTCATGGCTTTGGGCTGGACCACGTAGATCTTGTTCCTGTAGCCACACCAGACCTTGTCGTGAACCACGGTCATACAGCGGACAGAGTGGTGGGGTCTGCCCAGGTCTAGTAGGTGGTAGTTAGTCAGGTCCCACTGACCATCTGGAGAGAGGGAGAGTAAGAGCAGTGTGTAAGCACCAATGTAGGAATCCTTTAAATGGACACAGTCACACAACAAACTAAAAAACATATCAGCCTTACCCACTCCTCTGTGGAAGATAGCCAGTGTTCCATCAGCCAGAGACACCAACACTCTCCCCTTCACATGGACGATGCCCAGGACAGAGTCCTTCAGCTTTATAGAGTGGAGACACTTCCTCCACTGGGCCACTGACGAGTGCACGTACACACTGGTAACACACACACATTTGACTGATGAGATCAATATGAGATTGATAAACTGATGTGATTGATTAAATCGATCGGCGTCTCACCATCCGTTCTGTGCACCAAGCCACATGGTGGGTAAAACACTGCTCATCTTCTGGGCTTCTTCTCTCATCAGGTCCTGCTCCTCTGGGTTAGGGTTGGAGCTAACACCATCCTTTACCAGATCAGACTCCCTGAGAACAGAAACAGGATGTTAGTGTGTATGTGGTGTGTATGTGTGGTGTGTGTGCATCCCTGTATCCCATACCTCTGTGTGTAGTTGGCTGGCGTCTCCCCAGGACTAGTGCTCTGTACTCCCAGAGGGTCAGTGAAGACATGTTCAGTGTAGACTCCCCTCTGACTTAAGTCATGCTCCGGGCCTGCAGGACCCGCACTGGCCTCTGTAGCTTCAGTAGCCTCCTCTGCAGCCTTGGCGTCTACACAGAGGGGAGAGAAGGAGATACTGTAGGTGTAAGAGCAGAGTATTCAATAGATAATCACTTTTGACTTAGGGAAGGACAGGAGAAGGAAATATTATTGCTTTTTTTTGCCATAATCACTGATCTGGTCTACGAAAACACCCTTTTTGTTACACATTTAACCAGAACCACGCAAAATGCACATTCACTAATAAATGGCTACCTTCTGGTAGCAGGCGTTAACAATCTCTCAAGCACAGGCCCACCTGCTAGTGAGTAGCTAATCTTTATATTTAAAGTCTAGCTTTACATGGATCTATTTGCTTGCTAACATGTTAGAACAGTTGATCTGTTATGAATAGACACTCCTGTCCGTCTCCAACTGTTTGAACAACCCAGCCTGTTCACTGAGTTTAGGATGTTGAAATCAAGTGGCCTACCTGGATAAGAAGACGCTTCTTTCGCAGAATGAGAACAAGTTGCCAATTCCGTATTTAAATGCATATTTTTATGCTCTTTGCACATTTATAAAACACAGGCTGGACAGCTAACATACAGTCTGGATAATATGCAGCTAGCTGTACAAGGTGCCGCACAGGACAGAAACTGAGCATTCATTTTCCACAATTACTTTAATGGATACTCCCATCTTAGTAGGGTCTGCTCTGTTCTACATTTTGGGAGTTGAGACATAAAAGGGCATAGTTACAAAGGTTATGTTCTCCTCTATTACAGTAAAATGTCTCAATGTGTTTCGGTGTCCATATGAGTTGTCTGCTTGTTGTAAGAGGGAGATGAGCTTTCCTCGTTGTTGTGGTGAGTGGCAGGGGGAGGGGCTTGGTGTCTGGAGCGAAGGATACGAGACCAAAAAGACAAACACACAACAACAAAAAAGATACGTGTGTGTGTGTGTACAGTTGAAGTCAGAAGATTACATACACTGTAGCCAAATACATTTAAACTCAGTTTCACAATTCCTGACATTTAATCCTAGTAAACATTCCCTGTCTGAGGTCAGTTAGGATCAACACTTTATTTTAAAAATGTGAAATGTCAGAATAATAAGAGAGAATGATTTATTTCAGCTTTTATTTCTTTCATCACATTGCCAGTGGGTCAGAAGTTTACATACACTCAATTGGCATTTGGTAGCATTGCCTTTAAATTGTTTAACATGGGTCAAATGTTTCAGGTAGCCTTCCACAAGCTTCCCACTATAAGTTGGGTGAATTTTGGCCCATTCCTCCTGACAGAGCTGGTGTAACGGAGTCAGGTTTGTAGGCCTCCTTGCTCACACACACACTTTCAGTTCTGCCCACAAATGTTCTATAGGATTGAGGTCAAGGCTTTGTGGTGGCCACTCCAATACGTTGACATTGTCCTTAAGCCATTATGCCACAACTTTGGAAGAATGCTTGGGGTCATTGTCCATTTGGAAAACCCATTTGCGTCCAAGCTTTAACTTTGACTAATGTCTTGAGATGTTGCTTCAATATATCCACATAATTTTCCTACCGCCATCTATTTTGTGAAGTGCATCAGTCCCTCCTGCAGCAAAGCACCCCCACAACATGATGCTTCCACCCCCGTGCTTCACGGTTGGGATGGTGTTCTTCGGCTTGCAAGCCTCCCCCTTTTTCCTCCAAACATAACGATGGTCATTAAGGCCAAACAGTTCTATTTTTGTTTCATCTGACAGAGGACATTTTTCCAAAAAGTACGATCTTTGTCCCCATGTGCAGTTGCAAAACGTAGTCTTGCTTTTTAATGGCGGTTTTGGAGCAGTGGCTTCTTCCTTGCAGAGCGGCCTTTCAGGTTACGTCGATATAGGACTCGTTTTACTGTGGATACAGATACTTTTGTATCCGTTTCCTCCAGCATCTTCACAAGGTCCTTTGCTGTTGTTCTGGGATTGATGTGCACTTTTCGTTAATCTCTAGGAGACAGAACGCGTCTCCTTCCTGAGCGGTATGACAGCTGCGTGGTCCCATGGTGTTTATACTTGCATACTATTGTTTGTACAGATGAATGTGGTACCTTCAGGTGTTTGGAAATTGCTCTCAAGGATGAACCAGACTTGTGGAGGTCTACAATTTTTTTGATTTGCACTTTTCACAGCAAAGTACGTTCATCTCTAGGAGACAGAATGTGTCGCCTTCCTGAGCGGTATGACGATTGCGTAGTCCTATGGAGTTTATACTTGCGTACTATTGTTTGTACAAATGAACGTGGTACCTTCAGGAAATTGCTCCCAAGGATGAACAAGTCTTGAAGGTCTACAATTTTTTTCCTGAGGTCTTGGCTGATGTCTTTTAATTTTCCCATGATGTCAAGCAAAGAGGCCCTGAGTTTGAAGGTAGGCCTTGAAATACATCCACAGGGACACCTCTAACTGACTCAAATGATGTCAATTAGCCTATCAGAATCTTCTAAAGCCATGACACAATTTTCTGGAATTTTCCAAGCTGTTTAACGGCACAACGAACTTAGTGTATGTAAACGTCTGACCCACTGGAATTGTGATACAGTGAATTATAAGGGAAATGATCTGTCTGTAAACAATTGTTGGAAAAATTACTTAGGACATCTACTTCGTGCATGACAAAACTAACTTGCCAAAACTATAGACGGCAGGGTAGCCTAGTGGTTAGAGTGTTGGACTAGTAACCGGAAGGCTTCAAGTTCAAACCCCCGAGCTGACAAGGTACAAATCTGTCGTTCTGCCCCCGTTCTGCCCCTGAACAGGCAGTTAACCCGCAGTTAACCCACTGTTCCTAGGCCGTCATTGAAAATAAGAATATGTTCTTAACTGACTTGACTAGTTAAATAAAGGTTAAAAAAATAAAATAGTTTGTTAACAAGACATTTGTGGAGTGGTTGAAAAACGAGTTTGTGTATGTAAACTTCCGACTTCAACTGTATGCCTGCATGGGTGTACTAATCTTACCTGTGTCAGTGTCATTCTCTGCTCCTGCTGTCTGGGGGGTAGCCACTGCCCCCTCTGTAGAGCAGCCAACCACATTGATCCCTGCCAGCACTCCAGCTTCACCCATTGAGCAAATACTGGTTGTGCTCGCTTGCAGAGTCCCGCCCTCAGCACCCGACCCTGCGTCATGGGGCACCTCCTCCCCTGCCGGATAGTCTGTCTCTCTGGCACCTGACACACACAAACATGTATACACAAACATGGTATGATTAGCTACAATCAAAACAAAAACATTTAGCCTTGTCTTCAGTTTACATCACACAAACGAACACACGCAGACCTGGCACACTGGCGATGCAGAGGACATGGGAGTTGCAGACAAAGAAATTCTCCAGGACATTCCCAGGCTGGTTGGCATCGATGACGATGACCTTAGTGGTGGCCTGAGTACTGGTACAGATCCACACAAGAGAGGACAGCTCCTCCTGGTGGAGCAGCTCCTTCTCCTGCTCCTACACACACACACACACACAACGGAAAAGACTGTATGAGTGTGTGTGTTTACTGTACGTACACACGTGTGTCTTATGAGCCTGTCTGTCTGTTGTATGAGTGCAAGCATGTGTGTGCTGTATGACCATGTGACTGTGTGTGATGTATATGTACCTTTAGGTCCTGGTCCAGTTTGTCCAGACTGCTCTGTGATCCTGTCTTCCTGAGAGGACTCTCAGGACCAGGGCTGGTCAGGTCACTGTAGAACACACTGGCACCTACTATAGACCCGCCGTCACGGGTCTTACCCCCCGACAGGTTCACACCTGCAGCACACCACAACTACAGGAGATAAATACACACGGTTAGCAATACAGTATAGTGCATTGAGAAAGTAGTCAGACCACTTGACTTTTTCCACATTTACATGTTTACGTGACAACCTTATTCTAAAATGTATTAAATGTTTTTCCCTCAATCTACACACAATACCCTATAATGACAAAGCAAAAACAGGTTTAGAAATGTTGGCTAATTTATAAAAAAAATGTAATAAATGAAATATCAAAATGTACATATGTATTCAGACCCTCTACTCAGTACTTTGTTGAAGCACCTTCAGCAGCAATTACAGCCTTGAACCTTCTTGGGTATGACACTACAAGCTTGGCACACCTGTATTTGGGGAGTTTCTCCCATTATTTTCTGCAGATCCTCTTAAGCCATGTCAGGTTGGATGGGGAACATCGCTGCACAGCTATTTTCAGGTCTCTCCAGAGATGTTCGATCTGGTTCAAGTCCGGGCTCTGGCTGGGACACTCAAGGACATTGAGACTTGTCCCAAAGCCACTCCTGCATTGTCTTGGCTGTGTGCTTAGGGTCGTTGTCCTTTTGAAAGGTGAACCTTTGCCCCAGTCTGAGGTGCTGAGCGCTCTGGAGCAGGTTTTCATCAAGGATCTCTCTGTACTTTTCTCCATTCATCTTTCCCTCGATCCTGACTAGTTTCCCATTCATTGGGACTGAAAAACATCCCCACAGCATGATGCTGCCACCACCATGCTTCACTGTAGGGATGGTGCCAGGTTTCCTCCAGACGTGAGGCTTGCCATTCAGGCAAAATAGTTAAAGCTTGGTTTCATCAGACCAGAGAATCTTGTTTCTCATGGTCTGAGAGTCCTTTAGGTGCCTTTCGGCAAACTCCAAGTGGGCTGTCGTGCATTTTACTGAGGAGTGGCTGTCTGGCCACTCTACCATAAAGGCCTGATTGGTGGAGTGCTGCATAATTGTTGTTCTTATGGAAGGTCTCCCATCTCCACAGAGGAACTCTGGAGCTCTGTCAGAGTGACCATCGGGTTCTTGGTCACCTCCCTGACCAAGACCCTTCTCCCGCCGATTGCTCAGTTTGGCCGGGCGGCCAGCTCTAGGAAGAGTCTTGGTGGTTCCAAACTTCTTCCATTTAAGAATGATGGAGGCCACTGTGTTCTTGGGGATCTTCAAAGCTGCAGAAATGTTTTGGTACCCTTCCCCAGATCTGTGCCTCGGCACAATCCTGTCTAGGAGCTCTACGGACAATTCCTTCGACCTCATGGCTTGGATTTTGCTCTGACATGCACTGCCAACTGTGGGACCTTATATAGACAGGTGTGTGCCTTTCCAAACCATGTCCAATCAATTGAATTTACCACAGGTGGACTCTAATGAAGTTGTAGAAACGTCTCAAGGATGATCAATGGAAACAGGATGCACCGGAGCTCAATTTTGAGTCTCATAGCAAAGGGTCTGAATATTTATGTAAATAAGTTAAGTTTTAAATACGTCAAGGGGTCTGAATACTTTCTGAATGTACTGTATGGAGAGAAATACAAGGTAAGGAAAGGTACACACACACCTTCATGGTAGCATCTTTCTCATCCAGTGGTCGGAGGTAGACAGGTACAGGTAGATTCTTCATCTTGTTCTCTATCGTCTGACCACCATTGGCCACCTGTAATATAGCACAGTGGTCAGCATACCTGGAGTCACTGAACCGAACTTAATATGCAGCCCTCGTCTAGTATAAAGTCTAGTATAAAGTAATGCACTAAGACACTTGTCCTACCTTGAATTTCTGGGGCAGGCTCCACCCGTAGGCCTGTACCCTGCCGTCGTCCTCCTTGTGAACGTGGGCTTTCACCTGTCTGTACTGGGCTCTCTTCTGCTCCCTGCGAGACACCATGTTGCCTGACTCAGACCTGAATTGGGGGAGAAAAAAAACCATCTAATCTATTCTGGACATACTGTCCAGCGTAGATGGGTAAATGAATTGAACCATGGATGGTGGCATGGAGGTGGGGCCAAACTATGATTGAATCCTCAATGTGTGAAAGACTGGTTGGATCATGAGTGAAATGGACAGATGGGTAGACGTCTCCAACACTCACTCCTCATTGAGGAAGTCGAAAGCCTTGCTCTTGTCGCTGGGTAGCTGTTGCAGAGCTGCGCTCCTCTTCTTCACAGAGGGCTGGACCTGGGAGGAGGGGGCGTTGTACTTCACATTCACTGGCGCAGCCTCCGCAGGCTTCTTAGCCGCTCCTCCACTCGAACTGAACAACCGACTGAAACTGGAGGACGGAGGGAGGGATGGAACGAGAAGGAAGGAGGTGGAAAGAAAGAACACACATACACATATAGAGGGGCAGACAAAGCAGCAGCAGCAGGGTTTAAGGGATAAATAATCAAATTAAGGTTTGATTATGCCCCCCCCCCCAAAAAAAAAAAAATCACACCTTCAGTACCCATCTCAGTACACAAATCACAGCAAAAATCAGAACCATACAGAGCTTGGCAAACTTTTAAAAAAAGGTCAGAACAATGTTTGTTGTTCCAGTGCCATGATGCAAAGAGACCTTTCTCAATCAGATTGGTTAGACTACACCAACCAAAAGCAGCGAGCGAGTCTCCACTCTGTGATTTTACAGGGGATGGGAGAGCAGGGAATGCATTGGTTAGTACTGTAACACGAATCAGGCAGTTAGCAATTCAACACAGAACACAACACAGGTACAAACTATTGCTGCTTATTCCAGCTCTAGAGACGATGCTTGTTCAGTAACAGAGTGAGATGAAAAGACTAGGTCCATAAATATCAGGATTTTTTCAGTTGAAGATCAAATAGCTACAGATCATCAGGTCAAAACGTATAGATGACTGTATGACCCTCTCCATGTAGCAGAAAGTAGCCTCAAGACTAAACTCAGTGTATCAGTTCAGAAAAATGTCCAACCACATATGCCACTCTGATTACAGTATCTGACTCTAGAATACAACTATCCATTCCACTAGTTATACCCTCTTTCTCCACACCCATCACCCATCCCAACCACTCCCAACACACCTCCTGCATACAGATAGGACAACAACAACATCAGGCAGGATACAACAGAGAGGGGGACCAAAGGAGCAGAGGGCAACAGGAGAGACAAGGGATTTCTTCATAAATAAACATGCATTCAATACACACAACCCCTCTCCAACAGCTTAATGCTATATCCCCTGCCTCATTAGTCAGATGCATTACACACCATAACCATTCCTGCTGAAACCCAACAGGGGAGCCTAGATCAGGAAATGGCAATTTACAAGACATTTCAGTAAAATATATGTAATATGTGTACTACGCTGAAGCACACTGATACACACGCACGCTCACACACACTTCTGTCTTCCATTTGTAGGTGAATCGTTTTTGAAACGTTTTTGAAAGCCATTCCCTGATCAGGCAGACACTCCCTGGTTTGTTGATTTGTTTGTTAAGAACCAAAATCAAAAATGACCCATTAGCCTGTCAAAGGTTTACCTACACACTAGAGATCAAAACATGAAAAGAAAGAAGAAAAAAGGGGAAATCAGATTAAATGATCATCAACAATCTTAGTGGTTTTAGCTATAAGTGTGGTATGACAGCTCCTAGATGTGGAGTGTAAAGAGAAAAGGAGAGCACGCAAAAAAGGAGAGGTGTGGTAAAGGGGAAGGATTGCATTGAAGGAGTGAAGAAAAGGAGAGACGGTAGGATAGGAGAGACTGTAGGATAGGAGAGACTGTAGGATAGGAGAGACTGTAGGAAAGGAGAGACTGTAGGAAAGGAGAGACTGTAGGAAAGGAGAGACTGTAGGAAAGGAGAGACTGTAGGAAAGGAGAGACTGTAGGATAGGAGAGACTGTAGGATAGGAGAGACTGTAGGATAGGAGAGACTGTAGGAAAGGAGAGACTGTAGGAAAGGAGAGACTGTAGGAAAGGAGAGACTGTAGGATAGGAGAGACTGTAGGATAGGAGAGACTGTAGGATAGGAGAGACTGTAGGATAGGAGAGACTGTAGGATAGGAGAGACTGTAGGAAAGGAGAGACTGTAGGAAAGGAGAGACTGTAGGAAAGGAGAGACTGTAGGAAAGGAGAGACTGTAGGAAAGGAGAGACTGTAGGATAGGAGAGACTGTAGGATAGGAGAGACTGTAGGATAGGAGAGACTGTAGGATAGGAGAGACTGTAGGATAGGAGAGACTGTAGGATAGGAGAGACTGTAGGAAAGGAGAGACTGTAGGAAAGGAGAGACTGTAGGATAGGAGAGACTGTAGGATAGGAGAGACTGTAGGATAGGAGAGACTGTAGGATAGGAGAGACTGTAGGAAAGGAGAGACTGTAGGAAAGGAGAGACTGTAGGAAAGGAGAGACTGTAGGAAAGGAGAGACTGTAGGAAAGGAGAGACTGTAGGAAAGGAGAGACTGTAGGAAAGGAGAGACTGTAGGAAAGGAGAGACGGTAGGATAGGAGAGACGGTAGGATAGGAGAGACGGTAGGATAGGAGAGACGGTAGGATAGGAGAGACGGTAGGATAGGAGAGACGGTAGGATAGGAGAGACGGTAGGATAGGAGAGACGGTAGGATAGGAGAGACGGTAGGAAAGGAGAGACGGTAGGATAGGAGAGACGGTAGGAAAGGAGAGACGGTAGGAAAGGAGAGACGGTAGGAAAGGAGAGACGGTAGGAAAGGAGAGACGGTAGGAAAGGAGAGACTGTAGGAAAGGAGAGACTGTAGGAAAGGAGAGACTGTAGGAAAGGAGAGACTGTAGGAAAGGAGAGACGGTAGGAAAGGAGAGAAGCTTACAACTGCCAGATGCTGGATTTCTTCTTGTCTGCGGTGGCTGGATTCTCTCTCGATGCTCTGAGGGAAAGATTACAACACATTTAATGACTTATCACTATTCAGCTGAGACAAAAACGATCTTGTTACTCAACTAACTAGAATCGCCCAGGAGAGAAAACACAAAAACACAAACTAGAAGGGATGCATGTTTATCAGTAAGCACATTGTGTGGTTGGAATACAAAAACTCTTCAATATGCACAATTTTCTTTTGGACTAGCTCAGCTTGTCACATGATTCCTCTCCCTCCTCCTCCCTACCGTATCATCTCTGTCCATCGTACAGCTTCCTGTAGCTCCATCAGTCTCTCCTTATACTGGTTCCTCTCCATCAGGACTCTGGCCATCTCTACTCTGGTGAACCTCTTCCTCTGGGCCGTGGGAACATCCGCCTGCAAGAAGTGGTATCAGCAACCTCAGACATACACACACCTCAGCAAACACACACCTACATACAGTTGAAGTCAGAAGTTTACATACACCTTAGCCAAATACATTTAAACTCAGTTTCACATTTCCTGACATTTAATCCGAGTAGAAATAACCCACTTTAGGTCAGTTAGGATCACCACTTTATTTTAAGAATCGGAAATGTCAGAATAATAGTAGAGAAAATGAATTATTTTCAGCTTTATTTCTTTTATCACATTCCCAGTGGGTCAGAAGTTTGCATACACTCAAATAAGTATTTGCTAGAATTGCTTTTAAATTATTTAACTTGGGTCAAACATTTTGGGTAGCCTTCCACAAGCTTCCCACAATAAGTTGTGTGAATTGTGGCCCATTTCTCCTGACAGAGCTGGTGTAACTGAGTCAGGTTTGTAGGCCTCCTTGCTCACACACACACTTTTTCAGTTCTGCCCACACATTTTCTATGGGATTGAGGTCAGGGTTTTGTGATGGCCACTCCAATACCTTGACTTTGTTGTCCTTAAGCAATTATGCCACAACTTTGGAAGTATACTTGGGGTCAATGTCCATTTGGAAGACCCATTTGCGTCCAAGCTTTAACTTTGACTGATGTCTTGAGATGTTGCTTCAATATATCCACATAATTTTCCTACCTCATGATGCCATCTATTTTGTGAAGTGCACCAGTCCCTCCTGCAGCAAAGCACCCCCACAACATGATGCTTCCACCCCCGTGCTTCACGGTTGGGATGGTGTTCTTCGGCTTGCAAGCCTCCCCCTTTTTCCTCCAAACATAACGATGGTCATTATGGCCAAACAGTTCTATTTTTGTTTCATCAGATCAGAGGACATTCCTCCAAAAAGTACGATCTTTGTCCCCATGTGCAGTTTCAAACTGTAGTCTGGCTTTTTATGGCGGTTTTGGAGCAGCGACTTCTTCCTTGCTGAGCGGCCTTTCAGGTTATGTCAATATAGGACAAATTCTTACTGTGGATATAGATACTTTTGTACCTGTTTCCTCCAGCATCTTCACAAGGTCCATTGCTGTTTTTCTGGGATTGATTTGCACTTTTCGCACCAAAGTACGTTCATCTCTAGGAGACAGAATGCGTCTCCTTCCTGAGCGATATGACGGCTGCGTGGTCCCATGGTGTTTATAATTGCGTACTATTGTTTGTACAGATGAATGTGGTACCTTCAGGCGTTTGGAAATTGCTCCCAAGGATGAACCAGACTTGTGGAGGTCTACAAAAACATTTTCTGAGGTCTTGGCTGATTTCTTTTTATTTTCCCATGATGTCAAGTAAAGAGGCACTGAGTTTGAAAGGTAAGCCAAGACGTCATTTTCTGGAATTTTCCAAGCTGTTTAAAGGTACAGTCAAATTAGTGTATGTAAACTTCTGACCCACTGGAATTGTGATACAATGAATTATAAGTGAAATAATCTGTCTGTAAAAAATTGTTGGGAATGCACAAAGTAGATGTCTTAACCGACTTGCCAAAACTAGTTTTAACAAGACATTTGTGGAGTGGTTGAAAAATGAGTTTATTGCTCCAACCTAAGTGTATGTAAACTTCCGACTTAACTGTATATCTCAGCAAACACATACACACAGAACTCACATCTTCCTCATTGTTCTCACTCTTCGTCTTTGTTTTGGCCTCCTCCGCCTCAGCCCGAACCCTACGAGAGAAACACACACACACTAGAGATGACCACACACTGGAGATGCCCGGGGACCCTATATTCATCTAAACAGGGAAAGAAAACAGAGAAAGGTAGGGTAGAGTGGAGACTGACTTCTTGAGTTCCTCCTCCAGTTCCTTGCTCTTCTCCTCCAGTCTGGTCTTGGCCTGAGTCACAGCCTCCAGCTCTCCCTGCAGCACCTCCTTCTCACACGACAGCTCATCCACACGCGCCATCAGGTCATTCTTCACCATGTTCAATGCATTTCTGACGAGACGGAGGACAAAGAATGGACAGCATGATCATTAGGCCCTACACATACTTCCTCTGGGACCTAGGTGAACTCTCTCTAATGGAAGCTAAATCCCTCCGTGAACAACAGGTGGCAGTAGTGTGCTGTCTACTGCACAACATGGAACATTGTTGCACTTGATAAATTCATGTTTAGTTGATTTCGGGAGCATGGACGCAGGTGATTTGAAAACACAACCTACTTGGTCTCCAGCAGCTGAGTGTTCTCGTGGATGAGATGCTCCACTTCACGGCCCATACCTTAGGAGGAGAAAGGAGGGATATTATTATTATTATATTATGAAAAGGGAAAGAAGAAATGGAAATTCCTCCTGTCTAAAATGGAATGATAAACCGCATGATACACACACTCCTTCAGTCTTACCCAGGAAGTTAAGGTCTGAGACCCATGCTGACAATGTGAGGTGGAAAACAAAAACAGATTATCTTGAGGATCACCTAACAGCACATGACTCTACGGGGACTCCAACAGGTCTGTACGCAGCCTAAAGAACACTGAACCTACAACCTCACCAAGACGGAGATCCCACTGTATATTTTAGACATCATTTGGGAGTTTGGGAGCTAAAAGGGGAGAACTAGAGGGAGGGTGGGAGTGTCTTACCCAGCAGGTCAGCCCCCTCGTCCATGTCTGCTATATCTATTTCCATGTCGGGTCCTGCAGAGGACAGCTCCGCAAACAGAGACTCAGTATTCCTGTCGAATGCCATGTTAACTATTCCTACTCCTTTAGTAGGAGTACTGGAGAGGGATGTGAGGAGGGAGAAAGGGATGGGGGGAGATGGATGGAGGGAGAGAGAGTGAACACAGCTACAATACATTCCATCATAAAATACAATTTGTATAGATTTGTTTTCTCAAAAGGACCAAGCTGGAAGGGATTTTCTGTACAGTTTGACACATAAATGGAGATTGCATCTCTATCCTGAACACTCAGAGATCGAGATATAAATACTACTTCCAGTTGACCCTACCTGGCGTCTCTGTAGCCACTAAGGTCCATGTCCAGTTCAGGAGTGGACTCTATGATGGCCTGCACCTCCAACGACTCACTGTTATCATCAGCTGCGTGTGGAGAGGAAAGAGAATAACATGTTAGATTACTGTTCTTGTGGGACATACGGCACATTTGACATGGTGAATACATTAGTGAGGCCAATGTGATGCCAAGCACATGTTTGGTAGGTTTTACAATACAACAAATCCAAGTCCCCAACATAGCCAATCCCCATGCTATCACCGTTTATGCCCTGGAGCTGCAGTACTGACCTGTGCAAGGTACTGACCCTCCTCTCAGTTCTAAGTTCTGTCTTTCTGGACCCTCCTGACCCTCTGGTACTGTGGTGTTCTTACTGCTGATGTTCTCTGGCTTCCTGTTGCTTCTGTCCAGGTTCCTGTTCAGACCCTTGCCCACTTTCTCAAACACTTCCAGGAGTGGCGTGCTCACCGATACCATGGCAACGTCAGACTCGGAAGTAGACATGGGACTGGCCAAAATAGACCCGCCCCCTTGAGAAGACAGTGGAATGACCAAATTAGAGGCACCGTTTTGCGTGGACAATGGGGTAAGCGACTTTGAGTCCCCTCCTTGAGATGACATGGGTGTGTCCGATTTAGAGCCACCTTGTTGTGAGGACATTTTGGAACCTCCTTGAGCGGGAGCCCCAAATGAGGTCCCCGACTTGGAGCCCCCTTTAGGAGACATGGGCATGTTGGACTTGGAGCCTCCACGGTTCGCATTAGACATCTCATCCTACAGAAGAGAAAGAAGAGGAAGAGGAATATAAATGAGATCCTGACAGATGGTCAAGGACACAAGGGCCATATTTCCTACAGTCTTCGCTTCTTTCCCTCAAAAAGGAATAAGGATGTTTGAAAAAAGGTTAGCCAATCCAACACAACCATTAATACCCAGTCAAAATCATACCTGAATACTCAAACATTCACAAGGCAATGGTATAAAGTGCACAAAACAAAAACCAAAACACAAAGTCTCCCCCCCCCAAACGCAGTAAATACAACATCTTCCACTGAAACAAAAGGCAAAGTGAAAACCACCTCAATTCACAACAAAGTTGTTAGAGCACACAACAAATCAACAAATCAGTTTTAGTCAATTCTACAGCTAAGGCTAGTTGATTAGGTTGAAGTAGAGAGAACGCTCTATGCATTAGTAATCCTAGCAAGCCGACTAACCCTGAAAGTCTGGGTTGCATCTGAAATGGAACCCTACTCCCTATATAGTGCACTACTTTAGGTCAGAGCCCCACAGGGCCGAAAGTAATGCACTTACATAGGGAATAGGGATCATTTAAGATTCAGCCCCACAGTCACACCATTGACATCCAGGTGAGTAAGCAGTGTGGGTGGCATACAGCTGGCAGTGGACTGTGTTCTAATGGCGGCACAAAGGCTAGATGAAGCTTTTATGGAGACTACATGGTCAACAACACAGCAACTACAGGCTAGAACAACAACGCGGTAGTTTGGACCTGGTTCTGTTCAGCCTGCTGATTGGCCGAAAGCCTCTGCCCTCTGCTCTGGGAGTCTGGTGCCCCCAACTGGTTTAGAGAAGAATTACAGCGAAGGCCCGTTTTAGAGCAGTGATCACAACTGGAAAGGGGGAGGGAGGGGGGGAGCAGCAGATTTATGTTGAAAAAGATTATTGCAAACATGAATTAAGTATAAAGACAGTGGATCAAGTGAAAGGGCCGGTGGAGTCCGACGTGTTGGACTGAAGGTGACAAACGGGTTAGATGTTCTGATGAGCAGCCACTTCCAGAGGTTGTCTACCCAGGCTTTCTACTGCAGTCAACCATTCAACTGATTTAATTACATACTTTATATGGCTTTTAAGAATAGCCTCGGAAAAGACCATTGACAAAACACTGGCTGACCTCCACTACGCCAGAGTTTCTCATGTTCTGTTCTTCACTCTCCCCAACACTCTTTTCCCTTCTACTTTTTCCTCTACCCTTGGGTGGACTCCCCCCACTTTCCCCTCGCTGGCGTCATCCTCTCTGCCGTTGCCATAGTATCACCTGTCAGCCTCAGAGCCTAGCTTCTCTTCTGTCCATCAGACTGATAAAGCTGTCGCTTTTCCATGACAAAAAAAACCCTAAGCTCTGCTGACACAGTGTGTGTCTGTATACAAACCTGAGATAGAGGGAGATATAATTGGCGGGGGTGAGAGAGAAAGAGAGAGAGAAAGTGGGAGGGGGGACTGTAACCGAAAACTATAAATCTTTGGGAAATGTCGAGTCAGAGGCTGTAACAAAGGGGCCCCTGTGAGTCTGAACTGTGGCTGTGTGTGTGGCTGTGTGTGTGTGTGTGTGTGTGTGTGTGTGTGTGTGTGTGTGTGTGTGTGTGTGTTTAAAAGTCAGCTTAAGAGATCCACCGTGAAAGTGAGAAAGGGATGGTTTAGTGGGATAAGGGACAGAGAAAGAAAATAGGTTTGATAGAGAGGAGGATTAAGTAAAAAGATGATTTAGTAGCAGCCAGGGCTGAGCTGAAACATCGGCAGTTGAGTTTCATCTACTGGTCTCGTATCTTATGTCAAATGTTGTCTTGTAACTTCTGACATAAAGCCCCTTTCTTCCTGGTATCTGAATCATTTCTATCTGGCCACGAGGAGTAAAATATCACAACAAATGAATACTTAATCAGCCGATCACTCATTAATATTCATGACGGAACCTTGCTCGCGGCAACCATGGTGAGGTTCTCGTGTGGCCCCAGCAGAAAGCGTCCCTTTGGTCTGCTCAGACACTCTATCCTGTTCCTCTGTTCTCTCCTCTGTTCCCCTCCTCCCGGCCCCGAATGATACCACTTCCATGGGCCCTCAGACTTACACACAGCCCCCCTACCCTCCCTCGATGCCTTCTTAGGCATTCCGGCCACACTGATCCAAGTTTTCCTCTCAATCGTGCTTTGGTACACACTGTATCAAACTTCCTTTTCAATAAGCCTTCCCGTCCTCTGGCAGACTGAACGGTTGAAAGTGTCTGTTTCCACACAAACTATCTACTCTGGGCCAAATTACACATCTTATGTCACCCTTCAGATTCCTGGGAAAAGCTAAGAGGAGGCATGGGGGGGGTGGGGTCCAGACTCAAACCACCGAGTTCACTTTGTACTCACACAGTGAATTCCTGAAAAGTATGTCCAAAACAGTCTGCGAATGTTAGAATAACTTCTGCATCAATTTAAAGTGACTGGCAGGTGAGGAGTATATTGATACCTTGAGGCTGGTGTTGGAGCGAGGGTGGCTCAGGTCCTTACATCTCCAGGCTTCAGACGGTGTTTCAACAGCTTCCCTCTGCGAGTCACTGGTCAAATCATATCCTGGTAATGGGAATAACCCCATTGAGATGGGACGCTCCTTCCTGGATTCAGAGAGATAAGAGGAGGGTGAGGTGAAACGCACAGAGAAAGGTGTGACAGTGTTGGATAGTGTAAGAGTGTGAGGTGTGCCCTGTAATAAAGGATTTCATAATGGAGTCACTGAGCTGATTTATAAGCCTTACAGAGGCTGGTCAGTGTGTTGTGATTAAAAACGCAAGTCAATACTCCTGCTGCAGGCATGAAAGCTAGCGAACATCATGAAGAAAAACAAGACATTAATCATTTGAGACTTTGCAAGGAGGCACTACAGCGATTTCTATTGGGTGCTTTAGTACGAGGGGTGACATCACTCTGATTCATCGGTCTCTCAGTAACCTTTGCGTCTTTATAACAGGCCAGTGACTGAAGAGCTGTTAGATTCCCACAGTGGTGGTTCTTTTCCACACATTGCGTCCTTTCGAGCTCCCCTCTAATGACAAAACTAATCCTTCATGCACAGCGTACACACTCACCTGCTAGCTTCCACACTTCCATGCTCTCTCTCAGCACCCACAATTCTCTGATGACCCAATACATCACACACTTTCAAGGATTTTCATTGTCACATGTTCCATAGACCCTATAGATCTCTGAAGTGAACAAATATTCCCTCGCTTTAAGCATCAAACATGATCAGCCTCTGAACATCAATGGAAGTGGAGCACAATATCAACCCGCCCACATCAATGAGGCGCTATCAAAAAGGTACAGTAGGCAGAAACAAAGGCTTCCATGTTGAAAAGAGCAGGCTGTATGAAATGGTAGCAGTCCATAGACAATACACACCACTACAGGCTGATTCCCAAATAGAGAGAATCAGAGAGTTTCCCATGCCAATAAAGCCCCTTAAATTGAACTGAGAGAAAGAGAGAATAACATTGTTTATTATCTACTTTACTTGCTTTGGCAATGTTAACATATGTGTCCCATGCCAATAAAGCCCCTTGAATTGAAATTGAGGGACAGACAGAGAGCGAGCGAGAGACCGACAGCGAGCGAGAGAGAGAAGGCGCGAGAGAGAGAAGGCGCGAGAGAGAGAAGGCGCGAGAGAGGGGGACAGAGAGCGCTGGACAGAGAGCGAGCGCGGGACAGAGAGCGAGCGCGGGACAGAGAGCGAGCGCGGGACAGAGAGCGAGAGAGCGAGCGCGGGACAGAGAGCGAGAGAGAGCGAGAGAGAGCGAGAGAGAGCGAGACAGAGAGCGAGACAGAGAGCGAGACAGAGAGCGGGACAGAGAGCGGGACAGAGAGCGAGACAGAGAGCGAGACAGAGAGCGAGACAGAGAGCGAGACAGAGAGCGAGAGAGAGAGAGAGAGAGAGAGCGAGAGAGAGCGAGAGAGAGCGAGAGAGAGAGCGAGAGAGAGCGAGAGAGAGCGAGAGAGAGCGAGAGAGAGCGAGAGAGAGCGAGAGAGAGCGAGAGAGAGCGCGGGACAGAGAGCGGGACAGAGCGCGGGACAGAGAGCGAGAGAGAGCGCGGGACAGAGAGCGAGAGAGAGCGCGGGACAGAGAGCGAGAGAGAGCGCGGGACAGAGAGCGAGAGAGAGCGCGGGACAGAGAGCGAGAGAGAGCGCGGGACAGAGAGCGAGAGAGAGCGCGGGACAGAGAGCGAGAGAGAGCGCGGGACAGAGAGCGAGAGAGAGCGCGGGACAGAGAGCGAGAGAGAGCGCGGGACAGAGAGCGGAGAGAGAGCGCGGGACAGAGAGAGCGGACAGAGAGAGCGCGGGACAGAGAGCGGGAGAGAGAGCGCGGGACAGAGAGCGAGAGAGAGCGCGGGACAGAGAGCGAGAGAGAGCGCGGGACAGAGAGAGCGGGACAGAGAGCGCGGGACAGAGAGCGGGACAGAGAGAGCGCGGGACAGAGAGCGAGACAGAGAGCGCGGGACAGAGAGAGCGCGGGACAGAGAGCGCGGGACAGAGAGAGCGCGGGACAGAGCGAGAGAGAGCGCGGGACAGAGAGCGAGAGAGAGCGCGGGACAGAGAGCGAGAGAGAGCGCGGGACAGAGAGAGAGAGCGCGGGACAGAGAGCGAGAGAGAGCGCGGGACAGAGAGCGAGAGAGAGCGCGGGACACAGAGAGCGCGGGACAGAGAGCGAGAGAGAGCGCGGGGGACAGAGCGCGGGACAGAGAGAGCGCGGGACAGAGAGAGAGCGGGACAGAGAGCGAGAGAGAGCGCGGGACAGAGAGCGAGAGAGAGCGCGGGACAGAGAGCGAGAGAGAGCGCGGGACAGAGAGCGAGAGAGCGCGGGACAGAGAGCGTGGGACAGAGAGCGACAGACCGAGGGAACGAGCGACAGACAGACCAAGCGAGCGAGTGAGAGCAACAGAGCGAGGGAGAGAGAGCTAGAGCACAGACTGCACAAGAGGGACAGAGAGAGAGAGAGACTTAGGGCAACAAAGTTCACCATCAATGCCTGCCATTTTGACATGAATTGGATGGTAACAAAATGTTCCAACTCTCAAAGAAATATCCAAAATAACCAAAAATAACAAAGCTTTGACATGTCCCTCCGGTATAGGACATGTTTTCCCCTCAATAGGAACAACTGCATAAATAAAATGATAAATGAAAGCAAGTAAAATGTCAATATGAGTATTGCTGTGATTTACTGGTTGAGAAGGCGCTTTCTCCTGACCTACTTTCAGCCTGCAGAAACATACTGCCTGGCTGTTTGTCTCCAACACAGCAACAGCATGGTAACCATATGTTAAAAGCAAGGCAACTGGGCTTTACCCCACGGCAAGTAAACAAGCAAGGGGAAGAGGGATGAGACTGAGTCAATCGGAGGGTTAAGCAACCATATAAAACAACAAGTGATTGAAGCAGAGATTGGAAAGAGTGAAGGAGGAAATGAGAGATGTAGGAGAAGAGAGAGAGAAAAGACTGGAGAAGAGGACATGTAGAAGGGAGAAAGGAGGTAAACAAACACACCCATCCCTTTCAGTGGGGGTGACTTACAGTAGGCTGTGTTTCATTCTCTCACACACACACACACTACCTGCTGGGTCGTGGCAGGGTGGGCAGGGCAGGGAGGCCAGTGGAGACAGAGTAGTGCACCAGCAGCAGGACAGACAGAGAGACCAGCACGGCAGAGTTAATAACAACGGCACCCCCAACGAAGCCAAAGACAATCAGCAGCATACACCTCGGGCTCATGACCCCCCCCTGAACATGGCCCAGCGCCTCTCACTGCCGGGACCAGGGGAAGGGGGCGACCGCCAGGGGGCTAAAACACACGCCTCTGGGGCTTTTACAAACTGTCCCTTGGATGACGACGCAAACTAGAGTATACTACTTCTCCCTCTGTCGACAAAGTACTCCTCACATACACACTCTGTTGCCGTGTGTTGAAGAGAAGAATGCTCAGGTACAGGAGATCTGGAACTCGGGCTGGAGAGTAGAGTGTGTGGCGTGGTGTGTGTTCAGACCAGCGGGCCAACGAGCGACGGCCACAGAAACAACAGCAGCAGTAATCCCATGAGCAGCAGCAGCGGAGGCAGAGAGAGACAGAGCAGCAGCTGCTACTGTAGAGTGATGCCGGTTTCAGTTCAACACTGCTGTGACATCATCCAGAGAGACAGAGAGAGAGGGTGGACACTCCTCGCCTCACTTTTCTTGATGTATTGTATCCTCTTTCTGGCAGACGATGCTCTTTCTTTCCTAAACTGCGACACTGATGTCGCTGAGCAGTCTAGAATTGTCGCCGTGACTCTCACCCTCCCGTTCTCTCACCTCCCCCTCTCGGATGCTGAGGCAGCATCAGAGCTGGTAACATATGCCTCCCCTCAGCTCGATGCTGATTGGCTGAGCTATGGAGAGACTGGGAGGAGGTAAACCCTGTGGGAACTGACAGCGTCGTCTGCTGCTACTGAGAGACTGTAGAGGGCTGCTGACACACACACAAAAGCTAATAAATGTACCACACTTCTGTTAGGAAAACCACTGAAATCACAAATGAGTTCCTTGTGAATACAAACGCTGTTTAAATCTAAAAAGCTACACAAACTGCTTTGATCTGATGTACTAGTCAAACTAACACCACTCTCTGGACTGTTCAAAATGAAGGTTAGCCACGTAGGAGACCATGACCTCTTTACTGCTTTTTCACTAATCTGATCAGCTGACTAAAACATGACAGCTCTGAATCACTCATCTCCATCACACTGTGGGATTACTGCAGCTGACCACTGCCAAACCTCTGATTTTTATACAGCTGATTCCATGGCATAATCCCACTCAATATCTATCCTAATCTCCTCTTCATCCTCCTCCCCCCACTTCAACACATATCCTCCTCCCCCCACACACATATTCCCCCCTCCTACCACCGTCCCCTCTTTTTTCCATCCCTTTTGCCTCCTCTCCTCCCATCCCCTCCTCCCCCCTTTCCCTTCCTTCTGCCCAGCCCCTCATGCCTACCTCACGTCTCTCATCTTCTGTCAGGTTCTGACCTAAAGGGAAATCATGCCCATGAAGAGCAGAGAGTGCAGGAGTGGCGCCTGCAGTGATGAAGCACTTCACATCAACGTACTCACTCACAAACACACTGAACCAGAGTGAGGAGCCAACTAAGCCAATGACACCTACACAGTACCCATGATGAACTGGCCTTGAGCAACTATTAATACACCATTAAGGAAGCACTGTTATATGAGAGTGTTCGTGTACAACTTCAGATACTGTCCACGCAGTGATCTCTGTATGGGACTTGAATAGTTGTTTGACCTTACCGTGATCTGCTAGTGCTTGTGTCTGTAGGCGCCTCCTGCACCGCGGCGTGCTGCTGGTGTTTGGCACGTTCCAAGTGCTCCATGTAGCTGTGGATCATCTGCATGGAACATACCACATAGGGAGATCCGGGAGGGGTTAGCGTGGACAAGGAGTGGTCCTATTCAAATAATGATTTGAACATGGCCATGATGCCTGTTGTTTCTTAGAGGAGTTTTGTGTGGATGTACAGCTGGAACAGACAGCCTCCCGGCCTGTGGGGTATTCTGCTGTCCCAGTGTGTTTGTGTGAGCTTCTAAAATCACGTTTCTGTCCATATTTAAAACGTCATGGTCTCTTCACAGGCTTGTTTGTTTTGGCGTCTGGGCCAATGTGTTAGTAATAGATTAGAGAACAGACTTCAGGCAGACTGAGTTGAGGCAACTGGACAACATACTTAATACTGGGAAAATTGCTCCAATCTCCTTAAACTGACCCAATTCTAACTCCCTCTTTCTCCTTCCCGCTCTCCTGAGTCTTGCATTCTCCATCCCTCACCATCCTCATCCTCATCCCTCCCCCCGTCCTCTGTTGTAGTGTGAATTCCCAGAATGTAAGCTGGAAATAGCATCTTGTCTTGGTTCGCTGTCGGTCAAACATCAATGGGATCCACTAGTCTGCCGACCTATGTCTAAACCATATTATACATACATTCTAGCCATTTAGTAGACCCAACCCTGTTAACCGCTAGGCTACCTGCTGCCCAGGCAACCTGCCATCCAGGCGCATGTGTGCGTCTTCAAATCCATGTTCACCCACGAATGTGTGGCAGCACATGACTCCAACAGCATCATTATGTTTGACAGACACTTACCAATACTAGAGTTTCACTTGCCTTTTTTTTTTTTACCTCCAATTTTGTGATCTCCAATTGAGATCTTGTCTCATCGCTGCAATTCCCCAACGGGCTCGGGAGGCGAAGGTCGAGTCATGATTCCTCTGAAACATGACGAGACAAACCGCGCTTCTTAACACCCGCCCGCTTAACCCAGAAGCCAGCTGCACCAATGTATTGGAGGAAACACAGTTCAACTAACGATCGAAGTCAGCCACAAGGAGTCCGCCCGGGTCTGTAGTGACGCCTCAAGAACTGCGACGCAGTGCCTTAGACCGCTGCGCCAATCGTGAAGCCCTGAGTTTTACATGATTTCTACTGAACAAGAATATAAATGCAACATGAAACAATTTTACTGAGTTACAGTGCATTTAAGGAAATCAGTCAATTGAAATAAATTCATTAGGACCTAATCTATGGATTTCACATGTCTGGGCAGGGGCACAGGTGCAGAAGCTGGATGTGGAGGTCCTGGGCTGGCGTGGATACACGTGGTCTGCGGTTGTGAGGGCGGTTGGACCTACTGTCAAATTCTCTAAAACAACGTTGGAGGCGGCTTATGATAGAGTAATTAACATTAAATTATCTGTCAACAGCTGTGGTGGACATTGATGCAGTTAGCATGCCAATTGCACTCTCCCTCAAAACATCTGTGGTGTTGTGTGACAACACAGCACACATTAGAGTGGCCTTTTATTGTCCCCAGCACAAAAGTTACACCTGTGTAATGTTCATGCCGTTTAATCAGCTTCTTGATATGCCACACCTGTCAGGAGGATGGATTATCTTTGCAAAGGAGAAATGATCACTAACAGGATTGTAAAACAAACAAATTTGTGCCCAAAATTTGATTTAAAAAAAATAAGCTTTTTGTGCTTATGGAACATTTCTGGGATTTTTGTTTCAGCTCATGAAACCAACACTACATGTTGCGTTTACATTTTTGTTCAGTATAGTTTGCCCAGTAGACCTACAAAAGGAACAGTCCCAACACGCACTTAAATACACAAAACACTGCCCCCCCCCATACCTCTGTGTGTCTCTGGTGGAGGGCATGGTACTCCTTCTTCAGCTCGGCTTCTCGTTCCTCCAATCTGCCAACTGAGAGAGAAAACAGGTCGATGTGTGATCTCAGTCAAACAGAACTACATGGTTAATGAGGGAAAAGAACCCGAAAGCAACTGTTATAGGGTCATTCCAAGAGTTGCAAAGCAACTGGTAATTTGCGGAAGTTAAAGGAACCTTCAGTAATTTGGGTAATAAACAGAAAATCTATGGCAATCTATTGTAACTTTGGTAATTTATACCCTGAATAACTTTTAAAAAATGCTTTTTATTTTGTCTCTCTATGTCCACGAATTTCTAGAAGATAGGCAATTTTCTCTTGAACCATATAGTCTAATTAATGAAAGAAAAGCATCAAATCAACAATGGCATTATTTTCAATCACCTCAACTGCCACCTGTTTGATGCCAAAACATTGACAACAAATACATAGACGTAGTAAAATAAATTGTAATTTTGTTGGGGGAAATTTTATATTTCATGCTGAAAACCCTCATTAAAACACCAATTGGTATTGACTAGGTTTATAGTTTATATTTAGGATAATGTTTTACAGCTTTGTCATTCAAATGTTTTTATTTTTAAATAATCTTATTTAATGATTTCAGACCTTTTAAATGTGGTAAGGCCACAGAGGGCCGGAGAATTGCAGACACCTGTGATAATCTGAAGTACCCAAATTTGGGTAGTTTCCTGGTAAAATTTCCAGTAATATACCCTCCCTTTGCAACCCTAGTCATTCCATTTGATTTCAACCACTTTTTGACCACACCCCTTTTGATTTGAACAAATACTTTTCATACATACAGTGCCTTCAGAAAGTGGAGGCAGGTAGCCTAGCAGTTAAAACCCCCTATGGTCGATGTCCGTCGTTTTTAGAAATCTGTCAGTTTAAGAGAGATGTTTTTATTCTATTTTTTCCAATTGGATGCATCTCAATCCACCGCATCCGCCTATGCAACACTTCTGAGGTGAAAGGTAACAAAGCTAGAGCTGGGTTTGTCAGACCATGACACATCCCGAAAATCAGTCTTCTCACAAAATAGTCTTCAGCGTCTGAACGGCTTGGCCTACAAACGATGACCGCTCTGGACAGATGAGCCTCACGAACACGCAGGTATTCTCCGACTCCCACAGACTTCTGTCTGTAGCCTTCTGTGTAAAGGTGAGACTCACAAACATGTTGGTTGTTTTGCTCACAGGCCTCAAGACTCGTCTGAAGGTCCCCAGTCAATTTTTTTCACAGAAGCATGTACAGTGGGGAGAACAAGTATTTGACAACCTGCCAAATTGGCAGTGTTTCCTACTTACAAAGCATGTAAGGTCTGTAATTTTCATCATAGGTACACTTAAACTGTGAAAAACGGAATCGAAAACAAAAATCCAGAAAATCACATTGTATGATTTCTCTGTAATTAATTTGCATTTTATAGCATCACATAAGTATTTGGTACATCAGAAAAGCAGAACTTAATATTTGGTACAGAAACCTTTGTTTGCAATTACAGAGATAATACGTTTCCTGTAGTTGTTGACCAGGTTTGCACACACTGCAGCAGGGATTTTGGCCCACTTCTCCATACAGACCTTCTCCAGATCCTTCAGGTTTCGGGGCTGTCGCTGGGCAATACGGACTTTCAGCTCCCTCCAAAGATGTTCTATTGGGTTCAGGTCTGGAGACTGGTCAGGCCACTCCAGGACCTTGAGATGCTTCTTACGGAGCCACTCCTTAGTTGCCCTGGCTGTGTGTTTCGGGTTGTTGTCATGCTGGAAGACGCAGCCACGACCCATCTTCAATGCTCTTACTGAGGGAAGGAGGTTGTTGGCCAAGATCTTGCGATACATGGCCCCATCCATCCTCCCCTCAATACGGTGCAGTCGTCCTGTCCCCTTTGCAGAGAAGCATCCCCAAAGAATGATGTTTCCACCTCCATGCTTCACGGTTGGGATGATGTTCTTGGGGTTGTACTTATCCTTCTTCCTCCTCCAAACACAGCGAGTGGAGTTTAGACCAAAAAGCTCTATTTTTGTCTCATCAGACCACATGACCTTCTCCCTTTCCTCCTCTGGATCATCCAGATGGTCATTGGCAAACTTCAGACGGGCCTGGACATGCGCTGGCTTGAGCAGGGGGACCTTGCTTACGCTGCAGGATTTTAATCCATGATGGCGTAGTGTGTTACTAATGGTTCTTTGAGACTGTAGTCCCATCTCTCTTCAGGTCATTGACCAGGTCCTGGCGTGTAGTTCTGGGCTGATCCCGCACCTTCCTCATGATCATTGATGCCCCACGAGGTGAGAGCTTGCATGGAGCCCCAGACAGAGGGTGGTTGACCGTGATCTTCAACTTCTTCCATTTTCTAATAATTGCGCCAACAGTTGTTGCCTTCTCACCAAGCTGCTTGCCTATTGTCCTGTAGCCCATCCCAGCCTTGTGCAGGTCTACAATTTTATCCCTGATGTCCTTACACAGCTCTCTGGTCTTGGCCATTGTGGAGAGGTTGGAGTCTGTTTGATTGAGTGTGTGGACAGGTGTCTTTTAGATTCTGTCTCTCACAGTTGAAGTGTACCTATGATAAAAAATTACAGACCTCTACATGCTTTGTAAGTAGGAAAACCTGCAAAATCGGCGGTGTATCAAATACTTGTTCTCCCCACTGTATATGGAGACTTTTAGTGACAAAAATAAGGTGTTTAATACAAGTTTTTTTTTTTTTTTACATGAGCATCTCAAATATAGGATATAATCTTCAGAACAAACAGATTTTCAGGATCTGTTCCATGTAGTGAATATGTTATTCAATGTGTTTGTATGGGTTAATAGCAGTAAGGCCAAATATATATATTTTTATACTTCAAGAGTCTTAAAATTCCAAATCATCTGACTCTGGGGAAGTAGATAAAGGGCTTCATTGCCAAAATCCTGAAGTAATCCTTTAATGCAATCTGGGGACATTAGTCATATCTGTCAGTGACCAGGTTTCAAGTTCTATTAGTCATATGTACGGGATACATCGTACAACGAAATGCTTACTTGCAGGTTCCTTTGACAAAGCAATAACAAAAAGAATACAAACAAAGCAAATAGCTCAGTAGAATATACCTTTTTAGCATAACTAACACAGGATGGCACAATTTATAGGCCAATATTTATTTACAAGTGTATTGGGAAGGGAGGCAGTGTATAAACTGAGTAGTATAATAAGAGTCAGGCAGCAGCAGTTGTGGTGTGTGTAGCATGAATGTATACGTGTGTGGTTGTGTGTGTGCTCTAAGGTGCGGAGAATCAGAGCAGGTGATCAGTCCAGTTCAACTGTTCAGCAGTCTGATGGCTTGTAGATAGAAATGGTCATTGAGCCTGTTGGTATCAGACCTCATGCTCTGATAATGTGTGCCCGACGGTAAGGGAGAGAACAGCTCATGGCTGGGGTGTGTGGGGTCCTTGATGCTGCGTTCCTTCCTCAGGCACCGTTTCGAATAGATGTCCTGGATGGGTGGGAGCACGGTCCAATTACTGGATGCCAATCAGTAATATCTGTCCCAAACCAGGGCCATGTTTAGCAGGACACAACATTGGCCAACGTTCAGATAGAAATGTATGATGTAGAACAGATATACCTCTTTGGTATTTGGAATAAGGAATCACATCAGCTCTATATTTAACAGTTGGAATTTCTTGCTTTGAATATTGAGGTTTCAAAGGGTCTCTCTATAACTGTGATTGTCTGTTATAGACCCCCCTCTGCTCTTGGTGATGCATTGTCTTCTCTGATGCACCTTACATCTAAACTTCTTTACAGTGAAATTATCTTGATTTGTGATCTCAACTGGTGTTGGTTAAAGCCGGTGTCTAATGATTTAAAAATGTTTTGTAATTCTATGAATCTTACCCAGTTGATTAACTAACCCATTCGCCCAAATGTCCAGAGGAACCTACTCTGATTTGATATTGACAAATATCCACATAAATCATTACTAAAAAAACAACAACCGCAGAATATTTAAGTGACCATTGTGCTGTCGTTGCTGTTAGAAATACTAAGACAAAACACACGCTTTACTCGTAAGAGAAATTTGTAGAGTTTTGATGAGCAGGCTCTCATTTGTTGTATTTTGACTGGAGCTAGATTGAGCTTATTCCTGATGTGGAAACTGCCTGGAAATTCTTTCATTATGTTTTTTTCCCAAATAGTAAACAAACATGCCCCATTCCGCAGGTTCAGAGTTAAAGGGCGAGATAATCCATGGATTTCTTCTGAGCGGTCTTGTATTATTCACAACTGTAATCTAGCCTGGACTAAAGCAAGGAAATCATGTTCTGATGCCGATTGCCTTATTTTTAGGCAGTTATGAAACAAGTGTTCTTTTCTTCTCAGGAAGGCCAAGTCTGAATATTTTATTTCTGTTACGACTGAACCTAAATGACCCTAGAAAGTTTTAGAAGGACATTAAGCTTGTCTGGAAACAATAATGTTAATGAATTACCGTCATCTGTATTGAAGGACTTTGTTGATATATGACAAAACTGAAATGCTGAATTGTTTCATTGAGCACTTTGTATCATCTGGTAGGCTGTTTGATTCAGTGTCCTCCGTCTCTGTACAACCCTGTGTGGATGAACCAGCGAGAGCTTAGCTTTTTGCCATTCTCAGTGCAGGTGGTACATAAAGCCCTGAAATCCTTAGATCAGAGAAAGCCTGCAGGTCCTAATCTTTTGGATCCCTGCTTTTTAAATCTGCCAGCTGATTTCATAGCTGAACCACTTACATACCTGTTCAATCTAACCCTGGAATGTAATGAAAAACCAAAGATCTAGAATTCAGCATTTGTCCTACCACTTAAAAAAATAATTATAGGTCTATCTCAAAGCTGTCACCCCTGGTGAAAATACTTGAAACCCTTGAGTGAACAGCTAAAAAAAAAAGTTATATATACCAACTCTATTTTATCAATGTACTAATCGTGCTTCAGGAAGAAGCATACCACAATTACAGCAGCCATGAAGGTTTTAAATTATATCACTGAAGCCCTTGACAAAAAACAGCACGGTCTCACTTTTTATTGATCTCGCTAAACATTTTGATACAGTTGATTATGCTATACTGGAAGCAGAGATTTTCGAGTGTAGGTCTTTCGGAGCATGCAGTTGCATGGTTTGCTAACTATCTGTCTGATAGAACTCTAGCACTCAATTTGATGGGCCCATGTCTGTTAAATTGTCTGTCTGTAATGGTATACCCCAGGGCTCTGTACTTGGTCCCCTCTTATTCACTCTTTACATAAAAAATGTAGACAAAAATGTGCAAAATGCACAACTTCACTTTTATGCTGATGATACTGTTATTTATTGTTGTACCTCGTCTCACAAAAGCTTTCCAGAACTTGCAAACTGCTTTTTATACTGTTCAACATACCTTGTCAATTGAAGCTTATCCTCAACACTGACAAAACTAAACTAAATGGTGTTTTCTAAAGCAAGAAATAGACCTCTGAACCTTTCACCTATTACTACCTGTCAGGGTAATGAGATTGAGACTGTAACCTCAAAAATCTTGGAATTTTAATTGATGACGGCCTCTCTTAAATTGCATATTCAATAACTTACAAAAACATTGAAGCTGAAGTTGCGATTCTATTTTAGGAATAATGCCTGTTTTTCTTTTGAAGCCAGAAGGAGGCTAGTATCAGCTACATTTATGCCTTTACTAGACTATGGGGATATTTTATATATGAATTCTTCAGCTCAGTGTTGAAGATCAATTGACACCCTTTACCATGGCGCATGGAGATTTATTTTAAACTGCAAAACCCTTAGGCACCACTGCACTTTTATATATCAGGGATGGCTGGCCTTCTCTAGTCACTCGTAGGCTCAGTCACTGGTACACTTTTATTTACAAAGCCATTTGGGGTTTACTACCATTTTATTTAGGCATTTTTCTTGTTCAGAAATGTGGTGGGTACTCTCTTTGTTCGCAGGACTTTATTCTGCTAACTGATCCATATGTACGAACTGAATTTGGTAGAAAAAAGCTTTTATGTGCTCTGTGCCATCGGCTTGGAACGCCTTACAAAATACTTTTAAACTGGAAGAACTTGTCCCGATTGGTGTTTTTAAATCACCGATGAAGGATTTTGAGACTGATTCCCTGACCTGTCAATGTTTTTAATTTGCTGTTTTATGATTTTGTTATACTCTTGTGAATCCTATGGTTTTTACTAGATTACTTGTAGTTTTTCATGTTGTCTGTCTGAAATTGTGTAACGACTTAGTGCTGCCCATCTTAAAATCTCAATGAGCCCTTCCTGGTTAAATAAAGGTTAAATTAAAAGAAAAGCTCTAGTCATGGTATTTCTATCCACAACATTCAACGTTTTCGAACTGAACATGGCCTAGGCTTCAGATGAGAAACCAAGTACGGTTTTAAACTGCTGTCAGTTGTAGTAGCAACACATGACCACCATGTGTCATTAGCACACTAGTAAAATACACTGGCTGGCTCAAACACTCAAATATTTTGGGTTATGGGTCAGAGTAGCCATAATCCTATGGAAAACATTAGGAATTCTAAGCGATTCTGTCCAGTTATCACACACACACACACACACAAGCAGGAACCCAAACACACTAGAAACAGACTTTAGAATCCACTCCATTTGATTAAAGGATGGGTATTGAGCCCTGTTACTTATTCCACTTTGTTGGCAACTTGGCTGGCATGGAATGTTTATAGTGAAAACACCCTGACAACGTTCTGTGTGTACGCGATGATGATTGCCCAGCCTAACAATATCCTCTCACAAAGGCAGTGTGTGTGAGACTGAGACACTAACCCAAGCAGGACTACCATCTGCTCATTGACAATGACCCTCCCAACACAGCATCAGGAGTTAATGTCACTAACTGCCAACACAGTTATCTAATATAATCTGCTACCTCCACACATCTCTATGGTAGCCTGGCTAACACCAGACTGTCGTCATTGGATTTTTGGAGTTGGCTTTTAGTAGAATGAGACATACGGCAGGGATTTGATTCAGAACAACCGAAAAGAGACTTGTTATGGCAGGCTTTTAACGCAGACCGTCATAGGTGGTTTAGAGAATGCCTAGGAATTAGCTCAGATGGCTATGTGATTTGCAAGTTATTTGTTACCATGACTAATGACTATCAGTAGATAATGAGGAACCAACTAGAGAATGTACAGACAGAAATAACCCTTTAGGAAACCACCTGGTGTGTGAGGGTGGCTTTTATTACTATCCTCATTGGTACTATGCTAGAAAATTCTCCCTCGTGGGGACCCTTCCCAGGTCCTCATGAGGACAAAGGTTATTTTTAGCTTAGGGAAAATAGGATTCTGAATGGAAATCAATGTTAGGTCCCCACAAGGATAGTAAAACATGTGTGTATTGGGAAGTGGAAGTACTGTATGTTTACGGCTTGCAGTCTATTATAACTGTTTGGTTCATCAACTACAGTCTACACACATCTGCTGACTATGAGCTAGCCTGGATTTCACATCAAAATGACTCAAGAGAATTACTGCTCTGTCTCTCCCTATCTAGTTAAAGGAGAGAGAAGAGACCAAGAGTGAAAACTGTTCAAGTAGGAAAGAACTGAAAGTGGAAAAAAAAGAAGAAAGACGTAGTGACAGTGGAAGAGAGAAAAACTGAATAGGAAAGAACAAGAACTGTGGACTTGGCTGTGAGCACTAGTGAATATCAAGTCAGGTGACACGTGCGTGTACTCAGTCAGGGTCAGCTGACAGACACTCATAAAGTAGCTACTTAACCCAATCAGTCCTGATAGTTCACAGTCAAACACCAACTCAGCAGATCAGAATAAACTGAGTTTGAGGTGTGATGCAAGGATTGAAAAATGAAATTAAAATCTCCATTCAAGACTCCCTTAGACTGCACTTACAGACACCTCCAAACTGTCACCTCTTGAGTTTATTCCTTATGTAATGACCTTCCAACGGTTCGTGAGGGTGTGTTTGGCAGCATCGTGTGGGTTGTTTGTTTCTATGGCGTGCAGATACAGTACAACCCAGTAAATATATTAGTCTTCCAGCCCCAAGTTATGCGCACAATCCTGAGCCCTTCACTTGTAATGTCTTTCTCAGTATTCCTTCCATTAGGGTTCACCCCTCCAGTCCTAGAAGCAATAATGATTGACTCACTCTGGTCCGAGTAGTTCCTGGTCTTGAGCTCCATTTGACGTGTTTGTGACTCCAGCATGACCAGCCGACTCTGAAGGTCCTTCTTCTCTGTCTCCTGACTGTCCTCAAACACCATGTACCTCTACAGAGACAGAAACAGAAACATATTAAAACACTGAATAACACAACGGCATGTCTCTGTATGCGTTAAAGGCCCCGTGCTGTCTAAAAACGTGAGGGATGAGGGTAAATGAGGGTAAATGAGGAATACAAAGTATATTGAAAGCAGGTGCTTTCACACGGGTGTGGTTCCTGAGCTAATTAAGAAAATCACATCCCATCATGTGTAGGGGGTCATGTATAAAAATACTGGTCAGCCCATTATTGACTACCATGGCCCCATAAGATGACAATACCCCACCATCCACAGGGTACAAGTGGTCAATGAAAGGTTTGATGAGAATGAAAACAAACTATATGGCATGGCTGTCTCAGTCACCAGACCTCAACCCAATTCAACACTTATGGGAGATTCTGGAACAGCTCCTGAGACAGCATTTTCCACCACCACCAACAAAACCAGATGATAGTCTCACTAAGTGCAAACCAGGTGGGATGGAGTATCGCTGCAGAATGCAGTGGCAACCATACTGTTAGTTAAGTGTGCCTTGAATTCTAAATAAATTCCTGAGTGTTACCAGCAAAGCACCCCTACACCATCACACCTCCTCCATGCTTCACGGTGGGAACCGCACATGGAGAGATTATCCGTTCACCTACTCTGCATCTCACAAAGACACGGCGGTTGGAAGCAAACATCTGAACTTTGGACTGATTTCCACCGGTCTAATGTCCATTGCTTGTGTTTCTTTGCCCAAGCAAGTGTCTTCTTATTGGTGTCCTTTAGTAGTGGTTTCTTTGCAGGAATTCAACCACGAAGGCCTGATTCACACAGTCTCCTCTGAACAGTTGATGTTGAGACGTGTCTGTTACTTGAACTCTGAGGTGCAATCTGAGGTGCAGTTAATTGCCGATATCTGAGGCTGGTAACTAATGAAATTATCCTCTGCAACAGTGGTAAGTCTGGGTCTTTCTTTCCTGTGGTGGTCCTCATGAGAGCCAGTTTCATCATAGTGCATGATGGTTTTAGCGACTGCACTTGAATAAACTTTCAAAGTTCTTGAAACTTGTCCCGATTGGTGTTTTTAAATCACTGATGAATGATCTTGAGACGGATTCCCTGACATGTCAATGTTTTTAATTTTCTGTTTTTGATTTTGTTATACTCTTGTGAATTCTATGGATTTGACTAGATTACTAGTTTTTCATGTTTGTCTGTAATGAATTGGTGCTGCCTATCTTGGCCAGGACGCTCTTGAAAAATATATTTTAAATCTCAATGGTCCCCTCCTGGTTAAATAAAGGTTAAATAAATCAGAAAGTTAAAGCTTGGTCGCAAATGGGTCTTCCAAATGGACAATGGCCCCAAGCATACTTCCAAAGTTGTGGCAAAATGGCTTAAGGACAACAAAGTCAAGGTATTGGAGTGGCCATCACAAAGCCCTAACCTCAATCACATAGAACATTTGTTTGGTAGAACTGAAAAAAAGTGTGTGCGAGCAAACCTACAAAAAGGCCTACAAATCTGACTCAGTTAAACCAGCTCTGTCAGGAGGAATGGGCCAAAATTCACCCAACTTATTGTGGGAATCTTGTGGAAGGCTACCGAAACATTTGACCCAAGTTAAGCAATTTAAAGGCAATGCTACCAAATACTAATTGAGTGTATGTAAACTTCTGACCCACTGGGAATGTGATGAAATAAATAAATGCTGAAATAAATAATTATACTGACATTTCACATTCTTAAAATAAAGGTGGTGATCCTAACTGACTTAAGACAGGGAATTTTTACTAGGATTGAATGTCAGGAATTGTGAAACACTGAGTTTAAATGCATCTGGCTAAGGTGTATGTAAACTTCCGAATTCTACTGTACACACACACACACACACAAACCTTTCAAAAGTTTGGGGTCACTTAGAAATGTCCTCATTTCTGAACGCACAGTTTTTGCCAATTAAAATAACAAATTGGTCAGAAATACAGTGGTAGACATTGTTAATGTTGTTAATGACTAGTGTAGCTGGATATGACATTTTTTATGGACTATCTACACAGTCCCATTATCAGCAACCATCACTCCTGTGTTCCAATGGCACGTTGTGTTAGCTAATCCAAGTTTATCATTTTAAAAAGGCTAATTGATCATTAGAAAACCATTTTTGCAATTAGGTTAGCACAACTGTAACTGTAGGTCTGATTAAAGAAGCAAAAAAACTGGCCTTTAGACTGGTTGAGTATCTGGAGCATCAGCATTTGTGGGTTCCATTACAGGCTCAAAACAGCCAAAATCAAAGCACTTTCTTCTGAAACTCGTCAGTCTATTCTTGTTCGGAGAAATGAAGGCTATCCCATGCAAGAAATTGCCAACAAACTGAAGATCTCGTACAGTGCTGTGTACTACTCCCTTCACAGAACAGCGCAAACTGGCCCTAACCAGAATAGAAAGAGGAGTGGGAGGCCCCGGGGCACAACTCTGCCATTTCCAGCTACAATAGTCATTTACAACATTAACAATGTCTACACTATTTCTGATCAATTTGATGTTATTTTAACAGACAAATTAGCTTTTCTTACAAAAACAAGGACATTTTTAATTTACCAAACTTTTGAACGGTAGTGTGTGTGTTTGTATATATATTTCCACACTATGATGTTGTAATAATACTGTGAAATTGTACAATTATGATAATGTCCTTTTCGTGAAAGAGCCATTTGAAAATACCACCTGAAATTTCAGTGTTTTTGGTGGGATGGTGTTTTTTGCCTGCCTGGTGACATCACCAGGTGGTAAATTAGTTAATACACCAATTAGAAAGAGTTCCAAACATCTCTCCCAATAGCAACTAGTTTTCACCTCACCACTGAGACAGTCCTAGCAAAATTCTTGCTTGATTTTTGACCATTTTATTTGAAAATGGTCACAGTAAGGTAAGCCAGAAATTATTTGATATCAAGATCAAAAGAGCTGTATTGGACCTTTAAGTACTTGTAAGAAAGATCATTGACCTCTAGCCAACAGACAGGAGGGTGAGCTGTATGCAGCATGTTCATGTAAGATTCCTCCTGTCACAACTTCCTGTGATCACTGTGTAGTAGTGAGTGACACTACGGAAAGAGCGAGAGAAGAGATTAATGGGGAGAGACTCCAGGGACAGCTCTAAGGTCTAACTAACTCATAAATATGGACTGAGATCAATGGGACAAAACCCACCCATCTGCCTGTGTGGCTTTCTGCAGCTCCATTGAGCGTGTGTTTATCAGGTCTGAGATCATCATGAAGAGTCAGTCCGTCTTCAGTTCCATTCACTGGGTGTCAGACAACAGGTGCAGAGCGCTAACCCCTTGGCGCACATGTGCACGCAGCCACAGCTTTTGAGTGCGTTTATGTGTTGTACCGACAATATCAGTGTCACGAAGTGAGTCTTATTCTTGTTGTCTGTTAGATCTCAGTAACTTCTTTCAGATCAAAACTCACAACAATTTTCCATGGGAATGAGAGAGAAACACACACACACACACACACACACACACAGAACTGCATATCACCTAGCTTATTAGAAACATACAGAAAGAGCTGAACCAGCCTGTGACTGTTAATAGAGACCTGTTAGAGCAGTGTTGCAGGCTTTCGTCCTAGCCCGGCACTAACACACCTGACACTAGACTGAGTTGAATCTTGTGTTATAACACTAGGCTGGAACTAAAGTTTGCGCTGATTAGCACGACACACTCAAAACAGTCTTGAGTCTTGTGATCATGGAGCTCAGCCAGCCCATCGGCTGGGATGAGCAGTCATCTGCTGGTGGAGACTATCACCAGAGACCCTTGCTCCGCCGGAGACCTACTTGAACTAAATCGGCTCTTCTCTACATGAACACCACTTTCTATGTGTCAAAGAGCAGATGTAAGCTAGGCCAAAGGCACTCGGAGAATGTCTATGTGACCTGCTTAATTGCCTACACTGATATAAAGCTAAACGTTTTGGCTGTAGGCGTAGTCAAGGCCCTGTTCAAATGGTTATGAAAGCATAAGCCTAGCGAGAAAGAGAAAGGGATAAATAAAACTGTGGGACCGTGGGAAGGTATGAGAAAGGGTCTGAAAGGCAGTAAAGGCACAGACTTCATAGTAAATCTAATAAGAGCATTAGGCTACATGAAGCCTGGACTGAACAAGGGGGCTGGGAGTGGAGGAAGGGGAGAGGGTATTGAGACTTAATCTGTAAACAGCACTAAACACAAGGCTGCAAGTCACACACAGAAATGACTATCATAAAAGCATAATGCCTAACATCCCTCCCTAGAACCTAACCGCCTTCTATTGCCTGACACACACACACTTTCTCCGTGCTGCTGATCATATGACCCATAGTTGGGTGTTCAGACGATAACGAGTAGAACTTTTTCTCTGGTGTGCTATCTGCCTCTTCCCTCGCTCCTCTCCTCCTGAACACACATAATGCTCCCTTTGTCCCTTCACACACACAGTGCCCCAGTGTATGAACATTCTATTGACAGGGAGTTTTATTAAGTGCACTGCATCTTCTTTGGGTCTCGCCTGGGTATAACTGGGCCGCTGGGATAGCAAAATGGTTCTAACAAAAAAGGTAGGAGATTGATTGGCCAAGAGATACTGAAAGTCACTAAAAAGGCATTTGTGGTTCGCAAGATCGTAAGGTTGTCAGTCAGGGTTAGATTTCAAATCAAATGTTATTTGTCACGGCCCGAATACAATAGGTGTAGACTTTACCGTGAAAAGCTTACTTACAAGCCCTTAACCAACAATGCAGTTCAATAAATAAAATTATATTTTTAAAAATCTAATCAATACATTTACAAGGCTATATACAGGGGGTACCGGTACCAAGTGAATGTTCGGGGGTACAGGTTAATCAAGGCAATTGGTAAAGTGACAATGCATAGATAATAAACAGCATGTAGCAGCAGTGTAAAAACAAAGGGGGGGGGGTATTCAATCAGAGAAAGGCAGAACATTTCGTGTGTGCTTGTCTTCAAATCCCAAATCCCCATTTACTCACGACTGCACACGACTCCAATACCATCATTATGTTTGCAGATGACACAAAGGTGGTAGGCCTGATCACAGACGATGATGAGACAGCCTATAGGGAGGAGGCCAGGGGGGGGACAACAACCTCTCCTCCACAAGACAAAGGAGCTGATCCTGGACTACAGGAAATGGAGGGCCGAGCACACCCACATCATCAACGGGGCTGTAGAGGAGCAGGTCGAGAGCTTCAAGTTCCTCAGTATCCACATCACTAAGGAATTTTCATAGCACACACACGTGAAGAGGGTATGACAATGCCTCTTCTCCCTCAGGAGGCTGAAAAGATTTTCCAATGGCCCGCAGATCCTGAAAAAGTTCTACAGCTGCACCATTGAGAGCATGTTGACTGCCTGCATCACCACTTGGTATGGCAAATGCTTGGCAGCCAACTGCAAGGTGCTGCAGACATTAATACGTGCAGCCCACGTACGTCACTGGGGCCAATCTCTGTGCCATCCAGGACCTCTGTGCCAGGTGGTGTCAGAGGAAGGCCCTAAAAATGATCAAATACTTACTTGAGCCACCAAAATCAGACTGTTCGCGCAGCTACTGCAGGGCAAGCGTTGCTACTGCAACAAGCCTGAAGTCTGGAACCAACAGGACCCAGAACAGCTTCTACCCCCAAGTCATAAGACTGCTAAATAATTAGTTAAACAGTCAACTACCAGCTACCCGGACTATGGGCATTGACCCTTTTTGCACTAACCTCTTTTGACTCATCACATACGCTGCAGTTACTATTTATTAGGGATGCACGATATATCGGAAATCTGATGATATTAGCTCAAAATGCCAACATCGGCTCTATGTATAGTTTAAACACCGATGTGCAAAACCGACCGCATACCTGTATAACGTAGGTAGATGACGCAATGACGCCATGAAAAATAGAGCGCTACACGTGCAACACAGCATTCCTAACCTAGTCCACAATGTCTGCTGTGTGGATCTATTATGACGTTTCAAAGGAAGATAACAGAAAGGCCATATGCAACGTTTGTGCTGCTTTATTTCCAGAGGGGAGAAAGTGAAATATTTCAATACCACAAACCTAATTAGTCATTTGAAAGTTCTTCACCCCCAGACGTTCAGCGACTAAAACTAAGCTCACACTTCCAACAACTAAACAAGTTCAAGTCGAGCAGTCATTTGAAAGACTAAGACCATTTCAGCGAGACAACTCAAAAGGCAGAATCCATTAACGCCAAGATAATAGAATTCATTGCCCTTGACAATCAACCGTTCTCTATTGTGGATGATGTTGGCTTTCGCCGACTGGTGGAGCACCTCAAGCCCCGGCACACACTACCAAGTAGGCGGTATTTTTCAGATGTTGCCCTACCGGAGTTACACAGTATTGTTAAAACCACATCCATGAGCTACTTGCTATGGGCTTCACTGCTATTAGCTTCACGACTGACATTTGGACCAGCGATGTCAGCCCCACGAGCATACGGAGTCTGACAACACAGTGGGTCGACGAGGATTTCGTACTGAGGAAAGATGTATTGCATGCTCAAGAATGTGCTAGTTGTCATACCACTGCTGCCACTTCAATGGCATTTGTGAACATGTTTGAAACTTGGAAAATCCCCAAAGAATGAAGTTCACGCTGTGCTATGTGATAATCCATGGAACATGACAAAGGCTTTGGATGAATGCGGAGTCGCCAGTTTGCCATGCAAGGCACACACACTGCAACTGGCTGTGAACGAAGGTGTTTTGACCCAACGCAGCATATCTGACACAGTGGCAACAGGTAGGAAGATACTGTGTAATTTTAAACACTCACAGCTAGCATACAGCCGCCTGCAAGCAATACAGGAGCAGCTTGGAGTGAAAACAGAAAGGATTAAGCTAGACGTTTCCACCAGATGAAACAGTACTTTCTACATGATGGAGAGCCTGCTGGAACAAAAACGAGTGCTTGGCGAGTACGCAACAGACTATGAGTTACCTGCAACAATCAATACAAATCAATGGACTCTCATTGAAAACATGAACAGATATGCTTAGCTCCGTTTGAACAACTGGCTGGAGAAATAAGCACATCACCTGTGCCTGCAGAAGACGTGATACCCTCTGTCATGGCATTGAAACACCTGCACAACAAAACTGCAGACACAGACCGTGGGGTTAAAACTTACAAAAGTACTCTAGAGGCTGTGAACAAGCGGTTCGGTGGCCTTCCCTCTGAGCCTCTTTACTGTGTTGCCACCATACTAGATGCTAGGTACAAGGACCGCTACTTCGATGCAGACAAGAAACAGGGTTTACGTGAAATGTTAGACACAGCTGGACAAGACGGAAATGGACACAGCGCCAGTGCGCACCGAGGAAGAGAACCCACAACAGAAAAGGCCACAGACAGAGATGTAACATCACTGCTTGACATGTATGATGAAAACCTGGTTGAGAATGTAACGACTGATGAAATTAACAACAGAACAGCACAGCAATGAGTGAAAGAAATAGGTTTTGATTATGTTTTACTGGTAATGGGGACATACGTAAATGCCAACAAAATAACTTTTTGGTCAGTGTGTGTGTGTGTGTCAACTAGTTATCTGTACTAGAATGCTTAAAAGGCCTCAAATTGTAAATATCGGTCATCGGTATTGGGATTTTGTTTGGCAAGGAAAATATCAGTATCGGCCAAAAATGTCATATCGGTGCATCCCTACTGTTTATTATCCATCCTGTTGCCTAGTCACTTTATCCCTACATATGTACATATCTACCGCAGTGACCTTGTTTAACCACACATTGAACCGGTACTGGTACCACATGTACACAGACAAGATATGCTTACTCATTGTTTATTTAGTCCTTCTGTTATTATTTTTCTAATTATTTGTCTTTGCATTGTTAGGAAAGGCCCGTATGTATCCATTTCACTGTTAGTCTACACCTGTTGTTTACGAAGCATGTGACCAATAAACATTTGATTGATTTAATATTAAATCATAACTTAGATCAACATCAAACATCCGGGTAAATTGTCCAAATCAACAAACCATACAAATGGTCTGGGCCGTGACATCCAATTGTGGGGCTAACAGGGTCGGTCTTGATTTAAAATAATAAACCGGGTTCAATAGAGGGCTGTGATAATACCAGTATCGCAGACTGTACTCTTTGTTTCTTTAAAAACCTGCTGTATGTAAAATAGTGTTATATAGCTTGAAAAATAAATCAAGATCCACGTCACGTTTTGTTTTCTGGGAGAAGGAATGGGGATGTAGCCTATTACAGTTGACTCTTGAACCATGCACTTTAGATAAACACCCCCGACCTCTGTTTTCCAGCCCCAATTCAATGACATGCTTTGAAGCTTTCAAATTGCTCCTGATAAATGCTGTGTGATAACAGATACCTGGCACAGGAAACAGGGGCTTTTTGTTTAGAGCCTGACTGACATTGGCAGGAATGACACGACTCTCTGACATCACCCTGTGACATTATCATTCTGAACCGTGACCTTTTGATGTCAGGGGGAATGGGTGCGAGGAGCATCCTGGCCGCAGAGAGGAACTCACTGAGTCTTGTTTTCCCAGCAATTTCCTGCCTGGCCCTGCCCTCTTCCTCTCCCTGTCTATAGTGTAGAGTCACAGTCCGTCTAGGAAGAGTTACACTGGGCTCAGCTCTGGGAGAGATCAGTGTTACACTGGACTTACTAGGACTGTTTGTCTGGCAGTTGAGTCACAACAGCATTTAATGGGTTGTCCCAAGAAGTACTTTGGGTACTTCAGTGTTGTTTACTGGCTGAGAACCATATTGTCTTTACTTATAGTCTATTAGGCAGGTGTTTGGGTTTTTACAGCCATGAGCATGTGGATTGGATGGTTTTCTAGAGCCTAATGACCAACATGACTGATGTCATTGAGTTAGCCAGGCGTGTGTAAAGTCAATTAAGCATAGTGTTTTTTAACCTCAAAGTAAACACCTAGGCCTAACACTGGTGACGAATCGAACACAGGACAACTGGTTTCTCAACTCTTTTCAACTGTAGAAAATCATTGTACCATCTAAACCACTGTGAATTATATTTTCCAGAATCGAAAATCTAGTATTTTCAGCTGTTTGAAGTTGGTGTACAAAAAAAAGAAGCAAAAAAAAAAAAACGTAATAATGGGAAGCATAGAAAAAGCGCATATAGAACAGATCTACCGCTTCTTGAACTTATTTTCAATGAGAATGACAGATCTAACACATTTATGTGAATTTTGTCAGGTCATCTAAAAAGTTACATATAGATTGCAGCTTTAACTACTTATGAAGCTTTATGACCAGACTCTGAGCTCGTCTTTCCACACTCCACTGAACTGCAGCTCTGAGGAGAAAGTCAAGCCTTTGCAGTGCAAAGCAAATTACCTCAGGAAGACACAAACGCATTAATCAGTCCCCACCCAGCCCCACCCTAGATTTCAAATCATGACATGTCGAATCAAAACTAGGCCTTGTACTCAATGTACTAGATAAGCTCCCATTTTGGTGGAAAGGAAAGCAGTCAGCGCTAGCAATGCCCTTTGACAGGACAAAGTGAAGGATCAGACAGATTTGTAACATTACCACTGTGACCTTCAATTGTTGTCTAAGTTGTGTTATAATGTACTAGTTAACACTAATCCATTATTTTTGTAAATGCACACCTTGCTGATGTGAAGGAAGTTAAAAGGGCAGAGCACCTGACACACACAAGCCATAACCAACACTACAACAGAGGTCTCCTAAGCCGTGTTCATGTACAGTATTGTCTGGCAGGCTGAGAGAAAGCTAAACATGGCTAAATTACAACAGCACTGCTGCTGCTAACAAAGGATCACTTGACCTGTTAACCCATCTTTAGGAGAGGATAGGAGCTTTCACTTTGGCAGTAATGGGAATAAAGAGATTAATGACATGGGGGGGCTGAATCACAACAGCACTAGAACAGTGTGATGAGACAGAGAGACATGCTAGAAAATCAACCGAGGGCCGCGGCCTCTAACTCGACAACCTCTCTCTCTCTCGAAGCAACGCCCAAATTTACTAGTGCCACGTCTTATCCAAACATGTGGTTATATGCAAATTACAAGAGGCCACGTCTTACCCAATCACATCAATCCAAATATCCTCTGCAGAAGCTTGGGACAAGCAAGCAGAAAGAAACAGAAAGTTTTGAGTCCACAGCCCTCATGAAAAGTGTCAATGTTAAGCGCCATTATGACAGCAGGCATAGTAATTTTGATCAGACGTATCCCCTGAACACGGAGGGGAGAACAAACAAGATTAACTTACTCAAATTCCAATATGACAGCCCAACAATGTGCAACGAGTGTTCACTGAGGATAGCTTGGGTTTTGGGAGAAAAAAATTCAGACGCGGAGATGGTAAAATAAGATTTGTGAAGGTGCTGACACCTTGCTTGAAGGTAAACAAAAAGATGAGCTCTGGGAAAAGATCTAACAGATCCCACTGTCAGATTCCACAGCAATGAGAAGTGAAATATTAGCTGAAGATGTAACTTCACAACTTTCAGGCCATTCAGAAAATCAGCATGCATTTCATTAGCTGTGGATGAACAGATAACACTGACAATATCCAGCTTCTGGTGTTTGTCAGATTTTATAACAAAACAAAGAAGGAATTATGTGAGGAGCTGTTGGGCTTAACATCTAGAAGCACCAACATGGGGAGAGGATACCCATGAGGCCATCAAAGGGATAATGACAAAAAGGGGGATAGCTCTGAAGTCAGTGGTCTCCATCACCACAGATGGAGCTCCAGCCATGACAGGAAGAGGGAGGAGACTGGTTGCACGTTTGAAAGAGGACCACCCTGACCTGACATCATAACACTGCATTATCCATCAATCTGTCCTGTGTGCCAGTCTGGGAAAAGAGTATTCGGAAGTCATGACAACGATGAGGAAACTGATCAAATTTTTGAGAGCAACAGCATCCCTACCAAACCGCCTGATACGAGGCATTCTGAGAGGCCAATACCAGTTGATGACTCCACATACTGCACAACAATGTCAAATGGCTCAGCAAAGGCAGGGTTTTGGAATGCTTTTGGGCCATTCAGTTGGGAATCAAAACTTTATCAGAGCAAAAGAGTGACAAGGCAACTCAGTATTTGGAAGATGAGGAGAAGACGAAAACAGTTGCATTTTTGACAGACATTACACCACACCTTAATCAACTGAATGTTAAGCTGCAGGGACAGGACAACACCGTGTGTGATATGATAACAGCAGTCCGGGCTTTGCAGAAGAAATTAGCTTTTCAAGAATGATCTCTAGGGAAAATTTGTCCACTTCCCAATCTTCTCATATAAATGCAGGGAGACAAAGATGTTCACAACCATGTTGATTTCATTCAGAAGCTGATGGATAACTTCAAGGCTCGCTTTGATGACATCACTGTTGGACAAGAGCTGCTGCTGCTCATCCACAGAACCCTTTATTGGTCACAAATGTGACAAAGTTGTCAGAAGACACAAAAACAGATCTTCAGATGGGTAGATGCTGCATCACTGCAAAGGGAGTTGATTGGTTGATTGAGCTGAAAGAAAATGTGTCTTTGAAGGAGTAGGCTGGTGATTGTGACCCTGTCACTTTCTGGGAAAGGATGGTTCCTGCAGCCGATCTCCCTGTTCTCAAGAAACTGACATTATACATCCTGACCGTGTTTGGCTCCACATACAGCTGTGAATCAGCCTTCTCCACATCCGTTTTAATTTAACTAGGCAAGTCAGTTAATAAGAACAAATTCTTATGTACAATGACGGCCAACCCCGGCCCCAACGACGCTGGGCCAATTGTGCGCTGCCCTATGGGACTCCCAGTCACGGCCGGTTGTGATACCGCCTGGAATCAAAGCAGGGTCTGTAGTGACACCTCTAGCACTGAGATGCAGGGCCTTAGACCGCTGTGCCTAACTTTTTGAACTTAATTAAAAACAAATACCGCACCAGGCTCACCAATGAACACCTGCACCAGTGTCTCAGAGTTGCTTTCACACCATTTGTGGCAAGGTTCAAAGTATTGTCAGGAGACAAAGTGTAATTTCTCTCATTGATGCAAGGCCCAGAGTGACACACATTAATATTGCATGGCCCACAGTGGCATTCTGTGCATTCAGATTATTATTTTTGGTTCAACTCTCCTTTGTTCTCCAGAAAACATGCACTTTATTTAATTTATATATTTTTTTTATTCAAGGCCCATGTGCAATGGCAATTATGCATCCGCCTTTATTCTTCAGCAATGTTGCACATGTTTACATTCAAAATAAAGTTGCAATTAATTCAAATTCTTAGTCTCATTTAATGTACACTTTATATAACAACATGTTTGCTAAGTCGTAGACGACTATGTTTGTTACTACGTCGTAACACAGCGCCGATAATGAATGAAGTCCAGCCGGGCTTTTGCCACCTAGGAAATATATGTCACTGGACCTTCTCAAATAGTAGTCGAGTACCCTTGGCCTAGTGGGTGAAAGGCAGGGGGATGGGGGAGAAAGAGAGAGGGGGGAGCGAGAGAGAGAGGGAACGAAAGAGATTGACAGAAAGTAAGTAGTCTCATTGTCTGGAGTGACTGCAGTGTGTGGTGGCAGAACAAACAGGAGAGAGAAAAGAGACAAGGTGACGCTCAAACTTCCAATGACACTCCTGTTTTGGATTTGGATGGGATGACCAAATCTCATTTGGCAACTGCTCTTATGGTCGATCTGACTCTACCAAGTCAATCAAACAAATGTTTTTAGCCAGAAAGCTGTACGGCTAGGTTCAAACTATCTAGAGCAGTGACCTAAAGGGAGTCAGCCACGACCCACCACTGGGTCCTGACCCATTATTTGAGAAAAACTGACAGGTTTGGAATATACTGTCAGAGTAATTCCCTTTGGGTGTAGCTCCATTTGTATGCTGACTAATGCATGGCTGCAGGAGTTTGCATCCAGTTTGGACAGCAGGCATGAAATTAAGCAAGTTAGTCTACAAAAAAAAAAAAGTGCATCCAAAACCACCCATGAAGCAAATGACTTAAGTAATGTCACCAGCCAAAATATTAGCAACAGTGTCAAATGGGTAATATGCAACCTTATCAGCTGTTGCAACCAGATGACATATCCTGCTAGCTTCAGAATGCTATAGCTTTATAAGATTAGCCTGTGCAGTTTACTAACATTGACTTTCAGGGTTTAAAACTAGCAAGCAATCTAGTCCATGCATAATTGTTTGCAAGTTCTCACAGGCAATAGGCCCTGCTATGTGCAAATTAACCCTATGGGAATAGTAGCTACAGTACTGGGCACAGTCTGTGCTTGTTGTTGAACATTACTTGCGCTTGAACTGTCAAAGCTAGCTTGAGTGGCCTAGCAGTAGCAAGCAGTTTTTAGATCAGTTTCGTGGTCTGTCTGCGAAAGTTGTCTTACTCTCCCCCTTTCTTTGACAGTCGAGGACTCAAACCCACCTCTTCTGCAGATTTTCTGAGCGATTTCTCCCGTTCATACTGGGTAACAAGTTGTTCGTTGTCTTCTTTTAGGAGCTCCAACTCGACTTCGTGCTCCTGGTTCTCCGCGAACACCGCGTCCAAGTTCTCCAACACCGCGACGACGAGCGGCATGAGTTCTTTCACAACGTTCTCGTCGTACTGACCAATCAACCGTTCAAACTCCCGGTAAATGGAGCTCGCCAGACCCGACACCCTTTCGGACATCATCGCCGAACTACCAGAGTCGTCCTGGTAGAGTACTCCATCGTCCAACTCCATTTTCTTCTCGCAAACTAAGGTTAGCAGGTTAGCCGAGGAAAAAGCTACTCGAGAAAGCCTGCCAGCAGCAACCTGCCTTATCCTTATTTGTGAAGCGAGACCAAATAGTGTCCCTTATTAAATATAGCTAACTGAGCTACCGTTAGCTACTTTATTTTTAAGAGAAAAACAAACGACGTTAAACAAGTTGCGACCCCTTTCTCCTATGGACGGTTGACTTATAAGGGGGGCTAAATAGAAAAGTCTCTACTTGGCTCCGGGTTTTCAGTTAGTTCTCCTCCCGACTTCCCAACAGATGAGCTTCTGTGTTCTTGTTGATGACTGGCCCGTCACAGTGACGTCACACGCTATAAGAGGGCTGGGAGGGATCTAGGGGAGAAAATGTACGGCTAATCCGTTGTAAGTGTTTTTCATTCAATAGCACTGTCCACATCAATATTGTTCATTTCTCTAATTTGCCAACTTTGTTCAATGTGCCTCAGCACTGTACTGTTGCTTTAACTTTAGTCTCTAAAAATTGATGGGGGACTTTTCAAATGTTTAGTAAATAAGGTACACTACCGATCAAGCGTTTTAGGACACCAACTCAGTCAAGGGTTTTTCTTTCTTTTTTTAAAACCATTTTCTACATTGTAGAATAATAGTGAAGACATTTAAACTATGAAATAACACATATGGAATCATGTAATAACCAAAAGTGTTAAATCAAAATCTGTTTTATATTTGAGATTCTTCAAATAGCCACCCTTTGCCTTGATGACAGCTTTGCACACTCTTGGCCTTCTTAACCAGCTTCGTGAGGTAGTCACCTGGAATGAAATTCAATTAACAGGTGTGCCTTCTTAAAAGTTAATTTGTGGAATTTCTTTCCTTTATGCGTTTGAGCCAATCAGTTGTGTTGTGACAAGGTAGGGGTGGTATATAGAAGATAGGGCTATTTGGTCAAATACGAAAGTCCATATTATGGCAAGAACAACTCAAATAAGCAACGAGAAACGACAGTCCATCATAACATGAAGGTCAGTCAATACGGAAAATTAAGAACTTTGAATGTTTCTTCAAGTGCAGTCGCAAAATCCATCAAGCGCAATGATGAAACTGGCTCTGATGAGGCCCGCCACAGGAATGGAAGACCCAGTTACCTTCGTTTTACCAGCCTCAGAAATTGCAGCCCAAATAAATGCTTCACTGAGTTCAAGTAACAAGCACATCTCAACATCAACTGTTCAGAGGAGACTGTGTGAATCAGGCCTTCATTTTTTCCCCCTTTATTTAACTAGGCAAGTCAGTTAAGAACAAATTCTTATTTTCAATGATGGCCTAGGAACAGTGGGTTAACTGCCTGTTCAGGGGCAGAATGACAGATTTGTACCATGTCAGCTCAGGGATTTGCAACCTTTCGGTTACTAGTCCAACGCTCTAACCACTAGGCTACTCTGTAGCCTCTTCATGGTTGAATTGTTGCAAAGAGACCACTACTAAAAGGACACCTATAACAAGATACTTGCTTGGACCAAGAAACACAAGCAATGGACATTAAACCGGTAGAAATTTGTCCTTTGGTCTGATGAGTCCAAATTTTAGATTTCTGGTTCTAACCGCTGTGTCTTTGTGAGACGCTGTGTGGGTGAAGATCTCCGTATGTGTATTTCCCACTGTAAAGCATGGAGGGGGAGGTGTTATGGTGCGGGGGTGCTTTGCTGGTGATACTGTCAGCATGGCTACCACAGCATTCTGCAGCAATACGCCATCCCATCGGGTTTGGGCTTAGTGGGACTATCATTTGTTTTGCAACAGGACAATGACCTAACAAACCTCCGGGCTGTGTAAGGGCTATTTGTCCAATGAGAGTGATGGTGTGCTGCATCAGATGACCTGTCCTCCACAAGAGTGAAGAAAAAGCAGTCAAGAAGTGCTCAGCATATGTGGGAACTTCTTCAAAACTGTTGGAAAAGCATTCCAGGTGAAGCTGGTTGAGAGAATGCCAAGAGTGCAAAGCTGTCATCAAGGCAAAGGGTGGCTATTTGAAGAATATCAAATATATTTTGATTTTTTGGTTTCAACATGATTCCATGTGTTATTCCATAGTTGTCTTCCCTATTATTCTACAATGTGGAAAATAGTAAAAATAAAGAAAAACCCTTGAATGAGTAGGTGTGTAAAAGCTTTTGACTGGTAGTGTAAGTAAACCAGCCTCCAAATACAAAAATAACTGCAGTGACTAATGACCATTTTATTTGTATGATGAGTCCATCATCACAAATACACGATTCAAGATGTAAAACCATTACTTTGACTTTCATTTTTCAATATTTAATTACCTTATAAAGTATGTATATGGCATGTTAACAGAACATGTGTCATGAAACTGGAGTCATTTAGGCTACCTCATATCACCTAGAAGTTGTTTTCATGCCAATTAACTCATTTGTTTCATACACTACTCATTTAGCATATATGGGGCAAAAACAAACTGTTCAAGCATTGGGAGTATTGATGAGACTTATTGATCTGCAATGCATAGGCCAATAGGGCCCTGATTTTTTGAGTAGGTAGAAATGTCCTCTTAACACTGATGCAAGGTCAGATATTGCTCTTCACCCTTATGGTTAGGGTAAAGAGAGGGGGAGGGGGTCATCTGATCTTAGATCTGTGGTCCAGGACAAATTCTACCTCAAGCAATTTTCTAAGTCTTAGACATTCCACACAAGACAAAGCATAGTTACATAATCAAAAAATCTCAAAATCAGCAGCCTAAATAAAAAAATTAAAACAAAATAAAATAAAATCTGAATGTACACTTTTGGAATTACAGTAACACTGCAATCTAGGTATGTACACAGAGCACAATGGATGATAAGGACACAATGACAGTTCATGGAATTACTCAGAAGAAGATAGCAATAACCAATGAAATGGCAACAAATGTTTACTACATAAATAAATCATCATAAGGCCTAATGAGAAAGACAATCCTGCACAGTCCTTTAATCGAGGAGTCCAATTGTCTTGTCCCTTTTGTATTCGCTGTTGAGTATCCTGGTCATGGAGTAGGGACAAAACAGGGACAGAAACTGGGGGGGGACTTGAGATGGGGCGGGAAGAGATGAAACTAGAACGAAAGGACTGGGGACAGCCTTCGCAACAGACAGTCAGGCTCGCCCTGTCCAGGTGTGTGTACGTGTGTAGCAGTGTGACTCAGATGACGTTGAGGTGGCTGTTGCTAAGCGACGAGGGGCAGAGGTTGAAGGGCCTGTCCTGTGTCATACTGTGGAGAGATCGGAGTACAGCATCGGGCATGTGGTCGGCGATCATCCTAGGACTGATGAGAACACTCCGGAATGCTGTCTCACTGGACCACTCCGCCCGGTAACGCACCTGGGAAAAACAGGACCTGAAGAAGCGATGAAGGAGGGAAGGAAGGGAAAGAAAAAGTAGAGGACAAAAACTTTGGTCAATGACAAAGGCAGACATGGGTGTAATGTATTTTGTGTTTGTGCCACACACCTCCGCGATGGGCCGTCCTCTGTAATGTGCAGTATACGTCCCGGTAAATAAAGTGGCAGGTGGGCGCAGTGTACCGGCGAGTCCTCAGAAGCCAGGCTTTGATAGGATGAGGAGCCACGAATCAGCAGTGTCTCCTCCCCCAGGAGCGGCTGGCTAAGTTCCTCCTCCCGCCTGTCCATCTCAGTAGGGAAGTCATCAGGATCTCCCCCAAACAACTCATACCAACAGCCCTGGAGTAGGATACGGTACTGAGGGAGAGGGAAAAGGAGAGGGGGAGAGAGAGAAGTCATAAGGGTCCCAAGTTAGGATTCTGCCCAACTTATTTGATTAATTTACTCAATTTTGGATTTGAATTTGAATGTTCTCACCTTGGGCTTATTGCAATTAGAAACCATTTTTAATATTCTCCTTTTCAAGTCCTCCATGTTGGGATAACTCAACCTGAGAGAGATGGAAGTGGAGGAGAGAGGAAAAATTTATGAAATCTGTGCATTCACCAAAACACAGAACAAGCACTTGAACTCTAACTCAGAGAGGAGAGCGAGAGGGAGAGAGAAGAGAGTGAGAGGGCAGGAGAGTTGCTCTCATTTTCTGTGTGCCTGTAATAAGGGGGCAGATCCTAAATATAGCGTCTCCATCGTTCAGAGTCAGGAATAGCCTCTACACCACAGCACTTTCACATTCACATTCAGACTCAGAAACCAGGACTTTCCACTTGAGTTGACACACTGACACATGAATAAAACAAGAGTTTCCGAATCCCTATCCTGGTCCACTGTGTGTACTAGTATAATAATGTGTAATACTGAGAAACTCATTAATAGAACACAGTTTGTTTCAGGGTAAACTTTTGTCTGAGATAAACATGGGAGTACAGAGCACATGACAGGAGGAGGGGGGCATCTCAGTCTAAAGTGGCTCCTCTCCTCACCTTGGCACCAAGTCCTTCCCCAATACCACAGACACCACAAAGTCTTTGGAATATTCCGCCAGGGCTTTACTGCAGAGGGAGCACAAAGGGAAATTAATCGGAATAATACTATGTACATTACACAAACTTAAATCCTCACTTGACATAATGCTAAACATTAATTATTTGAATGTGTGTTGGTACCTCATGAGTCCCCCTGGTGGAGAGAAGGCGTAACACTGTAGGGTGGGGAAGGAGCTACGTAATAGAATGGCCAGAAGAGAGGCTGTACCCCCTCCAAGACTGTGGCCTGTGATGACTAGCTTGTACTCCTGAAAACACACACACACAGTTAGTGCTTCTAAGGTTACAACGAATGTACTTTGTCGGAGAGAGGACAGGTAAGGAGACTTACAGGTGCGATGGTAAAAGCCTGGTTTAGAATGCCATCGTTGAGGAGTTTCTTATAGATGTAGCCGGCTGCCTGAGACATGCCCTGTGAAACACAGAGGTTACAGCTCCCATCTACAAATAAAGAATGTTCTGATAGAAATACATAGACATGTACATTCAATAGATGAAGTAATGTGATTATTCTATCCACCTTGTGAGCATAGCATGTTCCTGACACTCCCTCTACTGGGAGGTTCTCACAGTCTGCAGACAGGTCAGTCAGCAAATCCTACACAGAAATGTACATGAACGAGTGAGTGAGAAATTTAGATAGATAGATAGATAGATAGATAGATAGATAGATAGATAGATAGATAGATAGATAGATAGATAGATAGATAGATAGATAGATAGATAGATAGATAGATAGATAGATAGATAGATAGATAGATAGATAGATAGATAGATTGATAGATTGATAGATTGATTGGTGGAACGGAGTGATGGAGTCTCACCCGGAGTGACAGTGTTCCTCTGATAGCCACCAGTACTGCCTCTCTCTTATGGTCCAGAGCCACAAAGAATGGAATTTCATAGATCTGGAACACACAGGGTTGCATTTCATCAGTAGAGAATTCAGTACTGGCCAAAGGTTGCAAACTAATGGGGAATAGGATCTCACTTGAGATTTGCCCTGAGTCGAAGTACCTGGTTGTGAAAGCTAACGTAGATGAAGTCTCTGTACTGTAGGCCGGTGCTGTGGAGGATGGAGGAGAAATGGCAACCCATGTTGTCTCCTCCGACAATGTCATACTCAGCAGACTGGGTCTTACAGCTGAAACACACAGTAGACGGGCATATAAGTATTTACAGTGCATATGTAGGAATGCTTGTGTTTTTGTTTATGTAGTTATGTAGGTGGTGGCCACTCCTCTAGATATTGCTGTTAACAAAGTGGCCAAATTACTTTCACACCCCGGCTCAAACATCGAGAAGGATGAGCACGTTAAATTAGAGGTGTAACAGTCTTACCAGTCCCCGCTGAGTTTGCAGGCTCCAGTGAGTGGGTTGGAGTAGACATACATGGGCCAGCCATACGCTGCTATAGCAAATTGCATACAGTGGGCTGCCTTCTCCAGCTCTGCCTCAAGATCCTCTGCCTGCAGAGCAAACACACACAAATTGTAATTGATTAATTTAATGGACGCACTGATTATTTTTGGATGGATTGACAGACTTATTGACTGACTCCAGTACTTACGATCGGTGATGAGGGGCTGTGAGACAGGACTTCGTCTGGATCCCTACACTGCTCCTTCTTATCCTGCTCCTGATGTAGCAGAGCCAGACCCACTGCGATGTCACTGGGAACCAGGTCTGTATCCTAACACACAATGAAAACATGATTAGTTTTAAAAAAAGTCTCACACTGACCAACAAGATGTACACAGACACACCCTGTTTCCCTTACTCACCGAGAAGAATCCGCTGACAAGCTGAGCTATGCTGGAGAACGCAGCTCTGTGGCTCTCATCCTGAGGCAGGCAGCAGCAGAGCAGCCTTAGCCTGCTCTCCCACACCCTGACAGCCACAGAGCGGGCGGTGGACAGAAGCTGGGAGCCCTCACTGCTCTCCAGGTCCCTTACCCCTAGCTGCTCCTGGGACGGAGGCCCAGGAAGGCAGCTGCCCAGTGGGTCGAACACAAACAGCACTCCCACCCCTGTGGACAGCAGCAAGATCCAACTGCCAGGGAGGGAGAGGAATGTAAACACAATGTAAACTGCCAATGTACTGTATATTCAGGTAGGATGTAGGCCTATATGGGCGATACCTCACAAAACAGGACCGTGGTGTTTTGGATTTTCAATAAATGTAATCTATAGAAGGGTCCTTTGGAGGAAGGATTGTTGACATAGACTGACCAGGTGAATCCAGGTGAAAGCTATGCTTGTAGTCCATGCCCGGATGAATTGAGACTGTTCTGGAGGGCAAAAGGCCATGCACCTAAATATTAGGAATTGTATTAGAGAGGCGCACAATTGGCTCAGCGACGTCCGGTCTAGATGAAAGTTTGGCCGGGGTAGGCCGTCATTCTAAAAAATAAAAAAAAGTTCTTAACTGACTTGCCTAATTAAATAAAAGGTTAAATAAATAAAATATTTAGAGATGTCAAATTAATGGGCTGCTGCACAGTCACTATGGGAGCTCTTTCTAGGGTGCCAGGTTAAGTTGTGCATAAGAGACTTTAAATCTCTAAATATGGTTCAATTAGTAAGAAATCTTATTATTGAACAAATCTGTGAGTTTATTTGAATTATCTTGCCATATCTAAATAATGTATACAACGCTACTTTCCATTATGTATTACTATACTGAACAAAAATGATAAACAACCATTTCAAATATTTTTCTGAGTTACAGTTCATTTAAGGAAACCAGCCCTAATTTATGGATTTCACATGACTGGGAATAAAGATATGCATCTGTTGGTCACAGAAACCTTAAAAAAAAGGTAGGGGCGTGGATCAGAAAACCAGTCAGTATCTGGTGTGACCACCATTTGTCTCATGCAGCGCGACATCTCCTTCACATAGAGATTATCAGGCTGTTGATTGTGGCCTGTGGAATGTTGTTCCACTCCTCTTCAATGGCTGTGAGAAGTTGCTGGATATTTGTGGAAACATCCCAAACATGCTCAATGAGTGACATGTCTGGTGAGTATGCAGGCCACGGAAGAACAGACTTGTTCAGATTCCAGGAATTGTGTACAGATCCTTCCAACATGGGGCCCATGCATTATCATGCTGAAACATGAGGTGATGGCCGCGGATGAATGGCACGACAATGGGCATTCGAATTGCCATCTATAAAATGCAATTGTGTTCGTTGTACATAGCTTATACCTGCCCATACCATAACCCCATCGCCACCATGGGTCACTCTGTTCACAACCTTTGACATCAGCAAAGTGCTCGCCCCCACACGACACAATACATGTGGTCTGCAGTTGCGAGGTCGGTTGGATGTACTGCCAAATTCTCAAAAACAACATTGGATGCAGTTTATGGTAGAGAAACGAACATCACACTCCTGCAGTCAGCATGCCAATTGCACGATTAATCAAAACTGGAGACATCGTGGCATTGTGTTGTGACAAAACTGCACATTTTAAAGTGATCTTTTATTGTCCCCAGCAGTAGGTGCACCTGTGTAATGTTCATGCTGTTTAATCAGCTCATTGATATGCCCCACCTGTCAGCTAGATAGATTATCTTGGCAAAGGAGAAATGCTCACTAACAGGGATATAAACAAATTTGTGCACAATATTTGAGAGAAATACACTTTGTTTGTATGGAAAATGTCAGGGATCTTTTATTTCATCTCATGAAACATGGGACCAACACTTTACATGATGCGTTTAAGGGTCTCTTTATAAAAGCTGCTGGTCACACACCAATAAACGAATTTGACAGTCCAACTATCCCTTAAATAACGGCCAACCGTTGTCACTGTTGATATCCTATGGCGGGTCATGATTCGTTGAAGTTAACAGAAGTGGTTTGTTCCCTTTTCAGTGATGGCAGCCTCCCGAAATCAACATCCTCCATTCCAAAATATAAATAGAAGCCTTCTACAAATTCTCATCTAACCAAACATGTATAGGTAACTCCGTGTGGCTACACCAAACGTTTGCCTGTTCTATTGATTTCAGAGTGGTATTGATGGAAGTGATTTTTTTTAAATGTAAGTGTTACACCAAAAATGATCCTCTAACCAGTGACGTACAAATTATTCCCAGATTCTGGTGTGTTTTTTTTTAGCTGTGTTAGTTAACAGGATGTGCAACCTCATATCCCCCCACTCGAACAATTAATTTCAAAGTGATAATCGATAGGATTAATTGACAAAACAGTGTTGTGTTTCCCTTTCTGTTTTTGTGACCCTGTATCCAGAGGTGGAATTTATGTATTTAACGAGGCAAGTCAGTTAAGAACTAATTCTTCTTTACAATGACGGCCTAGGAACAGTGGGTTAACTGCCTTGTTCAAGAGCAGAACGACAGATTTTAACCTTGTCAGCTTGAGGATTCAATTTAGCAACCTTTCGGTTACTGGCCCAACGCTCAAACCAAAAGTGGAAAGAGTACCCAATTGTCATACTTGAGTAAGAGTAAAGATAGCTTAATAAAAAAATTACTCAAGTAAAAGTACCCAGTACCCAGTAAAATACTACTTCAGTAAAAGTCTGAAAGTATTTAGTTTTAAATATACTTAGTACCAAAAGTAAATGTAATTGCTAAAATATACTTAAGTATTGAAAGTAAAAGTATACATAACTTCCAATTCCCTATATTAAGCAAACCTGACGGCACCATTTTCTTATTTTTTAATGTACGGAGAGCTAGGGGCACAACACAATTTACAAATGAAGCATTTGCGTTCAGTGAGTCCGCCAGATCAAAGGCAGTAGGGATGACCAGGTATGTTCTCTTGATAAGTGCGTGAATTGGACCATTTTCCTGTCCTGCTAGCCACTCAAAATGAAACGAGAACTTTTGGGTGTCAGGGAAAATGTATGGAGTAAAAAGTTTATTCTTTTCTTTCGGAATATATTGAAGTAAAAGTTGTCAAAAATATAAATAGTAAAGTAAAGTACAGATACCCCCAAAAAACTACTTAAGTAGTACTTTAAAAGTATTTTTACACCACTGCCGTATCAAAATGCAACATTTCAAAATGTAACTGACTGTTCTGCAGGTTGTCCTCTCACTAGTGATGTATTTTTTATTTTTTTATTCGTTGTGGTAGTTTCAACAGCGCATCCCCACTAACTGATGAGTGATTTTTACCATTTGTCAAAACAAAATGATTGTGTCCAGTTTATATGCTGCTCGTTAGAAAAAATACAAGTAATATGATTGCATGTGTAGATAGAATACTTTAGGTTTTCAATATAGCACATAACTCTTTCTGAATATCGTTTATTGATTTGGACATTAAAACTGTGTTTTGACATTGGGCTATTATCAATATGTCTTGTTAACAAGAAGCAGCAAAAGCATCATTTTCAACTTAAGTTTCAGGAATATAAATAGAACTTTCAACATACATTTCCAATGGTATTGTACTTAATCTGGTATAAACTGCTGAATGAGTAAAAACGTCCTGTGATTGATTAATTTTTATGATATACCATAAAAATTGCCAAAACAGGTTATTCCCTGCCTAAAATATTTGAAGTTTGTATCTTAAAGCATTATTGAGAAATAATTAATTTGATTTACCCAGGCCTCCTTAAGACATAATAGCATAATGTTTCATCTGTATGTGCTACAAAGCAAAAATATGTGTCATGAAGCTTTAACGCTTGCTCTGTAATATGAGTAGTATTTTGATTTTAAATGAATATTGAAGAATATTCCATTCTTAGATTGGCACATTTTTAAATATATTGTTAAACATAACATACTCTACAGGCATATCAAAGTTCCAGAGTGGGATCTCTACTAGATGTAGAGTTATGATCCAATTTATAAATTTTACCATAGCCAATTTTCTCAATTTTTTAAAGTTAAAATAAACAAATAAATAACTTCAGGAGTGGATCAGCTTTAAAATTGTGGATAGATTGTTGCTTCCATCAATGTAATTGTCCGCATCAATTCCAATGTCCCATATATTTTTGGGGTAAATATATACACTACCGTACATTTGGAAATGTCCTCGTTTTTGAAAGAACAGCACATTTTTTGTCCATTAAAATAACATCAAATTAATTAGAAATACAGTGTAGACATGGTTAATGTTGTAAATTACTATTGTAGTTTGAAATGGCTGATTTTTGAAAATGGAATATCTACATAGGGGTACAGAGGCCCATTATCAGCAACCATCACTCCTGTGTTCCAACGGCACATTGAGTTAGCTAATTCAAGTTGATCATTTTAAAAGGCCAATTGATAATTAGAAAACCCCTTTGCAATTATGTTAGCACAGCTGAAAACTGCTGATTAAAGAAACAATAAAACTGGCCTTCTTTAGACTAGTTGAGTAACTGGAGCGTCAGCATTTCTGGGTTCAATTACAGGCTCAAAATGGCCAGAAACAAAGAACGTTCCTTCTGAAACTTGTCAGTCTATTCTTGTTCTGAGAAATGAAGGCTATTCCATGCAAGAAATTGCTAAGAAACTGAAGTACAACGCCGTGACCTACTACCTTCACAGAACAGTGCAAACTGGCTCTAACCAGAATAGAAAGAGTGGGAGGCCCCGGTGCACAACTGAGCAAGAGGACAAGTTCATTAGTGTGTCTAGTTTGAGAAACAGCTGCCTCACAAGTCCTCAACTGGCAGCTTCATTCAATTGTACCCGCAAAACACCAGACTCCATTTTGCTCCTGCCTTCCTATAGGCAGAAACTCAAACAGGATGTAGCCGGCATAAGGACTATTCAACGCTGGTCTGACCAATCGGAATCCACACTTCAAGATTGTTTTGATCAAGCGGACTGGGACATGTTCCGGGTAGCTTCAGAGAATAATATCGACATATACACCGATTCGGTGGGTGAGTTTATAAGGAAGTACACAGGAGATGTTGTACCCACTGACAACTACAAACTACCTTAACCAGAAATTGTAGATATACGGCAGCATACGGAAAGAATTGAAAGCGTGAACAATCGCATTTAACCATGGAAAGGTGACTGGGAATATGGCAAATACAGAACAGCGTAGTTATTCCCTCCGCAAGGCAATCAAACAAGCAAAATGTCAGTATAGAGGCAAAGTGGAGTCGCAATTCAGCAGCTCAGACACAAGACGTATGTGGCAAGGTCTACAGACAATCACGGACACGACGTCTTGCTTCCAGACAAACTAAGCACCTTCTTTGCCCGCTTTGAGGATAATATAGTGCCAACGACGCAGCCCGCTACCAAGGACTGTGGGCTCTCCTAGTCTGTGGCCGACGTAAGACATTTAAACTTGTTAACCCTCGCAAGGCCGCCCCCAGGTGGTGAGGGTAGGAAACATCTCCACTTCGCTGATCCTCAACACTGGGGCCCCACAAGGGTGCACGCTCAGCCCCCTCCTGTACTCCCTGTTCACCCATGACTGCGTGACTATGCACGTCTCCAACTCAATCATCAAGTTTGCAGACGACACTACAGTGGTAGGCTTGATTACCAACAACGACGACGAGAAAGCCTTCAGGGAGGTGACGAGGGCCCTCAGAGTGTGGTGTCAGGAAAACAACCTCTCACTCAACGTCAACAAAACAAAGGAGATGATCATGGACTTCAGGAAACAGCAGAGGGAGCAGCCCCCTATCTACATCAACGGGACAGTAGTGGAGAAGGTGAAAAGTTCCTCGGCGTAAACACCACAGACAAACTGAAATGGTTAACCAACACAGACAGTGTGGTGAAGAAAGTGCAACAGCTGAGCACGCACCCTTGTGGGGCCCCAGTGTTGAGGATCAGCAAAGTGAAGATGTTGTTTCCTACCGTCATAGGGCAGCGCACAGGGTTTGGCCGGGGAAGGCCATCATTGTCAATGAGAATTTGTTCTTAACTGACTTGCCAAGTTAAAGGTTAAATTATTTTTTATTTTTTATAATTCAACCTCAGGAGGCTGAAGAAATTTGGCTTGTCACTTAACTTCTTGGTGACGGGACAGTATTTTCACGTCCGGATGAAATGCATGCCCAAATTCAACTGCCTTCTACTTATCCCCAGAAGATAAGATATGCATATTATTAGTAGATTTGGATAGAAAACACTGAAGTTTCTAAAACTGTTTGAATCATGTCTGAGTATAACAGAACTTATTTAGCAGGCAAAACCCCAAGGACAAACCATTCAGATTTTTTTTTGAGGTCACTCTTTTCAATGGGTTCTCATTCCTATCGCTTCCACTGGATGTCAAGTCTTTAGAAATAAGTTAAGGTTATTCCTTTGTGTAATGAAGAAGTACGGCCATCTTGAACGAGGGTCACTTGAAGTGTACTGTTAGATAGAGGCGCGTGACCAGAAAGCATGCTACAGTTTGTTTCCTTCCTGTATTGAACACAGATCATCCAGTCTTCAATTTTATTGATTATTTACATAAAAAAAATACCTAAAGTTGTATTACAAAAGTAGTTTGAAATGTTTTGGCAAAGTTTACAGGTAACTTTTGAGATATTTTGTAGTCACGTTGCTCTAATTGGAACCAGTGTTTTTCTGGATCAAACGCGCCAAATAAATAAATGGACATTTTGGATATATAGACAGAATTAATCAAACAAAAAGGGCCATTTGTGATGTTTATGGGACATTTTTTTTTAAAGAAGCTCGTCAAAGACATTAATTATATTTTTATTTCTACGTTTTGTGTCGCGCCTGCAGGGTTGAAATATGTTCTCTCTTTTGTTTACAGAGGTGCTATCCTCAGATAATAGCATCGTTTGCTTTCGCGGGAAAAAGCCTTTTTGAAATCTGACATGTTGGCTGGATTCACAATAAGTGTAGCTTTAATTTGCTGTCTTGCATGTGTGATTTAATGACGACACTACAGTTTAATTAAACTAAGTTTACTAAGTTTAAACTAAGTTTAATTTTTATAGTAATTTATTAAAATTTGGCAGTCTGCATTTTCCCTGGCTTTTCAACGTCCCAGAGAGGTTAAAACCCTCAAACTTATACAGATGCACAATTGAGAGCATGTCAGGCTGTATCACCGCCTGGTACGGCAACAACCACAACCGCAGGGCTCTCCAGAGGGTGGTGCGGTCTGCAGAGCGCATCACCGGGAGCAAATTACCTGCCCTCCAGGACACCTACAGCACCCAATGTCACAGGAAGTCCAAAAAGATCATTAAGGACAACCACCCGAACCACTGCCTGTTCACCCCGCTTACCATCCAGAAGGCGAGGTCAGTCCAGGTGCATCAAAGTTGGGACCGAGAGACTGAAAAAAAGCTTCCTTCCCATAAGACTGTTAAACAGCCACCACTAACACAGAGAGGCTGCTGCCTAGATACAGACTTGAAATCATTGACCACTTTAATAACATTAACATACAGTTGAAGTCAGACGTTCACATTCCCAGTGGGTCAGAAATGTACATATACTTAATTAGTATTTGGTAGCATTGCCTTTAAAATGTTTAACTTGGGTCAAACATTTTGGGTAGCCTTCCTCCTAACAGAGCTGGCCCATTCCTCCTGACAGAGCTGGTGTAACGGAGTCAGGTTTGTAGGCTTGCTCGCACATGCCTTTTCAGTTCTGCCCATACATTTTCCGTGGTATTGAGGTCAGGGCTATGTGATGACCACTCCAATACCTTGACTTCGTTGTCCTTAAGCCATTTTGCCACAACTTTGGAAGTATGCTGGGGGTCATTGTCCATTTGGAAGACCCATTTGTGACCAAGCTTTAACTTCCTGACTGACGTCTTGAGATGTTGCTTCAATATATCCACAATTTTCCTACCTCATGATGCCATCTATTTTGTGAAGTGCACCAGTCCCTCCTGCAGCAAAGCACCCACCCAACATGATGCTGCCACCCCCGTGCTTCACGGTTGGGATGGTGTTCTTCGGCTTGCAGGCCTCCCCCTTTCTCCTCCAAACATAACGATGGGCTTTACAGCCAAACAGATCTATTTTTGTTTCATCAGACCAGAGGACATCTCTCCAAAAAGTACGATCTTTGTCCCCATGTGCAGTTGCAAACCACAGTCTGGCTTTTTTATGGCCGTTTTGGAGCAGTGGCTTCTTCCTTGCAGAGCGGCCTTTCTGGTTATTTCGATATAGGACTCGTTTTACTGTGGATATAGATACTTTTGAACCTGTTTCTTCCAGCATCTTCACAAGGGCCATTGCTGTTGTTCTGAAATTGATTTGCACTTTTCACACCAAAGTACGTTCATCTCTAGGAGACAGAATGTGTCGCCTTCCTGAGCGGTATGACGATTGCGTAGTCCTATGGAGTTTATACTTGCGTACTATTGTTTGTACAAATGAACGTGGTACCTTCAGGAAATTGCTCCCAAGGAGGAACAAGTCTTGAAGGTCTACAATTTTTTTCCTGAGGTCTTGGCTGATTTCAATTGATTTTCCCATGATGTCAAGCAAAGAGGCACTGAGTTCAAAGGTAGGCCCTGAAATACATCCACAGGTACACCTCCAATTGACTCAAATTATGTCAATTTGCCTATCAGAAGCTTCTAAAGCCATACCATAATTTTCTGGAATTTTCCAAGCTGTTTAAAGGCACAGTCATCTTAGTGTATGTACACTTCTGACCCACTGGGATTGTGATACAGTGAATTGGAAAAAATGACTTGTGTCATGCAAAGCAGATGTCCTAACTGACTTCCCAAAACTATAGTTAGTTAACAAGAAATTTGTGGAGTGGTTGAAAAATTAGTTTTAATGACTCCAACCTAAGTGTATGTAAACTTCCGACTTCAACTATCTTGCATTACTCATCTCATATGTATATACACTGTATTTTATACCATCTACTGCATCTTGCCTATGCTGCTCGGTCATTGGCTCATCCATACATGTATAAACTCAGCAAAAAAGAAACGTCCTCTGTCAACTGCGTTTATTTTCAGCAAACTTAACATGTGTAAATATTTGAATGAACATAAGACTCAACAACTGAACCAATCTGAACAAGTTCCACAGACATGTGACGAACAGAAATGGAATAATGTGTTCCTGAACAAAGGGGGGTCAAAATCAAAAGTAACAGTCAGTATTTGGTGTGGCCACCAGCTGCATTAAGTACTGCAGTGCATCTCCTCCTCATGGACTGCACCAGATTGCCAGGTCTTGCTGTGAGATGTTACCCCACTCTACCACCAACATTTCTGTGAGGAATGGCCCAAGCCCTCAATCTCCGATCCAACAGGTCCCAGACGTGCTCAATGGGATTGAGATCTGGCTCTTTGCTGGCCATGGCATAACACTGACATTCCTGTCTTGCAGGAAATCAGGCACAGAACGAGCAGTATGGCATTGTGATGCTGGAGGGTTATGTCAGGATGAGCCTGCAGGAAGGGTACCACATGAGGGAGGAAGATGTCTTCCCTGTAACGCACAGCGTTGAGATTGCCTGCAATGACAACAAGCTCAGCCCGATGATGCTGTGACACACCGCCCCAGACCACGATGAATCCTCCCCCTTTACATTTTTTTTAATTTTTTTTTTAAATAAAATGAAAATAAAAATCGATCCCGCTCCAGAGTACAGGCCTCGGTGTAACACTCATTCCTTCGACCATAAACGCGAATACGACGATCAACACCGGTGAGACAAAACCGCGACTCGTCAGTGAAGAGCACTTTTTGCCAGTCCTGTCTGGTCCAGTGACGGTGGGTTTGTGCCCATAGGTGATATTGTTGCCGGTGATGTCTGGTGAGGACTTGCCTTACAACAGGCCTACAAGCCCTCAGTCCAGCCTCTCTCAGCCTATTGCAAACAGTCAGTTGTTGTTGCCATCCTGTACCTGTCCCGCAGGTGTGATGTTTGAATGTACCGATCCTGTGCAGGTGTTGTTACACGAGGTCTGCCACTGCGAGGACGATCAGCTGTCCTTCCTGTCTCCCTCTGTAGCGCTGTCTTTGGCTTCTCACATTATGGACATTGCAATTTATTGCCCTGGCTACATCTGCAGTCCTCATGCCTCCTTGCAGCATGCCTAAGGCACGTACACACAGATGAGCGGGTACCCTGGGCATCTTTCTTTTGGTGTTTTTCGGAGTCGGTAGAAAGGCCTCTTTAGTGTCATAAGTTTTCATAACTGTGACCTTAATTGCCTACCGCCTGTAAGCTGTTAGTGTCTTAATGACCGTTTCACAGGCGCATGTTCATTAACTGTTTATGGTTCATTGAACAAGCATGGGAAACAGTGTTTAAACCCTTTACAATGAAGATCTGTGAAGTTATTTGGATTTTTACGAATTATCTTTGAAGGACAGGGTCCTGAAAATGGGGCGTTTCTTTTTTTGCTGAGTTTATGTATATATTCTTATTCCATTCTTTAGATGTGTGTATTAGGTAGTTGTTGTGGAATTGTTAGATTACTTGTTAGATATTGCTTCCCTGTTGGAACTAGAAGCAAAGCATTTTGCAAAACACTCACAATAACATCTGCTAACCATGTGTTGGTGACCAATGAAAATATGATTTGATACATGTAAAAGGAGGGCTGTGATTGCCTACTATACAAATGTCTCTGTATAAAAATGGGCCATAAAAACTAGCAGAAATCGCACTTTGATATGCTCGTAGAGTATATTATGTTCAACAATATGAAATATGTTCCTAATCAAAAATTTTATATTTTCAGTATTTATGTTTAGATTTTTCAATATCCATATATTAATATAAGGGTATTTATTGTTAATGAAATTTTTATATTTCTCATAATATAGAGAAAGTGGTAAAGCTTCATATGACACCAATTTTCCTTTGTAGCACATACAGATGAAACATTATGGAGTCAAAAAAGGTCCCTTCTATGGATTAAATTTAATGAAAATCCCCAAATTCATACCACAGTATACGTACAGGAAAAAGCATTCTTCCCACCCACCTGGCGACCACTGCTGCAATGACGGCCCCCACCTCAGCAGGCTCACAGCCCCGGCTGTCATCAGACACCCAGATGGCCCCCAGGATGGCCCAGATCAGCTCAGGGACGTACAGCATCGCCCGCACATACAACAGCACCGGGATGGAGCGTCGCGGGCCCGGGTTAGTGATGGTCCCTGGGGAAACAAAGACAATCAGAGATGTTGACAACGTAAAACTCTGAGTCATGGTGAAGAGGAGGATTGTCATATGTTATGATAACCAGACCTGTTGATTGCACTGAAAATATTACTAAAAGTGGTAAAAAAATAAATAATTTTAAACTAGAATATATATCACACCAATTCTAAACCCAGTGTATAATATAGTAAATTCATGTAAATTCCTTTCATCATGTCATAACAGTAAAAGTGTGCAAGGTTCACCTTGAGCGCTGACGTAGACGATGGCACATAAAGACAGGATGATGAAAGCCAACAGGACCAGTAAAACCACCAGGTAGCTGTGTAGAACTCTCCCACCTGAACAGTCAAACTTCCCCTTATGGAGAGTGTACAGAGCCAGCGTCCAGATCCACCTGTCGGGCAGTGAAGAGATACAGCATGATTGACTAGATTTTTTTTAGATCATTAAAACACATCAAAGCAATACCAGGGGTGTAATCATTAGTCCAAACACTTGCAAAACAGAACAAGTTTCTATTGGACAAATTCCGTTGGTACCCTCCCGTTTCTCTCCTTTTGTTTAACGTTTTGCAACATATTCGGCATAATGAATACACCCCAATAGAGGTCAGTGCAGCAACCTTTACCAGGTTGTGGGTTGGGCATAGCAGGGAGGATAGCGTTGTGTTATTCTTGCTTGTATAATAAATCAAAGTGAAATACAAACAATGAGAGAATACAACAAGGTGCGACTGAGTGTGGGATCTATGTAGCTACGACTACTGACAGCTACGTTTAAAGCTGTCATTTACTGCACGTGGAATGATATGACAAAAAGTTTTGCATCATCCCTCCCTTTGCTTTGGATATCGTTCCATTAATGTTGAGTTCACTTACCATAGAACCCTGACGAACAGCTCAAAAGAGCCGGAAAAGACCAGGTCGTCGCTTGCGATGCCCCATCGCCGACCAAACGCTATCATTCCAGGCATGACAAATAGCTACACTACAATCGCCGTCAGGAACGAGATAAATAACGTTACCTAGCTAGCTAACTTGACAACGTTCTGATTTGTTATCTTTCGGAGAAGCAATGCTACTTTAAGATGGCCATTTCGCAACACCTTCGATCGTGAAATTACTGTTATTGATGTAAAAGGGAAGGTCGTTACTTTGTTGCCATTTGCTTTCGTCGAATTTAGGCTAACGCGATTTGCTAGCTATTAGCTAGAACCTCTAGGCTAGCTAGCATTTCCCCTCAACAAGAGCCCATGCATAGCTAAATGACCGCACACTTGTTCACAATCTATTTGTAATGTCACGGATTTGTAAAATGTTTTTTTTTATTTTTATAAATCTAGATTATTTGGCTTCGTTGAATTCGATTTGCTACGTTATCTAGCAAGGAGTAGGCTAACGATACCGTTGTTATTGCGCACAACCTTCACCGGTCATTTAATTCCTGGTAAATTCCTGGAAGCCATCGTCAACAGCATTGGTTTACATATTTATCTGAGGAAAAACTTCCCAAAATAATTCATGTAGGTTGCAGGCTGCCAGTACAGAAGCAAACAAAGCTGCTCGAAATGTTTTGTTTTCTTCTAGTGATTGTGTCTATTTAAAAAAACCTGTCGAACGACGTGCTGTGAAAATAAAGTTCCGCTTCTCGTGTCGTTATCAGTTGCTTCCACTGTTTTGTGGTCTAGGCCAAGACAATTAAAAATACTTGATTGTAACACTACTATTGTTTTACAAAATATATAATATAGAATCAGATCATTGAATATAAGGCGACATTCTCTGTCCTTGTACTCTTGTCTTTAAGAGCTGTATTCAACACTGTTGACCATGATGTCCTTCTGGACAGTTTGGAGAGGTGGGTTGGCCTCTCCAGTCCAGTTCTAAATTGGTTTAGGAACTATTTAACCAGTTGAGATTTTGTCAACCTTGGTGAACACAACTCAAACAAAATACATATCACAGGTGGCGTTCCACAAGGTTAGATTTTTGGTCTGATACTGTTCAGTTTATGCATGTTACCCCTTGGCAGCATTATCAGAAAGCCCAGCATTGATTTTCACTGCTATGTAGACAATACACAACTTTTCATTTCTGTGTCACTAAAGGATTTTATCTCCACATATAATTAAGACTGTATTAGTGATTTAAATACAGAATCTGTGTGACTTTGTGTGAGCAGAACTGCATTGCCACATGCAGTAAATTAATGAAAACAGAGATTTTTGTTTTCGTAAAGAAATACTTACATGTCAAGACTCAGAAATGACTGCAAATTTAAAAACTCCATGCACACACTGTCTTTTCTCCCACACCAATTAACCAGTTTGGTCTCCAAAATCCATTTGCTCTCGCAACCGCTTATTTTATAATAGGGGAAATTCTAGCCAAAGAACATGGACTGTTGCAGTCTACTATAACACAATTGGCTAGGTTTTTTGACAAATCACAGCTTCACTGCTCTCTAACCAGATGTTTTACCAGAGAGATGAAAGAGTACAGTGAAAGGTGAACAATGGCTGATAATAAAGAAGTCAGCCTAAGTTTGATAGTTTTTCAGTAGAGAAACTAGCTTACCAACTAGCTAGCTAATCAACTATGATTTCAATATTAAAATAGGTAGTTATTTGAACTTCTGCTATTAAAGCCGCTATTGATGGGGCAATATAGGTTAATATCAGCTCACTAGAAAGCTAACGTTAGCAAGCTAACTAACCACAGAGTTTTTGTACCGTCTTTGAAACTAACTTTAGCTAGTTAGCTAATGTTTAACCAAAGCCAATGTGGTTTTGTTTTCTATATGATCTCTGGTTTAACTAAAAACATTGTAGTGAAGTCAAGGATGCCAGGGTTTAGTAAAGGAGTAGGACTTTGAAGACCAGCATGACTGAGTGGCAGAAGAGGGTGAGAACAGACAGGAAAGGGGGGTCAGTGATGGTCTATAACTAGGGTGGCTGGAGTCTTGACAATTTTTAAGGCCTTCCTCTGACACCGCCGGGTTCGACCTGGCCCGGGTATCCTGGAAGGATATTGACCTCATCTCATCAGTTGAGCATGCCTGGTCATTCTTTAAAAGTAACTTCCTCACATCTTAGATACGCATGCTCCGTTCAAAAAATGCAGAACTAAGAACAGATCTAGCCCTTGGTTCACTCCAGACCTGACTGCCCTCGACCAGCACAAAAACTTCCTGTGGCGGACTGCAATAGCATCGAATAGTCCCCGCAATATGCAACTGTTCAGGGAAGTCAGGAACCAATACACACAGTCAGTCAGGAAAGCAAAGGCCAGCTTTTTCAAGCAGAAATTTGCATCCTGTAGCTCTAAATCCAAAAAGTTCAGGGACACTGTAAAGTCCATGGAGAACAAGAGCACCTCCTCCCAGCTGCCCACTGCACTGAGGCTAGGTAACACGGTCACCACCGATAAATCCATGATAATCGAAAACTTCAACAAGCATTCCTCAACGGCTGGCCATGCCTTCCTCCTGGCTACTCCAACCTCGGCCAACAGCTCCCCCCTCTATTTCTGAAACTATCCACCGCCATTGTCGCAACCCCTATTACCAGCCTGTTCAACCTCTCTTTTATATCGTCTGAGATCCCCAAGGATTGGAAAGCTGCCACAGTCATCCCCCTCTTCAAAGGGGGAGACACCCTGGACCCAAACTGTTACAGACCTATATCCATCCTGCCCTGCCTATCTAAGGTCTTCGAAAGCCAAGTCAACAAACAGATCACTGACCATCTCGAATCCCACCATACCTTCTCCGCTGTGCAATCTGGTTTCCGAGCCGGTCACGGGTGCACCTCAGCCACGCTCAAGGTACTAAACGATATCATAACCGCCATCGATAAAAGATAGTACTGTGCAGCAGTCTTCATCAACCTGGCCAAAGCTTTCGACTCTGTCAATCACCATATTCTTATCGGCAGACTCAGTAGCCTCAGTTTTTCTAATGACTGCCTTGCCTGGTTCACCAACTACTTTGCAGACAGAGTTCAGTGTGTCAAATCGGAGGGCATGTTGTCCGGTCCTCTGGCAGTCTCTATGGGGGCGCCACAGGGTTCAATTCTCAGGCCAACTCTTTTCTCTGTATATATCAATGATGTTGTTCTTGCTGCGGGCAATTCCCTGATCCACCTCTACGCAGACAACACCATTCTGTATACTTCTGGCCCTTCCTTGGACACTGTGCTATCTAACCAAACGAGCTTCAATGCCATACAACACTCCTTCCGTGGCCGCCAACTGCTCTTAAACGCTAGTAAAACCAAATGCATGCTTTTCAACCGTTCGCTGCCTGCACCCACACGACCGACTAGCATCACCCCCCTGGATGAATATGTGGACATCTATAAGTACCTAGGAGTCTGGCTAGACTGTAAACTCTCCTTCCAGACTCATATCAAACATCTCCAATCTAAAATCAAATCTAGAGTCTGCTTTCTATTCCGCAACAAAGCCTCCTTCACTCACACCGCCAAACTTACCCTAGTAAAACTGACTATCCTACCGATCCTCGACTTCGGCGATGTCATCTACAAAATAGCTTCCAATACTCTACTCAGCAAACTGGATGCAGTTGATCACAGTGCCATCCGTTTTGTCACCAAAGCCCCATATACCACCCACCACTGCGACCTGTATGCTCTAATCGGCTGGCCCTCGCTACATATTTGTCGCCAGACCCACTGGCTCCAGGTCTTCTACAAGTCCATGCTAGGTAAAGCTCCGCCTTATCTCAGTTCACTGGTCACGATGGCAACATCCACCCGTAGCACGCGCTCCAGCAGGTGTATCTCACTGATCATTCCTAAAGCCAACATCTCATTTGGCCGCCTTTCCTTCCAGTTCTCTGCTGCCTGTGACTGGAACGAATTGCAAAAATCACTGAAGTTGGAGACTTTCATCTCCCTCACCAACTTCAAACATCTGCTATCTGAGCAGCTAACCGATCGCTGCAGCTGTACATAGTCCATCGGTATATAGCCCACCCAATTTACCTACCTCATCCCCATACTGTTTTTATTTATTTACTTTTCTGCTCTTTTGCACATCAGTATCTCTACCTGCACATTACCATCTGATCATTTATCACGCCAGTGTTAATCTGCTTAATTGTAATTATTCGCCTACCTCCTCATGCCTTTTGCACACAATGTATATACTCTTTTTTTCTACTGTGTTATTGACTTGTTTACTCCATGTGTAACTCTGTGTTGTTGTCTGTTCACACTGCTATGCTAGATCTTGGCCAGGTCGCAGTTGTAAATGATTACTTGTTCTCAACTAACCTACCTGGTTAAATAAAAGGTGGATGGCAGGAAGCTTGGCCCCAGTGACGTACACATTACCCTCTGTAGTGCTTTGCGGTCGGAGGCCAAGCAGTTACCATACCAGGCAGTGATGCAATCGGTGGTGCAGTTGTAGAACTTTGAGGATCTGAGGGCCCATGAGGAACTTGAAGCGCTCGACCTGCTCCACTACAGCCCCGCCGATGATACAGGCCCTCCTTTTCCTGTAGTCCACAATTATCTCCTTTGTCTTGATCACGTTGAGGGAGAGGTTGTTGTCCTGGAACCACACGGCCAGGTCTCGGACCTCCTCCCTATAGGCTGTCTCATCGTTGTCGGTGATCAGGCCTACCACTGTTGAGTCATCGGCAAATTTAATGATGGTGTTGGAGTCATGCTTGGCCATGCAGTCATGAGTGAAAAGGGAGTACAGGAGGGGACTGAGCACGCACCCCTGAGGTGCCCTCGTGTTGAGGATTAGAATGGCGGATGTGTTACCTACCTTACCACCTGAGGGCGGCCCATCAGGAAGTCCAGGATCCAGTTACAGAGGGAGGTGTTTTGTCCCAGGGTCCTTAGCTTAGTGATGAGATTTGGGGGGCAATATGGTGTCGAACGCTAAGTTGTAGTCAATGAACAGCATTCTCACATTTGGTGTTCCTTTTGTCCAGGTAGGAAAGGGCAGTGTGGAGTGCAATAGAGATTGTACCATCTGTGGATCTGTTGGGGCATTATGCAAATTGGGGTGGGTCTAGGGTTTCTTGGATAATGGTGTTGCTGTGGGCCATGACCAGCCTTTCAAAGCACTTCATGGCTACAGAAGTGAGTGCTACAGGGCAGTAGTCATTTAGGCAGGATACCTTAGTCCCTGTGCCCAACACTATGGTGGTCTGCTTGAAATATGTTGGTATTATAGACTGGGACAGGGAGAGGTTGAAAATGTCAGTGAAGACACTTGCCAGTTGGTCAACGCATGCTCAGAGTACACGTCCTGGTAATCCGTCTGGCCCTGTGGCCTTGTGAATGTTGACCTGTTTGAAGGTCTTACATCGGCTGCAGAGAGCGTGATCACAGTCATCCAGAACAGCTGATGCTCTCATGCATTTTTCAGTGTTACTTGCCTCAAAGCAAACATAGAAGTAATTTAGCTCGTCTGGTAGGCTCGTGTCACCAGGCAGCTCATGGCTGTGCTTCCATTTGTGGTCTATAATAGTTTGCATGCCCTGTCACATCCAACGAGCATCAGTCGGGGTAGTACAATGTGATCTTAGTCCTGTATTGACGCTTTGCCTGTTAATGGTTTGTCGGAGGGAATAGCGAGATTTCTTTTAAGCCTCCAGGTTAGAGTCCCATTCCTTGAAAGCGGCAGCTCTAGCCTTTAGCTCAGTGCAGATGTTGCCTGTAATCCATGGCTTCTGGTTGAGGTATGTACGTACGGTCACTATGGGACGATGTCATCGATACACTTTTTGATGAAGTCAGTGACTGATGTGGTGTACTCTTCAATGCCACTGGAAGAATCCCGGAACATATTGGAGTCTGTGCTAGCAAAACAGTCCTGTAGCTTAGCATCTGCTTCATCTGACCACTTTTTTATTGACCGAGTCACTAGTGCTTCCTGCTTTAGTTTTTGCTTGTAAGAGGGAATCATGAGGATAGAATTAGTCAGATTTGCCAAAATGGAGGGCGAGGGAGAGCTTTGTATGCGTCTCTGTGTGTAGAGTAAAGGTGGTTGAGTTTTTTTCACCCCCTCTGGTTGCACATTTAACATGCTGGTAGAAATGAGGTAAAACACCTCTGGATGAGCGTTTTCCTGTTTGCTTACGGCCGTATACAAGTCATTGAGTGTGGTCTTAATACCAGCATCTTTTAGTGGTGGTAAATAGACAGCTATGAAGAGTATAGATGAAAACTCTTGGTAAATATTTGGTCTACAACTTATGAGATACTCTACCTCAGGCGAGCAAAACCTCAAGACTTCCTTAGATATCGTGCACCAGCTGTTGTTTACAAATATACAGACCGCCACGCCTTGTTCTATCCTGACGATACAGTGTATAACCCACCAGCTGTATGTTATTCATGTCGTCATTCAGCTATGACTCGGTGAAACATAAGATACTACAGCTAATGTCCCGTTGGTAGGATATACGTGCTTGTAGTTTGTCTATTTTATTATCCAATTATTGCACATTGGCTAATAGTATAACGACACAGAGCGAGAGACAGATGCAGACACCGGAGGCAGATGGTTCGAGCCTCTGCTATTTATTGAAAAACTAAGTGCGAGCAAGAGGGCAGGTCAAGGACAGGCAGAAGTTCATAAACCAGGTCAGAATCCAGAACGTACAGAGTGCACAAGACAGGTGAAATAGATCAGGGTGTGACAATTAGGACCAATGGTAAAGGAAAATTATCCACTCGCTGCCAGATCCTTACAAGGCATCCCGACCTTTGTCCTCGATATCTCCGTCTTTTTCTCCTGTGAATGACGGCCAGCATCTCGGAGTCACATCTAAACTGTTGACGTTGAGACTGGTGTTTTGCGGGTACTATTTAATGAATACTTGTGAGGTGTCTGTTTCTCAAACTAGACACTCCTCTTTCTATTCTGGTTAGAGACCGTTTGCGCTGTTCTGAAGGGAGTAGTACACCGCGTTGTACAAGATCTTCAGTTTCTTGGCCATTTCTCGCATGGAATAGCCTTCACTTTTTCTAAAACAAGGACATTTCTCAATGACCCCAAACTTGTGAACGGTAGTACACGTTTTCTCAACAAGGTTATGGTCAATAATATCAAAAGGGTGCACTGAAATCTATCAGTGCAGCTCCCACAATCTTTTTATTATCCATTTTTCAACCAAGTCAGTCATTTGTGTCAGTGCAGTACCTCACAGGCTACTTTGACACGGAATCTGAGCTCAATTAAAAATGACCTTGACTTGACTCCATCAATAGCCTAGGCCTTGCTGTGTGGCAACACGCATTGTAGGATACAATGAGGAAATTATAATCCTAAAAATGCTTGTTTCACTGACTCAAATGTGCAGCTCACTCTCCAGTGATGGCCGATGCATTCATGCCAAAAGCCTCTTCCTCGGTTGTTTTACTTTGTGTCAGAGCAGAGATCATGAAAATTATTTCTGTGAGAGATACAGGGGAGTGGGGTGTGGGTTGTTTGACAGATTTTAAAGAAAGAAAATCTTAGCATCAGCATCTCTGTTATCATGGAATTGCCCTGAAGCTCAGCTCAATCCAGTCCCACATTGTGAGTTATCATTTGACTAAATTATTATCCATAGCGGTCTTGGACTGTTACCTTGAATGCACATTAAGGTGTTAAAACATGTAAACTCCAATTTAACTCTGACATTTTCTGACATTTTGTTTTCCTCCCGCTCACTCCAGTTGTTTTCAGGAGACCGGTCATTGTGTTGAGAGAACAATGCTTGACAAGGTGGAGTCAGGCTTCTACTTCATCACCCTGGACCACAACAGCAATGAGGCAGAGAACACCAAGTTTGGACCAGTGAGTCACCAACTCATTTTATGCCTTACACAACTCAGCACATACTGCATGTATTGCTCCACCTTCCTAAAACTCCAGTGCCCTACTTTTGTTGACCTTTTGACCAAGATCTATGGATTGTACAAGTACTCTAAATTGGGATTTCAACTCCATATTAAATCTAATTCCATCTCCTGTATTGTTCTGACCTCTATAGATTATGCAGATGCCCCACTTGAAGAACCTGGAGATCTTCACTGGATCTGAGGGATGGGGTTGGAGAAATGTAACCACTCAAATTCATAGACAGAGCTATGGATACAAGGACTGACCATTGCGTTTCCTTCTAAAACCCCATTGGAGACGACCCTAGGTTCCTCGCCTCAGATCTCCTCATGAGTTTTGAGGAGGATGTGAGTAGTGAGGAGTTGAGCAGAGATTAATTGGGACAGTGCTCATGTCATTGTTTTAGATGGAATTTTACTTTGTTGTTGATCTGTGACAATGTTCTGCTCCCTCAGCCACACTGCAAGCTCTCAAGTTCAAGTTGCACTCCCGACTGGCTTGCGCACTCTGTGAGGTTCTGTGTTATGCACTATAGCCCATTACCATATCACATGTGATTGAATATGATTTGCTGTTGGTTTGTGTGGATGTATGTGTTATGCAACATTGCTGACTTGAGACATTGTAAACAGTTTCAGGGCCATGGGCCTTTCTCATGATGGAAAAATACAGAATGACATGAAGACAGGGACTGTGCAATGAGTTGGGGGGAGCACATTCAGAACGTAGTGTTGCGAGAACAAACGGTATTTTGTTAGATAACAGGAGCCAGGTGCCTGAGAACTGTATATTCTACACAACTACAACGCCTGACCACTGAAGCGCTTAGGGGGCTGGGACCAGCCTCTGCGCCAACAATCAAAGATGGGCTAGGTGAGTCTCAACCACGCCCAGTCTCTACTCGGACAGGCCGGCTCAGAAGCAGGAACTACCTCTGTCAGAGTACATTTATAATATCTTTGTCAGGAACAAGTCAGTTCTGTTTGCCCTGCGAGGTGGAACAGAGAGCCCGTATATACGAAAATTGCATTTACCACTTATTGCTTAGCTAATAAAAATACATAGTATACAATCAGTGACTCAATGTCATATTTATCCTGATACCAGATTCGAATTGACGCAACCCTAACAACTTGCAGGACACCTCTGCTCACTTGATCATATTTCTTCTCTCCCGATGGTCGGGCAATGAGGTTTCATCTTGCTCACGCCCCATTTTGTGCGCGTTCAACTTTTGAATTGGATTTGACACCATACATGTGATTACTACAAACCTAGACAGGGATGAGTGCGCATATGTAGCCATAGACGGGTTGGTTGTTTAGCAACAAGACCAACACGTGAGCAACTATTGTGAAAAACAGACGGGGTTGGCTTATAATGTTGACATGTAATCTACATTTCATCTCCAATGTTTATTGAAAGCACTTGCAACAATAAGCACTTCTCTCATATCACTACAGTTGTTGATTAGCTAGCTAGCTAAATTTAGCCACATTAGCATTGATATGAAATCTGTCAAAACAAGACATGGTTTCAATAACAAGATGAAACGAGCCACACGATACCCCACCCACATGGCAGTTTGTCATTCTTGCTAGCAATCCATCCAGAATCACAACACACTGACTTCTGCACCATGGAAGCACGCACATGGTTTAGCTAACATCATCACGAAAACAATCTATAGTCCAAAGGCCAGCAGATAGCGATTTTGAGTAGTTTTATCTTATCATCCAAAGGGAATTTATGCAGCCGGTACACTCATATCCTGTGGGCTTGTTTGTACATAAAACATTCTCCATTCAAGCTGCAAAGGTATGGATTTCCTCATTTACTCGATCTAATGGCGAGAAGGTGAAAAAAAATAGGAAGTATGCATACTTTCATTACGAATCTACTTGCATAGATTCCTTTTGGACGGTAAGATGAAACAACTCAATGTCGCCATTTGCCAGCCTTTCGGCAACAGTAGCCGATGTGAAATGGCTAACCAGGTTGAGACAAAGAGAGGAACTGAAAGAACAGTGTTATACATACACAAAACCATAACCAAGTATTTTATTCTACTTTTATTTAGTTTCACTTATACTTTTCTCGCATAACTGTAGTTATTTGAAAAGGGGAAACATTGACTGGCCACAACAAAAAATTACAAAAATAAAGTGGGAAATGCACTCAGGCCACAATCTTATCAAATGTACATCTTGTTACATTAAAGCACAATTGGGGGGGAAGGAGGGATTAACATTTCAATAATGATGTACATGATCGTTTATGTACATTCAACAGAGTTTTACGTTCGAAAGCTTTTCCACAGTCCAAGCATTTATAAGGCTTCTCGTTTGAGTGTGTAGACATGTGTCTCTTCAGGGAGTCATGGTAGTTAAAGCTTTTGTCACAGACGGAACATGAATACGGCTTTTCCCCTGTATGAGTCCGGTAGTGCGTAGTGAGATAATTGGCTTGAACAAAGCCCTTTCCACAGACGTTGCACTTGAACGGCCGCTCTCCAGTATGGTATCTCGTGTGTATCCTCAGTTCAGCTCTCGACCTGAAAGCCTTATCACAACTCTTATGGTTGCATTTAAAAGGTCTCTCTCCCGTGTGAATCAGATCATGCCTTTTCAATGCATTTGCACAAACAAACTGCTTGCCACAGTACGTACACGGGTAACGCACCCCACCATGCTTAGTCTTCTCATGGTTCGCACGGGAATTACTAAGCCTGAAGGGTTTCCCACAATGGCGACACGGGAAACGACACTCTGTGGATTTTTCACCGTGGCTATTCTGCATGTGTTGTTTCAGGTCAATGTTGGTACAGAAGGCCTTGCCACACTCCCAGCAGAGACAAGGCCTGTCGTCAGAGTGCCTTTTCTCGTGTTCAACTAGGTCGTAATTGTAGATGAATCTCTTTGGACACTGGGAGCACTGTAAGGGGAGGTTCCCGGTGTGAACCATCTCGTGTTTGATGAGGGAATGGAACTTCTTGTAGCTTTTCGGACAGTGGGTGCAGACGAACGGTCCGCTGAATTTATGAACATCCAGATAGTGTGTTCTGAGGTTTGTGAGCATGAAGCTCTCCTCACACATGCTGCACTGAACGGGCCTGTGCCAAAGCTTGTGTCTGGTTAAAGTTTCTAAGTCAGGCAATACCTTCCTGCACCCTGTGCAGTAGAGCGGGCCGTGGATAAGTTTGTGTTTCCTCAGTTTTGATTGGATCGTGAATGTCTTCTCACATTTGTCACACTCAAAACGTATGTTGAAGCTGTCGAGCTCAGCAGCGTCAACTGTCCGAACCTTGCAATAGCGTCTGAGATGGACCCGCAAACCTCCGCTGTGTATGAACTTCATCCCACACTGAGGATGAGGGCAGGAGAAAGGGCGCTCGCCTGAGTGAGTTCTCATGTGATACTCAAAGGCTCCAGCAGTCACGTATTTACCACAAATACGGCACATATGTTTTGGTTTTTGGAAGGTTTTTCGGTTAGACTTCTTTGCTGTGCTGGAGCACTTTGGTCTTTTGATCTGGCTAAGTTCTGGGTCGTAAGATGGGTCCTGGGGAGTACTGGTGGAGGATGAGTCACTGTCCTCAGGTGTTGCCTCAATAGTAACACCACTGGACGGCTCGGTGTCTTCTCCCTCAGGTGATGCTTTCTGGACTGCTTTCGCTTCGCCGAGTGAATAGTGACGATTCGTAGAGTGAATCTTCATGTGGGTACTCAAGTATCCAATTCGATGCACAATCTTGCCGCACACCTTGCATGTTCTACGGTCTATTGAGGATTGTGCGAATTCTGCATCACACATAGTAAACGGAACACTACTGCCCTCTACAGAGGGAATCTCCTCTTGTTGCCCAGTTCCAAACAGACATGACTTTCTGTGAGTTTGCAAAGTGTACAAGTGCTTGAAAGTCTTCTGACAATTGCGACACTGATAGGTGCGACCGTTCTTATGGGTTTGCATGTGCTTTTTCATGTCTGAAAAGCGGGATAAGACACGTCCACACACTGTGCACATATTGGGGTTTTGGGGTGTTTTAACTCTCTTGCAGACACGTTTTTTCTGTTCTGAAAATTCAGTTTTGGTTTGCTTCAATTCTCGTGCTAGCAATGTCTTCATCTTACGACCCCTGTTTCTTCTCACTGGTTCTAAGGGCAACGTCAGGTTAGCGGTGTCAATCCTTTGTAGCTCCACTGAGGGCTTGTGAAGCATGGACGATATGATCGTATCAGACAGGTCTATGCTTTTCATTTGTCGAGGGCTAGGTGTTCGGTATTTTTTTCCATCAGGCATGCCACTGGTGTCATTTCTCTCTCTTTTGAGCCCTTTGAGTTTATTGGTTTTGACTAAAGGTGCCATCTTCCCATCTTCCCCTAAAACCAACACTGTTTCATATGCTGGTTCCACCTCTTCAGTCTCAGCAAATTCTGAATTATCCTCTTCCTCGTCATTAATAACTGAGGATGCTTTTTCCTTTCTCTTACATTCCACCCTATCCTCTGCTATTACATCCATATTTGTCCCGGGTTCCATCTCTGTGTACTTTTCCAGTGTTGCAGAGTCCACCTCCAACTCTTTGGTGAATGTATCCATAAAGACGTTCAAGGATGATACGTGTGTTTCTGAATCTGTCTGTTCAGTTGCAATCACCACCCTTTCTACTGGAGGGAGACAGAGAGCTGAGAGAATGCAGTCCCCATCGGAAGAAGACAGAGTATCTAGAAAGGGAAGAGGATAAATGAAAGAAACTTTGTATAGTGAAAATGTTTTTCTCCCTACAGAAGAAAAGCCAACATCTATATGGGTCCTGTGAAATTGCCTACCATGGTTGTCCAGCTGGCCAAGGTCTCTGTGGTACTGAAGCAGGGTTTTCAGCTGCTGAGGGTGAGACACTGACTTAACACATTCCTCAAGAAGAGAGGGGGAGTCGCTGAGCAGCAAGGCAGCCTGACACAATGAGGAATACAGAGTTAGAAGGAATATAAGTAGAATTCACAATTGCGTAAGTGTCAAGCGTTCCTCTATATAATTGTATTTCTACTAGTACCTGTTGGAAGTTTGACACAGGAAGTAGCTTCTCCAGTCTCGAAAGGAATTGCCACATGAGTTTCTGTATGGCTGCATCATAACTGGAACCAAATTCTACAGGAAAAACATCCTAAAACAGAGTTTTTAAAATTGTATTATTATTTCACCAGGTAGGCCAGTTGAGAACAAGTTCTCATTTACAACTGCAACCTGGTCAAGATATATATATATTTAAAGCTTGGGAAACAATGGCCTATTTATTGCCTGTGTGTGTGTGTGTGTGTGTGTGTGTGTGTGTGTGTGTGTGTGTGTGTGTGTATGTACACACACACACACACACACACACACACACACACACACACACACACACACACGCCCAATTTTTCAGTTTTTGTTTTGTTAAAAAAGTTTGAAATATCCAATAAATGTCGTTCCACTTCATGATTGTGTCCCACTTGTTGTTGATTCTTTACAAAAAAATACAGTTTTATATCTTTATGTTTGAAGCCTGAAATGTGGCAAAAGGTCGCAAAGTTCAAGGGGGCCGAATACTTTCGCATGGCACTGTATGGGGCTTTGGTGACAAAACGGATGGCACTGTGATAGCAAATTCGATGTAGTCTGAGTAGAGATTTGGAGACTATTTTGTAAATGACATCAAAGTCAAGGATCGGTAGGACAGTCAGCTTGGACAGGACAGTCAGTATGTTTGGCAGCATGAGTGAAGGATGCTTTGTTGTGAAATAGGAAGCCGATTCTAGATTCAATTTTGGATTGGAGATGCTTAATGCAAGTCTGGAAGGAGAATTTACAGTCTTAACAAGACACCTAGGTATTTGTAGTTGTCCACATATTCTAAGTCAGAACCATCTAGTGTAGTGATGCTAGACGGGCGAGTAGCTCTTCAATCGATAGCATGCATTTAGTTTTACTTGCATTTAAAAGCAGTTGGAAGCTACGGAAGGAGAGTTGTATGGCATTCAAGCTCATCTGGAAGTTAGTTAACAGTGTCCAAAGAAGGGCCAGAAGTATACAGAATGGTGTCGTCTGCGTGGAGGTGGAACAGAGAATCACCAGCAGTAAGAGCGACATCATTGATGTATACAGAGAAAAGAGTCGGCCCAAGAATTGAACCCTGTGGCACCCCCATAGAGACTGCCAGAGGTCCGGACAACATGCCCTCCGATTTGACACACTGAACTCTGTCTGAGAAGTAGTTGGTGAACCAGGCGAGGCAGTCATTTGAGAAACCAAGGCTGTTGAGTCTGCCGATAAGAATGCGGTGAGTGACAGAGTCGAAAGCCTTGGTCAGGTTGATGAATACGGCTGCACAATATTTTCTCTTGTCGATGGCGGTTATGATATCGATTAGGACCTTGAGCATGGTTGAGCAGCACCCATAACCAGTTCGGCAATCAGATTGCATAGCAGAGAAGGTACGGTGGGATTCGAAATGGTTGGTGATCTGTTTGTTAACTTGGCTTTTGAAGACTTAAGGCAGGGCAGGATGGATATAGGTCTAACAGTTTGGGTCAAGAGTGTGTCCCCCTTTGAAGAGGGGGATGACCGCGGCAGCTTTCCAATCTTTAGGGATCTCAGACTATACGAAATAGAGGTTGAACAGGCTAGTAATAGGGATTACAACAATTGCAGCGGATAATTTTAGAAAGAGAGGGTCCAGATTGTCTAGCCTAGCTGATTTGTAGGGGTACAGATTTTGCAGCTCTTTCAGAACATTTTTGGTGAAGGTGAAATGGGGGAGGCAGGTGGAAAGCATGGCCAGCCGTAGAAAAATGCTTATTGAAATTCTCGATTATCGTAGATTTATCAGTGGTGGCTGTGTTTCCTAGCCTCAGTGCAGTGGGAAGCTGGGAGGAGGTGCTCTTATTCTCAATGGACTACAGTGTCCGAGAACTTTTTGGAGTTTGTGCTACAGGATGCAAATTTGTTTGAAAAGGCTAGTTTTTGCTTTCCTAACTGCCTGTGTATATTGGTTCCTAACTTCCCTGAAAAGTTGCATATCGCGGTGGCTATTTGATGCTAATGCAGTATGCCACAGGATGTTTTTGTGCTGGTCAAGAGCAAGGACTATAGAGCAAGGACTATATCTGTTCTTAGTTCTACATTTTTTGAATGGGGCATGCTTATTTAAGATAATGAGGAAAGCACTTTTAAAAAGAATATCCAGGCATCCTCTACTGACGGGATGAGGTCAATATCCTTCCAGGATACCCGGGCCAAGTCAATTAGAAAGGCCTGCTTGCTGAAGTGTTTTAGGGAGCATTTGACAGTGATGAGGGGTGGTCGTTTGACCGGGGACCCATTACGGACGCAGGCAATGAGGCAGTGATCGCTGAGACCCTGGTTGAAGACAGCAGAGGTGTATTTAGAAGGCAGGTTGGTCAGGATGATATTTTTACTCATATTCCTATGAGTAAAGGAATATTAGCCATCTATTAAATAATCTCCTGGGATTTTTCATTTGTGGAAACATACAGCAGTCACATGGAACTGACAACTATTCCATACCCACTGACCTGGAAGAAATGTTCCCTCTCATCTGGGTCTTTCAGAAGGGTTTGAACCAGCCCCAGGAAGCTGGATTCAGATAATCCCACCTCTGCATCAGCCTTAAACACAGAATATAAATGTTGCCTTAAATCAGGACATCCTAAATGATAGCTTTTAATTTATGCTGCATATGTTTGACCTAATGGATCAGTCATATCAGAAATATTTATGACCGACAGACATTAGTGGATTCTCTGCCCGTGAGGAGCTCACCTGTGTCGCCCAGAGAGGTGTAAGGGTCTTTATCCTGTCCAGGTGTGGCTGAATGGTCTGGAGGTCTGTGAACGGCTTCGAGCGACACAACTCCAGGACCAGCTGAAAGCAGAGCATCAAAGTCAGAAAATGAAGAGGGGAAGACATGCATGACTAAATATGTTCATCTCATCTTTCCGCACAAGAGCACTAGTTCCGTCCCTCCCTCTCACCCGTGCTCGAAGACCCAGAATAAGTTGGGCCCTCTGACTGTCATTCAGAAGCTCTGGAACCACATCTGTGACCATGGTAACAAACTCCTCCAGCATCCCATAATCCATCACGTGACTCTGCTGGATCGTTTGCCAGATGGCTGCTGAGACCAGGCGCAGTGGTGGGACCATGAGGCGCAGAGCGGGGAGAGGAAGAGGGGGAACTGAAATAGAGGTTTTAATAAGTTTTAATGACAGCAATGCCTTTTGTTACAATTGATTCAGTTACAGTCAGGGTTGAACAATGCAAAAATGGGTGGTAGTGGTAAAAAGAAAATGTGTGAGCCAATACTAGCCAGATCGTTCTGACCTGAGATTCAGGCAGTAAATACAAAAACTTTCAGGTCAGAACGCACGGCTGCCAAAATGAGGGAAGTGTGGGGCCGGCGCAGGATATGGTTGAGAAAACGTACCTCATCCAGAGATGGAAGATGTCGCCGTAATCCTAATTATGCCATTATCCAAAATGACATCAAGAAGATTAAAAAGCTAACGGTATTTCAAACTGCCTTTGTCCTCATGCTAGGTAGCAGAAGCCACAGCAGCTATTTTAGAATGGCACGTTGCGTTGAGCAACAAAAGGATAGTCAGACAATCAGGCTACTTTGTTGTTCAGCACAAAGTTATATCCCAAAATGGCCTTTGCTACCTAGCATGAGGATGAAAAAAGGCAGTTTAATTACAAACTAGCAGTATTTCAATCTTCAATTTAGGATAATTAGAAGGACAGCGACATCTTCCATCTCTGGACCGAGGTAAGTTTTCCCTGCCATATCCCACCCTGCACTGTCCACCTTAACCCTGAGACCCAACATTGGAAAAACAAGTTTCCTAAATTGCATCCTGTATAGGCCCTAAACAAAACAACAAAAGTCTAACATTACATAGTGCATCTCCTTAGACCCAGGTGTATCCATTAATAGTATTTGTTGTGTGTCAGTATATTTGTGGCATCAATAGCCTCAAACATTAGAAACATGTCCACTCGGTGAATCATTACAGCTTTAACAATACACATCAGTCCCCGATGCAAATGTTTGAGAGTACTGCGTCGGTCCACGGACCCCAAACAGATCCAAATTATTTATTTATATATACAGTGCCTTGCGAAAGTATTCGGCCCCCTTGAACTTTGCGACCTTTTGCCACATTTCAGGCTTCAAACATAAAGATATAAAACTGTATTTTTTGGGGGAAGAATCAACAACAAGTGGGACACAATCATGAAGTGGAGCTATTCCCCCCCAGAAATGTGGCAAAAGGTCGCAAAGTTCAAGGGGGCCGAATACTTTCGCAATGTATGTATGTATGCATGTATGTATGTATGTATGTATGTATGTATTATAGCATTGCAAATCACCAATTCACTCAAATGTTTTGCTGACATAAGTTTCCTACCTACCGACCAAAAATATGAAATATTGTGACAACTCATGCATCCTTTCCTTCAGTGTCAGACTCAGCATATAACGGTGTTGATACTCAGTGATCTACATATCATTTTGCATGCCAAACAACCCTAGGGAATATCAGTAACATAGTCAAACTGCGCACTATGCCCAACGCAATGCAGGCAGCCTGATCATCTGCATGGCACCTTCAGCACTCAAATGTGACAATGGCTTGCATTATTAGGTTTTATTAGTTGACTGACCCATGTCATTTTCTAGATTTTGGGGTGCTTTCAAGAAAAATGTTAACTCAGGAAAAATACAGGGTCAAATCATGTTGGTAATCTTCCGGTCGGAATGTCCGTTCTCTAGAAATATACCAGAGTTGACTTGGAATTTCGAGTTGAATGACCAACAATTTTTCCCCAGTCGGAGCTATTCCCCCCCCAGAGTTGAGTTGTTTTGAAAGCTGCAATTGTTATCTTGGTGCTTTCGAAAATTGTGTTTTACCAGAGACATATCCTGCTGAAAAGACTGTTCAGTTTCACCATCGACAAGTTTAGCTTTATACAAAGTGTATATAGTCATTTTTAGATAAACAGGGTAAAGTATTTCATGACGAGGAATCACTTTTTCAAGGCACACTGCATGGCCAAAGCGGGAGGTGAAAAGAAGCTCAACTTCCATTTGATTTCAAGATGGGGAGGTGAAATCCAATTTTTTTTTTTTTTTTTTTTTTTTTTTTTTTTGGGGGGTCAGATCAGCTTAAATAGCACAGATAGATTGTAGCTTCCATCAATGTAATTGCATCATTTTCAATCCCCAATATATTTTATAATATACACACAGTACAGTCGTACGTTTGGACACACCTGCTCATCCAAGTTATTTTTTTATTTATTTTTACAATTTTTACAATTTTCTACATTGTAGAATAGTGAAGACAAACTATGAAATAACACATGGAATCATGTAGTAACCAAAACAGTGTTCCACAAATAAAAATCTATTTTATTTGATATTCTTCAAAAGTAGCCACCCTTTGCCTTGACATCTTTGCACACTCTTGGCATTCTCTCAACCAGCTTCACCTGGAATACTTTTCCAACTGTTTTGAAGGAGTTCCCACATATGCTGAGCACTTGCTGACTGCTTTTCCGTCACTCTTCGGTCCAACCAATCCCAAACCATCTCAATTGGGTTGAGGTCGGGTGATTGTAGAGGCCAGGTCATCTGATGCAGCACTCCATCACTCTACTTCTTGGTCAAATAGCCCTTACACGGCCTGGAGGTGTGTTTTGGGTATATATACACATACACACATACACATACATACACATACATACTAGTGATGCACCGATAATACATTTTTGGCCGATACTTTCCTTGCCAAAATAAACAATACTGATTTTTTTTTTTTTTTTTTTTTGTTATGCGGCCATTTAAGCATTCGAGTACAGTTAAATAGTTCACACACACAGCAGTCTAAGGCACTGCATCTCAGTTCAAGAGGCATCACTAGAGTCCTTGGTTCGAATCCAGGCGGTATCACATCCGGCCGTGATTGAGAGTCCCATAGGGTGGCGCACAATTGACCCAGCGTTGTCCGGGTTTGGCCGGGGTAGGCAATCATTGTAAATAAGAATTTGTTCATAACTGACTTGCCTAGATACAGTGAAGTCGGAAGTTTACATACACCTTAGTCAAATACATTTAAAATCAGTTTCACAATTCCTGAAATTTAATCCAAGTAAAAATTCCTGTCTTAGTTCAGTTAGGATCAAAACTTCATTTTAAGAATGTGAAATGTCAGAATAATAGAAGAGAATGATTTCAGCTTTTAATTTTTTCATCTCCTTCCCAGTGAGTCAGAAGTTTACATACACTCAATTATTATTTGGTCGTATTGCCTTTAAAATTGTTTAACTTGGGTCAAACATTTCAGGTAGCCTTCCACAAGCTTCCCACAATAAATTGGGTGAATTGTGGCCCATTCCTCCTGACAGAGCTGGTGTAACGGAGTCAGGTTTGTAGGACTCCTTGCTCGCACACACTTTTTCAGTTCTGCCCACAAATTTATGGGATTGAGGTCAGGGCTTTGACGGCCACTCCAATACCTTGAATTTGTTGGCTTTTACCACACCTTTGGAAGTATGCTTGGGGTCATTATCCACTTGGAAGACCCATTTGCAACCGAGCTTTAACTTCCTGACTGATGTCTTGAGATGTTGCTTCAATATATCCACATATACAGTGCTGGTAATAAAATAAAAACTAGCTAGCTCATGGATGCAAACAATGTTCTTCCCCAAAAACATAGCAAAACGACATCTGTTTCAGTAGCTATATAGCTAGGTGTCATCTAAAATAACCCAAATTCATAAGACAGTTATTTGATTAATGGTGGTCGGACACATCTGTGAAGCTAGCCACAATAGTGGACTTTGCAGTTAGACTTCAAAATAAAAGTCAGTCGTTGACAGTGGTGCAAATTAATACAAATAGTAGAACGCCATCATTTAATAGATCATGCTAACCGAGGTTGGAATGTTAGATAGAAATTATCCAAAGACAAATGTTAATTTAACAAATCTGTTGAAATCACACAGGATGTATTATACTTTAGAGTTGCTTTGGGGTCGGGCCTCCCGAGTGGCACAGTGGTCTAAGGTGCTGACTGCATTGTAGTGCTAGCTGTGCCACTAGAGATTCTGTGCTCGAGTCCAGGCTCTGACGCAGCTGGTCGCGACAGGGAGACCCATGGGGCGGCGCACAAATGGCTCAGCATCGTCCGGGTTAGGGGAGGGTTTGGCCGGCAGGGATGTTCTTGTCCCATCGCGCACTAGCGACTCTAGTGACAGCTCTGGTATTCGCAACCATTTTCACTCACTTAACTCCACACTTTTCCAAACGCAAAAACACACCCTACCTTCCATCACAATACACCTGCACATACTGTGCTTTTTATGCCCTCTGTTTGCAGTGTTCTTATCCCTACCATGTTGATTGAGTACTTTTTTTCCAGTTCCTTATACTTCATGTATTTAGTTAATTATCCTTTCTTCTAATGAAATCTTAATATTTATAATATTTTATAAATAGATAAGTCAAATACTAATTATGTTACATTTACATTTAAGTCATTTAGCAGACGCTGTTACAACAGTCCTTGAATGGTGTAGTTGTAGCTTATTTCTTTATTAATTGTTGTATTTTGTTTTCCCCATTTTTATTACAATCCCTTCCATGGATAGTATTGGGTGTTCCATTGTTCAACTCCATGGGAACTTAACCATTTAGAATAGCCATGGAGTAGTATGGGTGTGTGAACATTATGTTATCAATATACAGACTATGAGAGCTACACATTTCCCTATTAATCTATTCTCCTTGAAGAGTGGGTGCAGAACTTTGCACCGTTCTGCAACTTCTTTCAGGAACTGATCATTCATGCCAGTGTGTCTTTTGCCCAGGCTTTTAACCAGTTATTTAAAAATAAATAAAAACATTGGCAATGATTAGGTGCTCATATCCCAGTCCTAAACGGTGTACATGTTCAGAGTTGGATTTTGTCTACAAAAACATCTGGGATCTGCAGCACTAAGAAATAATTCTTTCACCACGATTTGCACCTTTTTCTTTGATACCAGTAAGTAACAGATTCTCTCTCATAGATCTTGTCTGTATATCAAGGCTTCTCTCAAAGATGTTCTCCTTTTTGAAGTTCATTAAATGTCCGTTTCCATCTTATTGAATGTACCTTTTAGCTTGTCCGTTTCCTTCGTTGTCACAGCTTGTATCACTCATCTTGGAGGCTCGCCTTCAACTTCTTTATAGCTTGAATGACTAATTCAAGTATGCCCAGTTTATCATCAGATCGGTTTCCACTCTTAGCATTCCGGGTGGTGAAAAAGCATAAATCGTCTGTCCGTTGAAGAGTCGTGTTCTTTTGGGGATTGGTTCTCCATGCTTCTCAAACATGTTTGGTTGGTTTATTTTGGTTGATACAATTCTCTAGCCTTATTTGTTATCCAGATTGAAGGTTATTACCCATGAGTAGGTGGAGTGAAGTGCTAATATTTAGTCAGAGTTTGAATATTACGTTTTTATCTTGAAGTGATCTGCACCGCTGTGTTCAGTCCGCTCTTTTCATGACAGACTAACCAGGTGAAAGCTATGATCCACTTCAAAGCAGTGTATATGAAGGGGAGGACAGGTTAAAGAAGGATTTTTAAGCCTCGAGACAATTGAGACATGGATTGTGCATGTGTGCCATTCAGAGGGTGAATGGGCTTGAAAATATTTAAATGCCTTTGAACAAAGTATGGTAGTAGGTGCCATGCGCACAGGTTTAAGTGTGTCAAGAACTGCAATGCTGCGGGGTCTTTCCACACTCAGTTTCCTGTGTATGAAGAATGGTCCACGACCCAAAAGGCATCCAGCCAACTTGACAACTGTGGAAAGCATATAGTCAACAGGTACTAGCATCCCTGTGTAACACTTGACACCTTGTAGAATCCATGCCAACAATTTATTTATTTAACTAGACAAGTCAGTTAAGAGCTAATTCTTATTTACAATGACGGCCTAGGAAGAGTGGGTTAACTGCCTTGTTCAGCGGCAGACCGAGAGATTTTTACCTTGTTAGCTCGGGGATTCAATCTAGCAACCTTTCGGTTACTGGCCCAACGCTCTAACCAGTAGGTTACCTGCCACCCCCAATTGAGGCAGTTTTGTGGGCAAATGGGGGTGCAACTCAATATTAGGATGGTGTCCCTAACGTTTTGTACACTCCGTGTATATGCATTAGCTATATCATAGCTAATTTGTATCGGATAAATATCTGCAAAAGTGCCAAGTCAATTAGTGGGTGATGGTGATTTCAGAACCAAAGTGAAGGGGACAAAAAAAAAAAAGGCTATATTGCCCCCCTAATCTGACAGTGGTAGTGGAGTGGTAGATGCCTAATCTCCTTTACGGCTAAACTGCCTACATAGTATGCCTAGGTCATTCATTTAGCCTATTCTAACATTCCACCGAACAGTAACTGAATGCCTCTGTCTGCATGCTTTATAAATGACTCGCTGTCTATAGGAACTAACCATTTTAGTGAACGGGGAAGCGTATCTAATAGAAGTCTACAATTTTTTTTTTTTTTTTAACTTTTTGGTGACAGTATTTTCACATCCAGATTAAATGCATGCCCAAATTCAACTGCCTGCTACCCATCCCCAGAATATAAGATATGCATATTAGTAGATTTGGATAGAAAACACTGAAGTTTCTAAAACGGTTTGAATCATGTCTGAGTCTAACAGAACTTATTTAGCAGGAAAAAAAGAGGACAAACCATTCAGATTTTTGTTTATTGAGGTCACTCTTTTCAATGAGTTTTCATTGGGAATCCAGATTTCTAAGGGACCTTCTTGCAGTTCCTATCGCTTCATCTGGATGTCAGTCTTTAGAAATTGGTTAAGGTTATTCCTTTGTGTAATGAAGAAGTACGGCCATCTTGAACGAGGGTCACTTGAAGTGTACTGTTAGATAGAGGCGCGTGACCAGAAAGCATGCTACAGTTTGTTTTCTTCCTGTATTGAACACAGATCATCCAGTCTACAATTTAACCGATTATTTACGTTAAAAAATACCCAAAGTTTTATTACAAAAGTAGTTTGAAATGTTTTGGCAAAGTTTACAGGTAACTTTTGAGATATTTTGTAGTCACGTTGCTCAAGTTGGAACCGGTGTTTTACTGGATCAATCAAATGCGCCAAATAAATTGACATTTTGGATATATAGACGGAATTAATCGAACAAAAGGACCATTTGTGATGTTTATGGGACATATTGGAGTGCCAACAAAAGCAGCTCGTCAAAGGTAAGGCATGAATTATATTTTTATTTCTGCGTTGTGTCGCACCTGCAGGGTTGAAATATGTTCTCTTTTGTTTACGGAGGTGCTATCCTCAGATAATAGCATTGTTTGCTTTCGCCGAAAAGCTTTTTTGAAATCTGACATGTTAGCTGGATTCACAATAAGTGTAGCTTTAATTTGCTATCTTGCATGTGTGATTTAATGAAAGTTTAATTTTTTATAGTAATTTATTTGAATTTGGCGCTCTGCATTTTCCCAGGCTTTTGGCCAGGTGGGATGGACACAAGTGTCCCACATATCCCAGAGGTTAAATTTGCCACTGAGCGTACACCATTTACACACGCAGAAGTAGGGCTGGGAGATATATCAATAATTAGAGGGAATTACTTCCCTCAATAACAATATAAAAACATTAATATTAATTTGATGATGTTGATTTAGAATAATTAGGTACAGCAGTCCATTTCACCTCTGAAGCAGCAGGAACGTGCAGAGAAGTGACAACATGCACGTGGAAAAGTATACGCCCACTAAAAACCACTTAGCACCTTGAGTGATGGCGTAGCCACTTAAGCACGAAAAATGAATGATGTAGGCAAAAACAGCGGCACTGAGCCATGGAGAAGGAGCAGCTTCCAACAAAGAAATTGATAAAAAGGGTTAAACTGTTTCAGTTATTTGGAAGTGGTTTGGCTTTTTGAAGTCCGACAAAGAGCAGAGCAACGTTGGGTCCAAATTGTGCCGTAGACAGGTGGCTACCAAGTCTGGTAATTACAACATGCAGAAAGTTTGAGCCACGGTATTGATAAAACCAAGCACCAGCCAATCTAGGGATGTTCCCCCGAAGCAGTCAACGCTGACAGCGTTTATGCCTTACGAGCAAACATCGAAAAGACATCACAAATGCTATTATGCATTGCATTGCTAAGGACATGCTACCAATTAGCAGTCAAAGGTTTCAAGAGGTTGATCAATTTAAATTGACCCCAGGTATATGCTCCCTGGCCGCAAACATTTCCCTCACACTGCACTGCCTAAACTCAAATAGTGTAGAGAAATAGTTAAGGAAAAGCTCAAGACAGGTGACGTATTTTGCTACTACTACCAATCTGTGGTCTAGTCGCACATCAGAGCCTTATATTATCCTTACTATACACTATATTGACAGAGTGGAATCTTCGAAATAAATGCCTTCAAACATCACACTTTCCTGACAACCACACGGGTGAAGCTATAGCAGGAGGAGCTCATTGACGCTCTCGCCTCCTGGGGACTCACCCAAACCATCAAACCATCAAAACGTTGGTCATTGACTATCTGCAAGAGAAATATGATGATCTAGCCACAGATTACCTCCTGGACAAAGGCTCGTTGGTCAACCCTTGGTTTAAAACACATTACATCAAAAAGAAGGTGGGCCACATAAAAGCAAAACTGTCTCAGAGATAGTCAATGAGGGACATGAAAACCCAAGCCCAGCACAGGGAGACGTTGCTGCTGCTTCACCTCAACTGCCAGCTAAAAAGAGTCACCGGGCAGATTTTTCCAAAAGCCATGCTACACCACCACAGGTCTTACTGAAAACTCAGCTGCTACCTTCAGTCTGCTGATGCTGACCGTGAAACCAATCCACTGGACTGGTGGAAGATCCACCAAAAAAACACTTAAGAGCTTTAAAGCCAGAGACCGTAGACAGACTTGTCTTTCTTGCTTGTAAGACAACTACCCCAACTTCAGCTATGATGTGCCATTAGTTATAATGCATATTGACTTGCACTATTATTTTAATTTATTGTTCATAACTTGTAAGGCTTCATAGCTTTTTTTTTTTTTTTAAGTGGAGTCAATGTTATTTTTGAGTCCTACTTTGACAATGAATAAGAAACATGAAAGCCTTCGGTTTATTCAGGCAGGCTGTAGTCTTTAGCAGAAATTAACCTTTTAAACATTTCATTAAAATTGTGATAATAATCATTAAAGCTAGAGACAGTAGACAGACTTGTCATTCTTGCTTGTAAGACAACTACCCCAACAAACTGTGATGTGCCATTAGTTTAACAGTTTTAATGCATATTGAATTGCACTATTTTTATTTTTATTGCTCATGACTTAAGGGTTTACCTTTTAAACATTTGAGTAATATCGATGATTATCGTTATCCAATGAAAAATATATATAAAATCACCCAGCCCTACACAGAAGTCAAGCTCAGATAGATCCAGCACAGAGGCCCAATCGCATGAGCTCCACCAGTAGCAGATTGTAAAACTATAAATGGAAAATGAATGTGTTCATGAAACAAATGTTAGAACAAATCGATGCGGTTCAATGCACGAATCAGCTTTTTGTTAACCCGCACCCAATTGCTAATAGCCCATCTATATAAATAAGTGAAAAACTGAGGCCCCCACCAAACCCTAACCCACAAATATAGGAAATGCGCTGTAGGCTACAGCCAGAGCTGGAACAATCAGTGATTTTTCTTTTGCCTAATTTAGATACATTTCTGCTTAGAATTTCAACAATTGAGTTATTGACAGACCATTGAACAAAACAAGGCTACCCCCAAGTCATGTTAATACATTCAAAAAAATAAGACAAATTGCTGAAAACAGAGTTCAGAACATTAAAGCCAATTATCTCTATCATCTTTTTGCAGATAGAACCTTTGTTCCAAGCTCTCAATTTGTTAGTCAACTGTCTATAATTAGATACATGCAGCTTCTCCTCTGTCATTACAGGTTGCCCTAAAAGACTAAATAAATACTTGCTCACCAGGAATAATGTTTAAATCTATAGAACGAATGTGTCAATCTAGTTGACGTCGGTAAAGTTGTCATCTCAGCTTCTTTCGCAGAGCAAAGATGTTTAGGCGCCGGGAGAGAACACAATACAAAAAATAAAAATAATTTCCAAAATGAAATCAGTTTGACCCGTTGTAAGGAAATAGAAATCTGTGAAAATGACCCAACATGTTTCTGAAATATTAAATATCAGCTTATCATATTAAGTTCAACGCTGATAAAGATAGGGACCGTCGGTAGAGGTACCGACTGCTAATTCGCATTCTCTCAATATGCGGAAAGAACACTCCACTCCTGTTCCAGTGAAAATGTACACTGAACAAAAATGTAAAAACGCATGGTACCAAGCGTTGGTCCCATGTTTCATGAGCCAAAATAAAATAGCCCAGACATTTTCCATGCAAAGGTTATTTCTCAAATGTAGTCCACCAGAGCCATTGCCAGAAAATGTCATGTTAATTTCTCTACCATAAGCCACCTCCGACATCGTCTTACAGAATTTGGCAGTACCTCCAGCTGGCCTCACAACTGCAGACAACGCCAGCCCAGAACCTCCACATCCACCTTCTTCACCTGTGGGATAATCCAAAATCAGCCACCTGTACAGCTGTGGGTTTGCACAACTGAAGAATTTCTGCACAAACTGTCAGAAACCGTCTCAGGGAAGCTCATTTGTGTCCTCACCAGGGTCTTGACCTGACTGCAGTTCACAGTCATAAGACTTCAGTTGAATTTGTATAGTGCCACAATCACACATAACCAGCACTGCTATCATCCTCTACCACTTCACCAAATCTTTCCCAAACATTACATTTCTGGCCATCTAGTCTTTCTACTCTCTACTTCGCAGCTTTTCTCTTATTGAAAGAAACACTGACATGTCCTTTTAGCCTCTGAGGATCGACTAACTTTTTATGCCCATTCCCAAAAGCATTTGGCTTGTAGGCTATTTGGCGCTTACAGATAAGCCCTAACGCTTACTCACTAATGTCAGAGACTAAAAAGAATGAAAGAATACCCTTAGAATGATCAATTCCAGCACGCGCATCACTACTAGATACTTATCAAAACATCTTGAAAGGGAAAGATGCACATCCCTACCACTCGTCTGACATCACTGGTCCCCTATACAAGCATAGGTTGTTTAACATCCATGCCAAGTACATGTTAAATATGTTTCCTTTCTTCTTGAAGATGTACTGATTATATAGAAAAATATAAATTGAAGAACAAACATTCTAAGCTAGAGGTAGTTTGTAGGTGTTGCAAAAACACAACATTGGTATTAAAGGGATGTAAAACAGACAGGGCCACATTCATATATTTATAGGCAAGTTAGATTGTTTTGCTTCCAAATTCTACAAATATGGACAAGCAAACACTTACAGCAACGTACATACACATCAAAAGAACATAAGTATATATTTTTTAAACAAAATGAGTGGCTTATGAGCTCAGAGTACTGCCATTGACAAAACCTAACTTCACCACTTTCATGTTGAGGTGGTAAGATCGAAGGTTCTCTCCAAATTAAGCCAGAAAAGACAACCCAAATATTACTAGATGCAAGTTAGGTGTCCTCTATAAATAGAAAATTCACAAAATAGTTGATCCTTTCAAAAAATATGTTTTTGATAGAAAAATACAAATTAGATTCACATTTGATTTTTATTTTTTATTGGAATACAAAAATTGGGATTGGTCAAGTTGATCAATTTGGCTATCAGACCAAATGTGACTTGATTTCAGGTATAAATACCATTACCATTTCCATCACATGTAAATGCTTTGGATCCATTTGTATGTGATTTTAATAGTATTTCAGGTTCTTAACACACACTTTTCCTACCATTAAAGGCCAAAGTTGCATTTTTGCAACATTTCCAGAAAATTGTTCTGCAAATCTAATCAGAGGCCTATTACATGCATTTCTAAAGGGAAATAAATAACAAAAATAAAGATTAATACTGCTGTTCATAACCAAGTGGGAAGTCCTAAATACCAGTCGGTTGCAGGGCTCCCGAGTGGCGCAGCGTTCTAAGGCACTGCATCTCAGTGCAGGAGGCTTCACTACAGACCAGGCTGTATCACAACAGGCAGTGATTCGGAGTCCCATAGGTGGTGCACAATTGGCCCAGTGTCATCCCGGTGAGGGTTTGGCCGGGGTAGGCAGTCATTGTAAATAAAAATCTGTTCTTAACCGACTTACCTAGTTAAATAAAATTAAATCTGGCTAATGACCATCAAGCTGCGTCAACCATAAACTAAAAGTACTGCTATCATGTTGGTAAACAAATTATAGTGTTCAAAAACAAATATTTTTATATAGGTTTTGTTGTTGCATTTAACTGCTAAAAATTTAAGATAATTTCATTAATAGGTGAAGTCAAAGGACACCATGTGGGAGAAGTCAGAGTTCAGGAATGATAATTAGTAGTAATTACCAGCTCGAGGGGGTTCAGGTAGATTTTTCCCTGTTTGTGTTAAATACCTCCTTCCCACTTCACTTGAACTTTAAACCTGCGTTCATAGCCAAGGTTAAATAAATAACATTTAAAAAGGTATGTTTCCCTGTTCAGGCATTACATGCGTCAACCAATGGTAGCATGCAACGTCATCGACTGCGCAGTCAGGCAACAGATTGCTATAACATAATGGTTAGCTGATAAGTAAAATACCATTACGGGCGTTGTAAGATCTGGCATACGTCCGCAACGCCTGGCAAAGGATCGCGGCCTAACTCTTGAGGTTCAGATGTATTTGCTGCCTAAATCAGGTCGGAACAGTCTGGTTCAGCCAATAGTATAATATTGCCAATACATGACTAGCTAGCTGTATTTATTTGGTAAGAGAATACGCTGATTAAAAAAAGCCATTTGACCCGCACTGTTCCCTAAACTTAGCAAATAGAAAAGGAAGTGAACTTAACTGATAACGTTAGCTAAATAGCTACTAAAGCTAACATTAGCTTGTCTGTACTAACTAGCCAGGATCAGAATGATTACAAATTGTACTGCATTTTACCATTTTTTACTGAAACGTGTCCTCTCATCGTGCGGTCCAAGCTGCAGTCACGTCTATACTTAGGAACTGGGGGTGACGTTGTAAGGTTTATCAAAGTTATTGAATGTGAAGCGCCAAATATTTTCCTCTTCCTCCTTGGAAGCGGGTCTTTGCTAGAAGGGATACAATTTATGTCGAAGTGATGTCAAATTCCCGCGAGAGTTTGAATCTTGCCTGCCAAAATTGGAACTTCGAAATGTTCAGAATCATTCGGTATACTGTATACTAAACAAAAATACAAACGTAACATGTAAAGTGTTGGTTTCATGAGCTGAAATAGAATATCCCAGACATTTTCCATACGCACAATAAGCTTATTTTCTCTCATTCTATGCACAAATGTGTTTACATCCCTGCTAGTGAGCATTTCTCCTTTGCCAAAAGAATCCATCCACCAAGAAGCCGATTTAAAGAGCGTGATCATTACACAGGTACACCTTGTGCTGGGAACAAAAAGGCCACTCTAAAATGTGCAACACAATGACACAAATGTCTGTGCCCAATAACGTTTGTACCCTGTTTTGTGTTGCTACCATGTTGTCTTGTTGTGTTGCTACCATGCTGTGTTGTCATGTGTTGCTGCCATGCTATGTTGTTGTCTTAGGTCTCTCATTATGTACTGTTGTATGTTTTGTCCTATATTTTTATTTAATTTATTTGTATTTTTAATCCCAGCCCCCATCCCCGCAGGAGGTCTTTTACCTTTTGGTAGGCCATCATTGTAAATAAGAATTTGTTCTTAACTGACTTGCTTAGTGAAATAAAGGTTAAATAAATAAAGATGTCTCAAGTTTTGAGGGAGTATGCAATTGGCATGCTGACTGCAGGAATGTCTACCAGAGCTGTTGCCAGATCTTTGAAAGTTTGTTTCTCTACCATTAGCTGCCTCCAACATCGTTTTAGAGAACTTGGCAGTACGTCCAACTGGCCTCACAACCGCAGACTGCGTATATTTCTGTCTGTAATAAAACACTTTTGTGGGGAAAAACTCATTCTGATTGGCTGGGCTTCCAGGCTGTACAAACTGCTGCCGCATGGCCATAAATGTTGCACCTGAAACAGTGCAGTAGATTTTGCACAAAAGCTAACAGGATGATATATCCTAACATGACTTTGTCTGGTAAAGACTCTGACTCAAAACTCAAAAGGACTGTTAGTGACTCCTCTGTTTCACCACGCTCAACACCGGGTCTGCGTCGCACCAAACGTCAGGCATCACAAACACCAGGAATCTTCCACTTCAATTAATCCACCTCCACACTTAACACTACCCCAGAAATCACTCATTTTAATGGTTCACTGTTCCTAAGAGCAAAGCAAGAAACCGATATTAACCCAAGTTGTGTAACACGGAGGACCTGCTCCCTCTGGTCAGAAGAAACACAAAACAAATACAGTATCATAACAGGTTACCTTCACTGATTAATCTGCACCCAAGTCCTTTCCCACCCACGCTGAAACCACAAATGGATCTGCCAAAAGGCAAGGATACGCTTTGTCCAAAAATCCTACTGGACCAGATTTTTCTATATCATGTCCATTGATGCCAGGCTCAGGTTCTGAGCTCTTCACCACACCTTCACTTAACTCGCCTTCATTCACTTCCATTTCACCTCCAGAACTCGGTCTGGTGCACAGCTCACTCTGTTTGCACTTGACACCAATTTTCTTCATACAGTCCATCTCCATTTTTAGCGCTATCTTCCTCAAATTCAAATCCAACCTCTGCTTTCCTCATTCTCTTTGACCTCTTTTCCCCTCCATTCTTCCTCAGAAATCCACCTTTCTTTGTTCCTGTCCCAATACTCCTCATCTCCCGACATTGCTTGCTTCTCATAATCGTCTTGCTCACTTCGAAAACGTGTTTCCTCCAGGCCCCAACATTTTGAGAGCATGAGCAGTGGCCACACAGAAAAACGAGGCCCAAACTCAACTCTGTTCTACGCCTATCGCTGCGGAAAACCTTTAGCTCTCCCCAGTGGGATGCTACCGAGAGGTTCCCGAGTTATGCCAGAGACAATTAGGAATCAAACCAAATTTCATCAGAGAACCACAGACTTTCATGGTGAAAATCACTACAGTCACGGTTGTCCACAACCATCTGATGTTCTGGTTTTCAGGGGAAATGGAAAGAAAGCCTGTGACGCATCTTCCTCTTTTGGACGTTAACAAGGGATAAGGCCTGACGCTCAAAACGATATTTCATTTCAGAATTTAGTAAAATTATGTTAGGGTAAGGGTTAGGTTAAAGGGTTTGGTTAAAGTTAGGGTTTAGGTAAGGGTCCGTTTTAGGTTTTGGCTAGGCGATTTAAGCTTCAGCTGTGTCTTTATAGTGTCTCCGTTAACAAGGCAACACTCCATCTTAACTCCTCCTCCATATTTACTGGATTGGTTGAACAGTGCAGAAGAGAACATCCTCCAACATTTTCTTTTCTTCTTGTCAAGACCAATTTGTAGGAGATCTAGTTTGAGGGGTTTCTTTTATGCGTTAAGGTTACCCAGGTTCAGGTTCTGAGCTTCATCACCACACTGGCTACACTAGCTAACGTTAGCTAGTACTTCCCTCACCGTACAGTGGGACAGAAGGCAAGAGCGAAGGACACTGTGCCAGGACAGCCCGGTTGTTGTGTTGCTGGCATACCATGCATGCTCCCCTCTCCCCATTGATTGAGTAGACTGTACACGGTGTACCAATCATGGTACCAATATTAGAAGGAATTTCTCCTGTTGCCTGCTATCCTACTCTAAATAAATAAGTCTTGGGAGGAAGAAAGTTGGCCACATTAGCTACTGCCGGCGACATAATAATACAGCTGCCCAGGGGGAAGCAACTCACGTTGGAAAGTGAACGAAAATGTGCTTGTATAAAATGAGACTCTCCTTCTCCAATCGCGTGTCATCAGGCAAATTACATTTACAGGTGGGAATCTCGAAATATTTTTTTTTTTACGAATTTAGCTAGTTGTGCAAGATAGATTTTTATAGATAAAAGGATAAGTAGCATATCGTTTTTAAATGTTTCCATGCTTTTCTCCTTTGAGAAAACAATAGCTGATTCAAAGCAACCTGGCAGATTTCAAAACTCTTCTGCAAAGGATTTAGATAGGAAGCACAAGTGTATCCTAGCCAAAAGGACGCTATTGAGGAGAGGAGGACCGTCTTCCATTTGACTCCTAACAAATAGACACACTCCTCGACCACTTATCACCACTTACAGGTTTCCGGATCACGGAGGAGAGACGGTTGTGACGAACTAACCTAAAATAGACCACAGCCTGTCGTTTCCAATTGTTGGGAGCAAATTAATCATAGTGGGCAAAACAAGCAAGGAGCTTGTATTTGTATTGATCCCTGTAGCTCCCTTCAGTAACCACGAGCACAACCGTTCCTTGATTTTAACTGGCGGATTTATTCTGTAGTTTTAGTCAGAATTATCACCTTCAGTGAGAACTATAAAGTAAATGAAAATACAGTTAAGCACACTCTTACAACCTTATCTTACGAGTGACTTATTAGCTTGGTATAACTCTGAAGTGCTTACATACATAAACAGTTTAGCCGGAGCTAAAACAGTATCAGATTAAACACATGAATAAAGGAAAAATACCTAATTGGCTGCTTATTACAGAAGGGAGGAATACAAACTTCACACTTATTTTTCCTGGCATGAATTCACACTTCATCCTTAATTATTATAACGTTAACATCATAACGTAAACGCTTCAACTTTTACGAACTACACCTGACGCCATGAAAACTTAGCTAACACAGCGCGGGACTGCCTTCCCTCCAAAAGTGTGTTAGTACAATACTGTCCCCGTTACAACAGTTATTAGCTACGTAGTTCCGCTTGTTTTATAATTTCCCCCGCATAGCGAACACGTAAACAATTCAAACAAAAAACGACATAGACTTACAGGTTACTTGTCAGTTACACTCCCACCAATCACCGGTGATTTCTGTGAAAGGGGTCTGCAGGTTTCTTGATCGTCTTGATGAGCAGCACTGACAAGTGACTATCTCTTGGCAGGATTGCTGGATGCTTCACATGGGAATGAAGAGTTGCATGAGCCAAGCGACCTCCCACCCTGAGGATACCTTGCTCATCCAGAAATGGACTCAACTTGTTTGCTTTATCTTTGGTCTTGATGTCTTTCTGATGCCTAAGGTTGTGTATCTCATGGGAGAAAGCTGCTTCTTGAACCATCTTTATAATGGTGAGCTCTGCCTCTCTCCTTTCTTCTTTGCTTGTAGCTTCACTGGACCTCCATTTTAAGCTCATGGCTTCATTGACACGTTGTTTGAGCCTGGCAATAGCTTTCACCACTCTTGCCCAGTCTGAGAACTTGTGAAGGTGATCTAGTAACGATCTTTCTTCCTTTGCCTGGGTATCATGGACCAGGGATTTCTGCAGCTCTGGATCGTTGTCTGAGAACTCTCCCCCCTTGACTTGTCCTTTGGGAGGTTTTCTTGCCAAAGAAAGTCTAGACCTGTGAACCAGTTGGAAGCCATGAGCTGTTCTGATGTGAGACCTCTGGAAGCATGATCCGCAGGATTCTCTTCAGAGGTCACATATCTCCATTGTTCGGGATCTGTGCTTTGCTTAATGCGTTGAATACGGTTAGCTACAAAGACGTGGAATCTTCTGGCTTCATTGTTGATGTAGCCAAGAACTACCTTCGAGTCTGTCCAGAAGTATTCCTGTAGACCTTGTATCTCTAGCTCCCTTTTGAGCATGTCACTTCTTCGAACAGCTACCACCGCTGCTGAAAGTTCCAGTCGTGGTATGGTCGTAACCTTGGAAGGGGCGACTCTCGACTTCCCCATAACTAGGGAGCAATGAACTTCTCCTGCTGTACTGATTGTTCTTAGGTATGAGCACTCTCCATAACCTGAGGTACTAGCGTCGGAGAAGTGATGGAGCTCATAACTCTGCGCTTCCTTGAAACTTGATGGCAAGTTGCCTTGTTGGATCCTTACTTCAGACAAGTTTTGTAGACCTTGGAGCCAGAATTCCCACTGGGAATGTAGGTCATCTGGAAGGGGGTCATCCCAGTCGATCTTGTCACGACACATCTGCTGCAAGATCTGCTTCCCTGCCAGGACAAAGGGTGCCACAAACCCAAGCGGATCATATACAGAGGCTACTGTAGACAACACTCCTCTGCTTGTGAGTGGGCGTTCCTTGACAACTACTCTAAACTGGAACTCGTCTGATGCGACACACCACAGTGCACCAAGCGCTCTCTCCATGTGTGGTTCACCCAGAGCCATATCCAGGTCTTTGGCACCCTCTGCCCGTTCTTCCTTGGGAATTGTGGCTTTAACTTCCTTGCTGTTAGAGTTAAAATTGTGCAACCAAAGTTTGCCGACGCTGCAAAGCTCTCTTGCTTCTTTCAGCAGCTGGTGGAACTGGTGGAACATGCGCTCTACGTCACACGTGATTGCAACTGCACTCTTACGAAAACGCCAAAGGACACCCAGCAATGTGTTTGTCAACTCTGGACTGGTAAGGAGATGGTCATTCAAGGACGTCTCTCGAAACTTAGCTGAGCAGTCAAAGACGACTAGTATCTTCCCAGGCTTTTGTGGGTGATACCGGGATGTACCATGCTGGGTGCTTGTTAATTTCCTCATTGGAGAACTTCTCAGCATCTCCACAAGCTATGGTATCTTCCATGAATGCTGTGTAGTCCTTGTAGTACTGCTTGTCTCTCCTTAGCCTCCTTTCCAGGCACTTGAGACGATGAACTGCACATGTTTTATTGTTCGGCAGGTTGGGTCTTTCTTACTTAATAAGCAGCAGCGGCATCTCGTAATGCCCATTGTCCTTATGTTGAATGCCCGCTTTCATTTTTGTCAGGAGCCAGATATCCTCTTGAGATATGAGGTCCTCTTCTGCAGCTCTCTCGTTGAAGTCGGATTCAAGCGTCTTGATAATGTCCAGTGCTGTGATTACCTCTCTTACGTGTGTTCTACAAACATAGTGTACTTGATTTGTGAGGTTGGAAGAAGATTGTAGACTTGGCATCACCTGTCTAACGATAACCCGATGTCTCATTCCAATAGCGTCGCCATAGTCGATACATGGGTTTCCAAAGCCGACTATACTCCAGCCAAGGTCTATTCTCTGAGCGAAAGGCTGATTTCCCTTACCAGACACAATTTCTCTTGGAAGGAGAGCCTGGGAGCAGTTGTAGCCAATTAAGAGACCGACATCACAGCTCTGTTGAGGAGCAATCTCCTCTGCAATGTGTTCAAGATGAGACCATGCTCTTGCACTCTCTGGAGTAGGAATATGTTCTCTGTTTGCCAGAGTAAACTCTCTCGAGTAGGTAGTTGTCAGAGGAATTTTCTTCTCCAAGGAAAACCCTCTAACCTGCAAACCAGACAGCTTCTGGCAGGGCACGATGGTATTCCTTGAAGCCATTGTAGAGAGTTTCAGTTGTACTGGCTCCTTCTTTGTATTGAGAGCTTTTGTTGTCTCTTCAAGGATAAAAGTGGTGTCGCTTTGGGTGTCAAGAAGTGCATACACGAGAACTTCACGATTTGGCTCGCTTGTGGTTGACACCCATACTGGAATGATTGTGGAGGTGTGAGTGTTGTTAATGTCCATTACGACTCTGTTAGATATGGACTCACTTGACGCTCTTGTCCCCTTATCTTGTGGGGACTCTGTCTTCCTATCCCTTGACCTTTCTTTAGTATGATCTTCGTGCAGGCAGGATGGATTCCTGCTCTGACACGTGTCACAGGTGTTCCTGTTTCCACAATCTTTAGAACGATGCCCAGGCCTTAAACAGCCAAAGCACAATGTATTCTCTTGAACAAACTTCTGTCGCTCTGCGGTGGGCTTATCCAAGAACTTCCAACATTTGTGGAGACTGTGACCTGACTTCTCACAGAAGACACAACTAGTAACAGTATCTTTCTCGTCAGAGTTATTTACTAATACCCTTGCTTCGGGGCTTTGAATCCTTGGCGTCTTAGGTTTTCCATCTTCGCTTGGTTTCAAAGCATGAAGGGGTGTTACAGGATTGCAAGCGATCTTGGCTTCTCTCGTGAGAAACTTCACAAACTGACTGAAGCTAGGAAAGATCTCAGTTTCTTCTGAGATGTCTATGACCTTTCTATTCCATTTTTCAGTTAGCCAATATGGAAGTTTAGCGAGGATCTTTTGGTTTTCATTACAGTCATTAAACACCTCCAGGCCCTTATTCTGAGACATAGCAGCTTCACAGCTGCAAATAAAGACTACAAGGTCTCTAAGTTCAAGACTGTCCTTGGATCCTATCGTAGGCCATGCATTGAGCTTAGGACTTGGCGATTAGGAATTTGTTTCCGTACCTTTCTTCAAGAATGGTCCACGCAGCATGGTAGGCTGACTCTGTTCCTAACATAAAGTAACTTTCGATGGCTTTCTTGGCATGCCCACCGACATGTTTTCTTAAGTAATATATCTTCTCGGTTGCTGGTATGTTCTTCCTGTCTATCAGAGTCTGAAAAGAGACCTTCCAGTCAGTGTACGAGAGTGGCTCTCCATTGAATGTTACTGGTTCTGGTATGGGGAGGTGGCTTTCGCTGATTGATTCAGCTAGTAACCTGAACATGGTCTTGGTGCCATCTTCTTGTTGTGTGCTTGTCACAACATGTTGTGGTGAGAGACTGTGAAATGAGCCACTTCTGTGCATGATTTCTTTCACAGATTTGCAGTTAGAGAGTAGTTCTCTCTTCTTGTCCTCTGAGTTTTCATCTTGCTCATACACTTGCATCCGCAGCCTTGGCAGCATTTAGTTTCTTGAGCACTTCTAGGCTCTCTAACTCTCTATGCTTGTCTTCTAGCGTCCTTCGTGTGGCAGCATTTTCTACCTCTAGCTTGACTCGCAGCCTAGCTTCTTCTAAGCTGCATTTCACAGACTCGGCTTCTTGCTCCGCTGTCCTCTTCTTATCTTCATCTTCGAGTCTCTGAAGCTCTTCTAGCACTTGAGGGCTTGAGGGCTGATAGTTGAGACTTGACTTATGTGAGGGTTCAGACATACACAAGGAATTGCTGTCCTTCCAGTGCAGCTCTATCTGGTTACTTTGACCTTCTTCCCTGCCTTTTATATGATGCCTTACAGTCTTGATAGTAGACATTGTAACTGCTTCACAAGTATCAACTCTGCGGCGTATATCGTTCTTGGGTATGTCAATTTGACGCAAATTTATTATGCAGAAAAATTAATCCATGCTTTTGTTACTTCTAGGTTAGACTACTGCGATGCTCTACTGTCCGGCTACCCAGATAAAGCACTAAATAAACTTCAGTTAATGCTAAATACGGCTGCTAAAATCCTGACTAGCACCAAAAAATGTGATCATATTACCCCAGTGCTAGCCTCCTTACACTGGCTTCCTGTTAAGGCAAGGGCTGATTTCAAGGTTTTACTGCTAACCTAGAAAGCATTACATGGGCTTGCTCCTACCTATCTTTCTGATTTGGTCCTGCCGTACATACTTACACGTACGCTTACTGCAGGCCTCCTAATTGTCCCTAGAATTTCTAAGCAAACAGCTGGAGGCAGGGCTTTCTCCTATAGAGCTCCATTTTTATGGAATGGTCTGCCTACCCATATGTGAGACGCAGACTCGGTCTCAACCTTTACGTCTTTACTGAAGACTCATCTCTTCAGTAGGTCATATGATTGAGTGTAGTCTTGCCCAGGAGTGTGAAGGTGAACGGAAAGGCACTGGAGCAACAAACCGCCCTTGCTGTCTCTGCCTGGCCGGTTCCCCTCTCTTCATTGGGATTCTCTGCCTCTAACCCTATTACAGGGGCTGAGTCACTGGCTTACTGGTGCTCTTCCATGCTTTCCCTAGGAGGGGTGTGTCACTTGAGTGGGTTGAGTTACTGATGTGGTCTTCCTGTCTGGGTTGCCCCCCCGCCCCGCCTAGATACTCTCAATGATCGGCTATGAAAAGCCAACTGACATTTACTCCTGAGGTGCTGACTTGTTGTGATTATTATTATTTGTGAACATTTGAACATCTTGGCCATGTTCTGTTATAATGTCCACCCGGCACAACCAGAAGAGGACTGGCCACCCCTCTCTAGGTTTCTTCCTAGGCTTTGGCCTTTCTAGTAGTTACTGTCTTGTCTCATCGCTACAACTCACATACGGGCTCGGGAGAGACGAAGGTCGAGAGCCATGCGTCCTCTGAAACACAACCCAACCAAGCCGCACTGCTGCTTAACACAGAGTGCATCTGTAACAGTATAACTTTAGTCCGTCCCCATGCCCATAACCGGGCTCGAACCAGGGACCCTCTGCACACATCAACAACTGACACCCACGAAGCATCGTTACCCATTGCTCCACAAATGCCACGGCCCTTGCAGAGCAAGGAGAACCACGACTTCAAGGTCTCAGAGCGAGTGACGTCACCGATTGAAATGCTATTAGCGCGCACCACCGCACCATAGCTAGCCATTTCACATCCATTACACATCCAACCCGGAAGCCAGCCTCACCAATGTGTCGGAGGAAACACCGTACACCTAGAGACCTGGTCAGTGTGCACTCTGCCCGGCCCGCCACAGGAGTGTCTAGTGGGCGATGAGACAAGGATATCCCTACCGGCCAAACCCTCCCTAACCCGGACGACGCTAGGCCAATTGTGCGTCGTCCCATGGACCTGCCGGTCGCGGCCGGCTGCGACAGAGCCTGGGCTCGAACCCAGAGTCTCTGGTGGCACAGCTAGACCACTGCGCCACCCGGGAGGCCCCAGGTTTTGGCAATTCTAGGGAGTTTTTCCTAGCCACCGTGCTTCTACAACTACATTGCTTGCTGTTTGGGACAAGACAAACTGGCAACAGACAAACAGAAAACACAGGTATAAATGCACAGGGGATAATGGGGAAAATGAGCGACATCTGGAGGGGGGTGGAGACAAGCACAAGACAGGTGAAACAGATCAAGTTGTGAGACAATGTTACTCCAAGCAGTTTAGTCTCCTAAACTTGCTCAATTTCCACATTATTCATTACAAGATTTAGTTGAGGTTTAGGGTTTTGTGAATGATTGGTCCCAAATACAATGTTTTTGAAATATTTATAACTTATTAACTTGTTTTTTGCCACCCATTCTGAAACTGACTGCAGCTCTTTGTTAAGTGTTGTGGTAAGGATGCTGGCGCACAGGGTTCTGGTCAGGCTTCAAACGGATGACATGTTCCAGGACCTTGGTTCTTCCTGGCCTCTGATACTTGCCAAACAGCTGCTTCAGCTCATCTTGTTTGCCTTCTTCCAGGTGAGCCAGTATGACCTCTGCTCGTCCCTTGCATGCCTCTGTTAGCTTTGGCCTGGGAACAAGTGACAACTGAGCATGACACATGAACATCAGACTGGCAAACTGACTGCTCATTTAACTGACCCACCATATTTCCATACAGGCACATCCCTCCCATTAATCATCTCAAAAGGTAGCTTCTCCATTACCTCAACTTTGAGGAGGTACTTCTGGCCCTGTGAGCCTAGCTGTGGGCTGCTGCGATTGGTCACCGTGGACACACTGGATGAGTGTCTGGTGACCGTAATCAATGCCATAACCAGGTACATGGCATTTTCTGATCAACGACAGGGAAATGCGATGTCAATCATTGCAGTAAGACTTTTACCATTCACTTTTACAGGAACCAAGACTGACCCTTCCCCACTCTGCCTATCCTGAAAACCATCCCCCTCTCTGGGAACATAACTGTAACCTGAGAGCTTGGATTTATGAAGTAGACACATTGAAGTTTTGTGCCATTGCTGCTGACAGTAAAAACAGGTTAGGCCCCTCCCATCAGAGCGAACTGCATGATCCCTTACCTCCCTCCTCCCAGACACATACCCCCCAGAGTTACCTCCACCATCTTTGATGTCCCTTGTGTCTCTGAAACTCCTTGGAGCGGATGCTGCCACTCATGGTGGGCCCCTTTCACGTGCATTAAGGTACTGCAGTGCCAGCTTGTCCGCCATAAGCCCATCCTTGGGCTTGTGCTCTCGGACCCAGGTTTGAGTGTCGAGTGGGAGAACTTGTAGAAGTCTCTCGAGGATGACAACCTCACCAATCTCTAGTCTGGTTCTTCTCCTACGGTCAAACCCATTGTCGGTAGAGGCCCCTGAGACTGTGGTACGTCTCCTTCAGCGACTCACCCGATGGTGTCGATGCAGCTATGAAGCATTGACGGTAGGTCTCCAGGGATATGTGGAACTTCACCAGCAGCATTTTCTTCAGGTCCTTGTAGACGTTGGACAACCCCTCATCCATTGCTGTGTAAGCCTCTAAAGGTCTTGCCCGTGAGCAATGGGACAAGCCTGCAGGCCCACTCTACCTATAATATAATAATATAATAATATAATATAATATAATAATATAATATAATATAATAATAATATATAATATAATAATAATAATATAATAATAATCTACCTCTGGACACCGCCACGTCTTGGCCATTCGCTCAAACCTCAGCAGGTAGTTTTCAATGTCCTCCCCCTGCTGGTATGCAGGCATCTTCGGCTTCTTCCTCAGGAATGCTGGGGGGTGGACGTTAGTGCTGCTGGACTGATCTCCTGGTGCTGGCCTCATCACTGCTTGGAGACCCTGCTGTGGAGTTGAAGTCCCTGCTGTGTTGATCCTCTGACGTCCTGGTGTTGGCAGACCCAATCTTGTGCTCTCACTGACGAGTTCCGCTTGGTGAGGAGCTGTGAGGATAGATTGTCATAGGCCCCGGAACTCCTGCTTGAGGTCTTCAACCCTCCTCTCCAGGCAGATGAGAAGTTGTTGGAAAAGGGCTACCATGATTGGGTGTAGTTATGGTCCCCCAACTGCTCCTTCAGTCGGCTGGTCTTTTTATGGCTGTATCTGGTGGTTCAATCGGCAGCTCAAGCGGTTCTGGTTGTGTTTGGCCCCTTGGTCGGGCTCCTAGTTTCTCATAATTTACCTCTTCTTTATCAAACGATTTGATGGTATTCCACCCCGTTTCAATTTTAGGTACCTTTTCTGACAGTTGGTGCTGCTGCTGAGAACGCAACCCTGTACACGTTTCTTTACATCCCTTTTTGGAATTCACTGATTTGTGGTGCGCCATCCCAACAGGCTGATTGGTCGACAGTTTGAGCCAGTAAAGGGTGCTTTGCTATTCTTGTGTAACGGAATGACTTTTGCTTCACTCCAGACCTAAGGACACATTTTCCTGTAGGCTTATATTGAAGATGTGGCAATATCGTCTGCTATCATCCTTAGTAATTTTCCATTCAAGTTGTCAGACCCAGGTGTCTTGTCATTGTTGATAGACAATGATACTTTTTTTTTTACAATGCTTCTTTCATAATTTGGTCAGTTATACATCGATGTGTAGGTGCAGAATTTGTTGTTAGCATGTCATGCCTACGTTTGCTAATCTTGCCAATGATAAAATAATTCAAGAAGTTGGCAATATCAGTGGGTTTTGTGATGAATGAGCCATCTGATTCAATGAATGATGGAGCCGAGTTTGCCTTTTTGGTTCTCAATCAGAGGCAGCTGTTTATCGTTGTCTCTGATTGGGGACCATATTTAGGTAGCCAGATACCTTAGATATTTTGTGGGTTGTTATTCTATGTTTAGTTGCCTGTTCTGCACTAGCCACATTGCTTCACGGTTTGTTTGAGTTCTGTTCAGTGTTCTCTCTTTAATTAAAGAGTTATGTTCGCTTACCACGCTGCGCCTTGGTCTCCTGTTTATGATGACCGTGAAAGTATTTTAGCTACCCTTTTCCTAACAGTAACCTGCTGAGTAAGTTATCCTACCCTACTACGAAAATGTCACTTTCGGTCATAACTGCATCCCTCCTAGTCAGCATCAGGTGAGAGGATGGATGATGGATTTTTGCCCAAACAAGAAAACCCTGAGTTCAGAGCGAGAGTGTGACGTCACTTTGACATAAACTGTAGCCCGTTTAGCCAACGCCCTGGTAGAGCTCATTGAGCTATACATTTATAGTACCTTTTGGCCTCTGCATTGGCCGTGCAGCATTGATGGTGATACGGCCTCTGCAGAAGTCAGGGCATTCATACGTCTGCTTCGCGGAACATTGCAGCAGTGGCGATTTCAGCATATAAATCTTGGTGAGGCAAACTCCCAAAATATTTTGGGGGTGCATGCCAGCAAAGCCACCACACAACACTAAACAATACATTAACTGCACTATAACGGTAACAAAAGGTGCCCACTGTCACGAAGTTGGCTCCCCTGCCGGTTCGGGCGGTGCTCGGTGGTCGTCGTCACCGGCCTACTAGCTACCACCGATCCCTTTTCTGTTAGTTTAGTCTTATGAGTTGCACCTGTTCCTATTTGTGTTTTCTTGATTTGCTTACCTTTTAAATGCTTGTGAAGCCCGCCCTTGTTTGTGTGGGATTATTTTGTGTTCACATTTTGAATCGGAGGTGTTATTGTGCTCCGGACCATGTTACCCTGTGTTTAAGGTTGATCAGTGTTTTCCGCCCTGTGTTTGGGGCATGACCATTTTGTGCCGGAATAAAGTGCATTTTTCCGTGAACCCTTTGCTCTCTGCACCTGATTCCTACCTTCCACTCCTAGTCATCTGTGACACCCACAACTGTTAGGACCTACATGAAGCTGTCCCAACAGCAGAGCTTTCTTTTCAGCGCTATGGAGTGGATCGTTGCCACCGCTACACCTGGCTATCAGCAGAGCCTTGTCTTGCAGCGAAACAGTTCATTCAGCCTCATTTACTGCCTTTAAAATAAAAAACATAGCTGATATGACTGACTTGTTTAAACAAATGTGGTTTCTACTGACAATTGAGATGTACAAACTATGGCATAAGGGAACAGCGAGCAGATAAGAGGCAATCTGTAATTTCGATTAAGAAATTAATGAGCGAGCGAGGATGGACGTAGTACACTTTTGAAATGTACAGCGACAGAATTCAGAACATTGGCCGTTCTTACAGTATTCTCCCTGTACACCAAGTCAGAACTGTAGAATGAGCAGACAATCAAAGCACTTACAATATTTGATGATGGCATTTCTCTAAAACAGGCTATAGATTACATGTGCACCACCAAGTCAGAACAGTATGCTAAGTTATGAGGGGGAAAGGGACCAAATTATTAGGGTGAGGCACATGGGCTACTAACAGCTTACTCACAACATACAGTTAGTGTTACTTTCTTAGCTACACTATACATATCTCCCTGGCATATTACATAATTTATGTAGCAGCATACAATACTTGTTGTGCTGTGCTCACTTGAAAAGGAAGGTGGCGCGGCGGTCCTTCTTGTGGGCAAATTTGTCATCAAACTTTGTCATCAAAGTCTGGCATTCTATGGATTAACTGGGAACTCAGAAAAAAACAAGGTTGCCTCATGACGTCAGTGATCTCCGGTTGGAGCTCTAGAAAGAGGCCAGAGTTTCTGACTTGGAATTCCGAGTTGGATGATAGTTCAAAACGTGTTATAACAGTATTATAACAGTCAGAGCTAGTTTTTTTCAGAGTTCCCAGTTGTCTTGCGCTCACTGAAGTCTGAGGTTTCCCAGTTCAGAGTTTCTAGTTGTTTTGAATGCGGTAGAAGTCATGCTGGATTGACAGCATGGTTGTCAAGCTTTTCTGACCCATGGCATGTGAATGTTTATCCTTTTAAGCTTGGAAAAGAGACCCTTAAACCCAGACTTGGACCATGCATCCACTCCACTGACTAGCAGGCTAGTGATTGCTTTGCAACGCTTGCAGTTAGCCAATGATTCCTTCCAAACCACTCATTGATGAATTTGCGATTTCCAAATTGTTGTGTAATGTTTATGTCCAAGGATTTGCCAGTAGATTGTCAACTTGATTCCTGATGATGACTGCTTGTCTTGCTTGCTAGCTAAGATTTTGAAAGTATAATGTTGACACGAACAGTCCAATCAAAGCAATTTGACATTTTATCTGTGGCAAATTACCTTGATGGGCACTTCTAATGTAAATCTATGGCTTGAATTTTCAAGCTCTCCTTGTAGATTTTGCTGTGATGTAGTGTCCCAATGAGTGAAAGAACACTGAGCAACTAGAGAACATTAGCAACTTTAATTATTATTTTTTAGCTAAAATGGGTGGGGCTCAGAACAGGTGGGGCCTTTCCCAATCGGGTCGCCACAGCAGCGCAGAGCTGTTGAGCAGAGCTGTTTTCAAGGAAGTGAGTTGGTGTTTATACAGTACCTCCCGCCCACCTCAAGTCAAATTCCTACAACATTTATGAGACGCACAGCGATGCGGTACGGAGCTCAATTTGGCATCTGTATGCATACGGAGCCGCCGAACACATTTTCATTTCAAGCATAAATTGGCTTTTAAGGTTAGGAACGTTCCAAGGATCCCGGGTAGCACTAACCGTATTATTAGTAATGAAAACGCTGGTCGGCAGTCCTACTCTAAAATTATTCCGTAGCTCAAGTTTTCCGCTCCAGCGAACTTGTGTCGGAACTATTACACTGTCGAAATAGCTTCCACACGGATGTAAAAGCGAGACATTTCGTATTTTGCAAACTTGGAGTAAACGTGGATATTATTAACCTCATTAGCATACCAAACGTCGGATGTAACTGCAAGGAACACTCAAGATGGAAAGACAAATCCGTGGAGCAAAAGGTAAAAACATACTTATCTAAGGAAGTTATATAGCTATAGTGGATAGACCTCCAGTAACCAACAACATGGCGAGCTAGCTAGCTAAGTGGCTAACTTCCTGAAACCGAATGTTGATGAATAGGAACAAAAAATATTTTAAACCAACTCTGTCACAAGGTAGGTTCTATGTCGAGGTAACGTTGTAATAGACAACCCCCCAGCAGTTGTCACAGACTTCAATAGGGAGGAAGAATGTTTTAGATTATTTTGTACATTTGTAGGACAAAATTTGTCCTTGCAAATTGTGAAGAAAGTGGACATTATAGGCCATTGTTGACTTATACATACCTCCTGTAAGATCCTATGATCCGTGAACAGTAACTACATGACACAGATATCTTGGTCTGTATCATGTACGTTTCACAGATCGTAGGGTTTTACAGGAGGCATGTATAGGCAGAGGCTAATGTTCCCCGTCACTGCAACGGATTTCCATCATATGGATTCTAGAGAGGTCGTTTTTGTGATCCGTGTAGATCCGCAATAAAAATCTCCAGGGGGGCTGGTTTGGAGATGACATAGAACAGACTTGCTTCTGTCCTTATTAGGCTATGAAATATATTCCCAAATAAATGTATTCTCCCCAAAAAAATATCTGCTCTGTGCACTGAACTGACATGCATGATTGTTTATGAAACTTTGATGTTAAAATGTAGGGAACTAAATAGTCTATAATGCACTGCTCAACTGCTGGCAAAGTAATTCAAAGCCTATATACTTTCACTCAGGATGTAACTTTCCAGTGTTGCTATTTTTGCCATGTAATGTTATTAAAACAAAATCGGACAACCCTATAGTATAATAGTTTTACCTAGTTGGCTTGTTGTGTGTTCTATGAGAGATAAATATTCCTCTCGAAGCGCATTCCAGTTGCGAGAGCCATAGGAGGGGAAACATGTATTCTGACAAGCTGTCAAATGCACAACAATTCTTTTGAAAGCAGTTGGCAAATGTAGTTGAAGTCGATAGTTTACATACACCTTAGCCAAATACATTTCAACTCAGTTTTTCACATTTACTGACATTTAATCCTAGTAAAAATGTCCTGTCTTAGGTCAGTTAGTATCACCACTTTATTTTAAGAATGTGAAATGTCTGAATAATAACACATTCCCAGTGGGTCAGAAGTTTACATGCACTCAATTAGTATTTGGTAGCATTGCCTTCAAATTGTTTAACTTGGGTCAAATGTTTCGGGTAGCCTTCCACAAGCTTCCCACAATAAGTTAGGTGAATTTTGGCCCATTCTTCCTGACAGAGCTGATGTAACTGAGTCAGGTTTGTAGGCCTCCTTGCTCGCACACACTTTTTCAGTTCTGCCCACAGATTTTCTATAGGACTGAGGTCATGGCTTTGATGGCCACTCCAATAACTTACCTGTTGTCCTTAAGCCATTTTGCCACAACTTTGGAAGTATGCTTGGGGTCATTGTCCATTTGGAAGACCCATTTACGACCGGACTTTAATTTCCTGACTGATGTTGCTTAAATATATCCACATAATTTTCCTTCTCATGATGCCATCTATTTTGTGAAGTGCACCAGTCCCTCCTGCAGCAAAGCACCCCCACAACATGATGCTGCCACCCCCGTGCTTCACGGTTGTGATGGTGTTCTTTGGCTTGCAAGCCTCCCCCTTTTTCCTCCAAACACAACAATGGTCATTATGGCCAAAGTGTTATATTTTTGTTTCATCAGACCAGAGGACATTTCTCCAAAAAGTACGATCTTTGTCCCCATGTGCAGTTGCATACTGTAGTCTGGCTTTTTTATGGCAGTTTTGGAGCAGTGGCTTCTTCCTTGCTGAGTGGCCTTTCAGGTTATGTCGATATAGGACTCGTTTTACTGTGGATATAGATACTTTTGTACCTGTTCCTCCAGCATCTTCACAAGGTCCTTTGCTGTTGTTCTGGTATTGATTTGCACTTTTCGCACCAAAGTACGTTCATCTCTAGGAGACAGAACGCGCCTCCTTCCTGAGCGGTATGATGGCTGCGTGGTCCCATGGTGTTTATACTTGTGTACTATTGTTTGTAGAGATGAATGTGGTACCTTCAGGCATTTGGAAATTGCTCCCAAGGATGAACCAGACTTGTGGAGGTCTACAATTATTCTTCTGAGGTCTTGGCTGATTTCTTTAGATTTTTCCCATGATGTCAAGCAAGGCGGCACTGATTTTGAAGGTATGCCTTGAAATACATCCACAGATACACCTGCAATTGACTCAAATGATGCCAATTAGCTTATCAGAAGCTTTTAAAGACATGACATAATTTTCTGGAATTTTCCTAGCTGTTTAAGGGCACAGTCAACTTAGTGTATGTAAACTTCTGACCCACTGGAATTGTGATACAGTGAATTATAAGTGAAATAATCTGTCTGTAAACAATTGTTGGAAAAGTTACTTGTCGTGCACACAGTAGATGTCCTAATCTGCAATAGGTAAGCAACTTGGTTTGAAGAAATCAACTGTGGGAGCAATTATTAGGAAATGGAAGACATACAAGACCACTGATAATCTCCCTCGATCTGGGGCTCCACGCAAGATCTCACACCGTGGGGTCAAAATGATCACAAGAACGGTGAGCAAAAATCCCAGAACCACACGGGGGGACCTAGTGAATGACCTGCAGAGAGCTTGGACCAAAGTAACAAAGCCTACCATCAGTAACACACTACGCCGCCAGGGACTCAAATCCTGCAGTGCCAGACGTGTCCCCCTGCTTAAGCCATACATGTCCAGGCCCGTCTGAAGTTTGCTAGAAAGTCATATGTCATATGGTCAGATGAAACCAAAATATAATTTTTTGTTAAAAACTCAACTCGTGGTGTTTGGAGGACAAAGAATGCTGAGTTGCATCCAAAGAACACCATACTTACTGTGAAGCATGGGGGTGGAAACAACATGCTCTGGGGCTGTTTTTCTGCAAAGGGACCAGGACGACTGATCCGTGTAAAGGAAAGAATGAATGGGGCCATGTATCGTGAGATTTTGAGTGAAAACCACCTTCCATCAGCAAGGGCATTGAAGATGAAACGTGGCTGGGTCTTTCAGCATGACAATGATCCCAAACACAACGCCCAGGAAACGAAGGAGTGGCTTCGAAAGAAGCATTTCAAGGTCCTGGAGTGGCCTAGCCAGTCTCCAGATCGCAACCCCATAGAAAATCTTTGGAGGGAGTTGAAAGTCTGTGTTGCCCAGCAACAGCCCCAAAACATCACTGCTCTAGAGGAGATCTGCATGGAGGAATGGGCCAAAATACCATCAACAGTGTGTGAAAACCTTGTGAAGACTTACAGAAAACGTTTGACCTCTGTCATTGCCAACAATGGGTATATAACAAAGTATTGAGAAACTTTTGTTATTGACCAAATACTTATTTTCCACCATAATTTGCAAATAAATTCATTAAAAATCCTACAATGTGATTTTCTGGATTTTCTTTCTTCTCATTTTGTCTGTCATAGTTGAAGTGTACCTATGATGAAAATTACAGGCCTCATCTTTTTAAGTGGGAGAACTTGCACAATTGGTGGCTGACTAAATACTTTTTTGCCCCACTGTAAAGTCTCCCCGGACCTCCTCGGCAAGGGGACTGGAATTGGTCAAACCTTCTTACATGAAAGGGGAGGTTAACTTGGCCCCAGACTATCGATCTGAGATCGACGTAAATTTGTCATTGGATTTTTTTTGCTTTAACCCCTGTGTCGGGACTAAAAGGAGCTTAAAATGGCCACTTACATCATGATTAAAAAAAAATTTTGTTTCATTTGCTTTTTGTATTTCTATAACATTCTTCCTCCCAATTAAGTTTCTATGTGAGAATTGCCTAAACAATCTTACGATACCCAAACTATTTTCGTGTCATGCTGACGTGGAAACGCCCTAATCGATGATAACCAAAAAAATGTGAAGTCTAATCGTGGTAATAAGGTAGCAATAAGGTAATTACTAAACAAAGATACTCAATGGGCTCTTTCTTTATTCAGATAACGTTGTAAGACCTAGCTAGCTAGCAAGCTAATATCTCTTTTATATAATTTTCACTAGCGTTTTTTAACCTATTTGATGTGATCATTGCCCATATGATTACATTATTTTTAACTAATTGAAGTTTTAGAACACCTACTCATTCAATGTTTTTTCTTTATTTTTACTATTTTCTACATTGTAGAATAATAGTGAAGACATCAAAACTATGAAATAACACAATGAATCATGTAGTAACCAAAAGGGTGCTAAACAAATCAAAATATATTATATTTGAGGTTCTTCAAATAGCCACTCTTTGCCATGATGACAGCTTTGCACACTCTTGGCATTCTCTCAACCAGCTTCACCTGGAATGCTTTTCCAACAGTCTTGAAGGAATTCCCACACATGCTGAGCACTTGTTGGCTGTTTTTCCTTCACTCTGTGGTCCGACTCATCCCAAACCATCTCAATTTGGTTGAGGTCGGGGGATTGTGGAGGCCAGGTCATCTGATGCAGCACACCATCACTCTTCTTCTTGGTCAAATAGCCCTTACACAGCCTGGAGGTGTGTTGGGTCTTTGTCCTGTTGAAAAACTAATGATTATCCCACTAAGTGCAAACCAGATGGGATGGTGTATCGCTTCAGAATGCTGTGGTAGCCATTCTGGTTAAGTGTGGCTAGAATTCTAAATAAATCACAGACAGTGTCACCAGCAAAGCACCCCCACAGCATAACACCTCCTCCTCCATGCTTTACAGTGGGAAATACACATGCGGCGATCATCCGTTCACCCACACAGCGTCTCCCAAAGACACGGCGGTTGGAACCAAAAGTCTACAATTTGGACTCCAGGCCAAAGGACACATTTCTACCGGTCTAATGTCCATTGCTTGTGTTTCTTGGCCCAAGCAAGTCTCTTTTTATAATTGGTGTCCTTTAGTAGTGGTTTCTTTACAGCAATTCAACCATAAAGGCCTGATTCACACGGTGTCCTCTGAACAGTTGATGTTGAGATGCCTGTTACCTGAACTCTGAAGCATTTATTTGGGCTGCAATTTCTGAGGCTGGTAACTCTCTAATAAACGTATCCTCTGCAGCAGAGGTAACTCTGGGTCTTCCATCCCTGTGGCGGTGCTCATGAGAGCCAGTTTCATCATAGAGCTTGATCATTCAAAGTTCTTCATTTTCTGTATTGACTGACCATCATCTCTTAAAGTAATGATGGACGGTCGTTTCTCTTTGCTTATTTGAGCTGTTCTTGCCATAATATGGACTTGGTCTTATACCAAATAGGGCCATCTACTATATACCCCCCTATTTTGTCACAACAGATTGGCTCAAACGCATTAAGGAAAGAAATTCCACAAATTAACTTTTAAGAAGGCACACCTGTTAATTGAAATACATTCCAGGTGACTACCTCATGAAGCTGGTTGAGGGAATGCCAAGATTGTGCAAAGCTGGCATCAAGGTAAAGGGTGGCTATTTGAAGAATCTGAAATATAACATATATTTTGATTTGTTTGGTTACTACATGATTCCATAGTTTTGATGTCTTCACTATTATTCTACAATGTAGAAAATAGTACAAATAATGAAAAACCCTTGAATGAGTAGGTGTTCTAAAACTTTTGACTGGTAGTGAGTGTTTAACTCATCACTCACTAGTCAGTACTCATTAATTCACTACTTGTTGCTCATCATTCAAACTTCTTTATTATTGTTTTATCGTTTGGTAAATTTCTGTGTTTCAGGTCCCTCTCTTCCTCTCCCCTCTCTGCGGCTTATGATTCCTCCACTGCGGCTGGTCTCAGCAGCCATCTGGCAAACGATCCAGCAGAGACACGTGATGGATTATGGGATGCTGGAGGAGTTTGTTACCATGGTTACAGAGATGGTTCCAGAGCTTCTGAATGACAGTCAGAGGGCCCAACTTATTCTGGGTCTTCGAACACGGGTGAGAGAGAGAGGTGGAGCTAGTGCTCATTATGATGGTTAAGATGGGATATGATCATATTTAGTAGTGTTTATTGTCTCATACGTGTCCTGGATTGGTTTGCTCTGCTTTCAGCTGGTCCTGGAGTTGTGTCGCTCGAAGCCGATTACAGACCTCCAGACCATTCAGCCACACCTGGACAGGATACAGACCCTTACACCTTTCTGGAGGACACAGGTGAGCTCCTTAAGGCAGAGCCTCAGCTAATGTCTAAACCGGTCAGTGATAGACATTCATGTATTTCTGATATGACATGGAAAAAACATATGCAGACTAAGTGTAGTGCTGAGCGGTTGCTGTTTTTATGTAGTTTGTTAGATTATTACAGAAATAATCACAATTTTCAGTTTTGAGTATTATATACACTGCTCCAAAAAATAAAGTGAACACTTAAACAACACAATGTCACTCCAAGTCAATGTCACTCCAAGTCAATCACACTTCTGTGAAATCAAACTGTCCACTTAGGAAGCAACACTGATTGACAATACATTTCACATGCTGTTGTGCAAATGGAATAGACAACAGGTGGAAATTATAGGCAATTAGCAAGACACCCCCAATAAAGGAGTGGTTCTGCAGGTGGTGACCACAGACCACTTCTCAGTTCCTATGCTTCCTGGCTGATGTTTTGGTCACTTTTGAATGCTGGCGGTGCTTTCACTCTAGTGGTAGCATGAGACTGAGTCTACAACCCACACAAGTGGCTCAGGTAGTGCAGCTCATCCAGGATGGCACATCAATGCGAGCTGTGGCAAGAAGGTTTGCTGTGTCTGTCAGCATAGTGTCCAGAGCATGGAGGCACTACCAGGAGACAGGCCAGTACATCAGGAGACGTGGAGGAGGCCGTAGGAGGGCAACAACCCAGCAGCAGGACCGCTACCTCCGCCTTTGTGCAAGGAGGAGCAGGAGGAGCACTGCCAGAGCCCTGCAAAATTACCTCCAGCAGGCCACAAACGTGCATGTGTCTGCTCAAACGGTCAGAAACAGACTCCATGAGGATGGTATGAGGGCCCGATGTCCACAGGTGGGGGTTGTGCTTACAGCCCAACACCGTGCAGGACATTTGGCATTTGCCAGAGAACACCAAGATTGGCAAATTTTCCACTGGCGCCCTGTGCTCTTCACAGATGAAAGCAGGTTCACACTGAGCACATGTGACAGAGTCTGGAGACGCCGTGGAGAACGTTATGCTGCCTGCAACATCCTCCAGCATGACCGGTTTGGCGGTGGGTCAGTCATGGTGTGGGGTGGCATTTCTTTGGGGGGTCTCCATGTGCTCGCCAGAGGTAGCCTGACTGCCTTTAGGTACCGAGATGAGATCCTCAGATCCCTTGTGAGACCATATGCTGGTGCGGTTGGCCCTGGGTTCCTCCTAATGCAAGACAATGCTAGACCTCATGTGGCTGGAGTGTGTCAGCAGTTCCTGCAAGAGGAAGGCATTGATGCTATGGACTGGCCCGGCCCGTTCCCCAGACCTGAATCCAATTGAGCACATCTGGGACATCATGTCTCGCTCCATCCACCAATGCCACGTTGCACCACAGACTGTCCAGGAGATGGAGGATGCTTTAGTCCAGGTCTGGGAGGAGATCCCTCAGGAGACCATCCACCACCTCATCAGGAGCATGCCCAGGTGTTGTAGGGAGGTCATACAGGCACGTGGAGGCCACACACACTACTGAGCCTCATTTTGACTTGTTTTAAGGACATTACATCAGCGTTGGATCAGCCTGTAGTGTGGTTTTCCACTTTAATTTTGAGTGCGACTCCAAATCCAAACCTCCATGGGTTGAGAAATTTGATTTCCATTGATAATTTTTGTGTGATTTTGTTGTCAGCACATTGAACTATGTAAAGAAAAAAGTATTTAATAAGAATATTTCATTCATTCAGATCTAGGATGGGTTATTTTAGTGTTCCCTTTTATTTTTTGAGCAGCGTATATTTTTACATTATGTGGGTTGAATGTTGTAACAACGCAGAAAAACTATTAATAAAAGTCCCATGATGGTAGTGACTGCCCATTAATGCTTATCACTTATTAACTTCTTATGGTATAGGGGACGCTTGCGTCCCACTTGGCCAAAAGCCAGGGAAAATGCAGCACGGCAAATTAAATAAAAAATGATATAAAAATCTAACTTTCATTAAATCACAAATATAAGATACTCAATTAAAGCTACACTCATTGTGAATCCAGCCAACATGTCAGATTTTAAAAAGGCTTTTCAGCGAAAGCATTAGAAGCTATTTTCTGATGATAGCACAACAGTAAACAAAGAGTAACATATTTCAACCCTGCAGGCGCTACACAAAACGCAGAAATAAAATATAAAACGTGCCTTGCCTTTGACAAGCTTCTTTTGTTGGCACTCCAATATGTCCCTTAAACATCACAATTGGTCCTTTTTGTTCGATTAATTCCGTCCATATATATCCAAAATATCCATTTATTGGCGCGTTTGATCCAGAAAAAAACAGCTTCCAAAATGTGCAACATCACTACAAAATTTTTCAAAAGTTGCCTATAAACTTTGCCAAAATATTTCAAACTACTTTTGTAATACAACTTTAGGTATTTTTAAACGTTAATAATCGATCAAATTGAAGTCTGGTCTATCTGTGTTCAATACAGGAAGACAACAAACCGAGCTACTTTAAGTCTTGCGTAACTCTCAACAGTGTTACGCAGTTCCTAGATGGCCATACTTCTTCATTGCACAAATGAATAACCTCAACCAAATTCCAAAGACTGGTGACATCCAGTGGAAGCGGTAGGAACTGAAAACAAGTATCGTTTGCCAATGAGAACTCACTGAACAGACAGAGACCTAAAAAAAAAAGAATTCTGAACGGTTAGTCCCCGGGGTTTTGCCTGCTACATAAGTTATGTTATACTCACAGACATGATTCAAACAGTTTTAGAAACTTCAGAGTGTTTTCTATCCAAATCTACTAATAATATGCATATCTTATATTCTTGGCATGAGTAGCAGGAAGTTGAAATTGGGCACGCTATTTATCCAAAAGTGAAAATGCTGCCCCTTATACCTTAAGAAGTTAACCATAATTTATTCACATTAAAATCACTATTTTTCTAAATACATGAGGCTGAATACCAACTATCCATCACTTAGATCATGTATTTTCATGTAGCGATACCTCACGAAGCAACAGCTGCTCTCTATATCACCTCAAGGTCACGCATTTTTCTCTCTTCGTAGCAGGCATAAAAGATACACAGACTGGACAAGTAGATGCGCAATGAATTATGGTCATTGTAGTTAACTACTATGTTTGTTTGTGTTAAACTATGCAGAATATTGGCCTGTTGGAATCTACAACTCCCTACTACATTGCACAGTTCCGTCTAGATTTTATTTTTCTAGAGAAACTGTGCAATGTGTTCATTGAGCTCACAGAAGGGGAAAAAAGAACAAAATGAATTCAAATAATTGAACCGAGGATGGTGAATTAGTTGTTTAAAAACCAAAAATAATAATATTCTGTGTTTTAAGGCTGATGCAGAGGTAGGGTTATCTGAGTCCAATTTCCTGGGGCTGGTTCAAACCCTTCTGAAAGACCCAGGCGAGAGGGAACATTTCTTCCAGGTCAGTAAGTATTTGGCTATGGAATTGATTTGGCTATGGAGTTGTGGGTCACTTCCATTGCTGTGTATTTCCAGAAATTCAATAATACTCTTCTAAGATGTTTTCATAGCTTATATTCCTTTACTCTGTTTTAGGATGTTTTTCCAGTAGAATTTGGTCCAAGTCATGACGTAGGCATACAGAAACTCATGTGGCAATTCCTATCGAGACTGGAGAAGCTACTTCCTGTGTCAAACTTCCAACAGGTACTAGTAGAAATACAAGTATATACAGTACCTTCGGAAGTTATTCAGACCCCTTGACTTTTTCAATATTTTCCTTAGCAATATACACACAATACCCCATAATGACAAAGCGAAAACTGGTTTTTCAATAAAGAAAATTGCAAATGTATTAAAAATAAGTTTAAAAAAGATACCTTATTTGCAAAGGTATTCAGACCCTTTTTGCTATGACACTCAAATTGAGCTCAGGTGCATCTTGTTTCTATTGATCATCCTTGAGATGTTTCTACAACTTTTTATTTTTTATTTAACCTCCTATTTAACTAAGCAAGTTAGTTAAGAACATTCTTATTTACAATGAAGGCCTACCCTGGCCAAACCCTCCCCTAACCTGGACGACTCTGGGCCAATTGTACACCCTATGGTAGAATGGCCAGACGGAAACCACTCTTCAGTAAAAGGCACATGACAGCCTGCTTGGAGAATGCCAAAAGGCACCTAAAGACTCTCAGACCATGAGAAACAAGATTCTTTGATCTGATGAAACCTAGATTGAACTCTTTGGCCTGAATGCCAAGTCTCATGTCTGAAAGAAACCTGGCACCATCCCTACGGTGAAGCATGGTGGTGGCAGCATCATGCTGTGGGGATGTTTTTCAGCTGCAGGGACAGGAGACAAGTCAGGATTGAGGGAAGGATGAACGGAGCAGAGCACACATCCAAGACTATGCAGGAGTGGCTTCTGGACAAGTCTCTGAACTCTTTGAGTGGCCCAGCCAGAGAGGATCTGGATTTCTGTATACCACCACTACCTTGTCACAAATGCATTAAGAAGGAAAGAAATTCCACAAATGAACTTTTTAAAAAGCACAACAGTTAATTGAAATGCATTCCAGGTGACTACCTCATGAAGCTGATTGAGAGAATGCCAAGAGTGTGCAAAGATGTCAAGGCAAAGGGTGGCTACTTTGAAGAATCTGAAATATAAAATATATTTTGATTTGTTTAACACTTTTTTAGGTTACTACATGATTCCATGTGTTATTTCATAGTTTTGATGTCTTCACTATTATTCTACAATGTAGAAAATAGTAAAAATAAAGAAAAACCCTTGAATGAGTAGGTGTGTCCAAACTTTTGACTGGTACTGTATATTCCTTCTAACTCTGTATTCCTTATTGTGTCAGGCTGCCTTGCTGCTCAGTGACGTCCCCTCTGTTCTGGAGGAATGTGTTGAGTCCATATCTCACCCTCAGCAGCTGAAAACCCTGCTTCAATACCACAGAGATCTCTGCCAGCTGGACAACCATGGTAGGCATCTCGCACCCATCATTTTCATGCTATATCATGGATTTGTTTTGGACCCCCATTGCAAATTTAAGTCTGTGTTGCATTTTGGTTCCCCTTTTCAGACTCTCCATCTTCCACCGATGGGGACTGCATTCTCTCAGCTCTCTGTCTTCCTCCTGTGGAAAGGGTGGTAATTACAACAGAGGTGAAACAAGAAGGAACACGTATGGATGTAAAAGAAAGAGAAGGGGTGGATAGCAGATCAGGGGAATGTGAGAAAAACAAAACATCCTCTGTTAGTGATGAGGAGGTGGAGGATGATGCAGAGTTTACTGACCCAGAGACAGACAAGGTGGAACCAGAGTACGAAACAGTGATGGGTATAGGGGAAGATGGTATAGAGAAGCCTTTTAAACTAATCAAAACGCAAGAAGAAACCCATTATGAAAAATTCAGAAAAAAGCCCAAACCTGAACAAAAGAGAAAAATAGGCATGTCTAAAGAAATCAGATTCTCCATGATAGAAAAACCCTCGGTGGACCTACAAGGGATTGTCATCGCTAACATGACACAGACCCCCAAATCAAATCAACAGGTCCCAAGAGCCAAAAGGTCCTTGGAGCGTAGGACATGCAAGTTGTGCGGTAAGGTCGTACAGCGTCCTGCAGTCTTGAGGAAACACATGTTGACTCACACTGGTGACTGGCCCTATCAATGTCCTACCTGTAAGAAGATTTACAAGGCCTTGGGAAGCTTCCAAGAACATACTGAAAGATGTGTCTTTCCTATTGAGGAAACACCTGAGGACAATGAGTCATCCATATCAGTGATGCAATACAAGGGTCTGATGTTGAAGAAAATTTTACCGCGTCCGCAAGGACAAAAAGCAGGCCCAAATGAAAAAAACCTCAAACGCATTGTCTGCAAGACATGTCCTGTTTGTGGGAAGACTTTTGCAACAGGTTCAAGCATGAAGCGGCATCAGATTATCCACACTGAGCCCAAAAAGTGCAGAGTGTGCAAACACATCTTCCCTAACTCTTCCGAACTGAAGATCCACATGGAGTCCCATCCGAAGAAAGGAATCCATCAATGTAGTAACTGTGAGAGGACCTTCAAGCACGATTACAGTGTGAAGGCTCATGAAGAGGCTTGTCTTTTTCTGAGTCGTCAACAAGGGGAGCTTGGAGAGAGCCGTGGTCCTCCAGCTACGGGGCAGACAGACCCAGGGCCATCAGGCAGTACACACCAGCAGAGCATGACATGTGAAGCAGGAATCATACAACTCTCTGCAACTCTGAGCAAACAGAATTCTGCCTTCACCTACATGCATTCTGTGGAGGGGTCATCAGCGAGAGCAAAAAGGTCTCTGGAGCGTAGGACATGCAAGGTGTGCGGTAAGGTTGTACAGCGTCCTGCAGTTCTGAGGAAACACATGGTGACCCACACTGGTGACTGGCCCTATCGATGTCCCACCTGTAAGAAGATTTACAAGACCTTGAGAAGCTTCCAGGAACATATTGAAAGATGTGTCTTTCCTATTGAGGAAACACCTGAGGACAATGAGTCGTCCTCCACCAATGCAACCAAACACCCATCTTCCACCCCGGAACCAAACACACCTATAGGATCATCCAAACGCTGTGCAAGGTGTCCTATTTGCCATAAATTTATATCGGGATACCTGAGATATCACATTCTCTCCCACTCAGATGAGCGCCCACACGCTTGCCCCCGTTGTGGGTCGAAATACAAGTTTGACTTTGTATTGAGGAGGCACATGAGACTGTTCTGCAAGGTGAGGAAGGGTGAACCTGTTGAATTAGGGGAAAAGAAAATCCACAAGTGTCATGAATGTGGGAAGGAATTCGGGCTAAAATCCACACTGACAGCACACAAACGCATCCACAACCCGCTCCGCTGTGCCTATTGCCGAAGGATGTTCCCAGACCAAGAAACGCTTGCAATTCACAAGGTAGAGCACAAACCGGTTCAATGCACCATGTGTGAGAAGAGCTTCAATGTGATAAGATACCTCTCCAGACACTACGTGGATGACCATCAGTTCAGCGGGCCGTTCCGCTGCACCTACTGTGAGAGAAGCTATGCCGAGTTATCTGTCTTCGTCCGACACGAGAGGACACACACCGGGGATCTTCCATATAAGTGCTCCCACTGTCCCAAGAAGTTCCATTTTGAAACTGCTCTTGTGACACACCAGAGAATGCACACAGGAGAGAAACCGTGCCTTTGCTGGGAGTGTGGAAAGAGCTTCCAATCCAAGGGGATTCTGAAAACACACATGAATCGTGTTCACACTCCTCAGGTGAAACGTTTCCCTTGTTCCCAGTGTAACAAAGCTTTCAGGGACAAAGGTCAAATGAAGATGCATGAGAATGTATATCACAAAGGGGTGCGTTACCCGTGCTCCTACTGCGGTAAGGGATTCTATAGCCCTGCCCCATTGGCGAGACACGTATTGATTCACACAGGGGAGAATCCTTATTCCTGCACATATAAGGAATGTACCAGAGTTTTCAAATCTGCATCTGAACTGAGGATACACATGAGATACCATACTGGAGACCGGCCATTCAAGTGCAAGGACTGTGGGAAGGGTTTTGTTCAAGCCCATTATCTCACCATACACCGGCGAAGTCATACCGGGGAGAAACCGTATTCGTGTCTCACCTGCAACAAGTCCTTCAGCACCTCCCATCAGTTGAGCAGACACATGAAAACACACACTGGAGAGAAGCCTTACCAATGTACGGATTGTGGGAAAGCTTTCAATCGTAGAGACCGTTTGCGGACTCATCAAGATAAATGCCATCCAGCTTTTTAGTTAAAGATCCTTTGTTCTCAATGTTCTATAAATGCTGATTTGTGTTTTGCAATTGTAAATTAACTGCTTATGTAGCCAGTAACAAATGACAGCCTAAACTCACCTTGCACGTTTTGTTTGTTGCTATGGCTGTAATGACTTTCTCCTTCTGGGATTAATAAAGTACAATCAACACCCACCTCTTCTCATTCAGTCGTGTTTTCCGTAAAATCTTTATTTGTGGCGGCAACAGCATGCAAAAGAACTCAGTAAAAATAAAAAAAGGAATGATCTGCATGTGAGGCCAAATCAGTAAAGGCAGATGTCTGGTTACAATTCGATGCCCATAATCATGTGTGAAAAATCCACAGATCTTCTAAAGTGAGCTCAACAATATGTACATCATGTAGACTAATCTATGGACATTAAACATATGGAGCTGATGTCTGAGTTGGTAGTCTTACATATTGCCAATGAATGGACTCATTTTGAAATGATACTCAGGTAGTAAAATATAGACAGGTGATTTGGTGTAAATTTAAATGAAGAAAGCCATTTACAGCAATGAAGATAAGGCAGTTTATCGATACTGTATTTCAGTGAAACTCTTTGGGGGTGTAAGTGATAAATTTCAAATAGCAGGTGACAGTTACAGGTCAATTCAAACTTTAAATTGATTCGTTTATTTTTGGAGGATATTAAGTATTGACCAGGGCATGAATGAACAGTAACTGGCTGTCTTTATACAGGAATGTACACTGGGTCAAAAAGCAAAAAAAAGACTAAGTTTGCCAAGGGAATAACACTCCATTACACTTCCCCTCTTTCTGGATTAAGGAGGGGGAAAAAAGTACATTTGAGGTTGCAAATACTCTTGAACGGTTTTAGTCAATACTATCCCACCACGAAGTCCGCTCCAATATTTTACAGTGCCAAATCACAGGCAATTTATGTTTTCAGCTCCATCCACTAATGTGTCAAATCATCAGAGTACACATTTTTATTTAGAAAACTTTTCTTCCTTTATACAGAGTAATAAAAAAAGGTCAGGCAAGATGCATCAAACAGAAGTCCGAAGGCTTCAGCATGGCCTTTTCGGGTTTGTTCTGGGTAGCATTCAACAAGGTGAAGCGTTGCAGATGGAAATATAATTGAGCTGAAAATTCCCTAGCTCTATACAATACATTTCTATCTGAGCGCTCTGACATTTGCACCCTCCTGAACAGGTGTTGCTGATAGTGGTCAAAAAACAGGACAAACTAAGCGGCTCGCTCTCTGTCTCAGGCATCTTACACTGGCGGGGGGATGGGAGGGGGGCAACTGTCATGTGCCACCCCCCCAGCGAGTCTGCCAAATCGGTGATCTTTGGCACTTAGGCTGGCAGACTCAGCTTCTTTCCTTTCAGTACTGAAACAGAGGAGAGATGTTTAGGTTCAACGCACCGGTTAAACAGATGACCTTAGCACATTTTGTGACAAATACCAGAAGTTCCCGGTGAGTGTTTCACAGTGGAGATGTGGGCAGGTATATTCAAGAATGAACTTGAATATGAACACTGAACTTGAGAAAGAAGACGAGTAGGCGGCCATTACGTTGCAATAAACTTTAGTGAACTATTAACAGATAATATTGACAAAAGAATACATACAAGCATCGTACATAATGGTGCACAAGAATTTGAAATGTGTTGCAGTTGTGCGTTCTCATGTACAATGATGATATGCTCCTATATGTAGCTATTTTGGAAATATTTTCTGTTAATAGTTCACTAAAGTTAATTGCAACATCCTGGCCACCATCATGTTTACAGTGTATATACTGTATATACTGGAGTTTAAAGGTCCAATGCAGCCATTTCTATCTCAATATTAAACCATTTTGGGATAACATGTACCTTACTGGGATTGTTTTCAATTAAAAAATATATTCACACAAGGCAATTTCTCAAGGACTGTCTGGTAATGGTCTTAGTGGGGAGGGGAAAACTGAAAATGTGCCGTTATTGGCAGAGGGGTAACCTGGCACCCAGCATAACATGACCATGTATGTACCTCCCACAGAAACCACTTAATGTTACTATTCCCTCAACACTTTCCCTGGTTGGCACTTATTGCACAACTTTTTTTTAAGTCACTCAAAAAAAAGGTGTAGGGTGACATTTTACCCCTAGTTACCATACAATTGACCAGTGTTAGATTTAGCCCCACTATTCACTCAGTGAATTGCAAAGCATGTTTAACCATGACCCTGCTAAAAACTTGGTTTAAAAATGGTTCAGTCCACACATTTGTGAGTTGAGAAATAAAGTAGGAATGGAAAGCTGGAATCGCCCTCTTATCAAAGGCCATTAAAGCTGCTGTTTTCCTTGCCATTGCAAGAATAGTTGTGCATTGACTGCTTGTCAGAATACATTTTTTATTTAACCAGGTAAGCTAGTTGAGAACAAGTTCTCATTTACAACTGCGACCTAGCCAAGATAAAGCAAAGCAGTGCGACAACACAGTTACATGGAATAAACAAGCGTACAGTCAATAACACAATAGGGGGAAAAAAGAAAGTCTACAGTGTGTGCAAATGGCATGAGGTAAGGCAATAAATAGGCCATAGTAGCAAAGTAATTACAATTTCACAGATTAACACGAGTGCTAGATGAGCAGATGATGATGAGCAGATGATGGTGTGTAAGTAGTGATATTGGTGTGCAAAAGAGCAGCAAAGTAAATAAAAACAATATGGGGATGAGGTGTGCTGCGCCACGGCAACTTGAATGCACCTGGAGAGGAATATTTATCTTGTATAGAACACACAAGCCAACTAGGTAGATAAAATATTTGAATACGAGGTTGTCTGTTTTTTATATTAATTACTTGTTTTGTTTGCAGAGGAAAAGTAAATGGAGATCGTTCTAACACCTTCAAATTGTGCCTCGACCAAAATATGTTTCCATGTTTTTTTTTGGTGTGGTGGCAATTTTGCCGTGGCGCAGCACAAAAGTTAAATGACTGCTGCGGAAACACTGCTCCAAACTTACTTAGAAAATAAGTCCGAAGACTGCAGCTCGACTCACCTTTTGTCACATACAGATAGAAGAAGTCGCAATACAGGATTGTCTGAACAACACCGGCCACGATGGCGATCATGTCGAAGAATCCCTCGAAGTAGAAGCGCCAGATCCAGTTGATGAGGTAGAGAGCCCGGTACAGGCCCAGGAAGAACAGGTAGTGGGTGGTGATGGTCTCCGCCTCGCCCGTCTTACTGATCATGAAGAGCTGGGGTAAGATGGCCACCGACTCCAGGTAGATAGAGAACGTCCACAGGATCTAGAGGGAGAGGAGATAGTGAGAGGTGGAGTGTGTGGCTGTGTAGACCCATTTCCCGGCTGTGTCGTGAAAAGTTGCGTGTGCAGTTCCGAATCAGAAAGCTGTTTGTTTACATGAAAGTAAATACGATCACATCCGACTTATCGTCATGACAACATCGCAAATGTCAGAGCATTGATTACCTAGCAAGCCAGCGAGGCATGGTAAAATATCACAAATGGAGATAGAACAATATACTTGTTGAGCATAGCTATAGTCAGTCTTGTGTGTTTTCATGGTCATCACTCACTGCTAAGTTTGAAGGTACCGACATCAGTGTATGCTAACTGCGACAGGGCGGTTTGTCGCGAGAATGCGCACGCATCACTCAGATGTGACGTTTGCTTTTTAACCCAAAACAATGCCTCTATATCAGTTGCTGTATAATGCAGAATGCATTCATCTTAATGAGAGACAAGAGGGTGTGTGTCCTTACCTCGAGGGGAGAGAAGTCGTGGTTGACAAGGAACGCCAGCCCTCCTACGGGGACGACCAGGAACTCCACTCTGAAGGTGTCGTGGTTACCGTCATAGGTGGCCTTGAACTTAGCGTAGATCAGGTACACGGTGGCGTACGCACAGCCAATGTAGATGACCTTAAACAATACACCAATCACTAACTTGATCCCTTTCACTGTTATTTGGAAGATGTGTGTATACATCCAATTAGGTTAAGCACATGGCAACCTCAGAAACCGATTAGAAAAGTGAGCAAATTAGCTGCTTGTGTTTTCAACGTACTAGTGGTTTCCATAATTAGAGGTACTTGATGCACCCACTCATACACCAATGAACCTTGGGTATACAAGGGTGTGTCAACTTAACAGTACTTCAATATTGACTCGTGAGTAGATCTCACTACTATAGAGACTTGGCAGGGTGTGTTGCTTGAAAAAGGATCTCTAAGAGGATTAGCCTGTCACCCTCACAAGGTCCATTGTTTGTTTGTCTCACCTTCATGGTAGTGTTGTAGAGGGAGATGAAGGAGGTGAGCAGGTCCAGGTAGCGACTGGTGAACACCAAGGCGAACAAGATCTGACTTTTCCCAGAGATACCTGTCAAGAGAGACAAAAACCCAACCAAGTGTATGAGACGTCAGATGTCTGTCTCTCTTCTCTTCTAAACTCACAACAGCCCACCATGAGTACATCTCAAAAGCCCTAAGTGGCTTCCTCTCATTAACTTAATCTGAATTGAGATGTTAACCTTGCATCCTTAGAGTAACCACTGATCTCACTGGACAGGGTTGGTGTGAGGCTATGAAGTTAAATCCTTGCTTTCACCTATCCAGTCAGGTCAGATCAGTGTTAATTCTCAGGGAGGCAGAAAGGAAAGAAGTGTTTTTGAACAAGGACTTTGGTGGCCCTTTGGTAGAAATCGAAACCCGGAAAGCTAATTTTGTCCCATTTCACTGGCTAACCTAGTTAGGACCTGCAGACTCAACTACACAATGTTTTGTGTTCCATCTTACACTTGTCAATGTCATCAACTTGAAGGTACTGCTATGGCAATTCCTGACATTACAGGCATTATGGCTGTGACTTATTCCACAAGCAGCAACATCAAATTAATATAAGGTGACCTTTGTTTGTGATGCTTGTGTACATTAATTTCTGATTCTAACTGCAGGAATGAAAACATGACAGATCAAATCCACTTAGCATCTTTGATGAGGTAAAAGCTAGTCGGACTCCATACAGGTGAATTGCAAACACAACCAACTGAGTGTCTGATAAGAAGTAGGCTTAGTACAGCATTATCACATACAAATGCTTAGACCACCCGATGTACAATCCTGGGCTTGCCATGGCAAAAACCTACTATTTCAGACTGTGCTGAAAGAAGATCCATCCCTCAACCTTCCTATGCCTGAACAATACACAAATATATTGTATGGCTATGGTCAGTGGCTACAATCTCAGTTATGTTTTGAGAGCTTCTTTCCTCTCTAGCATGGCCAGGTAGAGACAACTGTGATAAAAATCCAAAGCATTTTATAAAAATCCAAAGAATTTTACACAGAGACATAGATAGACTTACAGCTACTCCGCCTCAGAAGGCCAACCTGCAAACACTGGCAAGTGGTAGCACCCTCTTGTAGTCAAGAAGCTCAAAATACATGAATAACATTGCTAGACTAGAGTATATTAAAAACTGAATTAAACTTCGGTGCTTGCAGTGATGAGATGATGTTTCTAATGACAGGCCCAATACCTGAGCACAAACTGACTTTTGCCTGGCTGGAATGTGTCAAATCCAATCTCTCGTGAGAAGCTACCTGCCTAATGAAGTTGTTGATCGTGACAGGTATCAGTGCCTCCTTTGACAAGTCAGATCATCTTAAACCTAACCTTCAACCCCAAACCTGTTTCAAATCCAATTTTATTTTTCACATGGTTAATAGACAGTTAAATGCTTACTTACAGGTCTATTTCCAAAAATGCAGAGTTAAAGATTTAATAAATTTAAGTAATGACACAAGGAACAAATACACAGTGAATAACAAATAAAACCTGGCTATATATAGGGAGTAGAAAATATCATGGCTATTTACAGGGAGTACCAGTACCGAGTTCATGTGCAGGGAGGGGTAAGAGTTAATTGAGGTACCTATGTACTGTATATATAAGTAGGGGTAAAGTGACTAGGCAACAGGATAGATAAAACACTAGCAGCAGCATATGTGGTGAGTGTGATAGTACGCATGTGTGTTGGGGTGTCAGTGTAAGTATGTCTGAGTGTGTGGGTAGTCAGTGCAAAAAAAGGTCAATGCAGGTCGTCCAGGTAGCCATTTGATTAGCTTGTTAGCAGTCTTGTTTAGACGTATTGTGGCCTTACACAACAGACTGCAACAAACCTTGTAATTCCCAGGGGACATTGGAAATTGACTACTTTAATTCTGTATAAGTTAAAGAAACAAAGTCCTGTATCAGCTGTGCATTTGACAGCAATTATATATTTTTTAACCATATTATACGCGTTAAGTGACAGCGCTACCACGTCAAAGGACAGACCAGGGTAGCGACGCTGGGGTGGGGGGGGGTGAATTAGCGGACTAAGATCAAAGGTTTCTGTACTACAACAGGGATGATGAGGCATGACATACCACACACACTGAAAAGCGTTTAGTGGGCCCTGTAAACTGACGTGGGCAGATGTTGACCTGATATCGCTAGCTAATAAATGAATGGGGTATTCAACACAAGTCAACTAACGTTACTTAGCAACGGACATTGCATGCATTTCATTTGGGTGTATTTGATTTGCTGGACTTTGTCCTTTCCCAACACTGTCCTGTTTACTAGGCCGTGCTAGCATCAATGCTAACAATCTGATTTGTTGAAGCCTCAAACTAACGTTAGTTGCCTAGTAGCAGTTAGCTTGTCAACAAAAATCCACTACAAAGAAACGTTGCTAGTTTAATAGCTAGGTACATTGCATTGGAATTGAGATGGCAATTGGAGATGTATGCAGCTTGCAAATTGTCCAAATGGGAATCTTACTCACCAGCACAGGACCTGGTTTTCCATATTTTTAGCAGCAGGATGATGATGGCTGCTAAATGTGAGAGATCACCAGTGAGTCTGAAAATGTTCATGATTCTGCTGGGTGCTGCAGGCGGCTGTGCCTTCGCTAGAACGAACCTATGCGGGTCAAATCAAATACGACCTTCAAGCCTCCGTTACTTGCAGGTTTAAAACCTTACAATAGGGTCTGTCAGGCACCTAAATCGACGTTTTCCACGGTCTGGATGGGAAAATGGCGAGTAATGCGCGACGTGGCCCGGAGACGTGGCCAAGGATAGTCGCGCCCAATGCAAGCCGGGAAAAAATTTACGTTCGCCTCATGAGAGGTTGGACACGCCCGTGATCACGGAAATGTATTTTATATTTTCAACTACTATATTTCTAAAAACTAACCCACAGACTAATTTGAGAATTTGTCAGTGGAATAAACAACAACTTTGCAGAATATATTTATATTAAAGTGAAATAATCACCAGTCAGTCAAATGCACATTGTACATGACACACATCAAATATCCTTCATTGAAATGACATCCTAATCTGATACTACATTTACACGTCATCTCAAACGTCTATTGCGCTTTCTAAAAGATACAAAAGTTTACTATTGAATAGGAAGATCAAGAATGACATGTCGCAGAAAAAAATTAATGTATTTGTTGTTGAGGGGATATTATTTTTGAAGTAAAATACACAGTGAGTGGCACATTATTTAACGTTAACGAGTTTTGCTGCCCATAATACTTCAATTTGGAGGTATTCACTGATAAGGTCTCGTATTGCTATCAATAATCAATCCAGATACCAGTGTCAATGTAACAGAACGATACTGCCCAGTTGAAAATACAACAGGTAGAAAGTGTTTGACTGAATCAATGGAGATCTAACTATTTATATGTACAGTTTCACAATGTGTTATTGCTGGAGATATTAAGTTTCAACCCAGAATAAGACAATACATTTAAAGCAATATACTTCAACAAAGAACAGACAAATTGCACAGTGATATGGAAAACTACTTAGGATAATAGCAGATGATATTGCCACTCCTATTTGCCATATCTTAAATTTAAGCCTACTAGAAAGTGTGTGCCCTCAGGCTTGGAGGGAAGCAAAAGTTATCCTTCTACCTGAGAGTAGTAATGCCCCTTTACTGGCTCGAACAGCCAACCAATCAGCCTGTTACCAACTCTTAGTAAACTTTTGGGATTTTTGTTGTTGTTGACCAGATACAATGCTACTTTCAGCATGCTTATAGGGAAGGACATACAACAAGCACAGTGCTTACATAATTGGCTGATGATAGGCTGAGAGAAATTGATGACAAAAAGATTGTGGGGGCTGTTTAGTTAGACTTCCGTGCAGGTTTTGACATTATCGATCATAGTCTGCTACTATAACAAATGTATGTTTTAGGGTTTTACACCACCTGCTATATTGTGGATGAAGAGTTACCTGTCTAACATAACAAAGAGGTTGTTCTTTAATGGAAGCCTCTCCAACATAATCCAGGTAGAATCAGGAATTCCCCAGGACAGCTTTTTTCAATCTTTACTAAAGACATTTACATTTACATTTAAGAAATGCCACTGGCTTTGAGTAAAGCCAGTGTGTCTATGTATGAGGATGACTCAACACTATACACGTCAGCTACTTCATTGACTGAAATGACTGCAACACTTAAAAAAGAGCTGCAGTTAGTTTCAGAATGAGTGGCAGGGAATAAATTAGTCCTAAATATTTCATAAACTTAAAGCATTGTATTTGGGACGAATCATTTACTAAACCTCAACTAAATCTTGTAACGAATAATGTGGAAATTGAGCAAGTTGAGGTGACTAAACTGCGTGGAGTAATCCTGGATTGTAAACTGTCATCGTCAAAACGTATTGATACAACAGTAGTTAAGATGGGTAGAAATCTGTCCATAATAAAGCATTGCTCTGCCTTAATGGCACTATCAACAAGGCAGGTCGTACAAGCCCTTGTTTTGTCGCACCTGGACTACTATTCAGTCATGTGGTCAGGTGCCACATAGAGGGAATTGCAATTGGCTCAGAACAGGGCAGCATGGCTGGCCCTTGGATGTACACAGAGAGCTAAATGTTAATAATATGCATGTCAATCTCTCCTGGATCAAAGAGGAGAAATTGACTTCATCACTACTTGTATTTCTGAGCGGTTATTGACATGTTGAATGCACCGAGCTGTCTGTTTGAACTACTGGCACTCGGACACCAATGCATACCCCACAAGACATGCCGACAGAAGTCTCTTCACAGTCCCCAGGTCCAGAACAGACTATGGAAGGCACACAGTACTACATAGAGCCAAGACTACATGGAACTCTATTACACATCAAGTAACCAGTAAAATTAGATTTAAAAAACTGATAAAAATACACCTTATGGTAAATTGGGGACTGTGGCAGACAGTCCCCAATACATACACACATATCTTCTCTCAAATCCTGTCTTATTATGAGATTCTAACCTTCGTAATGCTCCTCACTCCCAGTCTCTCCCACTCATTCTCCTCAAATTCCTTCTGCTCTCTCTCTATCCTGCTCACTTCCTGCCCCCCCCCTCCTAATACTCCCAAACCATCAAGGTCACCTTAGGCCTCCGCATAGGGCGGGGGAGCCCTTCTCCATCTGCCTTTTCTACTATCTGTCTGCCGCTCTTTCTTATAACCATAAGTATCAAATATAGGTTGTTTTCAAATATTGACTAAATGTCTCACTGTCGCCCTGTCTGCACTCATGGATTTCTTTTGAAAAATCAACATGTCTATGGTAGTAATCTCTAAGGTTATTACATAGTTTGATTAAGGTTATCTCGATGCTCTCAATGATCCTGGATCACCACAGATGTCATATGTCCCTGTCCTGTTGGCTCAGAATATGTCCTAAATACTTAACATAATTAACTTAATTGGGATAGGGGGCAGCATTTTCACTTTTGGATGAATAGCGTTCCCAGAGTGAACTGCCTCCTACTCAGTCACAGAAGCTAATATATGCATATTATTAGTAGTATTGGATAAAAAAAACACTCTGAAGTCTCTAAAACTGTTTGAATGATGACTGTGAGTATAACAGAACTCATATGCCAGGTGAAAACCTGAGAAAAATCCAACCAGAAAGTGGGACATCTGAGGTTTGTAGTTTATCAAAGCTTGGCCTACTGAATACACATTGAGATATGGATAAAGTTGCAATTCCTACGGCTTCCATTAGATGTCAACCGTCTTTAGAAACTTGAATGAGGATTCTACTATAAAGGAGAATCCTTTGAGACCTCTTTGAGTCAGTGGTCTGGCAGAGTGCCTGGGTCTCATGACGCGCGCTCCCGACAGAGTTACCTCTCGTTCCAGTGCTTTTCTGAAGACAAAGGAATTCTCCGGTTGGAACATTATTGAGGTTTTATGTTAAACCTGTCTGATTTCAAAAAGGATTTACAGCAAAAGCACCACAAACGATTATGTTAAGTCACCACCAAGACACAGAAAAACACAGCCATTTTTTCAAGCTAAAGAGAGGAGACCAAAAAAGCAGAAATTGAGATCAAATTAATCACTAACCTTTGATGAGTAATTCTTACTATATTAGACAAATTAAAGAAAAAGCATCAAACATTTTCTACATGTTGTATCCCAGGTTCCCAGAACATTCCCTTATCTAAAGAATTTATGTGTTTAATTAAAACTCAGAAAATAAAACTTCTAAAATTCCCCTTTAAGATATCTTGTCTCTAAGAAAAATGGAAATCTCCTCAAACCCAAAGGCAACACCCAAGTTCTAAACAAACAAAACATTTCCAGGCCTTTTCAATTTGGTAGAAATATGCCTCTATCTCACTCGCTCCCTTCAAGATTCCTGCCCCCAGAAAACATTTCCAAAGAGAGACATTGAAGCACTCCTTTTCCCAGAAATAAAAACACAACCACTTGATCAGCATTTCATTATACTACACCGATTCAGAAACCCAAACGTTGACTACAAACGAAACCTAATAATAATGATAATTCCATTGTACTCCCTCCAATCCTTAGTTTTAAACTTCCTCAATGGTTATATGTACTTAATTGAACATGCGCTACCCTTGGATTGTCACGCCCTGACCTGAGTATTCTTTGTTTTCTTTATTGTTTTGGTTAGGTCAGGATGTGACATGGGTGATGTATGTGTTTTTGTACTGTTTAGGGGTTTTGTAGGTTTGTGGGATTGTTTATTATCTTGGTGTTTATATATGTCTATGGTTGCCTAGATTGGTTCTCAATTAGAGGCAGGTGTTTATCGTTATCTCTGATTGGGAACCATATTTAGGCAACCATCTTCTTTGTGTATTTCGTGGGTTATTGTCTATGTCTATGTCAGTTGCCCGTGTCTGCACTATATTTTACTAGTGTCTGCACTAGTATTATCATAGCTTCACATTTGGTTTGTTGTTTTGTATAGTTTGTTAAGTGTTCTTCATCTTCATTAAAAGTATGTATTCATATCACGCTGCACCTTGGTCTCCTCCGTACAACGAACGTGACAGAATAACCCACCTTAAAAGGACCAAGCAGTGTGATTGGGAGGAACAGCGCTTAATGGAGAAATGGACCCGGGAGAAGGATGAATGGGTAACAACCTGGGAGGAGATTGAGAGTTGGTCGATACATTTTTTTTCCCCCTTGTTTTGTCTGTCATAGTGGAAGTCTACCTATGATGAAAATTACAGGCCTCTCTCATCTTTTTAAGTGGGAGAACTTGCACAATTGGTGGCTGACTAAATACTTTTTTGCCCCATTGTATGAGACAACTAGCTGCCATGCACAATTGGTGGCTGACTAAATACTTTTTTGCCCCACTGTATGAGACAACTAGCTGCCATACACAAAGTTATCTATCTCCAGGAAAAAGGGCAAGAACCTGAACCAGGATCATACCAGGAGATCGGATCTACCTCCGAGTGTTCCAGAGGAAGTGCAACGAGCCAAGGCGAGAGGGTGGTCCGAGCCACGAGGTGGTCCGAGCTACACAAACAGCCATCCAGGTGGAAGGAAGCACCACGTGGTGCCATCTAAACCACTGCACCAAAGCTCCGAGGGTGATCGAGCGACCATTGAGCCCAGAGGGAACAGAAGGAGAGGATGCTGATACCTCAGGCAGGAGTCCGGAGGGAACGGAAGGAGAGGATGCTGATACTCCAGGCAGGAGTCCGGAGGGAACGGAAGGAGAGGATGCTAATAAACCAGCCATGAGCCTGGGGGAAACAGAAGGAGAAGAGGTCTAAGGTGCAACCCCCAATAGTCAACAGATACACTCACCTGAAGATCCAGAGAGTCCAGGGATGGGGAGGAGGGACATGCCTGTCGCTCCTGATGACCTATCTACTCTGGCAGATACCCCTGACGGAGGCGCTGTCCAAGGAAACGGGGAAACAACGACAGGAGAATGGGAAGGAGACTTCCCTACCATCGACTTCTCTGCCCTCACATGGTCGCCCTGACAGACATTGGAAACCAAAACAACTGAAGAGTGGTGAAATAGCCTTGACAGCAACAGCAGCAAACCTAGGAAACATGGTAACAAACCCACCTACAACCATAAAGTATGCCAAAAGTAGGGTAAGAAAACAAGTTTCTACGAAATCTTATTTAGAAATAAATAGGATCAGCATCCCCATTCCATCCCAAACAATAATGAAAGCAGAAGTTCAGAGGTCCCTCTCAATTAAGAGAACTAGACCTCTACCAGAAATACGACTCTGTGGATGGTCCCATCATCAGATGAGGGGAGAAGCCATCTGGGACTTAAAAGGATGCAACTTAAGAATAAACAAAGGAGAAGCTAATTGGCTGATTACCATGGAAAAGCATGACCAAAATGAAGGTGAAGAATATATAATAGAAATAGTTAGCTCTAAATGGTCTGAAGGGATATGACTGCAACAAAAACAACAGCAGTAACGACTGCAGAAAAAACAACAGCAGTAATGACTGCAGAAAAAACAACAGCAGTAACGACTGCAGAAAAAACAACAGCAGTAACGACTGCACAAAAAACAACAGCAGTAACGACTGCACAAAAAACAACAGCAGTAACGACTGCACAAAAAACAACAGCAGTAACGACTGCACAAAAAACAACAGCAGTAACGACTACAGAAAAAACAACAGCAGTAACGACTGCAGAAAAAACAACAGCAGTAACGACTGCAGAAAAAACAACAGCAGTATCAACCCAGCTACCGTCCACTACCATTACAAAAAAAACAGAAACATCAGAATCAGTTGGGTTCCTCCAAAACATTTGGAACCTTCTAACCAATCCCAGTAGTTTAAGTCAAGAAAAGGAGACTGTAACCCCAATTGATGATTCAACCCCAGAACTATACAAGGACACATCTTTGAAGAAAGTAGCAAAAAATGAATGGTATGAATGGGCTCAATATACAGCATCCAAATTTAGACTGACAAATTGCTTATTGTGTGCGCCCTTTCCACTGAAATAATGAATGGTGGGACCTAATCCTTATGATTACAGGGCTTGTACTGACTTTAATAAAAAATGGATATACGGGTGGAAGCACAGAAGTTAGAGACCCCATATAAATATCGAATATATTATAACCAACCGTATGAATGTTTTAACATGGGGTAGTTGGGGTAGTTTAGAGGCACATGTGATGGGGTAGTTTAGAGGCACATGTGAAATCACACGGCACTTAACTAATGACACCAATTGGAATGCAGACACACCAAAAAGGGCTACGTATCAAGCAACTGGAAGTTGGGTGGGAAAAGTAATTACTCACGATAGTTGTCAAAAGCAAACTCTAGCACTACCATAAATTGCACCATATGAAGAACAGACTGTGGTAGTGGCAGATTTCTTCTGGATATGTGGAGGGAAAAGATTAAGGGAAACATTAACAAAAGGATGGACAGGCCTTTGTGCAAGAGTTAGGTTGATTCAACAGATAAATGTTACTGAAAGGAATCCTAGTAATACTAAGCAACAAACTACAAAACAGAGTAAGGTGAGAATATAAGTCCCCAATGTCTATTCAGATGCAATAAGACAACCTAGAGGAATCCCCAAATAATACAAAGCAAGAGATGAGGTTAAGTCAGGATTTGAATCAATATTTCTTTCTATATCACCAAACAAAAACCTAGAATGGATAAATTACATTTACTATAACCAACAAAGATTCATTAACTATACCGACTCTGCATTGACAGCTTCGGGAGAACAAGTACAGGCCACTAGCAAAAGGACATGGCAGAACAGGCAGGCTTTGAATGGGCTCTTAGCAGAGAAAGGTGGAGTTTGTTTAACATTCGGAGAAGAATGTTGCACCTTCATTCCCAACAACACGGCCCAGATGGATAATTTACGGAAGCTATGACCAAACTAAAAGGTTAACGGCAAGAAGCAAAGGACAATGCTGGATTTGATATCCACGCTTGAAACTGGTTGGATTTAACTTTGGGAAAATGGGGAGGAATGCTTACAAAAATTGTTATCATGATAGGTGTTGCACTGGTGGTCATGGAATAGTTTTTTGTTGTGTCTTACCATTGATAAAGTCTCTCCTGGTACAAACTGCATTAAAACAAATGGCTGTGGGAATGGGTGTTTATGACCCACCTGTTTTAGTGAATCCTGTGCCTGATGCTCCTGGACAATATACGGATAGACCATGCAATGCTAAAGGAGGACCGTTGGACTGTCCTTTTGGAAATCCAGAATATCTATATGGAGTAAGACCAGGAGGGGGATAGGCTTGCCATGACTATCAGGATCAACAAAGGTTGCTGGGAAATGGACTGGACAGGGATCTTCCTGACCTATACCCAGTCCCGGACTATGGTGGTGATGATTTACCTCCTCGTGTACACAAACCATGCCCAAAAAGAGGGTTGTGCAAATAGTGTAAACTAGATGATCAGAGACTTGGACATTTTCATCATGCGAACCCAATTTTCTGTGCTATGTGTCAAACGGGTGACTGCCCCTTATTTTGGGATAAGTAATGTGTTTAATGGATTCACATAGCATGAAATAATATAATCATGTACACAGTGTATAAGTATATAACCATGTACTCAATATAACAGTTGCTAAAGGATAAATGATGCTAGACCTTCTGAATATGTGTTCCCCCGAGACATATTAATATGTAACATAGATGGTATTCCGGTTACAAGTGTCCACAGACCATGCCCTTAATCATCTAACAGGTTTTTCACTTATGACAAAACAATTGTTAGAGAGGTGTCTGTGAGGGAGGGCCAGGTGTTTAGGTGGCATATTGATGTTATAAGGATTTATTATTTTTTTTATGTCTTTATTATTTTTCTTGTATTCTACATAACTGAGATGATCTCGGGCAAGGCAAAGAAATGCACATGCTTTCACACTATGTTAAAGGGCAATTGAGGACAATTAACTTGAGGATGGATCTTTTACTTCTTTTAAAAAAGAAATTCACCTACCCCATTTTTTGTGATAAGAGGTTTTTGTCTCATCGCTACAACTCCCGGAGGTCAAAAGCCATGCGTCCTCTGAAACACAACCCAACCGCACAGTGCGCATCCAACCCAGAGGAAACACTGTGCACATGGCCAGCATGCACTGTGCCCAGCCCACCACAGGAGTCACTAGTGTGCAATGAGACAAGGATATCCCTACCAGCCCTCCGGATGCTAGGCCAATTGTGCGTTGCCCCATGGACCTCCCGGTTGCGGCTGCCTGCAACAGAGCCTGGGCTCGAACCCGGAGTCTCTGGTGGCACACCTAACACTGCGATGCGGTGCCTTAGACCACTGCGCCACCCGGGAGGCCCTCTTTTACTTCTTTCTAGCTATATGTGAAAGGAGATGTTTGGTCCTGCCTCCCCAGTATGAATGAGAAAGTGAAGCAATGGTTGATAAGGTAAGGTAAGGTAAGGTAAGAGCAACATATGCTTCCCTTCTCACTTGTACTGGAACAAATTTTATGATTTGGGACACAGTAAGTCCCAAAGGAGGGATTTTTGGGGGAATTTTCCAGTATGTGCACATTATACATCTTAGAGTAGTAAGCAGAATCAATACAAGCCATATGTGTCTGGGCCATTAGATGTGGACTCTGAAGCCATTAATCAATAGGTCATTAGGTTAAGGGAAGCCATATGTGTCTGGGTCATTAGGCTAAGGGAAACAATTAATCAATAGGCTAAGGGAAGCCATTACCTAGTACCGTAAGGTTCATTAGACGTGCATTAGGAGCATAGGGTTGTATATTACTAAAATCACCATTAGACATGCACCTACCTACATTAGGAGTGTGCATGTTTGTTTATTTTTGTATCATCGTTATGGTTACGCCACCAGTAGAATCTATGCCCTAAGGTCTGTGCCAATAAATGTAAACCAAGCAGAAATAAGTGATAAGGCAAAAAAGATAATGGTGGCTAAATACCCAAGGGGATGAATAATTAACATGAAGAGGAGTGACTATCTGTGTGAATTAAGGATGAAAACTGTATAAAGAGTGTGTGCCGTTGCTGGAAAGTCAAGTTATCCATGGACCAGCTCAGCTTGTTACATTGTAATAAAGTCTATTTGAATTCACAAGTTCCGGTATCTGAGAAATATTATTGAGCAACTATTTCAACGACAACACCAAGGCTGCGTTTCAAACTCATTAAAGACCCACCCTCGTCCACATATCCTCACCTTATGCCCTTTGGGGAATCTTCTTACCCATCTTGGACGTCGGTCCAAACGATTAGCCAAACAAGGGAAGTTTGCAACGTAAGCCCCTCAGCCCTCGTTTCTGATCGAGTTTGTGAGTGTACAATCTTTTATTTAATTTATTTATATTGTGAGTGTACAATCTCAACATTTTATTGTAAATGATGTTCACCTCGGGGCCTGAAACACCCCATAATTCAATTTGCGATGATTGTACATCTGCTAAGAAAAGTCAGTCGAAACTTAAAACCTCAATGTCAATATGGATATGTCAACAAACAAATGTAAGTAAAAACTCATGTAAAAAGGTTAGAAATTGTGCTACTAATGCACATGACGGCAAAAACACGACTCGTAAAAGTAATTATGGTTTTGTTTGGGTAGCTTTTGGAAATTGTAGAAATCAAAAATGTTCCTTCATTTTTTCAAGTCAGAGCAAATTCTTATTAAAAAATGATGGCCTACAGGCCTACGTTAGTTAGCTAATAAATTTGCTAGCTATCATACAATAGGCGTATTTTAATAATTAAATAGTTAATATAAGTAGACATACAATCATTATTTACTGTAGCACATATAAACACCCACAAGCTACCGGTGGCTGAAAACACAAACATCGCGGGATGAACGACTGACAAATTTCCGGGCATAGTGTCACGTTCTGACCTTTATTTTCTGTGTTTTGTATTTAGTTAGTATGGTCAGGGCGTGAGTTGGGTGGGCAGTCTATGTTTGTTTGTCTAGGTTTTGGGAATTTCTATGTTTCGGCCTAGTATGGTTCTCAATCAGAGGCAGGTGTCATTAGTTGTCTCTGATTGAGAATCATACTTAGGTGGCCTGGGTTTCACTGTGTGTTTGTGGGTGATTGTTCCTGTCTCTGTGTGTGCACCAGATAGGACTGTTTTTGAGTTTTCACATTTCTTGTTTTTGTTAGTTTGTTCATGTGTACCTTAATGTATTAAAAAGTACCATGGACAATTACCACGCCGCGTATTGGTCCTCTGATCCGTTTCGCCTCTCCTCTTCGGAGGAAGAGGAGGAAATTCATTACAGAATCACCCACCAAAATCGGACCAAGCGGCGTGGTAAAGGACAGCGACGACAGCAGCAGCAGCATCAACAACAGAGGCCACCATCACAGGACTCCTGGACATGGGAGCAGATACTGAACGGAGAGGGACCCTGGGCACGGGCTGGGGAAAATCGCAGCCCCAAAGCAGAGCTGGAGGCAGCTAAAGCTGAGCGGCGGCAATATGAGGAGCCAGCACGGCAGTGCGACAGGTACGAGAGGCAGCCCCAAATTTTTTTTTGGGGGGGGCACACGAGGTGTGGTACTAAGCCAGGTAGCAGACCTGAGCTCACTCCTCGTGCTTATGATAAGCAGCGCATTACTGGTCAGGCACCGTGTTATGCGGTTGAGCGCACGGTGTCGCCAGTGCGTGTCCATAGCCCGGTGCGCTATAGGGCAGCCCCCGAGAGTGCCATGCGAGTGTGGGCATTGAGCCAGGGCGTATGGTGCCTGCTCAGCGGGTCTGGTCGCCGGTACGCAGTCTTGGTCCAGGTTATCCTGCGCCGGCTCTGCGTGCTGTGTCTCCGGGCGCTGGGAGGGTGCAGTGCGTCCTCTGCCTGCGCTCCGCTCGTCTGTGGGAGTGGAGCCTAGGGGAGAGGTGCGTGTAGTAAGCACTAGATCTCCCGTGCTTACCCACAGCCCGGTTCAACCTGTGCCTGCACTCTGGAGGGTCCGGGCTAGAGTAGTTGTCCAGCCTGGGGAAGTGGTGCCAAGGTTGCGCACCAGAGCTCCAGTGCTCCCCACAGCCCGGTCTTTCAGGCTCCTCCTAACACCAAGCCTCCTGAAAGTCTCCCCAGCCTGGTGGTTCCTGTGGCAGCCCCACGCACCAGGCTGTCTCTCAGTCTCCTCCCTGCAGGTGTTCCCGCCTGTCCGGCGCCGCTGCCGGAGCGTCCCGCCTGTCCGGCGCCGCTGCCGGAGCGTCCCGCCTGTCCTGCGCCGCTGCCGGAGCGTCCCGCCTGTCCGGCGCCGCTGCCGGAGCGTCCCGCCTGTCCGGCACTGCTGCCGGAGCCTCCCGCCTGTCCGGCGCCGTTGCCGGAGCGTCCCGCCTGTCCGGCGCCGCTGCCGGAGCGTCCCGCCTGTCCGGCGCCGCTGCCGGAGCCTCCCGCCTGTCCGGCGCCGCTGCCGGAGCCTCCCGCCTGTCCGGCGCCGCTGCCGGAGCCTCCCGCCTGTCGGCGCCGCTGCGGAGCTCCCGCCTGTCCGGCGCCACTGCCGGAGCCTCCCGCCTGTCCGGCGCCGCTGCCGGAGCCTCCCGCCTGTCCGGAGCCGCTGCTGGAGCGTCCCGCCTGTCCGGCGTCGCTGCCTCCTGTGGCAGCTCCACGCACCAGGCTGTCTCTCTGTCTCCTCCCCTGCAGGTGCTCCCGCCTGTCCGGCGCCGCTGCCGGAGCGTCCCGCCTGTCCGGCGCCGCTGCCGGAGCGTCCCGCCTGTCCTGCGCCGTTGCCGGAGCGTCCCGCCTGCCCGGCGCCGCTGCCGGAGCCTCCCGCCTGTCCGGCGCCGCTGCCGGAGCGTCCCGCCTGTCCGGCGCCGCTGCCGGAGCCTCCCGCGCTGTCCGGCGCCGCTGCCGGAGCCTCCCGCCTGTCCGGCGCCGCTGCCGGAGCGTCCCGCCTGTCCGGCGCCGCTGCCGGAGCGTCCCGCCTGTCCGGCGCCACTGCCGGAGCCTCCCGCCTGTCCGGCGCCGCTGCCGGAGCCCCTCAGCCCAGAGGCGCCAGAGCCCCTCAGCCCAGAGGCGCCAGAGCCCCTCAGCCCAGAGGCGCCAGAGCCCCTCAGCCCAGAGGCGCCAGAGCCCCTGCCCCTCTGTCCAGAGCTTCTGCCCCTCTGTCCCGAGCTGCCCCTCTGTCCAGTGGGGTCATTGAGAGGGGTTGCCATGGTGAGAAAGCGTACCTTAATGTGTACCTTAATGTATTAAAAAGTACCATGGACAATTACCACGCCGCGTATTGGTCCTCTGATCCGTTTCGCCTCTCCTCTTCGGAGGAAGAGGAGGAAATTCATTACACATAGGCTGTCCATTTAAAAATAATTTGTTCCAACGGACCAGGCAACAGCAGACACTTGGCTTCACATGCACCCAACTCACAACAGCTAGCTAGCTAAACACTTTATAGTTCCATCTGAAAGAGAATCGCCAAGAATCCAACATGCCCAAGAGAAAGCAAGGAGCTGCTGGGCACGCCAAGGAGGAGCCCCCGAGGAGATCCGCCCGGTTATCAGCAAAACCAGCCCCAGCCAAGACTGAACCCAAGGCCAAGAAGGAGAAACCAGCAAAGAAAGAGAAGGCTGTGAACGACAAGGAGGAGAAGAAAACTAAGAAGGGCCGCTGAACGCAGAGGCCGCTGAGGAGAACCACTCTGAGAACGGAGGCGCCAAGTCCAACCAGATGGAGGGGGTGGAGAAGGAGGAAGCTAGTCTGAGTAGCAACACTGCCAACCCCTGAACCCTAACCTCCGTCCCCAACCCTTCCCCCCAGCCTGCCCCAGTGTTCGTGGTCCCCCTCCAAGGCGTATTGTTAACAGTGGAATTTTTTTAGCAGTGATTTTATAAGTATACTATCTACTGTCCGTACAGATTTTTAGCACAAAGTCAAGCTGAATAATATGATGCAGATCTGCAGTGGTCATATCAACAAAGTGTCTGCAGGCAAGATGAACACACTAAAATCTTGTTTTAATTAAACAGCATTTCATGATTGTGTAGGAAGCAAAGTGCGAACAGCCCCATAGTGAGTTGTGTGTTTCTGTGCCTCCCTCCTCCACAGTTGGTTCTCCTAGGGTAATACCTTAGTCCTGGTTTATTAACGGTTCTCCCTGACGTTCCCTTGCTTTGTTTAAATGTTCCTGTTTTTACATGAAACATGTTCTAAGCGTGTTGGAAGTGTGTTGTCCAATAAGAAAGAGGAAGAGTCCTGTGGACCCCCCAAATTTAAAAAAATAATAATAATTATTAAATAAAATAAAAATGTAATTAAAAACAATCCTTCCCCCCTCGCCCTGCAAGTGTATACTCGTCAGACGTTATGAAACGTCATCAGAAGTGTCGATTTAATTTGAGGGTGTGTCTTTTAAGTGTTTGGAATGATTGTACCCAACTGGTTATGCCACAGAGACGCTTCAGTTATAACGGGTCGTGTTGGAAATCCATGATGCATTGTGGGTAAATGGTGACTGATTGATCTACAAATAATAACGAGTTGTTATTTATGATGGTTTGTAGATCAGTCAGTCGCCTGCAATGTCAAACAAGCCCGTTTACCGGTACCTCGTGTGTTACATTTAAATAGGTCCCCGCAGTACTCACACACAGTGGCACCGAAGATTATTTCATATATTGACAAGATTATCAAGTGACCACTCCAACAGTGGAACTGCATATCCTCAAAAATGGACGGCAGGTGGGAGGAGGCGAGATCAGGCGGGACCATTCTAGCCAATGAGAATGCAGATACGCGTGTGAAGCGCATACACTACTCCGATATAAAGTAATTGTTATAAAAGTTGCAGAAATGCCGCGTGCGTTGCCTTATATCCGTGCATTCGTAACAACCTAACCATTACGACACGTCTATTCAACCAAATAAGCCTGACGTAGCAAATTAGCAATTACATTTTCTGTTATCCACTTTGACCTCCATACAAAGTGCCTCACTTCCTGGCCTTTATTTTCGTGGACTGATTTTGGGCGGCGTAAACCCTCTCGCTTCGCCTCTTCCTCGTTGGTGACGCCTTCTTATATGCAGTCATTGGGTGGCACACATTGGCAAAAACGATTGGCATTTTCGTCTGTCTCGTGTGACTGCAGTGGAGAGACATGCAAAAACAAATGTCTGGGGTGAAAGGTAACATGTATAGCTAGCTATGTATACGATACTAGAGCTAGGGCATAGTTAGCCATACTTAGCTAGCTAGCTAACTTCCTACTGTTTTGTGCGGGAACTGGACTCGTTCCAGAACGTCTATAATATGTTTTGCGGGTCTTTTATTTGGAATTATTGAAGTTGTGCAGCATTTCTAAACCTCTCTGATTTCATGCCCGGCCTTTCATTGAATAATGCAGTATAATAATTAAACTTCCTTGACGTTTTAGCTTGCTAGCTAACAAGCTAATTTATTTGCTGCTTTGCAGTCGTTTCACTGCTTCTCTAGGCCCTTCCAGAAACAACCCTACAACCTGTCCCCATTATTTTAGATCCACGCTTTGATCAACTCCCCAAAGCTAATCAAAAGGAACACTCTTGTGACTCCAAGGGAAGGGCTAGGGGTTGTTTCTGGATGGACAAGGTCTTCTCACTCACACAACATTCTTGACAATGACACACATAGTAGTTCCACACGCTAAAGTTTGATGTGCCGTGCAATAATGGGTGCTTGATTTTTGAACAACCTATGTCAAATTCTCTGTTTCAGGTCCCCCTCTTCCTCTCCCCTCTCTGCGCCTCATGGTCCCGCCACTGCGGCTGGTCTCAGCAGCCATCTGGCAAACGATCCAGCAGAGACACGTGATGGATTATGGGATGCTGGAGGAGTTTGTTACCATGGTCACAGAGATGGTTCCAGAGCTTCTGAACATCCGACAGAGGGCCCAACTTATTCTGGGTCTTCGAGCACGGGTGAGAGAGGGGTGGAGCTAGTGCTCATCATTAAGGGTGGAGATATGATCATAATTAGTCATGTTTATGGTCTCATAAGTCTCCTGACATGTTTGCTCTTCTTTCAGCTGGTCCTGGAGTTGTGTCGCTCGAAGCCGATCACAGACCTCCAGACCATTCAGCCACACCTGGACAGGATACAGACCCTCACACCTCTCTGGGGGACACAGGTGAGCTCTTAAGGTCAGAGACTCAGCAAAGGTTTACATCAACCAGTCAGTCAGTCCCACACAACTGATTTGATAATGATCATTATAACAAAAATGTTTTCTTTCTTGCAGACTGATGATGAAGATTTATCTGAATCTAACTTTCTGGGGCTGATTCAAAACTTGCTGAATGACCCAAATGAGATGGAACACTTCTTCCAGGTCAGTGTGGCTTTGGAATAGCTGTGTAGGTATACTACTACCCAGAAGTGCACACTCGCAATCTTTCTTATTTATAAACAATGTTGACCTTTTTTTTAAGGCCTCCTTTTATTCTGATTACAGCTGTATGTGTCCATGTGAGTTGCAGGTGCCAAATGTTCTTATGTCAGATATGATTTATTTTATACAAATTTCTTATTCTCAGGATGTTTTTCCTGTGGAATTTGGTCCCAAGTATGATGCAGCAATAGAGAAACTCATGTGTCAGTTTCTTTCAAGACTTGAGAAGCTACTTCCAGTATCAAACTTTCAACAGGTACTGAAATTAGAAGAGTACCTTCATCAATTCAGTGAAGGATCACTATTCACAAAGGTTCATTCATAGAGTATATTTTGAATCACCCCTAAATCGTATCCATTTTCCCTCTGTGTCAGGCTGCGTCCCTGCTCAGCGATGTCCCCTCTGTTCTGGAGGAATGTGTTCAGTCTGTGGCTCACCCTCAGCAGCTGAAAACCCTGTTTCAGTACCACAGAGACCTCAGCCAGCTGGACAACCATGGTAGACATCTATCATAGGACGCATGTAGATATTGGCCAATCTTCTGTAGGGGACGTTGACATTTATTCACGTTTTAACCATTGTCTTTAATTTCTCGCTTCCCTTTCTAGATACTCTGTCTTCTTCTGATGGGGACTGCATTCTTTCAGCTCTCTGTCTCCCTCCAGTAGAAAGGGTGGTGATTGCAACTGAACAGACAGAGTCAGAAACACAGACATTATCCTTGAATGTCTTCATGGATACATTTACCAAAGAGTTGGAGGTGGACTCTGCAACACTGACAGAGTACACAGAGATGGAACCCGGGACAAGTATGGATATAATAACAAGCGAGAAGAGGGTGGAATGTGAGAAAAACAACAAACAATCTATAGAGTTTACGGACCCTGTGGAACATGAGGACATGGAGGTTCATGACGGTAATGAAGAAGAGAATGTTCTGGGGATTGGACAAGTACAAGATGAGACGGAAGGTATTGTTGAAGAAGTGAACCCCAGGTACAGAACAGTGATGGTTATCGGGGAAGATGGGGTGGCACAGCCTTATGAAGATTCAAGCGTCAGAAAGCCCCAAATAAAGACTCATAAAGACAGTGGAAGTAATGGAGAACAAATGAAAAGCATAGACGTATCTGATAAGATCATATCCTCAATGCTTCACAAGCCTTCAGTGGAGTTACAAAGAATTGATACTACTAACCTGATATTACCATCTAGACCAGTTAGACAAAACAGGGGGCGTAAGATGAAGACATTGCTAGCACGAGAACGGCAACAAACCAAAACAGAACTTTCAGAAGAAAATGCATTCAAAAAATGCCCAATTTGTGGGAAGACTTTCAGTCGAGGTGCTGACATGAAGCGACACCAGAAAATCCACACAGGTGAGCGCCCATTTCAGTGTCTCCAGTGTAAGAAACGCTTCCTGTACCATTTTGATCTGAGGAGACATCGGCAAAATGTGTGTAAAGTAGTTGTGTCAGAACCTAAAGGTGAAACATCCAAGCAGCTCAAAGGCAGGTCGAATATGTGTGATATGAGTTACAAGGACCCACAAAGCTTGGAGAAACCGAGACTAAAATGTGAAAAAGACTCCAAGAAAAGGCGTAGCAGATCTCCAGCTAGTGATGAGAAGAACACAATCCAGAAACCTGAGGGAGGAGACACGGAGCAGTCCAGTGGTGTTACTCTTGAGGCAACACCCGAGGACAGTGACTCATCCTCCACCAGTACTCCCCAGGACCCATCTTACAACCCATCTGGCGAACCTAGCAAGACCGAAAAACACAAACAGTCAAAAGTGTGCTGCATTTGCAAAAAACGTTTGCCAAAATCTTACAGCATGAAAGTTCACATGAGGTCCCACTCAGATCTGCGACCTCACAAATGTCCTCATTGTGGGCAGACGTTCAAGAACATTTATGATATGAGGAAGCACATTGTAAAGACTGTGTGCAAGGTGCTGCGAGCTGATCCTGAAGAGGCCCAGGCCCAGGTGCATGCACTCACCCACAGCCCCCTCCACTGCACTGAGTGCAGTAGGATGTTTGCAGACCCAGTAAAGCTAGACAGGCACAAGCTGTCGCACAAGCCTTTGAAATGCACCATGTGTGAAAACAGCTTCAATGGGGTCAAGCCCCTTAAGAAACACTATCTGGATGCCCATAAATTCAGTGGGCCATTCCTCTGCACCTCCTGTGATAAAAGCTACACTGATTTAGCAGCTCTCATCAGACACGAGAGGACTCACACCGGAGATCTCCCATACCAGTGCTCCCACTGTCCACGGAAGTTTAACTTATCAGCGGTTCTTGTCGAACACGAGAGAATACATACAGGAGAGAAACGATGCCTTTGCTGGGAGTGTGGAAAGGGATTTATCAGCAATGCAAAACTGAAAATGCACATGCTGTGTGTTCACAGAAAACCTGAAGATAAACACTTCTCCTGCTCCCAGTGTGACAAATCTTACGCATTACAAAGGACGTTACAAGTCCATGTGGCGAGACATCATGCTGGGGTGCGTTTCCCGTGCACATACTGCGGTAAGCTGTTTCTGAACATGTCCTCATTGACAAGGCATGACCTGATTCACACTCAGGAGAGGCCTTTTAAATGCCCCGAATTGGAGTGCGGCAAAAGTTTCAAATCAAAATCTGAAGTGAAGGTACACATGAGATACCATACTGGGGAGCGGCCATTCAAGTGTAAAGTCTGTGGGAAGGGTTTTACTCAAAACTGTTATCTCACTCAACACATGCGAACTCATACAGGGGAGAAGCCATATCCTTGTTCTGTCTGTGGAAGAAAATTTGATGACTCTAGGAAACGGAAAAGGCACATGATGATTCACACTGGAGAGAAGCCCCACAAATGTTTGAAATGTGAGAAAGCTTTCAGTCGGGCAGACCTGTTGAAAGCACATGACAGGAAAGAACACTGAACAAGTTCAAGTCCAGGGATTATTTTATTTTGTTTCTTTGTATATTTTTTTTCTTCTGTATAGATGTTAGTAATGAAACATTTTGTCCCTCTATGTTGTGAACTTTTCTGGATCTTTTCTGAAATGTTGTCTTAAAAATGAAGGATCTAAGAAACATGACCTGTCTGGGAATATGTATCCCTGAGATGCTTTTAGGGACAAGAGTTGGAAATAATGCAAGCTATTAACACTGATGCAATAGATTGGATAGTTTAGTCAACGGCTTTTTATCTATCCTCATTCAAATAAAACCATGTGTATTTTGGTGCAGATCTGTACTCGCCGCTAGAGGGAGTTGGTCATCTTTCTCAAGCATCCATTCACACTTCACTCTGATTAAAAGTAGATAGGGCCATGCTTTTGGAATGTACATTGTTTTTGTCAGTCAACATAAGTTGTGCTTTCTGAAATGTATGGTGAAATGTATATTTTCAATTTTGTATGTCACAAAATTGGACAAAAAACATGAGGGCAGCATCTGTTTATGAATGGTGATGCTCAGCAGCATCACAACACAGAGGTGGAGCTCAAAGTTCATAATGTTCAGGGGTTTTCTAAGATAAGGCTCTAACATTTTCATACTGTCAGATAGATACTAGACTAGTCTATGTATGCTGTAGTGCATTCTACAGTGGAAGGGGTTTTCTGCCAATCATACCCAATAATGTTTCAGTTTTAATAATGGTCCCTATGGCTGATTTTAGATGGGCAATTCTGATATTTTATTGACTAATTGTTCTTTTGACCAATCAGATCAGCTCTGAAAAATATCTGATGTGATTGATTTAAATAAATAATACAATTAGTGGGAAAAAATATCAGAATTGGGCTGCCTGTCTAAACGCAGCCTATGAGACCCCTGGGCCTGTTCTCATGCACAAGGCTTAGCTTTGTTGTTTCAAGTACAAATAAAATGTATTGAATGATTGTGAATACAAAATATTTTTGAAATAATGCTTTCAATAGTTAATTTGTGTATTTATTATGTATTTTATGGTCTGTGATAACTGTCTTTAATAGGTATTTTCAGAGGTAGGCTATTAAGGTTGGCTGGAGTAGACATCGATGAACGAATTATGTGCACATGTTTTCCCAGACCCTACAAAATGCACATAGCTTAATAGGCCTGTAAAGGAAGACAAGACTATTCATACTCGATAGTACAAGTCATCCAATGGCACACACTTAGGATGCCTACGTCATTTCAACTTATCAGCAAAGGTAAGTGTGCAGTGCAATAGTAACTGATAGAAAATAGCAGTGCAGTATGTTGCCAAGAACTTGTGTAATTGCAAGGTCAAGGGTGCAGCACGTTTTAAAAACATGGAGAAGTCAGAGAGCCAGACTAGTAAATTGGGCTAAGGAACAGAAGTTGGGTATTGGAGAAAGGCCATCAGTGCATGTTCTGCAAACAATACAGTGGATGAAGGAGCAGAATGGGGGTGGTGAACGGAACAGCGGATGAAGGCGCGGCATGAGCGTTGTGACAGGGTAGATGTGGTTATGGACAGCGAGGAAGAAGGAGAAAAGCTGAGTGCAGAGGGAAGATTGTGTGTTGAGGAAGAATACAAAACCATGGCTCAGAAATTTTACCTGACCAAGAGTGATGAAGATCTCAGAGTCCGAGCCTCACCCCGATGGTCATGCAAAGGATGATCCCTTCCTTTTGGCTGACCCACATGTCTCAGGCTGGGTAGAAGTAACACAAACATAGGCACAGACACATGCATACAAACACATGATAACATATGCATTATACACACGTACACATGGATTTTGCCTTGCAGATATGTGGTAGTGGAGTATGGGCCTGAGGGCACACAGAGTGTTGTGAATTCTGTAATGAATATATTGTAATGTTTTTAAAGTTGTATAACTGCATTAATTTTGCCAGACCCCAGGAAGAGTGCAGCTAATGGGGATCCATAATAAATACAAAATAAATTGGGTACTGTTAAATTGCTGAAGGTAGCTCAAAGTGATGATTTTCTGTGTTTCACACGCCTTGGGACAAGACCTGTGACTTGCTTTGCTCTCTAGAGCAGGGCGCCTTTGAAAGGAGTGATGGCTTGGGTGGTATTAAGTGTTGAGGTGGAGCAACTGAAATTGACCCAGTGGTGAAACTGAGAAGACACTCTCTGTTCTTTTGAGTTTTGAAGCAAGAGTTTTTACCTGACAAAGTCATGTTAGGATATGTCAGAAGTGCCCAGTGTGAAAGAGACAGGTTAAGGTTGCCAGGGTCAGAGTTAAACAGAAGGTGTCGTATGCTGAGGCAGTGAAGTAGAGGATGAGGGGTCAAAGGCTGAGTATTAAGCCTAGGCCAATACAGAGTGATATGAATTTGTGCTTCAGTGAGGTTGGCGTTTTAGCATTTATTGCCCTGGTTTTCAATTGTACCGCATAAATGTAATGTAAGTCACAGAAAATAGATGTGATGGCAGCTGCAGAGAAGTACTTAGGTGTACGACAGTGGAAGATGCTGAGGGGAGGACGGCTCATAATGATGTCTAAAATAAAGTGTTATGAATGGAGTGAATGGAATGGTGTCAAACACATAAAAACCATGTGTTTGATACCATACCATTCACTCCATTCCAGCCAATATTATGAGCTGTCCTCCCCTCAGCAGCCTCCACTGGTGCACAAGGCTTTGCTGCAGAATAGTTACATGGTGTGTTGAACGAAAGAGTCTGTTCTTAAGGTGAATGATCAATTAAGGTCAAAGTAGTGGAATGGGATGGTGTTATACATTTTTTTTTAAATAGTGGTATAGATGCGTAGAGATAGTTCCCCTTTCTTTTTTTTAGCATGTAATGTAACGTGATAGACCACACACTACCGCACAGTAGGTGGCAGCATGCACAAACAAAATGTGCGAACGCCATGATATCAAAGAAGGAGAAGAAGAATAGACCAGTGCGCGTTTACTGACGTGGTAAACTACGTTGCTGCTGGAGGGGGATATGTGTGTGGAGTGCGATGCTTAGGCAGTTTCATCGTACTGTGGTTGTAGCCGGTGAATAGACATACGCTTTAGACAGCTGATGAGGGGAAACGTATTTGGTGGATCAATATATCTCAAAGGCATGTTGCATTGGCTGCGAAATTAGTATCCTACCTATTCCAATGAAAGCCCATTGATCAGTCGGGGATTCATTGTGGCCGAATATGCTTACAGATATGATTGAGGTGGAAGAATTCGAAATCCAGGAGGATGAACCTTGGTATGACAAGCAGGACCTTGAACATGGTAAATATTATTATATCTATAATAATGACCGAGACTGGGAAAGCGCGGGTCGACCTGTGCTGTGCGTACAAGTGGCCGGCAGCAATAAACCAGGCATTGGCCACAATTTGACACAGCGTAAAACAAAATTATTTTCAAGCAGGCGCTGAAACAATGAGCGCCTGGTGCACCGCCACTTTCATATAGCAGGTGTCATGTAACTAGCAAATGTAGTAGCCTACATGCTACGAGACACATTTGGTAGCCTACTGCGGCAGAACACACTGTCGGACTTCGGACAAATATTTCAAGGTAGTCTCGAGCAGAATTTCCATCACCCCCGAGGCTATCAATTCCATAGTCTCGAGCAGAATTTCCATCACCCCCGAGGCTATCAATTCCATTGCCATGGATTTAGTCGGCAACCATTTGAAAAAATGAATCCTTTGTCTTAGATTTTCTACACATTTTTAAATGTACTTCTCTGCATATTAAGGTTTTATTCCACGAATTTGCGTTGTTCAATATCTATCATTGGCTATTGATGAATGCTGGAATAGAAATAAGGAAACGGAAATGGCTCTAGAAACATCTAATTCAGTTTTCATGCTCTTATGAGCATGAAAACTCCATCACAAATCCTGTACATGAGACAGTCTCACAACGCTTGAATTAGGCCAGAGTGATGAAGGTAGATGTATATATTTCTTACCTTTCTGATTGTAAATTCCCTGACATGGGTCAAATAGCCTACATATCTCCAATATATTTGATGTGTGTTTGATTTATCCCTTTTTGGGGTCTATATTCCATCAGTTCCATTGTAGGCAATTGTTGGCAAATTATTGTAAATCATGGGCAGCACAAGTAATGTGTATTTGACACACCAACCCATGTCTGCAAGATAGATGCATGTACCTGACCTTGAGCATTGAGGCACAGACACAGCCATAGGTGCCCTCTGCAACCTCTTGTCGCACTAATGGCCGCGTCTTTTCCCAAGCAATTATTTCGTTGGTGACACACAGTGATCATTTATCGATCCTATTCTCTGATCTCTCTTTTCTGCCATGTAGACCTGCACCTAGCTGCTGAGCTGGGGAAGACCCTGCTGGACAGGAACAGAGAGCTGGAGCAGGGTCTGCAGCAGATGTACTCCACCAATCAGGAACAGCTACAGGAGATAGAGGTAAGGGTTTAACCAATCAGGTTGTAGCTACGAGGATAGAGGTAACTGGGTTTGACCAATCAGGAGTCAGCAGACACACAGTCCCAAACTATAGCTATAGGCATTTCCCGTAGTGTGTGCAGGTTTTTTTTCCCCATCCCAGCACAAGCACACATTATCTAATTAATCAAGCACTAGTTGACACACCTGAGGCCTGTCCGTTAGGCTACAATCTGTTCCTGTTGAAAACAAGAGATGTTGAAAACAAAAGGATCTCTCCTCAGATTTGTGCTCCTTTAATTCCTTAATCAAATCAGTGTTCCATATTGCCAAAAGGCAGGCTACCATTAACTCCCTTTGAAGCTGAAATGAGAGGGTTGGACCCTGATGGACTGATTACTTAATCTCTCGGTTGCACCTGTTGTTTACCATGGGTCCATGTAGGGTAGGACTCTAGAAACAAAGGTAACAGAATATAATGGCTATTTTATAATGCAGACTTTTCATCTGAAATGGTTTTGTCAAGACAAGGCTACAAAATCTATATTCCAATCCTTGTCTTTCTTTTTCTATACTAGAAATCCCCAGGTGATAAGTGTTTACAAAACCATTATCAAACGGTAGTGCACCTATTGGGATCTCTTACTCCTTTGAAAACAGCATACCTCAATGCTTTTCACCTTGTTTAATGAAGTTTCAGGTGCTTCTACACCTGCATTGCTTGCTGTTTGGGGTTTTAGGCCGGGTTTCTGTACAGCACTTTGATATTATCAGCTGATGTAAGAAGGGCTTTATAAATACATTTGATTTGACTAGGAAAGATAGACTGCCCATATCAGTTGTCCTCTTTAATTATTTTGGACATACCTTTGAACCAACATTGCCGCCATTGTTTTGTTGTGACTCAAAATAATGTTAGATTAAATAGCCTTTCCATGCTATAGAATCTATTAAGCCAATTATTGAGTTTGTATTTAAATATCACATTCAGTGATATTTGTTTTTCTCTCTCTTGTATCAATACTGAATCTATATTGTATGGTCAGCAACCGCCACTAATTTCCAGATGAGCTCTGGATGTGCGACTCCTAAATCCTCCCCCGTCTCTGAAACGGCTGACTGACAGAATTAATCTCTCTGAAGGTGCCATCCATTTCATGACCTGACTGCATGTAGAAACGGTACAGGAGAAAGCTGATGCTGTGAATTATGTTACCTTGCCTATAATGTTATGTTACACAATAGATCATCACCACAATTTCTCATGATATTAACATGCAGAATTCAAAATACCAAGTTATCTAAGTGAATTGCGTGGCAAGATAATTTACAGCTCCTATCTACTGTAGCAGTATTTGTTTTATTGCCAGGATTTATGTTTTTAGTAGGTGTTTTGTGGCTGATCTTACTTCATGAGCTGACTAAAGGTTCACAGCGTTCTCCATAGATATTGAACTGTTATCTATGGCATTCTCCCTGTTTTACCCTGATTAGATAAACTGTTCTCAAAGGAAAAGAGAGAGATGTATAGAGAAAAACAGAAGACGAAGGGTATAGGGAGAAGCAGAGAAAGGATGTGTGAGGAGAGCTAGTGTTATGTTATCCCAGCACCATTGTTAGTGTATTTAGCTCTTCAGTCTGAATCAACCTGTGTTAATAAGAGCCTGATCTTAACCTTGTGCTGGTGCATTTCTACATTCCTCAGGAGTCAGCCTCTCGCCAGAATTGTTACGCCATTACAGACACTCCTTCAGACCACTCAAACGCCATTACAGACACTCCTTCAGACCACTCAAACGCCATTACAGACACTCCTTCAGACCACTCAAACGCCATTACAGACACTCCTTCAGACCACTCAAACGCCATTACAGACACTCCTTCAGACCACTCAAACGCCATTACAGACACTCCTTCAGACCACTCAAACGCCATTACAGACACTCCTTCAGACCACTCAAACGCCATTTTATTTCTCTAATTTTGTGCACAAATTTGTTTACATCCCTGTTAGTGAGCATTTCTCCTTTGACAAGATAATCCATCCACCTGACAGGTGTGGCATATTAAACAGCATTATCGTTACACAGGTGCACCTTGTGCTGGGTACAATAAAAGGCCACTCTAAAATGTGCAGTTTTGTCACACAACACAATGCCACAGATGTTTTAAGTGAGTGTGTAGTTGGCATGCTGACTGCAGGAATGTCCACCAGAGCTGTTGCCAAAGTATTTAATGTTAAGTTCTCTACCATAAGCCGCCCCAAACGTTGTTTTAGAGAATTTGGTAGTATGTTGCAACCGCAGACCACGTGTATGGCGCTGTGTGGGCAAGTGGTTTGCTGATGTCAACGTTGTGAACAGAGTGCCCCATGGTGGCGGTGGGGTTCAGGTATGGGCAGGCATAAACTGTGGACAATGAACACAATTGCATTTTATCGACGGCAATTTGAATACACAGAGATACAGTGACGAGATCGTGAGGCCCATTGTCGTGCCATTCATCCGCCGCCATCACCTGCACAGTCCCATGCTAGCAGCATACCACCCTGCATCCCACTGCTGGCTTGCGTCTGAAGCTAAGCAGAGTTGGTCCCTGGATGGGAGATCAGATGCTGTTAGAAGTAGTGTAGGAGGGCCAGGAGGAGGCACCCATTCCTCTGGTCTAAAATAATATCACAATGCCCTGTGTAGGGTGTCTTTCGGATGGGATGTTAAATTGGTGTCCTGACTCTGTGGTCACTAAAATATCCCATGGCACTTATTGTAAGAGTAGGGGTTTTAACCCTGGTGTCCTGGCTAAATCCCCAGTCTGGCTCTCATACCATCATGTCACCTAATCATCCCCAGCTTACAATTGGCTGATTCATCCCCCTTCCTCTCCCCTGCAACTATTCCCCAGGTTGTTGCTGTAAATGAGTGTGTTCTCAGTCAACTTACCTGGTAAAATTACGGGTAAAAAAATGGTGCAAGGATCTGTACACAATTCCTGGAGCTGAACATGTTCCAGTTCTTCCATGGCCTGCATACTCACCAGATATGTCACCCTCTGGATCGATGTGTACACCAACATTCAGCAAATGCTCACAGCCATTGAAGAGGAGTGGGACAACAGGCCACAGTAACAGCATGATCAACTCTATGCAAAGGAGATGTGTTGCACTGCATGAGGAAAATGGTGGTCACACCAGATACTGACAGGTTTTCTGATCCACACCCCTACCTTTCTTTTAAAGATATCTGTGACCAACAGATGCATATCTGTATTCCCAGTCATGTGAAATCCATAGATTAGGGCCTAATTAATTTATTTCAAATGACTGATTTCCTTAAATTAACTGTAACTCAGTAAAATCTTTGAAATTGTTTGTTGCATTTTATATTTTTGTTCAGTATAGTTAAATGTACGGTGGTGTAAAAAGTACTAAATTGTCATAATTGAATAAAAGCAAATGCTATACATGAAGTTCCTTATATATTAAAGCCAACAAGACGGCACACCTTTTTTTTACAGACAGCCAAGGGCTGTAGTGGAGTATGAGTTGTCAAAAATTGAAATGGTAAAGTACAGACACTCCCAAAAACTACTACATAGTACTTTAAAGTATTTCTACTTAAGTACTTTACACCAATATGTAATCTGGATTCAAAGTAGAAATTAATTGTGAATTTGAAGGTGGCCGGTTATGTGATGATACTGAGTCCTGGTTCTCTCCTCCATCCCCCTCCCCCCTCCAGTACCTGACTAAGCAGGTGGACCTCCTGAGACAGGTGAATGATCAGCATGCTAAGGTGTATGAGCAGTTAGATCAGTCCTCCAGAGAACAGGAGCAGAGCAACACCCGCCTGGTACAGGACAACAGGACCGCCCAGCACAAGATCCAGGGGTGGGTTGAAACCTGAGGCTGCGTCCCAATTCTTCACCCTTCTCGCACAATTTCTCAAATTAATCTTAACAGTGGTGGAAACTCCCTTCAGCCAATGCTTATACCAATCCTATGCATCTAAATCAATGACGGGGTGGAGAATCGGGACACAGCCTGAGTCTTTCTGCAGAGAATACAGATGAAATGGTGAACGACTTGAGTTGGTGAGAGAACTAAATGTGTGAGGGCAAAAGAAACTTGATCAGTCAGTCTCTCTCCAGGCTCACAGAGATGATCGAGGCTCTGCAGACCCAGGTGGAGGATCTGCAACGTCAGGTAGAGGATCTGAAGACCGCCCCTGCTAATCCCCATAGGAAACCCCTTGCAGAATCATGGCGGCCCTTCGGGGTGCAGAGTGTGTCCTGCCTGAATGAGTTGCAACGCGCACACAGGTGAGATCACAACACTCATACATGAAATACACACACTCGGCGTTCCCAATCTTTGAGCTTGTGTGGCCTACCACTTCGCAGCTGAGCCGTTGTTGCTCCTAGACATTTCCACTTCACAATAACAGCAGTTACAGTTGACCGGGGCAGCTCTAGCAGGGCAGAAATTTGACAAACTGACTTGTTGGAAAGGTGGCATCCTATGACTGCCATGTTGAAAGTCACTGAGCTCTTCAGTATGGGCCATTCTACTGCCAATGTTTGTCTATGGAGATTGCATGGCTGGGTGCTCGATTTTATACACCTGTCAGCAACGGGTGTGGCTGAAATAGCCAAATCCTCTCATTTAAAGGGGTGTCCACATACTGTTGTGTATATACAGTTGAAGTCAGAAGTTTACATACACTTAGGTTGGAGTCATTAAAACTAGTTTTTCAACCACTCCACACCTTTCTTGTTAACAAACTATCGTTTTGGCAAGTTGGTTAGGACATCTACTTTGTGCATGACACAAGTAATTTTTCCAACAATTGTTTACAAACAGATTATTTCACTTAATATTCACTGTATCACAATTCCAGTGGGTCAGAAGTTTACATACACTAAGTTGACTGCGCCTTCAAACAGCTTGGAAAATTCCAGAAAATGATGTCATGGCTTTAGAAGCAACTGATAGGCTAATTGACATAATTTGAGTCAATTGGAGGTGTACCTGTGGATGTATTTCAAGGCCTACCTTCAAACTCAGTGCCTCTTTGCTTGACAACATGGGAAAATCAAAAGAAATCAGCCAAGACCTCAGAAAATAAATTGTAGACCTCCACAAGTCTTGTTCATCCTTGGGAGCAATTTCCAAATGTACCACGTGTACTATTGTTTGTACAGATGAACAAGTATAAACATCATGGGACCACGCAGCTGTCATACCGCTCAGGAAGGAGACGCGTTCTGTCTCCTAGAGATGAACATACTTTGGTGCGAAAAGTGCAAATCAATCCCAGAACAACAGCAAAGGACCTGATGAAGATGCTGGAGGAAACGGGTACAAAAGTATCTATGCCACAGTAAAACGAGTCCTATATTGACATAACCTGAAAGGCCGCTCAGCAAAGAAGAAGCCAATGCTCCAAAACCGCAATAAAAAAAGCCATACTTCTAAAGTTGTGGCAAAATGGCTAAAGGACCTGAATGTATTAACATTTGAGATATTTACAGCTGAATAGCTTGTGCATTAATAATTGTTTTTATGCTGCAGGTAGAAATTGTTTTGTGATTTGAAGTTGAAGAACTGAAGTTGCCATTAGTTTGTTCTATTCTTGATGGCCTAAGGCCCTGAGCCCCACTTTAGATTGCGTTCATTCAATACCACTGTGTTTCAACAAGTCTCTTGGCCCTGCCCTAGTATTGCGGTTTGGCTCTCTCTCTCGCTCTCTTACCTCTCTCTTGCCGTACACTGCAGCTGTTGAAGGGGACTAGTGCTGCTGCTAGTACTCTAGCCCTATTCCTGTCCTCTGATGCCATAGCAGTTCAGACCATGTTATTGAGTTAGGGATGGGCTCCTCTCCTTTAATCCAGGCCTAAACTCATAGGTCACTGATAAACACACATGCCAAGCAGATTATAGTACTCTCTCCCTACTGACCTCAATGAGCACTGGTCACAGTTGTCACCCACAGGATTTGATTTTGATTTGATTTGATTTAAGATCATTTTCCACCCGTAAGGCCACTCATCTCTGCCTTCACTAAAGATCACTCCCTGATTAGTTTTATTGGCATCTTATCAGTGACTTTATTACACTAATTAGGTGTAAGTGCTGGTCTGGACTAGAACAAAAGCTGTTTCCCATCCTTTTTAAAGTTTGATTGGTTGGATTCTCTCTGACCCCTCCATGGTACTCAAGTGTCTACTCTGGAGACCATTCGGATGACCCCTGGTCTCCCTCTGATGTCTCGTGGCGGGAGGAGGAGCAGGAGTCGCTACGGAGATCGCTCCGCTCCCTACAGACACAGTTGGCCAATGAACGTGCTCGGAGGGAGGGGGCAGAGCGAGATGCAGACCACCTAGCCAATGAGAATGTGGCACTGGAGCAGCGCCTGGGAATGATGGAGGGGTGCCAGGTGAGGAAGAGAAGCAACACACACAGAATTATTTGAAGCAGATGCGTGCTTCAAATTCAAATCGTTTGTAGGGAAATGGAAAAGTCAAGAGGTCCATGTGACATTACTGAATCCGGTCTCTTTCTCTCTTCCGCCTTCTCTCTCTGTCCTTTCTCTCTCTGTCCAGGCCAGACTAGTGGAGCTGGAGTGTGAGGCTGAGGAGCTTCGTCAGCTGTGGAGAGCCGACTACGGCAACAAAGCTTTGAGGTCAAGGGTCAGCCTGGGCATGCTGCCCAATGCCCTATTCTTCCACTTGAACCAGGAGAGGGGGATGGGGGAGGATGGAGAGAGTGAGGGAGACCTGATGGAGGTCAGCTACCGTTCCAAGGTGAAAGGCTGTGATGTCCTAAAGCACTGCAACAGCGAGAAGCAGCTTAGGTCGCTGCAGGGTGAGGGGTCAGACGTATACGAGAGTCATGACCACGAGCGTTCGTGCGTCCGCCATTCGGAGGTGGTGAAGCAGCGTGGGATCTCCCTTCTCAACGAGGTTGACGCTCAGTACAGCGCCCTGCAGGTCAAATATGACGCACTGCTGCGGCGCTGCCACCAGGGGGAGCCGGACCCAAGCCAGCAGCACAGCCAAAAGGAGGTCCAAAAGCCCAGCGGAGCCCCCTTGGTCCGCCCACGAAGCCCAGCCTCCCTCCACCAGGGCCAGGAGGATGAACTCCACCAACCTGAGTACAAGGCCCTGTTCAAGGAGATCTTTACCTGCATCCAGAAAACCAAAGAGGATCTGAGTGAGAACAGGGGAAAGTCTTGGCAGCTGAAGTAGCATTACTTTCGCAAAGAAACGTAGAAAAATGGGTTTGTGCTGAACAAGCTATTTTTCTCCCGAATTGGAGCTGGGACATATGTGCAAGCTACTACGCAAGCAAAACACCTTACTCTAAACTATTTGGAAAGACTTTAAAATTGTGCCTGGGAACTGATGTGTTAAATCTGGTATAAGTGAAGATGAATTGATAACCTTCTCAAAGGGCTCATTGTTATCTATGGACGTTGGCACAGCTAAAGAAAGGCAAGATACACCAGCTCTTATGCATGGAAACAACAGTGCCTAACATTCAGTCTATTGTACATAATTCTGCCTCAATCTCCCAGGTATACCTGAGCCAGTTGCTTAGCATCTAAGGGCAACTTTACTGTACACTGAGAAACCAAGGACCTCTGGAAAATATTTCTGTGGACAAGCTCTTTTCAATGGTACCTCTGCACTGTTAAATCAAAAGTTGCACATCCTTTTAAAGTGACTTGTCTGAGCCTGATGGTCAAAACGGGAACTTTTTAACATCTTTGTGTGCCTAGAAATGACACTGTTTCCTACTCTAGGTAATGAGTTACCTGGCAAGGTGTGAATTTTAAAAAGGGAGAGCTTGTTATCGCTTTTGTTCAGTGCAGCTATACAATAAACATCAACTACAGCTATGAACAGCTGTAGCTATGAAATGTTTGGCCTAGATCTTTGTCATTATTAAAAGTTTCTGAATATTTTACCAGAAAAAAACACCTGATGGTTTTTGGTGCTCATGTAAGGTCCAAGTTGCACTATAATTTCCGGAACTCTTTCTCAATTGTACTGTATGTCTTCAAAGTGTTTTGCCCGATCCTGAATTTTAAAAACGAAAGTAATTGGGTACGAAGAATGAGTTGTTAATGAATAATGTAGTAGCTAGTGATAATCTACTGAGGCTATACCAAAACTCAGCTATATACTGTACGGTGCTATGATATTGATGTGCTTTACGAAATACAATGTAGACATTTCGTAAGTGCTGTTCCAATTCTTTGTCAGAAACTGTCTGGTTAATTAAATGTTTTTGTTTTTTTAACTCATGCTACCCTAATTGTTCATGATAGCCACATCCTTAGTGGACATCACTGTAAAATCATTGTATTGAGATGCACTTAAGACTTGCACAGGAATCGTTGTTCTTTTCTGACACTTTATGTAGCTTGCCACTGTATAACAAGTGCTATTAGTAGTTCCTGTTCACTGTATTAGATACCAAAATATTGTCAAATATATGCGTCATCTTTGATAAATGCAAACTCTGAGAGGATTCTGTGTTTCCATTGGTCAGTTATTACATGCCTAGTCAAGGTGCTATCATCACCCATGCAATTTTAACAAACCAGTTTATACACAGAGGGACATAATCACAAGACAGTGAAACAACTCTCACTTTGCAGAAGGGACAGGATGGAGGGCAGAGCACGGTGGGACTCTAAGTTGCTGTTTCCTACTGTGTACATGTGTGCAACACCAGGGTTGTGGGGTTGATTCTCATGGGGAACCAGTACGAACATGTAAGTTGCTCTGGGTAAGAGTGCTGCTAAATTGCATTTATTTATTTGTATTTAATAGTCTACATAGTAACAGATTCACTTGCCTTGTTTGGCATTTTACAAAACGGTTGAGTTGGAAGGAGTAAAAAGTCTGGCGTTTTAGAAATGAGGAGTAAGACAAATTCTGAGGGTTAGTATAATCTTTAGTTCCAGGCAATCAGTGCTCAAAATCAGTTTGTTGCAAATGCCAATAAGAATTGTATATTATGATTGCACCTGTACATAATTAGGCTATGTCTTTTGAAATGAGAAGTTTGGTAAAGTAGATATAATTCAATGTATTTCCTGATTTAAGCTTTATTTTATACAAACTAAACATACGTAGCACTAACTGGAATGTAGACAATCTTCCAGTGTATGAATAGAGCTGGTTGCTCTGTAAGAAATCAAACGGCAAGAAGATGGCGGTGATGAGGAAATATGGTGTTATGCAATAGACAAATTAATATCACTGACCACATTTTTTTAAACATGATTTCTAGATTTTCTGGGGGATACATTTAAAAAAACGTTGTCTTCCATTGTTCCACTTCAAGACACAACTGCATGTGTTCACTGTACACTGATGGGTTTCTCAAAGCCTTTATATCCGCCTCCAAAATCCGTCTCTGGGGAGAGAAGGGGACCACTGACTCTAAAAATGAGTCTCTGGGGAGAGAAGAGGACCAGTGACTCTAAAAATGAGTCTCTGGGGAGAGTGAGAAGAGGACCACTGACTCTAAAAATTAGTCTCTGGGGAGAGAAGAGGACCACTGACTCTATGAGTCTCTCTGAGGAATGAATCAGGAGAGTCCAGATTCACTTGTGTCCATGAAGAATGACCTGTCTATGATACTGCCAATTCAAGCATGGAGGCTTCGATGATAAACCAGGTTAAGACATTTGCATTCTTGGACATTGGCATTTTCTTGGTAGAAACACCAATGCCCTGTAAATATTCATTTTCTGCTTAAATAATGGATAATGATATTATTATTGGAGGAGAAGATGTTTTATGAAACTTGTCCATGTTTTTAGTCCGAAAGGCTCCACCCTTAGTGGGATAGAGAATGGTGCTGGACTTATAAGGAGTAAATAGAAGTTATAAGAGTTTCTTGCATCCCTGATTCTAGTACTCTCCTAAATTTGGTCAAATTAGATAGATATTTCCCTGTGATTGATTTGGTAAATTAGTTTTTCTTCAATTTTAGTTCACCCAGATAGTTAGGGGTGGTTTGGATTCCGAGTTTTATCCTCCCTTAGGTAGTTAGCTGTTGTTGTGGGGAGATTATATTTTTTGTGAGAAATTTAACACAAGGCTGTAAAATTGATATTATAGTATTATATTTTTTTGTTGAATAAGGTTATAAAGTTAGCAAGAACAAGTTTTAATTGTGGTAGACTTATGTTAAGTATTTAGGACATATTTTAAGCCAACAGGATCAGACGATAGAAAGTGTTTTAATTGTGACGAAACAGGACGTCTGGCCCGAGAGTGTAGAGCTCCTCCAAAGGATGAGAGACAAAGACAGTATCGCGACAGACAGAAAAGACAGAACAAGAATAGTAGGAGACAGGAAGACTGAAGAAGAGGAGGAAACATGACTAGATTGGGAAGAGGAGGATAGTGAGAGTGAGGACTCATTAGATCTAGACTACGAGGTATTCGAATTGGCCAACAAAGATTTAGCATTACAACAGAAACCATACTTGACACTGACTGTTATGGGAAAGAAAAGACACGTAAAAGAAAGAACAGAGAGAAAGATCGTCAGACAGATAGTAGGAAAGACAGACGGAGAAGGGCTCCCCCGCCCTATGTTGAGCCCGAAGTGACCTTGATGGTTTGGGAGTAGTAGGAAGAGGAGGGGGGCTAGGAGGAGAGCAAGAGAGAGATCAGAAGGAATTTGAGGAGAATGAGAGGGAGAGACTGGGAGTGAAGAGCAGGAGACCTGGAGCGTTACGAAGGTTAGAATCTCATAATAAGCCAGGATTGAGAGATGACAGAAGCGACACAGAATGGTTAGATGACGATGAGGCTATACCCCAATTCCCACTCATAGCCTTACCCAACCCCAGAGCTGGGGACGGAGCACAACCAGACACGATAGAGAGCAGAGCAGAAGAAGGAGTCGCACATCCTAAGACAGGAGTAGAGGGATTCAGAAGAGATCTAGAGGGTCTCTTGGCCAGTTTCAAATTGAACACAGGAGAACTGGAAAGGGCCGTCAGACAGAGAATAGGAAAAGACAGGGGGACCACATGTGTCGTTAGTGAACGAACCATCTGAGGAATGGCTGGCATTGGAGAAAGGGGTTCATTAGGGAAAATGATTACTGATTGGTAACAGTTACTGAGTGGAGACCAGCATACTTCATTTATAGACATGTATAGATAACTGAATTGGAGAAGCGAGAACTTAACCTGGGGTCCACTTAGATGTGGGGCCCAATTAATGACAGGATGATTTGTTTTTAATTTAGGAAGAGGAGTTAGAAGCTGTACCCTCCGTGTTATGGTCCCAAGGACCCGTTGACGTGGGGGTCAATGGGAGTTATTTAAGTATAAGTAGTCCCGAAGTTAAATTATAGATTTGATTTAAAGTAATTATTAGTAATTTAGGAAAATTTGAGCCCCCAGAGGGAAGTTAAATGTTGATTTATACATATATGGCAGAATAAGGCCATAAGATAAGGAAATTATAATTGTGGTAAACCGAGGTCGTTTATCTGGGATCTATTATAATTCGAGAAAGGTGTATTCCGAACCCCTCTAGAAAAAAGGTGATTTTGGAAGTACCAAAACCTATGAATTAAATTTTAAAAAACAATAAAAAAACATGAGTTTTCTTAGAATTATTCATTACTGCAGAGTCTGGGTGCTATATTATGCTTTCTATATAGGGAAGTGGAGTGCAAAGAAGGCATCTTTAAAACCACAGCAGCACAGATAAATCTTAAAGAGGACAGAACAATTGACAAAGATTTGTTACAGTAAAGCCAAGAACAAGCACCTCAAAAGGAATTGGACATGTGGAAAAAGAGGTAATTCTACGAGATAATGTCTGGTATAAGGATAATTTATTTTATTTTTTAAAGTTACTGTTTAGATATGCGGTAATATTGACACATGGGTAAAGCCATGCGTCAACAGGGGGGATGGCAGAGCAGGTTAGGAAACACTTTGTGGCCTATGGTGTAACTAACTGCTTGGAAAATAAATAAATAAATGGTTCACGATGTGTTATCTGTGCATAGAATAATCATCAAGGTAGAGTAAGAGCACCACTGGGGGAATACCCCCAGGTAGAATATCCATTCCAACAATTGGAAATGGACTTCATTGAACTATCCAAAGTGAGGGAAAGAGGGGGTGTTTAATAATAGAATAATATTTAAATGGGTAGAAGTGTTCCCAACTTACTTGGTGGACACGATTATGGTAGCTAAAATATTAGGTCCAGATATTATCCCTAGAGTTGGTTTACTAGGATCTATTTCTTTAAACAATGGATTACATTTTTAGCTAATCAGGTAAACCATATAGAATGCCCGAATTGGGAGGACCAGAGCAAGCAGATATAGAAATAGAACATACCTTAGCAGAACACATGAGAAGGTTGTTTGTTAACCACACCCGTATGTCAAAGCTTTTGTGTCCTAAAGGCGAGTTACAGAAGAAGGTGATTCCCTCGATCCAACCGGGAGACTGGGTGTGGATTCAAACCTTGAGGAGAAAAGACTGGAAGCAGCCCCGTTGGGAAGGCCCATACCAGGTTCTGTTAACCACCACCTTTGCCATTAGAATGGCAGAGAGAGCCACTTGGGTCCACGTTACCCACTGCAAAAAGGTAGGAACACATACAAACACTGCTGAACACACACAGAGTTAGGGAGCAGAACCGAGTACCAATAGGGTCCGGTCCGGAGGTTACCTCCCTAACGAAGATTCCCTATCCTGACCTATCATCACTGTGTGCACTCATAGAGGTGTGGGTATGGGGTGGTTCCTAGCAGATCAACTAAGGGCATGAGAGGGTTGGCGGTTTTTAGGAATATTAGAGACTCTGAGCTGCATCATAGTCTTGGTAACCTTTCTGATACATCCAGATCCACCACCTTCCGGTACTAATTATACCACGCCATTGTCATTGATAAGAAGTAAAAGACAAACTATATAACACACTGACCATCAAGGACGAGTGACTTACAGAATAGGAGTCAAAGAAGGTCAAGATGTAGGATTTAAGGTAACCAAACAATTCCCTAGGAAAGCAGACAACTGTACGGGGATTGGGTTGGCCAGATTGTGGTACTCGGCCAACCCACCTCGGTTCACTTTAACTCCTGGTGAGTACCAGTGTTATAGACACAAGAATGGCACCAGGAATTTATGAGATTTTAATGGATGTAAGTCTGATTGTTAATGTGACTGACTTAGGTTTAGAAGCACAGGAGAAAATTCTTAACCTCACTGCACCTATAACTGATGTATGGTGGGCTTGTACCAGCAAAGGACTCATGGTGGACACTGATGATCCCTTCGACGCCGATAATTTACAATTAGATCAAACTTTTCTTAGTTCTAATGTGTGAAGGTTATAGTGAAAACCTCAAAAGGAAGAGTTATAACTGGAAGTAGAATATCCCCAGGTGAGGTGAAAGACGTTGTAAATACATTTGTGTGTAATAATGTGATTTTTTAAATAAACAAATGTTGGATCAAGATGTAATATTTAGTCAAAGGATGGATTGATAGAATAATTTGTATGTTTAAGATAATGACTAAAGTATTCCACCCTGAAACCATATAATTGTATGAAATGTGTTAGTCATTATTCAATAATGTGTGTGACTAGGCCATTGTGTTACTATTTTGCAATATGAGCTGGGTATAGTTGAGACATTCAAGGCCAACTGAACTCTCAACTTGTGATAACTCAAACCAATAACAGAAAAGAGGCCTCCCCAACCTAGGTAGGGTAGTAACTGTTAGAAATGGATAGGCCTGCAGAAGATAATGAGAAACTATGTGTTAGTATTGTGGAAAAATACAGCCCATCTAAAGGGAGGTGGAGTTTCTACTGATGTGAGTTCGTGTGTGTGTGTGTGTGTGTGTGTGTGTGTGTGTGTGTGTGAGAGAGAGATACACATATTGTGTTCTCATTTTGAAGTCAGAGCGCTCTCTGAATAAAGTATTGATCTATTGCAGACTGGGACTTTGTCTAATTCTTCATTAACCAGGGCCTTACAACCTCTGGGAATTGGTCAAAGCTATAGTGATAGTTGAGTTCAACCATTGGAATAAAAATTCTCATGACAGTGGTCCCATGGTGTTTATACTTGCGTACTATTGTTTGTACAGATGAACGTGGTACCTTCAGGCATTTGGAAATTGCTCTCAAGGATGAACCAGACTTGTGGAGGTCTACACATTTTTTTCTGAAGTCTTGGCTGATTTCTTTTGATTTTGCAATGATGTCAAGCAAAGATGCACTGAGTTTAAGACCTTGAAATACATCCACAGGTGCACCTCCAATTGACTCAAATTATGTCAGTTGGCCTATCAGAAGCTTCTAAAGCCATTTTCTGGAATTTTCCAAGTTGTTTAAAGGCATAACTTAGTGTATGTAAACTCCTGACCCACTGGAATTGTGATACAGTGAATTATAAGTGAAATAACCTGCCTGTAAACAATTGTTGGAAAAATTACTTGTGTCATGCACAATGTAGATGTCCTAACAGACTTGCAAAAACTATAGTTTGTTAACAAGAAATTTGTGGAGTGGTTGAAAAACAAGTTTTAATGGCTCCAACCTAAGTGCATGTAAACTTCCGACTTCAACTGTATACAAGAATCAGCAGAAAAGGAAGGGGTGGTAATACCTGGCTCGGTTGCAATGGCATGTCCTGATGGCAACTACATTGCCTGGAACAATAATGAAAACACTACCTAACAAGTCTCCTCCTCCCACTCTTGCAGAATAAGTGTGTATCTGGTTACCTTTCTATGTATCTGGACTGGTCTGGTGGCACTCTGTCCTTTTATAGTCTCCTCTGACGCACTGAACCACCACGCCAAATTCACTGAGCCCCTCTATCCAGGGTTTGGAGTTTGTGAAGGCTCTTCGGTGTCCCTGTAAGACGGAGAACAGCACTCTGTGGGTGTCCTGAGTCGTCATGCTCCGGTTCAAACACAAACGTGCCATACATTTGCACATGTTTTTTCTTCAAATAAAACATGACCTTGTATAAATCGGTTAACCCAGAAGTAAAATCTTGCGTACATGCAGAATCTGCCCACGGGAGATGAGTTCTTGTGTGGGACACATGTACTACACTTCATTCACGGCTGTTTATATGGTAATGTTGTATGTAATTGGCGTCTGCTAAATGTTTGTGTATGTAACATTAACTGTCCTATGATGCTGTTGATAGTAATCAAGGAATAAAATAGATTACCATTGAGTCCACACATCACTCCTTTAAATCTGAGTGACTGTTAACGGATGTATTTTACAGTTACTGTAAATGTCAACTAGTGTTCTTGGCAGACATGTTGATAAGGCTTGTACCAGTGGAGGCTGGTGGGAGGGGCTAAACTGGGGTCAGTCTCTGCACCTCTCCTGTTCCTCTGACTCACCTTAGACCTCACCACAAAATGTACCTTAGATCTGAGTCATCCAACTCAAAGGTCTTTAATTGTACAGGTTTAAAAATGGAACTGGCCAGAGTAGACTGAATGACAGATGAAAGGGGCTGTGTTCCCTCCATTACAATTCAGTGAATCATTTATCACCACTAAAAGATCCTGTTTCCCTCTGTCATTTGTGTCTCTGCTGTTTCTCATTAAATCACATCAAGACCTGTACATCAACGGGCATGTAATACTGACCTATCAGGCAATACACCCACCCGTGTGTGACAGCTTATCTCAAGGATATGAACATCAGACAATAGGCTTTCCATTATTGCAATTTTTATTGAGCAAAAGAACATACCAATGGAAAAACAACCAACAGCCTATTCAGATCATTGATCAAATTAATACACCTGAACAACCTGAATATTGCATGGACAGAAAGTTGTGGAATGCTTCAGACGGTTGCACTGATTGTGCAAGTCTTCATGAAATGCCAGATAGCTATTTTCAACATCAACAAAAGCATCTACAGTCAGAAAAACATACAACTTTGTCTAATTTGACCTCTTATATTAATATCAGTGATTACTTATTTTGTCCTGAATGTCTGCGGAGGCACTTATATAGAGACCTAAGATGGGAGCAAGGAGCGACACAGCAGTAAGCATATCTTAACCAAATCATACCAGGTCCAAACAATGCTGGCAGATATTTTAACATGTACTCTGTTAGCTTCCTTTGAATGCGCCAACAATTAAATCCACTCATCTCCCAGACATCACCAATCCTCTTTTCTTCTCAAAACTCTAACCATTAAATAATAGCAAACCAATCGACATTCAATTGTTTTTATTCACATTTTCCACGAGGATCCACTACCACGTGCATAACTGTCCAGTTTTGAAATATGTCTATCGAATATAAAATTAATTTGTTTAAGTTTCTTTCAAAGTAACATTCACCTCCACAGTTTAAACGATTTGCTACCAGGCTGCGTCACATCCAGCTGTGATTGGGAGTCCCATAGGGCGGTGCACAATTGGCCCACAATTGGCCCAGCCTCAAAGGGGTTTGGCCGGGGTAGGCTGTCATTGTAAATAACAATTTGTTCTTAACTGACTTGCCTAGTTAAATAAAAGGTTAAATAAAAACATGTACGTTTTATTCAGACAGTATTTGGTTGTAAATTGCAATAACTTCAACACCAATTCACTCCTGTATTATAATTCACCTCAGTCCTCGGCACACTCCACTCTTTTAGTTTACTCACAACAGTAGTTTAATGTGTCTATCTACTCATGTTGATCCAACTATTAATTGATTGCTGTACAACAATCAGTTTTCTAGACTAATTGTTTCGGAACAAAACCAACATGTGCGCAACTATGGGGGGGGGGGGGGGTTTAGCCCTTAGACTGTTGACATGTCAATTATATTCTCCAAATGTTTATTGAAAACAAATACATTTGCACAATGAGCACTTGTCTCCTCAAATACACCATTAGAGTTGTTGGTTAGCTAGCGTGTGAATTTTTGCCATAATAGCATAGAAATGACATTAGTCAAAACACGACATGGCATCATTAACCTTTTGACACGTAAGTTCTAAATATTAATACACGGGCCTTACAGAGTGAGTTTTTAGCACACGGTACCAGAATTCTATCCTGCTGTTGGGAGAATTTGATTGTTGCATTTTGTCGCTATTCTCTACAATTCTCGCATTGTATCAATACCGCAATGTCTGCTTCATATGAGGCTTTATAAAACATTATTCCTATAATAGTAGCAGTGAGTATCTATAGTATTATAAATTACATTATGTATATTACATGTATTATTATCTGAAAAGGGCTTTGGTATTAGCCTGTATGGGGGCTGCGTGTGAGATAGGGCGGGAATCCTGAGGCACTAAATCCGGTGTATTTGATACAATAGCGGCATACAACAAGTGAGAGCGTGGTATGAGCATATATAGCACATATGCAGAACATGTCTAAGGCCGGGAAAGGCTGGCATCCTAAATACTTTTTCTTAGTTTTTAAAAATGACAAATTTATTCTCCCCTGGAAAAAAACTAGGCTATAAGGTTGGCTACATTTCATCACCATGTCAACGTATTATCACCACTGGACATGTAGCCTACAGAGGCCTGCCTCGTCACCAAGCGAGGAAGATATTTCTCAAATGCGCTGAATATTATGGCTTGGATAGGTTTTAGCCTGGTCGAGGACAATGAGAACAGGGTGGTGGACAAAGTCATGTAAGCAACAAAGTGAGGTAGTTTGTGCAGGCGATCAGATTGAATGGTGCGTAAGTCTAATCAGCTATGTTGTAGGCAGAAAAACGTAGCATGAGTGAAGCGAGGATGTAGATATAATGGGTTATTGTAAACTATGGAGCTAGACAGGATTAAGCTTTGGTGCCATCTAAGGGGATGAATGTTGTGGGTCAGTTATCATTCTCCTTCCAAAACTTGGTTGCATTTATATGAACTTCAAGTATTACTAAGTACACAGTATATTTATAGTTTATAAACTGTGTTTGCCCCCCATTTATTGATAAACCCCATCATAGTAATATTTCCTCCATCATATCCCCCCACGATACCTTCCCCCATGCACTGAAACCCCCCACAAATTAAATGAACGCCACTCGAACTCCACTAAAATGGTTTCAACCAAATCTGTCAGCCCTGTTCATGCTACGGCTAGGCAGTAGGCTTGTATTTGGGTGATCTATGAGGCGATAACATTTTTTTTTGCTTTGTGATTGGTCAAAAACTGTAAACTTGTCATGTTCCCCGGTTAACAAGCTCATGCAGATTTGTAATGTGCTGATTAGTGGCCAAACTAACATAATATTTTCTGGGCAAAGGGTGCAACCATATTTGACTTTGTTTATTTGCGTCTTATGCCGCGTTCAAAACAACTTGGAACTCTGAAAAATACAAGGTAAAATCATGACCTTCACGTCGGAAAGTGAGAGCTTTAGAAAGAGGCACCGAGTTGTACGGTGTTCAAATCTAATTTTCACCAGTCGGAGCTCATTATTTTTCCGAGTTCCCAGTGGTTTTCAATACACTGAAGTCGGAGATTTCCAATTTCCCAGTTTTGAATGCGGCATTATAGTGAAGTCGCCTTCTGGGATAAGGGAGTTCTCGCAAAATGTTTAAAAAAACATGGCTGCCATCATAAAGAATGTAGATGCTTTTAGCTTAGCTGACACGCATTTATTTTCTAAACATTACATTCGTCTTTTGTGCTCGCCAGAGATGTGGTATATTGTAAACTAGTCTAGCTGTTAGGTCGCCAACTTGTGTTAGACTGGTTTATTGAATGAGTTTGAGCTGTGGATGTGTTCCGTGTGATGCTTGGATGACGAAGTTCGCTTTTATCTCAATAAACTTTAATCCTCCATTTGACCTTTTAAGACCTTTACTTTCCATCAGTACAAAAAATGGTGTTTAGATGTTTGTTGCGTCATACGTTATGTTGCTACTGTTCCAATCACGTATTTGAGATCGTACGCTGCAGGGACCACTCAATATTGATCACCAATAAGTGATTGTATGTGGTCAAAGGGTTAACAAGTTACAAGCTGAAACGAGCCACCCACATTGCAACTTGTCATTGTTGCTAGCTATCTGACCGTTCAGAATCATAACAACTTACGCCTTCCAGCCACATCGATGCGCACATCATTTTCGCGATGTCAGCCAACCCGTCTACAACCCTCAACACGATGCTGGGCTGTCCTCTGTATGGTCTGTATCAGTGACGGGGGAGTGAATATCTAACCAAAGTTATAATTCCTCCACTCTCCCTAAATTAAAAGTCAAGAAAAGAGTAACGAGAATTTTAAAACTCAAGACTGGCAATGGGCTACCCTAGTTAAAAGGCCTTAATTGTGACTAGAGGGCAGTATTTTCATTTTTGGAAAAATAACGTTCCCGTAGTAAACAGGATATTTTGTCAGGACAAGATTCTAGAATATGCATATAATTGACAGCTTAGGATAGAAAACACTAAAGTTTCCAAAACTGTAAAAATATTGTCTGTGAGTATAACAGAACTGATATTGCAGGCGAAAGCCTGAGAAAAATCCAATCCGGAAGTGCCTCGTTTTGAAAGCGCTGCGTTCCAATGCGTCCCTATTGAGCAGTGAATGGGCTATCAACCAGATTACTTTTTCTCCGTATTCCCCAAGGTGTCTACATTGTTGTGACGTAGTTTTACGCATTTATGTTGAAGAATACCCGTAAGTGGCTACATTGTGCAAGTGGTCACCTGATGCTCTCAGAGTGATTCTCGTGTAAAATACAGAGGTAGCCATTATTCTAATCGGTCCTACTGAAAAAACAATTGTCCCGGTGGATATATTATCGAATAGATATTTGAAAAACACCTTGAGGATTGATTATAAACAACGTTTGCCATGTTTGTCGATATTATGGAGCTAATTTGGAATATTTTTCAGAGTTTTCGTGACTGCAATTTCCGGGCGATTTCTCAGCCAAACGTGAAGAACAAACGGAGCTATTTCGCCTACAAAAATAATATTTTGGAAAAAAGGAACATTGGCTATCTAACTGGGAGTCTCGTGAGTGAAAACATCCGAAGCTCAAAGGTAAACGATTTCATTTGATTGCTTTTCTGATTTCCGTGACCAAGTTACCTGCTGCTAGCTGGACAAAATGCTATGCTTAGGCTATCGATAAACTTACACAAATGCTTGTCTAGCTTTGGCTGTAAAGCATATTTTGACAATTTGAGATGGCAGGGTGATTAACAAAAGGCTAAGCTGTGTCTCAATATATTTCACTTGTGATTTTCATGAATAGGAATATTTTCTAGGAATATTTATGTCCGTTGCGTTATGCTAATTAGTGCCAGTCGATGATTACGCTCCCTCATGCGGGATGGGGAGTCACTAGAGGTTAAACTCCGGGGAGGCGAATAGTAAAATGACCAATGTTTTTTTTTTTTTTAAAGGCCACTACCAGGTCAAAATCATTGGACTGGGCCTCCCGAGTGACGCAGCGGTACAAGGCACTGTATCACAGTGCTAGCGGTGTCACCACAGACCCGGGTTCAAGCCTGGGCTGTATCACAACCGGCCGGGATAGGGAGTCCCATAGGGCGTGCACAATTGGTCCAGCGTAGTCCGGGTTAGGACAGGGGGGCTTTACTAGGCTTATCGTGCTCTAGCGACTACTTATGGCGGGCCGGGCGCCTGCAGGCTGACCTCTGTCGGCAGTTGAACTGTGTTTCCTCCGACACAGTGGTGCAGCTGGTTTCCGGGTTAAGCGGGCGGGTGTTAACTTCTTATGGCTGCAGGGGCAGTATTGAGTAGCTTGGATGAAAGGTGCCCAGGGGTGCCCAGAGTAGACGGCCTGCTCCTCAGTCCCAGTTGCTAATATATGCATATTATTATTAGTATTGGATAGAAAACACTCTGAAGTTTCTAAAACTGTTTGAATGATGTCGGAGTATAACATAACTCATATGGCAGGCAAAAACCTTTCTAAACAGGAAGTGGGAAATCTGAGGTTGGTCAATATTCAACACAGCCCCTATTGAACACAGTGGGATATTGGTTATGTTGCACTTCCTAAGGCTTCCACTAGATGTCAACCGTCTTTAGAAACTTGAATGAGGCTTCTACTGGTGATGGGCCGGATGAGAGCTCTTTGAGTCAGTGGTCTGGCAGAGCGCCAGGTCCTGGTCACGCGCATTTCACATGATAGCGACCTGTGTTCCAGTGCTTTTCTACAGACAATGGAATTCTCCTGTTGGAACCGTATTGAAGATTTATGATAACATCCTAAAGATTATTTCTATACTTAGTTTGACATGTTTCTACGACCTGTAATTTAAGAAGCGCAGATTGGCAGGTCATGTTTCGGAGGACGCATGACTCGACCTTCACCTCCCAAGCCCGCTGGAGAGTTGCAGCGATGAGACAAGATCGAAATTGTGGAGAGAAAAAATTAAAACAATTGGACTATGAACTGCATTCACTTGTTTCCTTAGCAGACACCACCCTCCGTCTAGTAAAATACTTCCATTTAATTACATTTTTTAGGTATTTTTTTTAACTGCATTGGTGGTTAACGGCTTGTAAGTAAGCATTTCACTGTAAGGTGTTGTTGTATTTGAAGCATGTGACAAATACAATTTGATTTGCTTAATAATTCAAAAACAAAATCATTAAGGATCACTATCAAAATTGTCTAATTTCTCAATGGCATAGTACAGTCGTGGCCAAAAGTTGAGAATGACACAAATATTAATTTCCACAAAGTTTGCTGCTTCAGTGTCTTTAGATATTTTTGTCAGATGTTACTATGGAATAATGAAGTATAATTACAGGCATTTCATAAGTGTCTAAGGCCTTTATTGACAATTACATCAAGTTGACGCAAAGAGTCAATATTTGCAGTGTTGACCCTTCTTTTTCAAGACCTCTGCAATCCGCCCTGGCATGCTGTCAATTAACTTCTGGGCCACATCCTGACTGATGGCAGCCCATTCTTGCATAGTCAATGCTTGGAGTTTGTCAGATTTTGTTTTTTGTTTGTTTGTCCACCCGCCTCTTGAGGATTGACCACAAGTTCTCAATGGGATTAAGGTCTGGGGAGTTTCCTGGCCATGGACCCAAAATATTGATGTTTTTTTCCCCGAGCAACTTAGTTATCACTTTTGCCTTATGGTAAGGTGCTCCATCATGCTGGAAAAGACATTGATCATCACCAAACTGTTCCTGGATGGTTGGGAGAAGGTGCTCCCGGAGGATGTGTTGGTACCATTCTTTATTCATGGCTGTGTTCTTAGGCAAAATTGTGAGAGCCCACTCCCTTGGCTGAGAAGCAACACCACACATGAATGGCCTCAGGATGTTTTACTGTTGGCATGACACAGGACTGATGGTAGCGCTCACCTTGTCTTCTCCGGACAATTTTTTTTCCGGATGCTCCAAACAATCAGAAAGGGGATTCATCAGAGACAATGACTTTACCCCAGTCCTCAGCAGTCCAGTCCCTGTACCTTTTGCAGAATATCCGTCTATCCCTGATGTTTTTCCTGGAGAGAAGTGGCTTCTTTGCTGCCCTTCTTGACACCAGGCCATCCTCCAGAAGTCTTCACCTCACTGTGTGTGCAGATGCACTCACACCTGCCTGCTGCCATTCCTGAGCAAGCTCTGTACTGGTGGTGGCCCGGTCCCGCAGCTGAATCAACTTTAGGAGACGGTCCTGGCGCTTGCTGGACTTCCTTGGGCGCCCTGAAGCCTTAACAATTGAACCGCTCTCCTCGAAGTTCTTTATGATCCGATAAATGGTTGATTTAGGTGCAGTTCATTTGCATGGCAAAGAGGGACTTTGCAATTAATTGCAATTCATCTGATCACTCTTCATAACATTCTGGAATATATGCAAATTGCCACGATACAAAATGAGGCAGCAGACTTTGTGAAAATGAACATGTTTGTCATTCTCAAAACGTTTGGTACAGTGTTCCCCGATCCATTCCTCGAGTACCTCCAGGACTGCACATTTGTGCTCAGACCCTGAACCAGCCCACCTACATTAGTTGGATCAAGTGTACCGGTTCTGGGCTAGAGCAAAAATGAGCAGTTCTGGGGGGTACTAGAGAAAAAGATTGGGAAATAATGGCATTGTACATCACCTCCAATTTTTTCAGTATTGTCTCGGTCATATACATCTCCTCTGCTCCTGCTCCAGCCCTTAGCGTGAATATGGAAGGTCTTCTGTCCAACAGATCGGCTCCGTTTGGGCCGAGCTTAGAAGTTACTTCTTTAGCTGCATTTACAACAAGTGTCATGTTCTGACCGGAGCAGATGACGGACATCTCAGTCCTCCAATCCCAGTCCGGAGAGCTGGGGGCAGGAGGGCTACAATTGGTTTGTGTGTCTGGCTGTCCCGCCTCCCCGTACAGAGCCCTCCCACTAGGCTCTGGGGGAGTGGGTTTGGTTGGTTGATGGTGGCCACAGGGGCGTGTCCTCAACATTGTCAGGACTGTAGGGTACCCTTGAGGTACCACATCCCTCCAAAGCTCACACAGCACTCCTAATAAGAAAGGACCAGAGAACATAGGTTAGAAACACAACTGGTTCTTGAAACAGTTCTGAAGGGCTTCCTAGAGCTTTGCAACTGTGTCAACTCTGTACACACTCAGTTACTCAATGGCAACTCTATTATAAGTTGGTTCTAGAACCCATTCTAAAGCTGGTTCCTGAGCCTATTATAAAGTTGGTTCTAACAGCCCATTCTAGAGCCTGTTTCTGAAGCCAGTTTGAGACGCTTTTCAATAGTTCTATAACTATGTTCGGAGACCAGTCGTACCTTAAGCAGGCGGTCCACATCATCCTTGGTAACCTGGTCTCCCATCTCCTGCGTCAGCCTGGTCTGGATCACGTTCCTCCTCACCCGGTAGTTCTTCATGAAGATCTCATACAGGACCTGACGATGCTGAGGGGCAGGACATACAACAAGATCTTGAAATGTCAACAGTAGAATAGGGTCCTTTAAACACATCCTGATCAAGTCAGAGAAGGCAAGCAGCTTAAGACATGATCAATGCATTTCTGCATGACTTCAAACCATAATACAGGACATACACATACTCAGAGTGATTCCATGGGTGCAGTAGGAATGTGGAACAAAAAGGGGAAAAAAACATTTGTACAGACTTGATTAAAAGAACCCCACCCTGGCCCCTGTTGTTGTTACCTTGTCAAAGGTCTCTCCTGTCTCCCACACAGCAAACACCTTCTGCTCATCAGCAGCTGCTGTGCTCTGGGCTGGAAACTACAGGGAAGAAAAGAGAGGAAGGAAACAACTATTGAAGAGAATGACAACTGAAGAAACTAAGGGGACAGGAAAGAAACCGCTGCAGTGAACAACACAATCTCATTTCACTTGGATTTACAGACTGAAGAGACCTTTTTTTACAACACTTTGGATTATTCCCAATCCCAACAAAACACTGAGGCAATGCACAGCTACAGACAGGCGTGCTGTGTTCATAAGATGACTAAGTTGCTCTTGATAAGAGCATCTGCTAAATGACCTAAACAAATAAACCAATCACTAAATCAACCCTCTCCACTCCCTGTAGGCATTAACCCCTGCTGGGATAGGATGAAGTTGTCCTCCGTCTGCCTTCCGTCTGCCTAATGTTTACGGTTAATCTGATCCTAGATCTGTGATTATGGCCCATTTCTAACCAGTAATAGGCTTTGTCCTCAGCCAATAACAGAAGCTATTTAACAGTGGGCTGGTTTCCTCCACCCCTCCAGGGTCTAAAACCCTACCACCCCCTGAGGAGAGAGGAGGATAAGAACCTAAGCCAGGTTGAAAGGGGATCGGATAGGAGGGAGAAGATGAGCTCCATGTCCATACAATAGGTGTGTCTTGGTATTAATGCTAACAATGTTCATTCAACTGTTTCTCTGATATGTCTTAATTCCATAGGACACAAAAATGAGAGCAAAGTTTGAAGAGCCACACCTCACTGGAAAATGTAGGCTTCACCTAAGGTACAGTGCAGGCCAGTGGGTTGTAGTTCAATTGAACAGCCAGATTCTACAATCCCACAGCCATCAGGCTCTATTCAGAGCTTAACCTGAGAAGGCCAACCCTCCAGTGCATCACTGCTCTCTACTACCTACCCCCAGGAGCAAGGCTGGTGTGCAGCTACAGGGATAGGTCACATACCAAAACCACCGTTAGTTTGTTATTCTGTTTAGGAAAGGTGATAGCCGCACTCCGGAGGCAAGCAAGAGACCACCATTCAGGAGTAGCAGAGAGCCCAGGGAGGCTAAGTTTCATCTGGCTGGGAGCCTAACGCCAATCTCTTTAGTTCAGGGAGAGGATTTGTTTCTTTGGATATCCAGGCTTACTCATCGGGTGGAAGAATAGGCCTGTCTAACTGAAATCCTCCAGTACCACAGTGGGTTGTCAGTTTACGCTTTCCAGTGGGACTAACCCCATCCCCAGCCTTATGTCCTTTTCACAATCTTAAACCAAGACCAAACCTCATCGGATACTAATCCTGTAGCAGGGTTAGGGCTCTAATACTCACAGGCACCAGTATCTGTTTGCAGTGGCTCATCAGTATAGTATCCTGTAGTAGGCGGTCTGAGATGGAGTGGAACAGGCTGTCTCCGGGAGGCAGGGAGGCCAGGTGGAGGTTGAACAGCCTCTTGACTTCGCTCAGCGTCAGTACATGCTGCTTCCTGAACATGTTCCACACAAAGTCCCTCAGCTCAGGTGACGGTGAGGGCGTGGGAGTCCCGCCGTGCCCGTTATGAGGATTCAAGGCAGCGGAAGTGGCGGCGGATGGGTAACCGTTTACCAACCCGTTAGGGAGAGCGGAGGAGGATGTGTCCATGGGTTCGTCTTCACCGTCGCTGACAGGTTCCTCTTTGACTCTGACCCCGGCTTCACCGCTCGGTCCGGCTCCACCCTTTCCCTGTCGACGAGCGCTCAGGTCCTTCTGAAGAGAGGGCTGGTTCTGTCGTGCACGCTCTTGGGCTGCCTTCAGACGCTGCTCGCCACTCACGTGCATAGCTTCTTTAACAGAGAGGCACACAATTTTCAGCTAGAGACACATAAATACCTTATACCTTTCCTATGAGCACACAATCAGTACACACCTGTTTGTGGGTCCTTTTTGGATACCACGTCCTCCTTAGAGAAGTTGAAGACCTTCTCCAATCTGCAAACAAAACCACCATGAACAATAAAATCAACCCACAGTCTCTTTCCACATTACCATACCAAGAGAAACAGTGAATGATAGTGTGTGTTCGCGAATATCGTCTCTTACTTGCTCTGTATCCCAATCCACAGCATGTGCTGCCGCTGGGCCACGTCAGGGTGCTTTTTGATGAAGTCACTGTCGCTTGGCAACAGGAACTCCCAGCCACGGTTTATACGAGGCACCGCCATGTGTTCCAAGAAGTCCTTCACATCCTCCGGCAGGAGCTGAAAATAATAGGTGTGAACATTTAGCAACACCCTCTAGGGCTAACTGTTAGTGAGTGTGTTACACCATGTACTTTAAAGTTGTACTTTAATTGTGTATATCCATCTTTGGCCAGGTGAGAGACTATAGGTCTATGTATCACTAGTAGTATCAACTGTTTAAACAGCTGATTACCTTGATGATGGCTGTGATCTCCTTCCTCATCACTGAGCGCTCCTGAGTGAATCTCCACATCTGAAAAGAGAAACAGATAATTAACAGGATTCAAAAGAGATTTTTTTTTACATTTCACCACAAAGTCTCTTGAAATTTGAACCGGTGTCGTGTGGTACATTTGACTGTGGACCTGTGCAGGAAGATGTGCTATGAGATATGGTAGGGATATAAACAGTGTGACCCACCACAAAGTCTCTTCCTCGACACAGCACCTCAGCAGGCACACCACTGTGGGGACTACAGCTGTTCTTAGGATACAGCACGTCACTGAGGGAAGAAAAAAAACTGTTCAATTGGTTTCAGGAACATGACCTGAAATATTTCTGGGACAATATAAATATATTTTTAGTATTCAAGCATAAACTCTGTTCATGAAATCACATATCTAGTTATTGAAAAACTAAACCAGAATTAGAACTACATTTTGGATCGATTTGATTTTGATCTGTGAACCTGGTCCCTAGGGCCTAGTGCCTCCACAGTCCTGCTCTGCTGGTCCCACCTCTTGACCACCCAGTTGCCCTGCACCAGTAGTGCCACCTGCTGGATGCAGCGCAGCACTGCAGTAGAGTCTGTCCCAGGGGTCAACAAACCCATCAGGTTGGCAAACGGTATCACTTTGACTAGAGGGGAGGAGAGAAATGATGGAAAGAATAAGATGGAGAAAAGCATGTACAAATGCTTCAATTTCCATTAAGGTTAGCAGTTAGTGAGCGTACCGTTCTTCAACAGGGTTTTGACCTGGTCACCTAGCGGCAGGGTCCGGAGCTGGGCCATGGACAGCACGTTACTGGGACCTACGGGCCTCACACTGATACACACACAGGACATCGGTTTCATACCTGAAATGTTACAACATGGAGTAGTACATTACACACTTCATGTAAGTGTTACTTACATCTTCTCCTCTGTGATAGGGGGCATGAGCATTGCCAGGTACTCCCTGAGAGAAGAAAGAGATGAATAAAGGGAGTGGGAGGAAAGAGACATAAGTGAGGTCACACAAAAGCAGCACAAAAATAAAGCAAAAGCAGACACTTAAATAGGGACGCTACGTGTTAGTACTCACTTTGGTGTTTTTACCAGTTCTGTGTTCTCGGAGCCTCCCATGGCCTGGCAGTACAGGTATTGCCTCTCGTGGTCCGAACGGCCATCCTAAACACACACACACACATAAGGTAGGTGTTGAATTGGTATTGGCAGTGACTTGGATTCACAGAGGTCAGAAAAGAGTGCATGAGACCGCCTCATTACGTTGAGGCCGTGGTAGTGCAGGTAGACCCAGGGCTCCTCTGCCTGTTTCTTCTGAAGGAAGTCGTACGACTGGATACGCCGCTGACGAGCCTGGTCCGACTCAGGACGGGAAAACCTCACCTAGAGCGAAGAAACAGAGCTCAACAATTGTTTTAAGAGGATCATTGTGCGAGAACTGTGATTGTAACTGTGTTTCCTTACAGTGACAGCCTTGACGTCTTCCTCCACCTCATCCTGAGAAGAGTCTCCCCCTTCGTTAGCGGCCTCCCGCTCTCTGTGTTTGCCGTCAGCCTTATCCAGATAGGAGAAGCTGGGTCGCATCTGAAGGATACCCTGCAGCGGTGTGATGTGGAGCTCCCCTGGTGACAACACAGGTCAGTGACAAACATTTAGATATTGACACTAACATAAAGAGCAATGACAGTGCTGATGAGGGCTGATTGGATATGAATGTACAGAAACACAGCTACCTTTCCTGAAGACAGCAGCAGCGTATCTGGAGGTGTTGGTTGTGGACTGGATGGATGTGAACGTCTGTTTGTCCATCATCTTCCTGCAAGGAGATTGATCAATGGTCAGTGTCAATTCCCAGCATGCCACATGCACAACTGAAACGTAAGGACTGACAGAGTACTAAGAAGTGAACCAGCACAAAGTGTACTAAGTATTGCACTCACACAGAGTAGGTGTTGGAGTCCTCTGAGGTGGTTCCGTCCACGTTGAGGGCGATCTGCTCTCCTTTACTTCGACAGTAGTTAGGACTCAGAGTGTTAATGGCCATCTCCAACTCCACCTACAGGGAGACAAATTGTAATCCAAGAATGTTTTATAATTAACAGGCTGATATGTTTTATAATTAACAGGCTGATCCAAGATGGATCATAAGTTGTCATTTAGGTATCAACGGGAGATGGAAATCTCTTTAACAAGGGAGCCCTGTCACACCTTCTGCTGCTTGGGCTTGATCTTGGCAGATAAATGAGTGACATCATCATAGGTCATAGAGGAAGGGCGTACTGGATACTATAAAAAGAGAAAAAAATCAAGATAAAGGAAGGTTAACAAATGACTTTTACCACAAACATATCAAATCGACACAGCTTGATGCCGAATAGATGTAGATTTACCTGGAACAGATATAGCTTGTCCGCAAGGCTTTTAGCTAGGTATACATCAATCTGAAGACAGAAAGAGAAGGCTTGGGTTCATATTCTTTTCATCACTCATCATCGCCTTGCCAAGAAAATCAAACCTAGGCTTGGGCAGAAACATACTGGTAAATGGGGAACTGGGGAAACTAGTCACTCACCTCTTGTATGATGGGGTCATCGTCCTCCTCACTGGCCATAGTGAGGGGAGAGGTCTGGGAGAGACGTCAAAGAAGAGCAGCAGACCTCTGGGGACCCAACCTAGGATGAAAGAAATGCTGAGTGACTGAAACACTCAAACTAACAGAGGCTACTTTCCAATAAATATCAAGGGTCTTATTCTGGTTACATGATCGATGCTTGGCTTCAGTTTCACAAAAATAATCTCGCTCTTTTGTCCATAATAATCTCATCATGTAAACTATACAAGCAGATACAGTATAGAGCACATGTGCCAATACCAGAGTGGGCACACTTGCTATACAACGCAATGTTTCTTTGAGAAAACCATCAGTAGAGTTATTGATGCGATAAAAACCCATTTAACTTTTTTATTTGGTACGTGGGAATTTAACTCCCAAAGATATTTTTTATCACACGCAGCATTTAATCAATTTGATGGAAACATCTGTTGGGAAAATGTGCATATTGTTTTAATGCAGATGATTGAATATTCACGTGAAAATCTGTCACCAATTGGATGGAAAACGAGCTAGAGATGCCACAGAATTGCTAAACCCAGGCCCAACATTGCAATACACCCGGGAACCTTTCGTGAAGCATATTCGACAGACCAGACGAGTTTGGGAAATGTGAACATTTCTTCCTTTAGTGGTTAATTCTCAAAATCTAAAAGGCACGACGTAGATTCGAGCCAATGTCTTAAGTAGCTCAACATATTATTTGAACCTTCTGAAAGTGACACGTTTTCCTTTGTCAAAAATCTTCTAAAATCAACAGACCGGATTCCCTTTTAAAAATCTTCTTTCCGACCGGATGTTTTGTTGAGAAATATCCAGACATTTTTTCCAGACAGACACCTATAGAATTTACATTGCCTCCTGATGAATTTTATCGCTTATTAACGTGTACTAATACCTAAAGTTGCATTACAAAAGTGTTTCGAAGTGTTTTGTGAAAGTTTAGGCGAAGTGTTTTGTGAAAGTTTATCGTCGACTTTTTTAATTTAAAAAATGACGTTACGTTATGAAACGCAATTTTTTTCCGTTTATCACACAGTCTTCATAGATCGATATCTAGGCTATATATGGACCGATTTAATCGAGAAAAAAAAGACCCAATAGTGATTATGGGACATCTAGGAGTGCCAACAAAGAAGATGGTCAAAGGTAATGAATGTTTTATATTTTATTTGTGCGGTTTGTGTAGCGACGACTATGCTAATTATTTTGTTTACGTCCCCTGCGGGTCTTTTGGGGTGTTACATGCTATCAGATAATAGCTTCTCATGCTTTCGCCGAAAAGCATTTTAAAAATCGGACTTGTTGCCTGGATTCACAACGAGTGTAGCTTTAATTCAATACCCTGCATGTGTATTTTAATGAACGTTTGAGTTTTAACTAATACTATTAGCATTTAGCGTAGCGGATTTGCATTTCCAGATCTCTAGATGGGACGCCTGCGTGCCAGGTAGGAGCAAGAGGTTAACAAGCATCCATGTTGATGTCATTCTGCTAGGGACCTGTTTTCAGCGTATTATGTTTCCAGTCAATAACTAGTGCAGTGTGTGTGTTTTTATCCTGTGTTCTCATTTAATTAGCTAGTAAATAAAAATGTACCAATTTGTGGAGTACTGAATCATAAGTAAGGCTCAGATTTTTGCAGATGCAGGGAGATTTAGAATGGTGATATGATACGAGGTTAGTATTAATAAGTTAACTGTTTATAGATGTGATAGATAAAGACCTTTAGAGTTTAACTCTGGAGATGATAACTCTTTAACCTGTTAGTCATCTAGGGGCATTATTTCATTTTTGGATAAAACGACGTGCCCATTTTAAGCGCAATATTTTGTCACGAAAAGATGCTTGACTATGCTTGGAATTGATAGTTTTGGAAAGAAGACACTCTGACGTTTCCAGAACTGCAAAGATGTTCACTGTGAGTGCCTTATAACAAAAGCTTCAGGCAAAACCAAGATGTTTGAGCGACCAGGAAATGAACAGGATTTCTGAAGGTACGTTTTCCATGATCGCCTTATATGGCTGTGAATGCGACAGGAATGAACAGACACTTTCTGGCGTTTCCCCAAGGTGTCTGCAGCATTGTGACGTATTTGTAGGCATATCATTGGAAGATTGACCATAAGAGACTACAATTGCCAAGTGTCCCGCACGGTGTCTGTGTGGAAATTGGTGCGCAAAAGTCAGCTACCAGTATTTTTCCATCCGAATCAGAGAACAAAGAAGGATTCTAGGACTGCCATTTCAATGAAGAGATATATGACAAAACACCTTGAGGATTGATTCAAACAATGTTTTCCATGTTTCAGTCGATATTATGGAGTTAATTCGGAAAAAAGTTTGACGTGTAGGTGACTGAATTTTCGGTTAGTTTCGGTAGCCAAATGCATAGTAACAAACGGAACGATGTGTCCTACACAAGAATCTTTCAGGAAAAACTGGACATCTGCTATGTAACTGAGAGTCTCCTCATTGAAACATCTGAAGTTCTTCAAAGGTAAATTATTTTATTTGATCCCTTTGCTGGTTTTTGTGAATATGTTGTGTGCTAAATGCTAACGCTAAATGCTAAGCTAGCTATCACCACTCTTACACAAATTATTGATTTTCTCTGGTTCTAAAGCATATTTTGAAAATCTGAGACGACAGGATTGTTAAGAAAAGGATAAGCTTGAGAGCAGACATATTTATTTCATTTCATTTGCGATTTTTAGAAATCGCTAACGTTGCGTTATGGTAATGAGCTTGAGGCTGTAGTCACGATACCGCATGCGGGATGGGGCGGACTATGAGGTTAAAGAACCACTCTCGTGGTGCCCCAGATCCTAATGAGTTAATTGTTAAAGGAATAATAAAACATTTAAAAATCCGGTAACAATTAAACATTGTTATTCATCTAATAAGCTAACTGTCTTCAGATTAAAGTTAAAGTCATGACAACAACCGAGGCCGAGTACCTTTTTTCTCCTGTTAATATAGGGCTGTGACGATACTAGTATCGCAATATTTATTCCATGGCAAAAATTAACACACAAAACAGACCGAACTCTTTGGTCCTGCTGTATGTAATATATTGTGTGCTATAGCATGGGAAATAACTACACCTGACTCCAGATAACAAAATTGTTTGTTTCTAACATTAGGGCTATTTTCCTAAAGAAGTTAAATCCGCTTCATGTTTTGTTTCCTTGCCAAGATACTAATGAGCCCCAAGCCCTAAGTTAATAGTGACAATGGAGGGAGTGTCATGGAGTTTAATAGGGAGGATGAAGTATCAAACAATTGTTGGAGTACAAAACAAGTTTACATTTGAATATTTGTAGCTACTTTAACTAAACCCTGGCAGTTAACTAGTGCAATAAGACAGGAGATAAAGCAGATTGCGTTCTTCAGTTCATCTGTCACATAATTTTCATTATGAAGCTTACTGGTAGTCCCCAGCCATGTGGTGTTTGTTTACAAGCACACAACGACAAGACTAGAGCAATCTGAGTCATTCACTGTGTGAAGCACGCGCCTGGTGATCTTGTTAAGGTACGGAATTCACAATTAAATGTTTGGCAGCTAGATATCTTATAACTTAAATTAACTGTCTAAATTGTGCTGCATGCTCTGCAGTTGCTTATTTGTCTCGAAGTTCGTAACCAAATTAGTTTACATCACTGTTAGTGAGCAATTCTCCTTTAACAAGATAACCCATCCACCTGACCGGTGTGGAATATCAAGAAGCTGATTAAACAGCATTATTATTACACACCTTGTGCTGAGGACAATAAAATGTCACTATTATGTGCAGTTTTGTCATACAACAATGCAACAGATGTCAAGTTGAGTGAGTGTGCGATTGCCATGCTGACTGTAGGCATGTCCACCAGAGCTGTTGCCAGAGAATTTAATGTTACAATTTCTCTACCATAAGCCGCCTCCAACGTACTTTTAGAGAATTAGGCAGTATGTCCAACCGGCCTCACAACCGTAGACCACGTGTAACAACGCCAGTCCACAACCGAAGAATTTCTGCAGAAACTAGATCAGTTCTTTTGACCAATCAATTGGTTGACATTTTTAAACGTGTATTTTTCCATATATAGACAACCTGTGTTTTAATCAAACATATGCACTGAGCTTGTCTGATGCTTTAACCACACAGTTTGATGAACTAAGTAAGACACGACTAGAGGGAGTCCGACCGCAATTGATTCTATTGTGCACGGCCAGGCTCATACTTGACAGCAAGTGACTGACTAGCACCCATTGTCTCGCTCTCCTCCCTGCTGCAGCGACCACCACAGAACATCAACAGCGTTTATTGCACTGTCCGTGTTGCTGAAGCTGCAACATAATTACAGCCATTTCTGACTTAAAAGTTCTGTTATCGCCAGCCCAGGACCTCCACACCCAGCTTCTTCACCTGTGGGGCCTGGCTCCCAAGTGGGTGGACCTATACACTCCCAGGACCACCCATAGCCCCGCCAGAGTTTTATATTACATATGAGGTTCTCTCTTTCTCAATAATAGCTATTGAACCAGCATACCATGACCATGATCATGGTATATTCTGAATAATTTTTTCTAAATAAATCTCAATCCTCCCCTGATTCAGAATATAAAATGTTCATTATATGCTTGGTTCAATAGCTACTGACAAAGAAAACCAAATATCCAATAAAAAAACAGGTTAATATTCTCGGTGCCGAACCGAACCAGACTTTTAAACAAGTTCAAACTCGCAAGGCCACTTGGCCAGATGGAATTCCAGGGCGCGTTCTCAGTTCATGAGCTGACCAGCTAGCGGGTGTCTTCACAGACATGTTCAATATCTCATTATCACAGTCTGTGATCCCAACATGTTTCAAGCACACCCCCGTAGTCCCTGTTCCTAAGAACTCAAAGGTAACCTGCCTAAATGACTATTGTACCATGGGACTCAAATCTGGAACCATGAAAACCCTGGATCCACTCCAATTCGCATAACGCCCCAACAGATCCACAGACAACTCAATCCCTATTGCACTGCTCTCTCCCACCTGGACAAGAGGAATACCTATGCGAGAATGCTGTTCATTGACTACAGTTGAGCATTCAATACCGTAGTCCATCCAAGCTCGGGACCCTGGGACTTAACACCTCCCTCTGCAACTTGATTCTGGACTTTGATGGGCCACCCTCAGGTGGTGAGGGTAGGTAACATCTGCCAAGCTGACCCTCAACACTGGGGTCCTCAGGGGTGCGTGCTTAGTCCCCTCCTGTACTCCATGTTCACCCACGACTGTTTGGCCATGAACGACTCCGACACCATCATCAAGTTTGCTGAGACGATGATTAGACTACAAGGAGGATGTCAGACACAACAACCGCTTTCACACTCTCCATAAAAGCTGCTACTCCTCTGTTTATTATCTATACTGTTTGCCTAGTCACTTTTACCCCTAACTACATATTTGTTTTACCTTTATTTAACTAGGCAAGTCAGTTAAGAACAAATTCTTATTTTCAATGATGGCATAGAAACAGTGGGTTAACTGCCTGTTCAGGGCAGAACAAGATTTGTAACTTGTCAGCTCGGGGATTTGAACTTGCAACCTTCCGGTTACTAGTCCAACGCTCCAACCACTAGGCTACCCTGCTGCACCAACCTCAACTACCTCGTACCTTCTTGTATATAGCCTTGTTATTCATTACTTTTAAACTCTGCATTGTTGGTCAATAAGTTAGCAGTTCACAGTCAAGTCTACACACCTGTTGTGTTTTGGAGCATGTGACAAATAACATTTAATTAGGTAAACAATACCTTCCTGTGCATACCTCGTCTCAAATTCCAATAAGCTTAAGGACAAAACCCACAGACAACTGGTCGAGTAAATGTAATTGTATTCAACATTCTGGCTGGTAAGGAATATTTCCCCTATTTAGCAGACTAACTATAACGTTACCAATGACGTGTGTGTTACAGACTGATTAATACACGACTACCATCGAGCTAGCTAACGTTAGCTACAGACACACATTATCACTATAAGCAACATAGCTAACAAGCCAACAACTAGCCATGTAGCTAAGTTAAAGGTGTAAGAACGTAGCTAAATACCTTTATCATCGTGTGTAGTTATCGCAGTAAAATAACATCCGTTCGTGGAATTTGCTACCGTTAGCGTACATAGCTTATTTACATTGAAACATCATGACAAGTCACCTGCTTAAGGCGGCTAACGTTAATAGCTAACTAGCTAGCATATGTGTTATCGAGCTAGTCATTCGACCAAACCCAGTGAGTCAAAACGAATCATTAAACAAAACGAATTCGTGAATTAACAAGAGTAACGCGGTCCAAAACAGCAGACTAATTGTGGCTAGCTAACGTTATATCTGTAACGTTAGCTATTAATGTACCGAGCAATCAAAATAATTGAAAGTTATTTGCCAGGCCTCGATTGTTTTAAAATAATTTTTCACTGGTATACCAATTAAACTGATGACTAAATCTCACCTGCCCATTTGACCGTTCCTCTCTTTATTTCATTCACGTTCACTTTAGGTGAGGTGGCTGTCTGCGAATGCTGCCATGTTGCTTGGCTGTAGAGCTTCACACAGACATGGCCACACGTGGGGAGGAGCTGCTGTTTCTGTTCCCACAATGCAAAGCGATAAAAACGTTAACTTTTTTTGCCTGCAGATGTCGCAAAAGCTCTTAAAATAAGATCACGTACTTGATGTCATAATACCGTGTGTGAAATTGAGTAGCATTGCTACGTTTTGTTAATACAGTGTATACATAATTAAAGTATGCCCTGTTCGCGAGTTACCGCTTGCACTGTCTGAGTACATCACCCGGGATAAGAAAACAAATTAAAATATATTGACAGCGGTGGGATTCGAACCCACGCCCCCGAAGAGACTGGAGCCTTAATCCAGCGCCTTAGACCGCTCGGCCACGCTATCATATAATATAAACGTGGAAAATAACACAATTAATACACAGATATTGTTATTTTTAATTGTTTACAAACAGTCAGCATTTCCGCTAAATATTGATAACTAAGCAGTAAGGGCCGAGGGGTTGTAGTACAGTGCCTGGATACAGCCCTTAGCCTTGGTATATTGGCCATGTACCACAAGCCCCAGAGGTGCCTCGTTGCCATTATAAACGGGTTACCAATGTAATTAGAGCAGTACAAATAACTATTTCGTCATACCCGTGGTATATGGTCTGTTATAGCACAGACTGGAATATGTTTGGTGATTCCTCAGATGGCATTGAGGATTTTACCAAATCATCAGTCACCGGCTTCATTAATACGTGCTTTGACAACTCCTCCCCACAGTGACCATACCAGAGCACAGCGGAGCCGAGCTGGAGAGCGTGCCCAATTTGAATCGAGCGCAGAGCGAGTTTCCCAAATACTGGAGCATTGGCCTTCTTGCCCTCTCCAATTTCGCTCCAGTACTATTAAAAGCGATCACTTTACAAGCTCATGGCATGCCCGGCCCAGCATGCATTTGTAGGCTAATTGTGTGATACTATAGCCACTTCCTTTCTTCTCTAGGTTTGTTCTTAGGTTCTGGCCTTTCTAGGGGGGTTTTCCTAGCCGCCGTGCTTCTACACCTGCATTGCTTGCTGTTTGGGGTTTTAGTCTGGGTTTCTGTACAGCACTTTGAGATATCAGCTGATGTAAGAAGGGCTTTATAAATACATTTGATTTTTGCTTTAGCTACTGTCATGGAGTTTGCTAAATATTTTCATAAAGAAACATAATGATGTACTAAGTGCACATGCTAACAGAATGGAACGAGGTGGATAGCTATCTAAGTGTGTCTGTCACTATAGCAAAGTATTTATAAACAAAGAATCAAATCTCTTAAACGTTTAATTCATTTTCGTTATATTATCAATACAATAGGCTATCATTGATTTTGTCCCGATAAGCCTGACATGACCTCTTTCAAGGAGCTATCCGTTTTGATAGGGTTATTTAGCCTAAATCTTTTTGTTTTGTTGCCAAAAACAAGTCTGCATCCCTGCCCAGCCTGGCAAGAGTGGCCCGAAGGGTGTTTAGCATTCATAGTATGGTTCCATACAGAGACGGTATTCTCCCCGCTGCTCTCCAGGCACCATTGCATGAACCTGAAGCCACAGACCCTGGACAAACTCGTGTTTCTAAAAGTGAATTCCAAGGCACTGCAGACTGAGCCTAATAAAGCAATTTTCATTTAATTCTAAGTCGTAGTAATTCACATTTATAGACTAAAATGATTTACTACAACGAATTGTTGTTTAAATGCTGAGCACATAATGTTCCTGCCAGCCGAGTGTGTTGCACTTGCATATGCTTCACAATGTATTTATTTGTAGGCGAGAGCCTTGAATTAATTGAAATAATAGGCTAATAATATAGCCCAAATGATTCAGTTTAGTTCCTTCTTTTGCTACCTGTCCGGCACCGGACCTATTTAGAGTGTTTATATGATGTTTAATACGGGATGTAGACTTTGAAATGATGAGTGCTTCTTACAGTCTGTTTTTCATGTTGTTTATTAAAATAATTTTTATTTAAATCATATGGTTTGGTTTCAATACTTCAAAACCAAATGGTAGGTCCAGGTAGTCACAAAAATAGATGTGTGTTTGTTAAATGGGGATTTTAATGAATGAAGCGAATTTGGAGCGACAGGTTTTCTTTTCTTTCTGTGAGCGATGCAGTTGAGCTGTCAACTCTGCACACAGCACGCCACCATTCACGTCAAAGGGGCTGTGCTGGAGAGGGTGGAGAGCTTCAAGTTCCTCATGGGCCCTCAGATCCTCAAAACGTTATACAGCTGCACCATCAGGAGTATCTTGACTGACTGCATCAATGCTTGGTATGACAACGGCTTGGCATTCGACCGCAAGGCGCTACAGAGGGTAGTGCGTACGACCCAGTATATCACTGGGGCTGAGCTCCCTGCCATCCAGGACCTCTATACCAGGTGATGTCAGAGGAAGCCCAAAAATGTTTCAAAGACTCCATCTACCTAAGCCACAGACTGTTCCCTCTGCTACCGCACGTCAAGCAGTGCAAATACACCAAATCTGAAACCAACAGGACTCTGAACAGCTCCTACTCGCAAGCCACAAGACTTCTAAACAAGACTGCTAAATAACTAATCAAATGGCTACCCAGACTAACTGCATTTACCCTTTTTTGCACTAAGACTCTTGCACTGACTCTATGCACACACACTGGACTCTACCCGCACATACTTACACTGACACCACAACACACACACATACATTGCCTTCAGAAAGTATCCTGGACTTGTTCCACATTTTGTTGTGTTACAGCCTGAATTTCAAATGGGTTAAATTGAGATGTTGTGTCACTGACCTAAACAGAATACCTTTTAAAATCAAAGTGGAATTATGTTTCTGGACATTTTTACAAATTAATAAAAAATGAAAAGCTGAAATGTCTTGAGTCAATAAGTATTCAACCCTTTTGTTATGGCCTAAATAAGTTCAGGATAAAACATCTCACATAAGTTGCATGGACTCACTCTGTGTGCAATAATAGTGTTTAACATGATTTTTGAACGACTACCTCATCTCTGTACCCCACACATACAATTATCCATAAGGTCCCTCAGTGAATTTCAAACAAAGATTCAACCACAAAGACCAGGGAGATTTTCCAATGCCTCAAAAAGAAGGGCACCTATTGGTAGATGGGTAAAAAACAACAGATATTGAATGTCACTTTGAGCATAGGGTAGTTATTAATTACACTTTGGATGGTGTATAAATACACACAATCACTACAAATATACAGACGTTCTTCTAATCCAGTTGCCAGAAAGGAAGGAAACCACTCTGGGATTTCACCATGAGGCCAATGGTGACTTTAAAACAGTTACAGAGTTGGCCTCCCGAGTAGCACGGGGGTATAAGGCGTCACTACATACCTGGGTTCGATTCCAGGCTGTGTCACAGTCAGTCGTGACCAGGAAACCCATGAGACAGCGCATAATTGGCCCAGCATCGTCAGGGTTTGGTCTTGTGGCGGGCCCGCCTCCTGCAAGCTGACTTCGGTCACTGTCTGGACGGTGTTTCCTCCGACACATTGTTGCAGCTGGCTTCTGGGTTCAGTGAGCAGTGTGTCAAGAAGCAGTGCAGCTTGGCAGGGAGGATGCATGGCTCTCGACCTTCGCCTCTCCCGAGTCCGTAGTGGAGTTGCAGTGATGGGACAAGACTGTAACTACTAATTGGGGAGATTTAAAATAATAATAATAATAATAATAAGATATAAATAAATACAAATAAAAAAACTTGAATGGCTGTGATAGGAGAAAAGTGAGGATGGATCAACAAAATTGTAGTTACTCCACAATACTAACCTAAATGACAGAGTGAAAAGAAGGAAGCCTTTACAGAATAAAAAATATATATATTTTTGCAATGAGCCACTAAAGTAAAACTGAAGAAAATGTGGCAAAGAAATGATCTTTATCATGAATATTTGGTGTTTTTTGTATTTAATTAGGATCCCCATTAGCTGTTGCATAAGCAGCAGCTACTCTTCCTGGGGTCCATACAAAACAGAATTACATGATACAGAACATCATTAGACAAGAACTGCTCACGGACAGAACTACATACATTTTCTTTAAAGACACACATAGCATACATATCAATGCATACACACAAACTATCTAGGTCAAATAGGGGAGAGGAGTTGTGCCGTGAGGTGTTGCGTTATCTGTTTTTTTTAAACCAGGTTTGCTGTTTATTTGAGCAATATGAGATGGAAGGAAGTTCTATGCAATTATGGCTCTATATAATACTGTATGCTTTCTTGAATTTGTTCTTGATTTGGGGACTGTGAAAAGACCCCTGGTGGCATGTCTGGTGGGATAAGTGTGTGTGTCAGAGCTGTAGGTGAGTTGACGATGCAAACAATTTGTGATTTTCAACACATTAATGTTTCTTATAAAAAGAAGAAGTGATGCAGTCAGTCTCTCCTCAACTCTTAGCCAAGAGAGACTGACCACCCATTCCAAAACAGACTGCAACTTATTTACATAAGTATTCAGACCCTTTGCTTTGAGATTCGAAATTGAGCTCAGGTGCATCCTGTTTCTATTGGTGGCCCCATCCGATGATACCCCCCGGACAGGGCCAAACAGGAAGGATATAACCCCACCCACTTTGCCAAAGCACAGCCCCCACGCCACTAGAGGGATATCTTTAACCACCAACTTACTATCCTGAGACAAGGCCGAGTATAGCCCACAAAGATCTCCGCCACGGCACAACCCAAGGGGTGAGCGCCAACCCTAAGCACACAGCCAAGGAGTGACTTCGGGACAAGTCTCTGAATGTCCTTGAGTGGACCAGCCAGAATCTGGACTTGAACCCGATTAAACATCTCTGGAGACCTGAAAATAGCTGTGCAGCGATGCTCCTCATCAAACCTGACAGCGCTTGAGAGGATCTGCAGAGAAGAATGGAAGAAACTCCCCAAATTCAGGTGCGCCAAGCTTGTAGCGTCAGACCCAAGAAGACTCGAGTCTATAATTGCCGCCAAAGGTGCTCCAGCAAAGTACTGAGTAAAGGGTCTGAATACTTATGTAAATGTAATATTTCAGTTTATTATTAATACATTTGCAAAAATGTCTAAATCTGTCTTTTCTTTGTCATTATGGGGTTGTTGTATCTTTGTCATCATTAAATTGAAGACTGTTATTTTATCAAATCAATTCTCTGTAATTATTATTACGTGATTAAACTAATCATATAAATGTAATTAACTATGAAGTTGGGGCACCAAGGAAAATCTTCGGATTACAAAGTTATAATTTTCCTAATATAACTTTTCAGATATTTTAATATCTGATCAATTAGTCTTCTAATTAATTAATTATTCTTTACCTCACGTTAGTCTCATTCCAAACGTCATAAGTTGTTAGTTATCTGCACGAACCCAGCCTTCACTATGAATCATCCATACATCAATTGTCTTAATCATTTATTGACTAGCTAAATAATCACAGAAATGCATAACAAACAACACAGTAGATATGGTTACAATGAAATGATAGGGGAGTTTCCCTAGTGGGCTAAGCCGATATGATGACTTGGTAGACAAAAATAAGTGGGTGTGGACTGAGAAGGGCGCGAAAGACAAAAGTCACTACACAGTTGATAATTATATTGATTGAAATGCTAATCCTTTGCACATGAACGCTCGCTCACTCATTCTGGAATAATTGCAATCAATATATATATATTTACGCTCAGTGTGTCGTCGTGATCTCTGTTGGAATCGTCTCGTCTTTCTGTTGGAAAGTTCATCTGCTTGTCTCTCCATCTGCTTCCAAGGAGTCTATTGTGGTTAGAATGGATACTTCAGAGTCCAATTCAGAAATGTTCTTATAGGATAGATGTTCGCATTCAATGGTACATAATTCCTAGCTGCAGACTAGTAATTAGTGTCGAAGAGTTTCTCTTATTCTGTCGGAATCGATTGTCTCAGTGTTTCAACAACCATTACAACCTTAGCTTATACTGAGATTCTTGTGGTCTCTACTCAACCTTAGCTTCCTCAGCTGACCGAGGTAAGCATGGTCTGAAGAGGATATTTCCAGGTGGGGTTTTTATTCGGAACAGTAAAAAAGGCTGTCCCATGAGCCAGATCAATGTCTGTACTCATGGGGCGGGCCAATGACTTAGTTCAACTTTAAAGGGAATTGGATTCCCTTTCATTAAACGGTTTAAAATCACATTACTTAATTTCACAAATAGTTTCATCTTTACTCATTCATTTAATCCAATAATTAGACTCAAACCTCATAACGGAGGCTCTTGTATAAACAGAGTTATGGTAATGTGGTTCTATCGTCTCCCGTGAGGTCACAAACATTAAACAAAACAGACCGGTCATAGCTGGCTTCTCCACCGACTGTTTACACATTCTCCAAAACATGGATATTGTTCAGTTCTCAAGTTCTGTGATGTAGAAGAAGTTCCTTTGTTCTACTGTGAAACCCTCTCTCTCTATACTGCCTGGTCCTCAGGAGAGTCTTCTCTAGGAATTTACAACCTGAGATAACAGAGCCTGGGTGTAGGGGAAAGAGAGAGGTGGTGAGATAGAAGGGGAGGGTACTCGCTATACCCAAAGAGGGCCACGTCATGACAGGGTATTGTGTGTAGATTGGGGGAAAATAAACATTTAATCCATTTTAGAATAAGGCTGTAACCTAACAAAATTTGGAAAAGGTGATGGGGTCGGAATACTCGCCGAAGGCACTGTGTGTATATGTATGTGTATATATATATATATATATATATATAAAAACACTTACAATGCAATAAAATCATATTTATTCCAAAGTCAAGACATTTACATATAGCTACTTCCATGCATTCATATACACAAGTATGCAAACAATGCAACAAGTGCCCTCTATTACAAAAGTGTTAGGCAAAACCAACAAAGTAAACAACATTTGTTCAAGAAATTTTTATTTCATGAATCAAACATTAATTAATGTGCTTGCTGAAGGCACGACCACTCTAGATTTCTTAAAATGTAATATGCATTCTTATTATTGGATATCTTCCGCCCGCTCTAGAGCTTAAACGATTTAAGTTATGAACTCAAAACTTTAAAAACATACAACCAGCCCAAACTTAGATTGCTTGAGAATGTATTCATTTTAGAGCATTTATACTTTTTGAACTACATTTTTTTTTTTACATGATCTCCAATGCATTTAATGGCAATAAAAGGACCATTACCTTTTAGTTAATGGCCCTTTTAGTCAAAAGTCAAAACACCTGAACCTTGAACACTTGAACCTTTTAAGGGTCTATTCTCATTGAAGAGTATTAAGGAGAATTGAGGGATTCTCGAGAGACATAATCGTAATGTAAACTTGCACATTTCTCACGTCTCGAACGCTACCTCCGGAGGTCGCACACGACACTCGGCCGACCGTTGCCCCCCTCTAAGCAGGGCAGTGTAAGCAGAATTTTCTCGTTGAGCCCAACATTTATACAGTAAAAATACTAATAGCAGAGCAATGTTTTTGAAATAGCTGAAATGTATAGACATTTTCATATATTTTAGTTGTTTTTTGTTCACCTGAACTTGCAGTAACAGTTTCATTTCTGAAATTGTCACCGTATTTTTAAAAGGCATCTGCACACTTTCCAGCCGAAACAGTTCGTGCATATATTATGACGACATTTTGTGACGTTTCGGACTTCGATTCGTTTTTTCCCGGCTGTTCGGGCACACATTTCTTTCTCAAGGCAAGCCGATGTTTGGAGCCGAACGAAGTCTACTGTAGGTCAACAGTAGGGATTCTTCCATAATGTCTGTCATTCAACGAGAGATGACTCGTTTTCATAAAATAATACTGCACCAAACATCCTAGTTAGATGTAAAATTGCAGTTCTAAGATCTCCTAGGCAAAAACATCAAAATGAATGACATTTCTTGAGTTATCTTAGATTATTTCTGACTATTCTGAAGAAGTGTAAACTTGCTACTTCATCTCAAAATGGACAAACAGTACTATTGGCGCTTTTCGTTCTGTTTTTCGAGCGAATGTGTTTTAAGGGTGTATGTGAGCACACTAGTTCAGTTTGGCTAGCCGAGTTTGGCTAAGGGCCAGCCGAACTGAAGCACGCCTTGAGAAAGGGATGCTGTACAGTGTCGGGATGCTTAGCTATCAACTCCAACCAGACTTTGAAATCAACTTAGCATGCTTGCATTCAGATTTTTTTTATACTATAACCATTTCACATTACCATATATTAACATGGGTTTGAATGAGACCCATGGAATAAACTACAATACCAACTTCAAAATATTTAGGCTATACCAACTTCAATTCATTTGTATAAACCATCATGAATTCAATGCCAACCGTAAGAACACAATGGTAGACACTTACAATGCTAATTATCTGTAACAATTTCAGCTACAAATATTAACACGGCTAACTTTAACACAATGACTAAGTCTATGGGTATCTACTAGCATGCTAGCAGATACCCATAGACTTTGTCATTGTGCTAATGCTAGGTAGCATTGGCACACAAAACTACCTCCAACATCCTTCTTACTGGACACAAAGACTTAAAAATGGTATCCACAAGTGCATCTGACTCTGGGGAAGTAGATGAAGGGCCTCATTGAAAAAATCCTAAAATATCCCTTTAAGCTAGAAAGCACATTCTTTTTTAGGAAGTGTACTTTTCTCGTTTGAATGGCTTATTTTTAGTTAGGTAAATTGCCTCTGAAATGCAACCATATTCATTAGTCCAAAGGGCAATGGGGGACAGGAATAGAAAAGGGGAAAAATGTACAAGGCAAGGACCAGACATAATTCCCTCTGAAGCACCAAGAAAGATAGCTAGGCTAGAGGATGGCTGCATAAAAGGTCATATACAGATCAAACAATCACACAGCATTTTGGAAATCACACAGTAAATGTGTCTGTAAACTTTAAACCATTAGGGAGGAAAATCCATCACAACATTATCCTGGGTGCCAGCTTGTTTCTGCTTTAGCCAATTCCTTTGGCCTTGCAGAGTGCCAGCCCGTCTCCTACTCCTCTTCCTCCATCATGCCCCAGGCCTCCTCTGCTTTCATATAGTACTGGTTGGCCAGTCGGCCCTTCATCGCCTCCATGGCTGAGTCTGCTGCCTTTGTGAACAGATCACCTACACAGGAGAGAGAGAGAGAAAGTGAGTATTTGGTTCGTTACTGTAAGTACAACAAAGGTTATCACACTGAAGGCTCGAGTTAGGACTGTTGGCTAATAGTTCTAGGTTCTAAGCTCAGGTGTGGTTCTCTCTGCTGTATCTTACCTGCTCTCTGAGGGTCTGGGTCCAGGCTGTGGCCCCCCTCCTGGTACATCTCAGCCTCTCTGGCCAGCAGCTGGTAGCAAGGCTCGTCCTGCATGCCGTCAAACTCGCCCCCCTCATCATAGTCTGTCATGTTCAGGGCACAGTTGTACCATCTCATCGCCTCCTTCCAGTCCTGGGACCTGAGAACCACAGAGAAGGCTTATACTAGTTTTTATAATATCCATTTCACAGTCCTGATCAATTCTAATCTTTCTCAGATCTCTAGGTAGATATCACCATGTAGGCTAATCAATAAATATGGTGCCATTTTAGACACAGCCCATCACAAGTTGATACTGTATCTGATATGTTCCACCAGTCTCTGACCTGTCTGGTGAGAGGTTGATGCCGGTGTCGAAGGCCCTGGCCACCAGGATCATGCAGGATCTGTGTCCTGCCTCAGCAGCCTGCAGAAGGAACTTAAAGCCCTTCATACGGCTCCCTGAGTTGTCCTGATGACAAGACAGCAACATATAGCCATGTAATAACAGAGAGAGATTCAAAAGACACCTCTCCAATATACATTGTTATGTTACTGCCTTGTTCGAAAATGGATTTCAAAAAATACAAATCCTCAATCTACACACACAATACCCCATAATGACAAAGTCATTTACAACTTGATTTGAGCCCACCTGTGGTAATTTCAATTGATTGTATATGATTTGGAAAGGCACACACATGTCTATATAAGGTCCCACAGTTGACAGTGCATGTCAGAGCAAAAACCAAGCCATGAGCTCGTAAAGGATTGTCCATAGTGAGACAGGATTGTGTCGAGGCACATTTCTGCAGCATTGAAGGTCCAAGAACACAGTGGCCTACATCATTGTTAAATGGAATAAGTTTGGAACCACCAAGACACTTCCGAGAGCTGGCCGCTCGGGCAAACTGAGCAATCGGGGAAGAACGGCCTTGGTCACACTGGCAGAGCTTCGGAGTTCTTCTGTGGAGATGTAAGAACCTTCCAGAAGAACAACCATCTCTGCAACACTCCACCAATTAGGCCTTTATGGTAGTGTGGCCCGATGGAAGCCACTCCTCAGTAAAAAAATCTCTAGTCTGACGAAACCAAGATTGAACTCTTTGGCCTAAATGCCAAGTGTCACGCCTGGAGGAAATCTGGTACCATCCCTATGGTGAAGCATGGTGGTAGCATCACGCTGTGGGGATGGGATGTTTTTCAGCAGAAGGGACTGGGAGACTCGTCAGGATCGAGGGAAAGAAACAGAGCAAAGTACAGAGAGATGAAAACCTGCTCCAGAGCGCTAAGGACCTCAGACTGGTGTGTGAAGATTCACCTTCCAACGGGACAACAACCCTAAGCACACAGCCAAGACAATGCAAGAGTAGCTTCAGGACAAGTCTCTGAATGTCCTTGAGTGGCCCAGCCAGAGCCCGGACTTGAACCCAATCGAACATCTCTGGAGAGACCTGAAAACAGCTGTGCAGCGACACACCCCATCCAACCTGACAGAGATTGAGAGGATCTGCAGAGGACGAGAGAAACTCCCCAAATACAGGTGTGCCAAGCTTGTAGCGTCATACCCAAGAAGACTCAAGGCTGTAATCGCTGCCAAAAGTGCTTCAACAAAGTACTGAGTAAAGGGTCTGAATACTTATGTAAATGTGATATTTCAGTTTTTTATAAATGTGTTATTATGGGGTATTGTGTGTAGTTTGATGGGGGGAAAAACAATCTAATACATTTTAGAATAAGGCTGTAATGGATATATATTTTTTAAGTCAAGGGGTCTGAATCCTTTCCAAATGCACTGTAAAAAAAACGAACATCTTATGCTTCACGGAGTCGTGGCTGAACGACGACATCAACCTACAGCTGGCTGGTTATACAATGTACCGGCAGGCTCGAACAGCGACACCTGATATCTAAGTCTCAAGCCATTGTTCGCCTGAGGTAGAGTTTCTCATGATAAGCTGTAGACCACACTACCTAACGAGAGAGTTTTCATCTTTATTCTTTGCTGTATTCCCCCATAAGCAAACATGAAAACGTTCACCCAGAGGCGGCACTCCTAGTAGCTGGGGACTTTAATGCAGGGAAACTTAAATCTGTTTTACCAAATTTCTATCAGCATGTTAAATGTGCAACCAGAGGGAAAAATAACTCTGGACCACCTTCACTCCACACACAGAGATGCATACAAAGCTCTCCCTCGCACTCCATTTGGCAAATCTGACCATAATTATATCCTCTTGATTCCTGCTTACAAGCAAAAATTAAATCAGGAAGCACCGGTGACTATATCAATAAAAAAAAGTGGTCAGATAAAGCAGATGCTAAGAAACTACAGGACTGTTTTGCTAGCACAGACTGGAATATGTTCAGGGATTCCTCCGATGGCATTGAGGAGTATTAGTCATTGGCTTCATCAATAAGTGCATTGATGACGTCGGCCCCACAGTGACCGTACGTACATACCCCAACCAGACAGCATCCGCACTGAGCGGGCAAAGCGTCAATACAGGACTAAGATCGAATCGTACTACACCGGCTCTGATGCTCATCGGATGTGGCAGGGCGTGCAAACTATTAGACTACAAAGGGAAGCACAGCCAAGAGCTGCCCAGTGACACAAGCCTACAAGACGAGCTAAACTACTTCTAGCTTGCTTAGACTCAAATAACACTGAAACATGCATGAGAGCACCAGCTGTTCCGGAAGACCGTGTGAGCACGCTCTCCAAAGCCGATGTGAGTAAAACCTTTAAACAGGTCAACATTCACAAGGGCCAGACAGGGCCAGACAGATTACCAGGACGTGTACTGCGAGCATGTGCTGACCAACTGGCAAGTGTCTTCACTGACATTTTCAACCTATCCCTGTCTGAGTCTGTAATACCAACATGTTTTAAGCAGACCACCATAGTCCCTGTGCCCAAGAACACCAAGGTAACCTGCCTAAACGACTACTGACCCGTAGCACTCACGTCTGTAGCCATGAAGTGCTTTGAAAGGCTGGTCATGGCTCACATCAACACCATCATCCCAGAAACCCTAGACCCACTCCAATTTGCATACCGCCCCAAAAGATCCACAGATGATGCAATCTCCATTGCACTCAACACTTCCCACCTGGACAAAAGGAACACCTACGTGAGAATGCTACTCATTGACTACAGCTCAGCATTCAATACCATACTGCCCTCAAAGCTCATCAATAAGCTAAGGACCTGGGACTAAACACCTCCCTCTGCAACTGGATCCTGGACTTCATAACGGGCTGCCCACAGGTGGTAAGTGTAGGTAACAACACATCCGCTACGCTGATCCTCAACACAGGGGCCCCTCAGGGGTGCGTGCTCAGTCCCCTCCTGTACTCCCTGTTCACTCATGACTGCATGGCGAGGCACGACTCCAACACCATCATTACATTTGCCGAAGACACAACAGTGGTAGGCCTGATCAACGACAACAACGAGACAGCCTATAGGGAGGAGGTCAGAGACCTGGCCGTGTGTTGCCAGGACAACAACCTCTCCCTCAAAGTAATCAAGACAAAGGAGATGATTGTGGACTACAGGAAAAAAAGAGGACCGAGCACGCCCCCATTCTCATCGACGGGGCTACAGTGCAGCAGGTTGAGAGCTTCAAGTTCCTTGGTGTCCACGTCACCAACAAACTAGAATGGTCCAAACACACCAAGACAGTTGTGAAGAGAGAACCACAAAACCTATTCCCCCTCAGGAGACTGAAAAGATTTGGCATGGGTCTTCAGAGTTTCTACTGCTGCACCATTGAGAGCATCCTAACTGGTTGCATCACTGTCTGGTATGGCAACTGCTCGGCCTCCGACCGCAAGGCACTACAGAGGGTAGTGCAAACGGCCCAGTACATCACCAGGGCCAAGCTTCCTGCTATCCAGCACCTCTCTACCAGGCGGTGTCAACAGAAGGCCATAAAAATAGTCATAGACTCCAGCCACCCTAGTCATAGACTATTCCCTCTGCTACCGCACCGCAAGCGGTACCAGAGCACCAAGTCTAGGTCCAAGAGGCTTCTAAACAGCTTCTACCCCCAAGCCATTAGACTCCTGGACATCTAGTCAATTGGCTACCCAGACTATTTTCAGTGCCCCCTCCCCAACACTGCTACTCTCTGTTGTCATCTATGCATAATCACTTTAATAACTCTATCTACATGTACATACTACCTGAAATAACCGGTGCCCCTGCACATTGTATCAGTACCCCCCTGTATATAGTCTCGTTATTGTTATTTCACTGCTGCTCTTTAATTACTTGTTACTTTTATATGTTATTCTTATCTGAATTTTTTTTAACTGGATTGTTGGTTAGGGGCTCATAAGTAAGCATTTCACTGTAAGGTCTACTACACATGTTGTATTCGGCGCATGTGACTAATACAATTTGATTTGATTAAATACCTCTAGCTCCATCTCTGACAGTATATGGTGTGGCAGCTGTAGGTAACACTGTCCCAGGGCAACGATAGCCGCTAGTTCCCCACACATGGCGGCTCTCTCCAGGTGGTACATGGCTGAGTCCTGGTCCCACTGCTCCTCCTTGTCACAGAACCGACCAGCCTCGTGGTAATGCACCATCGCCAGGTGCACCTGGGGGAAGAGTCCAGAGGAGATATAGTGTGTGTTTTTAGTGTGTGGGTGGGTGAGCGGGTGTGTGCACGTGCGTGCGCGCCACTCACCTTCCCCAGGATGGACTTGCCAATCTTCCTCTCCAGGATCAGCGAGTCAAGTCTTTCCATCTCCACAGCAACACAGGATGGCCGGTGGACATGAGAACGAGACGAGTGGTAGACACTCCATTTATCATCTGTCAGCTGGACACAGACACACAGAGCTTAGGAAATTGACAATGAAGCACTGTATCTATAGTATTGCTTGTTCAAAGTAACAACAACTCAAGCACTAATGCAAATCATATTTCACACTCCAGGCATGCACTAAGAGGCGGAACATGATTCTGGTGAACAGGCAGTTAGACTGATTGATTGGTTAGGTGATTTGATAAGTATTGGGGCAGGTAGACATGTTGACATGGACAGGCCAAACAAGGAATTAGACTAAAACACAGGGCTGCTGGTGATTTCTCTGTTGTGTTTCAACAAGTTTGCATTCAGTTTTTTGGGTGCACTCAAACTTTTGCCAATACTAAGCATGTGTCATTAGAAAACAAGCAAGTTTCAAATCAACAGCTGCTCCACACTAGAGGGAGAGGCCTGTGTTAGAGGCCTTCATGCAGAGGACAGGGAATCACCGGTTGGCTGTTGGGGGTGTTTATGGCAGGAGAGTTTAAGTTTGGGTTAGGGGAAGATCTGCTGGGAACCTTTCTCTAGTAAGGAGACAGACAGCAGCAAGAACTCAGTTAGCTCATGGATGAAGGCAAAGATTAGATAGCAGGAACACTACACTAGTGAGCAAGGGGATAGTGGGTGACACAGAGGGATGAGGACAGGATTATTTGATTATGGCGATGGTGGCTTTGTTGATTATGGTGGTGATGGAAGATTAGACATCGTTATTTTTGTTTACCCGTCTCACACTGTCCTCGTCCGACTCAGAGTAGTATCTGTTGTAGCGGTGGGGGCGGGCCTACATGGTGACATCATACAGTATAAAACCAACTGCTAAGAGGCTATAAGAGAGCTAAAGAGAGGGCCAGGTTCACACTAACATAGCTATACAAAGGGTAATAGTTGAACAGCTTTAAATGCTGGTGAGTCAAGAAAGAATCCATGTCATGGTGAGCAAACATGAACAATAACAGCAGTTGACAATTACAGCAGTTGATAGTTTCCATAAAGCATTTATGATGGACAGGCTCACTAAGACCAAGTGTTGGTGTGGAGAAGATGTACCCCATCTGCATGGTCGGTTGGGTCCCCTTCACTCCTCCTCTCACTTGGACAACCACTGTCTCCTCCATTCTCTGAGTCCTACAGGAAGAAGAAGAAGAATAAAAAACACAGCCCTCAGTACATGCCAACCAACCATAACTAATGTCATTCTTGTGATCAGAATCACCAGAGTCATTTCAACAAAGCCTTGACAGACCTTGTGTTCTGGGCTGTGGCTGCGGTTGTGTTTCTCCCGTTCATCCATCTCATTTATGAAAGACCAACCTGATGGTGAGAAACCAGACGTTAGATCAAAATGTTTAATGGCTGATAATTATTATCTTTTTTAAATCAAGTTTAAGTAGTTCAACTATATCTCAAACAGAGCACTCTAGCCTCGGGTACCAAATAAAACTGTTTTGAAGTCAGTTTTATGGGGATTTAGGCATGCTATTTGGAACATAATGTTAATGCTGAGCTGAAAATAAGAAAACAAACCCATATGGTGGGTCATTGACTTTACAGGCCCACAGATTACCTTCTAGATCTTCAAAATATTTGATACATTTGTAATTTGGGTGAACTATAACCTCTAAAAACTGTTCTTACCCAGAGGAGACCTGCCCATGGAGCCCATAGAGAAGTGCTGTCCTAGTGGAGAGCCGGGGAAGGCGAGGGGCGAGCAGGGGATGGAGTCACTTATGTCACTCATAGAGTCATCCCCAGACGAGGTCTCTGACAGGTGGGAGAGAAGTGGGGGCACACGGCCCCCTGATATAGTACGAAAACGAGTGAAACCACACTGTTCCTCACTACCCCTCAGTACCGTCTGGGCCGACTTCTGATTGGAGTAGAGAGTTTAAAATATTGTTAAAAGATTACTAAAATTACCATTCTAAATAGCTGCATAAAAGCTGCAAACAGTGACCGAGGTCTTAGCCTGTGGTGAGGTAGTATTCTGTCTAATGTACTGATATAATTTCTGTGGTAATATGACGACTGAAGCTATACCTAGAAGATATGTGATGCTGTGTGTCAGCCACAGGCCCTTTGATTCTACTTCAAGATGATTATACAGTGCATTTGGAAAGTATTCAGACCCCTTGAGTTTTTCCACATTTTGTTATGTTACAGGTTTGTTCCAAAAATGTATTCAATTGTTTTTGAATACATGTATTCAATGACAAAGCAAAAACAGTTTTTTAGAAATGTTTGCAAATGTATTAAAAATAGGTAATTTAAGCTATTTTCAGGTCTCTCCAGAGATGTTCGATTGGGTTCAAGTCCGGGCTCTGGCTGGGTCACTCAAGGACATTCAGAGACATTTTTGACGTTCATCTTTCCCTCAATCCTGACTAGTCTCCCAGTCCCTGCAGCTGAAAAATATCCACACAGCATGATGCTGCCACCACCATGCTTCACCGTAGGGATGGTGCCAGGTTTCCTCCAGACATGATGCTTGGCATTCAGGCCAAAGAGTTCAATCTTGGTTTCATCAGACCAGAGAATCTTGTTTCTCATGGTCAGAGTCCTTTAGGTGCCTTTTGGCAAACTCCAAGAGGGCTGTCATGTGCCTTTTACTGAGGAGTGGCTTTCATCTGGACACTCTACCATAAAGGCCTGATTGGTGGAGTGCTGCAGAGATGGTTGTCCTTCTGGAAGTTCAATGTGCATAAATGTTTTGGTACCCTTCCCCAGACCTGTGCCTCGACACAATCCTGTCTCTGAGCTCTACGGACAATTCCTTTGGCCTCATGGCTTGTTTTTTGATCTGACATGGACTGTCAACTGTGGAACCTTATATAGACAGGTGTGTGCCTTTCGCACAGTTGCAAGGGTATTAAGGGTATTGTGTGTCAATGAGAAAAACTATTTATTTCATACATTTTAGAATAAGGTTGTAATGTAACAAAATTTGAAAAGGGGAAGGGGCCTGAATACATTCCGAATGCACTGTATTTCTATGGTCTCACCAGCAGTGTGTTGGTGCAGTCTAGATGGCTTTTCTCTGCAGTGGAGAGGTCAAAGGGTGTGAGCCCCATACTCTTACATATCTTATTACACAGGTGGGAGTGGAAGAACAGTGCCATGCCCCGCACACCTGTAACACACACACACGTATGTTGTAATCTATTTGAAAGTCTTTCGCTAAGGTGGGTCACAATTCAAAATGTCAGTCTACCTCATTGTGTTGCTAACACTGACTGTGTGAGAGAAAGCCGTACCCAGGTTTCCGTCTCCGAAGTCTGTCCCCCTCTCTGTGTGGATCTGAGGGTCCGTGTAGAGGTCCCCCACCCCCTGGATGTCCACCACGATCAGCTGGTGGGCCGAACGTTCAAACGAGAAGTGACTGAATGCCTGCAGGCAGAAAGAAAAATACTAGGGTTACAGGCAGAAAGAAAAATACTAGGGTTACAGGCAGAAAGAAAAATACTAGGGTTACAGGCAGAAAGAAAAATACTAGGGTTACAGGCAGAAAGAAAAATACTAGGGTTACATGCAGAAAGAAAAATACTAGGGTTACAGGCAGAAAGAAAAATACTAGGGTTACAGGCAGAAAGAAAAATACTAGGGTTACAGGCAGAAAGAAAAATACTAGGGTTACAGGCAGAAAGAAAAATACTAGGGTTACAGGCAGAAAGAAAAATACTAGGGTTACAGGCAGAAAGAAAAATACTAGGGTTACAGGCAGAAAGAAAAATACTAGGGTTACAGGCAGACGACAAAAAGATGGCGTCTTACAGATATTTGGAAAGGTTGCAGGTTCACAGAACAAAGGGGGGGAAAAGCATAGATTTGGTAAAGAGGTCAATGGAACACAGACTATGAGGGAAAGAAGGATGCTGTTTTCGCTGCATAACATTAGAAGTTGTTCCTTTTCAGGTTTAGAAGAAGTGACTGCTAAATGCTAACTCCCGTTTGTATAAGCTGGTAGCATAGCTAACATACAGAAATCGGCATTGGTCGTTTAGTCTTTTTTAACAACAATGCAGTTCAGTTGATTGGTGACGATGATAAACATGTATTGGGGTTGACATCCATACAAGCTAGGGGTGTGCTGACATGGCCATACTCATACCCATAAATTGACAGTTGATAGTCGGATCGAATGATACTCGTGATAAAAAAAAAACTAAATGTTTTAATATGCCCAAGTAGAAAATACCCATCTCCATGCACGTTTATAGACCAAACAAGCTGCAGGTTAAACTCAGTGGAGGGGTGTGCATGTCTGACCTGTGTCTGTCTTCAACGTCTTTACCATTTCATTTATGGGCTCCCGAGTGGCACAGCGGTCTGAGGCCCTGCATCTCAGTGCTAGAGGCGTCACTACAGACCCTGGTTCGATCCTGGGCTGTATCACAACCGGCCGTGACTGGGAGTCCCATAGGGCGGCGCACAATTGGCCCAGTGTCGTCCGGGTTTGGCCGGGATAGGCAGCCATTGAAAATAAGAATTTGTTCTTAACAATACTTGCCTAGTTCAATAAAAGGTCAAATAGTAGGAGGCAGCAGCAGTCTGAATGATCAGACCGAAACAGAGAAATACAGCAACACTCTATCCAATCAGAGCAGCAGTGTACAGACCCCCCTCTTTACAAACAGGCAAACTAGCCTGTTGAGTTATTTAGACCATGTAGTGAGTGACTGACTAGGATGAGAAAGATGCGTGCTGGCACCTAAAAATTGGCACGGATAATGAAAAACAAAACATAATCAAGTTCTATTGACCTCTTTACCGCATCTATTATATTGAAAAATCTAGCAATTGATAACAGAAAGATGAAGATGCATCTTCGTTTTCTGCAGCTCAGGAGTTATACATAGAGTTGGACAATAAATCTACAGTAGTAAAACCCACTGTACCTGTGGAGTGAGCCTGATGTTGTCATCCTTGACGAAGCCAGAGTTGGAGTTGTATTTGATGTACTTCCCCTCTATGTAGTGTTCCAGGTGGTACAGAGGTTTACCTGGACGCTCCATCATCTCAATCACACACATCTGCATGATGTCCACCTGGGGGGGAGAGAGAGGGAGGAGTGGTTAGTTTAACTTAAAATGTGGAAAATCCACAATCCTATCAATCAATCTATCAATAAACAGGATGACTCATTGGTTAATTGAAATGTTCCATCCATACCTGTTTGGGTGGCCTGTGGCGGTTGTACTCTTCTCCCCAGAGTTTGGCCTCCATCTGCAGCCTGACATCCTCAAAGTACACATCCCTGTCCACAGGCTCCATGTAGCGCTTCGTCACATAGTTACACGCACACTTCCAGTTACTACTATGGGAGAAGTTAGACAGCTTCTTCCTGTAGAAGAAGGACAGGAAATATTGGAAAAATAGGCATTGAAAGACAAGAACGGCACTGTACTAAAATGAAAGGAACGTTTAAAAAAGTAAACCCTGAAGAATGTTAGTTGTGTATCAGACTGACAACAAACTAAAATGGTATTACCCAACTAAATCCTACAATATTCCCAAGGTTTTGAAATTGTGTATCTCTTGGGCATTGTGTATTTCTGATGATAAACCATAAACATGTTTTTTTTGTGGTTAGAAACAGTGTTTGGGCTTGTTAGAGGGCAAGGGCTTATTTCCTCTGTGTGTTTGTGAGAGGCATGTTCTTCTGTGGAAGGCATGGACTGCTAGTGGTCTGATCTAGACATGACAGATGCCTCATTGCCTCCCGTACAATGTTCCCACAGAAAGAGGTCAAATCATAATAAGGTCATAATATTAATAATATTCCCGCTGCCTATAGCTGCAAAAGTCAGGCTCGACCAGAGTTCAGCAAACTAAGTTTGAGATAGAGAACTCTACTGGGTGCCATGACAAGTTTAATGATGATCACATTCCATTAAAAAAAATGTGAATTAGAATGTTGTAGTTATGGAATGTTTGGTTCCATTTGGATATCTATCTATGTATTGCTCTAAGCTGGAATAAATGGGTCTAAGAGCGATACTTGTGGAAAGTGAATTGGGGACCTGTGCATCTTGTGCCGTCTTTTCAGACTGTATGGCAAACATGACTAATTATTCTGAACGATTCTGAACGATAATCAAATTAAATCCAAATCAAATTGTATTTGTCACCTTTGCCGAATACAACAGGTGTAGTAGACCTTAACGTGAAATGCTTACTTACAAGCCCTGAACCAACAATGCAGCTCAAGAAATAGAATTAAGAAGATATTTACTAAATAAAGTAAAAAATATATTAAAAATAATAAAGAGGCTATATACAGGGGGGTACCAGTACCAAGTCAATGTGCAGAGGTACAGGTTAGATAATGAGTGAAACTTACGTTCTGAAGCATTCCCTCATGGCCCCGCGTCCAAAAGGCTGTGAGAAACAAAAATGACAAATCAATCATATGAGAAAGTCAATCAATTCACCAAGCTTTTGTAAACGTTCACATTCAAGTAAACAGTGTCACTACACTGAACAAAAATATTTTAAAACGCAACCATTTCTAAGAGTTACAGTTCATAAGGAAATCAGTCAATTAAAATAAATGTATTAGGCCCTAATCTATTGGTTTCACATGACTGGAAATACAGATTTGAATCAGTTGGTCACAGATACCTTAAAAAAAAACCTATGAGCATGGAACAGAAAACTAGTCAGTATCTGGTGTGACCACCCTTTTGCCTCATGTAGTGCGACATCTCATTCGCATAGAGTTGATCAGGTTGTTGATTGTGGCCTGTGGAATGTTGTCCGACTCCTCTTCAATGGCTGTGTGAAGTTGCTGTATATTGGCCTGGAACTTGAAAACGCTGTCATACACGTTGATCCAGAGCATCCCAAACATGCTCAATGGGTGACATGTCTAGTGAGTATACAGGCCATGAAAGAACTGGGACATTTTCAGCTTCATGGAATTGTGTACAGATCCTTGTGACATGGGGCCGTGCATTATCATGCTGAACATGAGGTGATGGTGGCAGAAGAATGGCACGACAATGGGCCTCAGGATCTCATCACGGCATCTCGGAGCATTCAAATCGCCATTGATAAAACGCAATTGCGTTTGTTGTCCATAGCTTATGCTAGACCATACCATAACCACACCGCCACCCTGGGGCACTCTGTTCACAACATTGACATCAGCAAACCACTCGGCCACACAACGCCATACTGTCTGCCATCTGCCCTGTACAGTTGAAACCGTGATTCAGGCGTGAAGAGCACACTTCTCCAGCGTGCCAGTGGCCATCGAAGGTGGGCATTTGCCCACTGAAGTCGGTTACAATGCCAAACTGCAGACAGGTCAAGACCCCGGTGAGGACAACGAGCATGCAGAGGAGTTTCTCTGAGACGGTTTCTGACAGTTTGTGGATAAATTCTTCGGTTGTGCAAACCCAGTTTCATCAGCTGTCCTGGGTGGCTGGTCGCATACGATCCTGCAGGTGAAAAACCTGGATGTGGAGGTCCTGGGCTGGCGTGGTTACACATGGTCTGCGGTTGTGAGGGCGGTTGGACGTACTGTCAAATTCTCTAAAACAACGTTGGAGACGGCTTACGGTAGAAAAATTAACAATCAATTCTCTGGCAACAGCTCTGGTGGACATTCCAGCAGTCAGCATGCCAATTGCACACTCCCTCAACTTGAGACATCTGTGACATTGTGTTGTGTGACAAAAGTGCACATTTTAGAGTGGCCTTTTATTGTCCCCATTACAAGGTACACCTATGTAATGATCATGCTGTTTAATCAGTATATTGATATGCCACACCTGTCAAGTGGAAGGATTATCTTGGCAAAGGAGAAATGCTCACTAAAAGGGATGTAAACAAATTTGTGCACAACATTTGAGAGAAATAAAATGTGTGTGTATGGAACATTTCTGAGATCTTTTATTTCAGCTCATGAAACCAAAACTTTACATGTTGCATTTCTATTTTTGTTCACTGTATATTCCACATACATATGTTCTGATCAATAATACAATTATAGATTACTGATGATTTAGGAGCGGAGGCATACCTGGCCAGAAACCTTGATGTGCACTGTATCTTGAGACCATGCCGCCGTGATTGCATTGTACCTGAGGAAAGATAAAACAAATAACATTCACCAAACATTAATCAAACATTATTATTCCATTCTATATGGGCCAGAATTCTGGACTTGTGTAACCAACATGGTGATGACTAGAAAGTGTAACCTCGACCACAATGATCTATGTACACTGAAGGGGTCAGGATTAGGACAGAAAATAGAAACAAACAGAGTACATGGATTTGTTCTGACCAGGACCTGAGCTGCTTATCCACAGATCTGTGGTAATAGCCTGTAATTCTTGTCAACCAATTGAGTGTGTGTTTACCAACAACAAACTCAACAAATATGCCTGTTTGTACTCTGTTCTGTTGGAATGCCATTATCGCCAATATGATATTGATGTTACATGTCGCAATAAATTAGGGGAACATTTCAAACACGCACACTGATATTGAAAGCTTGGTTTGTCTGAGACTGGGTCAGCCATACACAGATAAGACAGACAGCAGAACCAGAGGCTAAGGCTAATATTTACACAGTCTGTCCTGCCCTTCCATGCGTATTTCTCGGCCCAGAACTCTGTGTACCATGTTTGTCATATTGGAGGCATGGAACAGGAAGATGGCACAAAGCCAATAGCTAAGAGACCAGAGAGGCTTAGGAAGAGTAAGGTTACAACCGGGTTAAAAATCAACCCAGACACACCTCTCCCCTAACCTGGCTCTGTCTAGGCAGGGCTTTGTCATACAGTAAGAGGTGATTAGTAATACAAACAAACATGTTAGAGAATGCAGAAGTCTAACCCCTATTATCTAAAGGGGGGGGGGGGCATCCCTCTAGTTGTTCTCGTGGCTGCACTGCCTGGAGAATTTGGGCGAGTTCTATGTAATCTCAATGCCTGGAGAAATGTTCAACGTCTCAGGAACAACGATATAGCATTATTCTTAGATGTGCAGCGATACTGGAAAGACTGACCCCGGAATGCACCTTTTGGCTTCAAACGAAGTGTTTTGGTGTGGGCAGGCAGCCCTGATATCTGCCACGAGGGAACTTTGTGCACTGGCCAAGAAAACTTGGAAGGGCCATTGGAAATGGAGTGATATCATGTACTGTACCTTCAGAAAGGGCAGGGGTGGGGGATGGTGTGTATTTGTCAACAACTCTAGTAGAGGTTGACCGATTATGATTTTTCAACTCCAATACCGATAATTGGAGGACCAAAAAAAGCCGATACCGATTAATCGGATGATTTATAAATATATATATACACACATTTGTAAAAATGACAATTACAATAATACTGAATGAACACTTATTTTAACTTAATATAATACATCAATAAAAATCTATTTAGTCTCAAATAAATAATGAAATATGTTCAATTTGGTTTAAATAATGCAAAAACAACATGTTGGAGATGAAAGTAAAAGTGCAATATGTGCCATGTAAAAAAGCTAACGTTTAAGGTCCTTGCTCAGAACATGTGAAAGCTGGTGGTTCCTTTTAACATGAATCTTCAATATTCCCAGGTAAGAAGTTTTAGGTTGTAGTTATTAATGGACTATTTCTCTCTATACCATTTGTATTTCATATACCTTTGACTATTGGATGTTCTAATAGGTACTTTAGTATTGCCAGCCTAATCTCGGGAGTAGATAGGCTTGAAGTCATAAACAGCGCAATGCTTGAAGCACAGCGAAGATCTGCTGGCAAATGCAGGAAAGTGCTGTTTGAATTCATGTTTACGAGCCTGCTGCTGCCTACACCGCTCAGTCAGACTGCTCTATCAAATCATAGACTTAATTATAACATAATAACACACAAAAATACGAGCCTTAGGTCATTAATATGGTCAAATCCGGGAAACTATCATTTCGAAAACAAAATGTTTATTCTTTCAGTGAATACGGAACCGTTCCGTATTTGATCTAACGGGTGGCATTCCTAAGTCTAAATATTGCTGTTACATTGCACAACCTTCAATGTTATGTCATAATTATGTATAATTCTGGCAAATTTATTATGATCTTTGTTAGGAAGAAATGGTCTTCACACAGTTCTCAACGAGCCAGGCGGCCCAAACTGCTGCATATACCCTGACTGCTTGCACAGAACGCAAGAGAAGTGACACAATTTTCCTAGTTGAAATATATTCATGTTAGCAGGCAATATTAACTAAATATGCAGCTTAAAAATATATACTTGTGTATTGATTTTAAGAAAGGCATTGATGTTTATGGTTAGGTACACATTGGTGCAACGACAGTGCTTTTTTTCGCAAATGCGCTTGTTAAATCACCCGTTTGGCGAAGTGGGCTGTGATTCAATGATAAATTAACAGGCACCACATCGATTATATGCAACGCAGGACAAGCGAGATAAACTAGTAATATCATCAAACATGTCTCGTTAACTAGTGATTATGTTCAGATTGATTGTTTTTTATGAGATAAGTTTAATGCGAGCTAGCACCTTAACTTGGCTCCTTGCTACCACGCAGTCTCCTCGTGGAGTGCAATATAATTGGCTATGATCGGTGTCCAAAAATGCAGATTACCGATTGTTATGAAAACTTGAAATCGGCCCTAATTAATCGGTCATTCCGATTAATCGGTCAACCTCTAAACTCTAGTACAGGGTAGGGATCAAGCCCACTGACACACAAACACAGGAATATGTACCTGTATCGTATGCATGGCTCTGTCTTGACTTCTTCCAGGTGAAACTCAGCCCATGGGTCAGGCATGGCCTTGGCCTTCTCTATGGCTCTTTTCCACACCGCCTGGGACAATGGGGAAACATGACATATATTTTAGGTAACCATCACACTCACTGTGTAATACAGCTTATATTAAGGGAAGCGTCATGAAAGCGTACATGAAACAGACAGATACATTGTCTACACACAAACCCAGACAGCAGGATTAAAGCTGGACTCCTTAATGGTGAAACTGCCACAGCAGTTTGCAATATTACAAAAACAAAGAAGTTACTGCAAACAACAAACCGTTTTTTCCCCCCTCCGACATCATTTCACACGCAGAATATGTGCTGCCATTTTTATTTACCACATTGCGTATCCGGTTCATCAACAAAACAAATACAACCACGCTGGGGGTGGGGCAGACAGTAGGGCTACTGCCCTACTGCGGATTCCATCTTTAAGTGTCCTGACAGGTGGATTGCTAATCTTTCCGGTTCTGTGGAAGTGTTGAGGAACATGCAAATCACTCTTTTGAATTGATAGAGGAAAACACAATACAGCGAGAGATATGGCAAACAGACACACACATCAACAGAGGATCATGAGAAGGTTGCTTCAATCAGGACAGGATTATATGACACAGGGCCAAAAGTATTTTCTGACCACAAACGACCTACTGGAAGATTAAGAAGTGTCACACTAGCTGTCACCCATGAGCCCTACATTGCACAATAACCAGCTAATTAACCACAGCCAGCACTTGGGGCCAGGGGTTTTCCCAACCAAAAACTCTGGACTGTTGCACTCCACTTTCTCAGAACTAACAGTGGTCCAAGTGGCATTAGCTATTAACGTAAACCTGTTAGTAACCTGAACCTCCCCTACAGTAGCACCCTCCTACTCACAAACATGTGGCATTTTAGGCTGGTGTATATTTAGCCTGAACTATTTACATTGATATATGAAGGTCATGTTTTAACAGGCTGAAGGCCACTGCTGGTTGGTGAGAAACATACACCAGATATTGCACGTCAGCCCCTGGTCACTTGAAGTTTGCGTGTCCCTTCACACGTCCCAGTTGATGGTATATACTCTGTCTCTGGTGCAGTTGTACCCTTGTGTTGAGAGACACCATCTCCTCACAAAACTGGACCACCAGACATAAGATATAGTAGCGGTAAACTATGGTACTGTATAAACAGCATGCCTGGTTGCTGCTTTTCTACTGCACTGGAGCTGAAAATTCCATTTAGAATAAGAGAAACAATACTGTTTGTTTCAACCATTATCATAATGTGCTTACTTGCTGCTTATTACATTTACATTAGCCTAACTCTTCATAAGATTTCTGAGGACTGCTGCATGGGTTAGGGGAGATTAAACATGACAGTTAGGTGGATTAAGGATCTAGATTTTTTTTTAATAACTAAAGGAAAAAAACAAATTTCTTGGGTAGGGAAACGATCATGCAGGTACAATGGAAAAAGAAAGGAATAAATGATTTAAAGATTAAATGAATGTTAGGAAGGTGAGGAGGAAGGAGGAAGGAGGCAGTCACTGATGCAAAAGGAGGGCTAAATGAAACATGATGATTAACGTACCCGTGCATTGTCAGAAAACGCCCCAAACCCGACAGACTGTTGTGGAATTTCTTTCTCCGTTTCATTCTATGTGGAGTAGAGAAATTAACTGTTTTATATCAGCAACTTAACCATACATGAGCAGCAGAGAAAAATACTTATTGAGTTTAGTTGACTATGTTGTTGAACATTCCATGAAAACGGAATTCTTGGCCTTATTGAGAGTAGAATGTGTTTTGGAACTTGGTTCCAACCTTGCGACCCATAAATTCTACATCTCTAACAGTCTTCCCAACTCTGTATGTATAACTATAACGCTGATGAGGAAGGGCTATTAATTCCTTCACATCAAGCCCACTCTACAGGCTGGCCTACTGGATCAGAAGGCCAAGGGTCGCACTGTGAGAGGGATGTTTACATATCACATCATTATGTGAAGGGAGATACGCTCTTTGGGTACTTACTGTTCTGAGAGAGAGAAAGAGCACACAGACAAGAGGCAGCTGAGCTGCTGCTCTCAGCCACAGCAGATGCACACATACACAGACATGCAGAGAAAGATATAAGGAGAAAGCCCTCTCTCTAAGGCAGAGTTGTTCTGACCACATCTCTAGCAGTGAGAGCAGGGGCACCATTTTGCAAACTGACAATAGAGCAACAGTACAAAGCAACAAGTCAGCTCTTGTCCTGTCAGCTTTTGCCCAGCACACCATGGCACTTTCAGAATGTACTGGACCGTGTGAATATTGCAGCTACACTACTCCTGCTCACCTTGTAGGAGAAGGAGTTTTTGGGGGAGTTAGACAGCTGCTTGCTGTGGACGAGATTCTTTAAATAGCCACAGATGTCTTCGGCCTGGCTGACAGGGTCGTCTGTGATTGGACAGATGTAGTAGTCGTCCTCGTCGCTATCGTAAGCGTTACTTAGAGATGGGGCCCGTTGATCAGGGGTCCTCTGTTGCAGTGGGTTACGTTGGGCACTGCCCACCTCATCCATACTGAATATCAGTTCATCCTCCATGTTGACTGGTAGGGGTCTGTGTGATGAGTACTGGGATGGGTTAACAGAAGAAAAAAATACACGCACACAAAGATGTGAATATTAATGTACACACAGAGACAAACTGACAGATGGCTGCTTTTGAGTTAATGACAATCTAGCTAAGTGTGTTTAACTGTGTTCAATCAATCACAAATGCAACAATGAAATTGTCCCATGTGGATGATAGTATTACTTTGCATACAGGAACAATTTTGAAAATAACTATATTACAACTATTTTATAACTAAGATATAATTATTACTACAGGCATTACCATTTTTTTTTAAAATGCAGCAGGACTGTAGGAACGCTCGGTCAAGGTTCACTCAATCACACCCGCAAATTCCATGTCTATATACGGACTGCAGTTCCTACAAGGTACAACTCCACACGAAACGTTCATTAGCATTTCACTACATGCCACGCCCACATTTAAATTATTTTGGATAATGGTAAAACTAGGGGTACAGCAACATCTTCCATCTTTAGATTGAGGTATGTTTTCCCAAAAATATCCCGAGCCAGAAAAAAAACGGCACCACCATAATACATAACTCTAAATACACACCAACCACCTCTGTAGCCAAAATGTCAACATTTACAGGCCTACTCATTTTCTGCAACACACTCACTCCTGACATTCTTAGCAAGCAAGTGCCAGCTAGGCCTTTTAACTTGACTACTGGAGTCAATTGACTTCAGGAAAAGAGAGGCTATCAGCTGATAGTGAATGATGAGGTCTACCTGCTTGCCAGTTATGCTGTTTGTTCGGCTGCTGACAACTTCCTCTTTAAAAAAAGTTAATCTGCCCTCTTCTCTGTCCATAAGTGAGAGGTAAACATGAAAGATACATCTGAAATGTAGGCAAATGGCCACTTTAGCAATAAGGCCTGATGGGGTGTTACGCAACGCTACAGCCCTTAGCTGTGGAAAATTGGCCATATACCACAAACCCCTGAGGTGCCTTATTGCTATTATAAACTGGTTACCAACTAGTTAGAGCAGTACAAATAAATGTTTTGTCATACCTGTGGTGTATGGCTGTCAGCCAATCAGCATTCAAGGCTCGAACCCCCCAGTTAATACAGGAGACATGGGGTGGGGAATATTCATTGGTTCAAGAGTTTACGAAATTAGCTAATTTGATTTGAAACTCGATACATTTAAAATTAAAACATTGAAAATAAACAAAACATTTAACTCAAAAAGTTATTAATTAAAAATGTTTTAAATCAATGAGCTGCGAGGGCACTTATTTATTTACTATTTACTATTTACTATTATTCAACCATGCTGGTCATTTATGAACATTTTTAACATCTTGGCCACGTTCTGTTATAATCTCCACCCGGCACAGCCAGAAGAGGACTGGCCACCCCACATATGCTCTCTCTAATTCTCTCTTTCTTTCTCTCTCTCGGAGGACCTGAGCCCTAGGACCGTGCCCCAGGACTACCTGACATGATGGCTCCTTGCTGTCCCCAGTCCACCTGACTGTGCTGCTGCTCCAGTTTCAACTGTTCTGCCTTATTATTATTCGACCATGCTGGTCATTTATGAACATTTGAACATCTTGGTCATGTTCTGTTATAATCTCTACCCGGCACAGCCAGAAGAGGACTGGCCACCCCACATAGCCCGGTTCCTCTCTAGGTTTCTTCCTAGGTTTTGGCCTTTCTAGGGAGTTTTTCCTAGCCACCGTGCTTTTACACCTGCATTGTTTGCTGTTTGGGGTTTTAGGCTGGGTTTCTGTACAGCACTTTGAGATATCAGCTGATGTACGAAGGGCTATCTAAATAAATTTGATTTGATTTGATTTATAGGAGGGCAAAGGGGCTCGGGCACAGGCCAGGCAGCCGTACATTCCAACCTGAAAGGTTAAAATGTATTTAGTGCCTGCCTGAATCCCAGATCGGAACAGTTCTGGATAACCCTTGTATCAAGGTGCCTGTTTCCCACTGGGAAGTTGTATCACCGAGCCAGTGTTGTGCGCCCCCCTGCCAGAATTCTCCCCCCATTCGCGTTCTTCATTGCTGCGACTTGCTTACTAGTTGAGATTTCTGCTCTTCACTCCGTTGTCAGTTTAGCCTACATTTCACCGATCTTAGTAGCAGAAAGCATTTAAAAAAACAATTGTGTCCTTCAAGGCAGCTGTTCATGATCACGTTAGGCTGCGTTTTTTTAAATGGAGGTTTGATCGCAGAGGAGGCACAAGCAATGTTTTCAGCTTTCGGTTTAGTTATTTGTTTCAAGTGTATTAGTTTATAAATAGATCTGCCAAAATTCATAATCTCTCCCATGTCTTATTCGACTAGTAGGTGTTCTGAAATGTTTACCGGGGGGGGGGGGGCTCGGTTCGGTAAAGCCATTTTCTCGCCTACCTTCTCATTTCCTTAATTTGGTCACTAGAGTCAAATACTTTCTATGGAACAAACGTTAAAATAGGCAACCGAAATGAATGTATGTGTGTTGTATTGAACAGATGGAGTAAAATGTAGGCAGGCAATAAACAGTTAAGAACAACTACTAGTCGAATAAGACGTGGGAGAGATGACGAATTTTGGCAAAGACATGTATTTATAGACTAGACACTAGAAACAAACCGAAAACTGCACTTTTACTAGTACCTCCCCTGCGATCACACCGCCAGAAAAAATATCATGAAATGCCGCCTAACGTGATCATTGACAGCTGCCTTGAAGGGACAAATAAAATAAAAATGATTTCTGCTACTAATATCAGTGAAATGTAGGCTAAACTGACAAGGGAGGGAAGAACAGAAATCTCAAATAGCAAGCAAAGAATTTAGTGTGCGCGTTCACGCGAAGGAGGGGGGGGGGTTGGCAGGAGGAGATTTTCGGCACCAACGCCGGCAGTAGTTAACGTGGCCAAATATTTTCCTCCAAGTTTTTTTAAGTAGCATAGCAGCCTGGACGGAAAGTCAGTTTTTCACAACATCGGTACAGTGTCATTCGCCCCCGCATATCGAGCACTGCTTTCCCGTAGTTCTGATAACGTTATGGCGTGAGAAGTAACGTTAGCTTGCTAGTGTAGCCAACCCAACTCTCGCGTGGCACGTATTGGTGTGCAGGCGATCGTCACGACACAAATCCCCACACGACACACCCCCAGTCTGCTGTACGCTGATACTAGACCCTTGTCGCCAATTCACCTGTTAACAATATTATTGTAAAGACCCGGGTTTATAAAAACATTTGCTGCAGTGCAGTTACGTAACACGTGTGTGCAAAGACAGCACTGCTATTGCTTACCTAATCTGAATAACGGTGGACAGAGACTACTTGATGAAAATATGCATGCCCTGACAATCCTCCACCAACTTCCTCTTCGTCTCCTGCGGTTTGTCTGTCTGGCGGTATTTGCAGTTTTCAGGTAGTTGCTAGCTTGACAGCTGTTACTCCAGGTGCATGCCAAATCAGAGGACCACTGCTGGACTGTGGTGGATTCTGGCCTGAGGATCCAGGGCGAGTCGCGCTTCTCTGTTTTGTCTGTTCCCTGGGCCACGTTCAGTTACCAAACGTTGTCGAACGTTTCAGATATAAATATATAGAAGAACAAGACCAAGGAATCATGTTGCATCTATTCATGACATCTCTATCTGAACATTCCAAAACGTTTTTTTTTGTTGAAGGCGCCCTTGGTCCACCCGTCCGCCACTGCGACTTGTACTCCCTGCACGTATCTTTGCAGTCTAGGACAGCCACAAAGTATTTCTGGCTACACCCTTTCTTGTGCAGCTGGCAGTGAGCCAATATAAACTGCAAGTACTGTACACAAATAAACAAGGTTATTTACTAAGATAAAATGTGTTTTATATTTGATATTCGGTGGATATTTGGTTTTCTCTCGTCAAAAGCTATTGACTCAAGCATATGACTGAAGATGGTACAGTATATTCTGAACAATGCAGAACGATCCACACCATAGTAATAAATACATATCAATCTTCAATAGGTCTTACACAAAGCGTGCAATGACTATGTTAATGATATATCCTGAATCGGGAGGGTTGACAAAAATCCACAACTCTTTGGGGGGGAAATGTGTCATAATATCCATACAACCTAGCAGTAAAACACGGAAATCGTTACAATCGTTTTTCCGCCATTCATTTTTGACATCGTGAATTTTACAAACACTTGAAATATTTCGTACACACACACACAAACACTCACTAGGCTCCCAGAATAGGTTATATTACATACAAGCAGGGGCGACCCAATAGGTTATATTTCAAGCAGGGGCGACCCATCATTTTGAGCCCCACCTGTTTAGCTATATATATATATAGTACCAGTCAAAAGATTGTATACACCTACTCATTCAAGGGTTTTTCTTTATTTTACTATGTGCTACATTATTGAATAATAGTGAAGACATCAAAACTATGAAATAACACATATGGAATCATGTAGTAACCAAAAAAGCATTAAACAATCAATATATATTTTATATTTGAGATTCTTCAGTAGCCACCCTTTGCCTTGATGACAGCTTTGCACACTCTTGGCATTCCCTGTAACGCACAGCGTTGAGATTGCCTGCAATGACAACAAGCTCAGAATTCCAAGTCGGGAACTCAGGCCTCTTTCTAGAGCTCCAACCTGAAGATCACTAACGTCATGAGTTTCCAGTTGTATTGAAAGCACCATAAATCCAGAGGATGACAAAGTTTGATAACAAAATTGGCCCACGAAGGACCGCCGTGCCACAAGGTGAATCCAAAAATGGTATGCTGCTGCATAAATAAGGTAATATGCCAGGGAGATATGTATACTGTAGCTAATAATAATAATAATTAATACTAAGTGTATGTTGTGTAGTAAGCTGTTAGTAGCCCATGTGCCTCACCCTATTAATTTGGTCCCTTTTCGCTTCATAATTTAGCCTACTGTTCTGACTTGGTGGTGCACATGTAGCCTATAGCCTGTTTTAGAGAAATGTCATCGTCGAATATTGTAAGGAGTTATTAAATAACAACAAATGAAACATACTCCAAACACTAAATGTAACAATAAACAAAGTGGGTACGAGGACCCGTCGCGCACCAATACAAAAACAACACAACACTGAATAACGAACCATCTCTGACAAAGACATGAGGGAAAACAGAGGGTTAAATACACAACAGGTAATGAATGGGATTGAAACCAGGTGTGTAGGAAGACAAGACAAAACCAATGGAAAATGAAAAATGGATCAATGATGGCTAGAAGACCGGTGACGTCGACCGCCAAACACCGCCCGAACAAGGAGAGGCTTCGACTTCGGGAGAAGTTGTGACATTTCATTGTCTGCTTATATGCCCCCTTTATTAATTTATCCTACGGTTCTGACTTGGTGTACAGGGAGAATACTGTAAGAACAGTCCATGTTCTGAATTCTGTCGCTGTACATTTCAAAAGTGCTGAACAAATAGTTATATTGACTACGTCCATCCGAGCTCGCTCATTGTCTTAATCGAAATTACGGATGGCCTCTTATCCGTTCGTCGTCCCCTATGCCATAGTTTGTACATCTCAATTGTCAGTAGAAACCAAAGCATTTTTAAGCAAGTCAGCCATGTCAGCTATGTTTTTTTTAAAGGCAGTAAATGAGGCTGAGTTAACTGTTCTGCTGCCAGACAAGGCTCCGCTGACAGCCATGTGTAGTGGTTGTAAAGGTGTTGGGACTGCTGTTGGGACAGCTTTATGTAGGCCATCACAGTTTGTGAGCACTGTTTGTCACCGTTATAGTCCAATTTATGGATTGTTTTGTGTTGTGTAATGGCTTTGCTGGCATGCATATAAAAAAAAAGACCTACCACTGACCAAATGTCTCTTTGTTTTCCAGTCTAACAGGAGTGCATCCTTCAGACTGTCCAGTGCATGGACTTCTTAGGCCAGTGTGAGCTTGCCCCACCAAGATTTACATCCTAAAATCACCACTGCATACACGTTTTGCTCAAAGTAGCCAACTAAAGTAATGTAGTTAACTTTATCATGGGCACAGTGGGAATTTAAATCTGTGAGGTTCAAATTATATCTTACCCCTGTGTCTTACTTGCTGAAGGCCCCAGTCATCCCTGCCTGTACATGAAATTGTTGAAAAACAAGTGAACAAGGAATAAAGATCATACAAACAATAGGCTCCTAGAATAGGTTATATTACATTCAAGTTTTGCTCAAAGCAGCCAACTAAAGTAATTTAGTTCATGTAGATTCAATCACAAAGGCTGCTCTGAATTCACATTGTATTTTTTCATGGGTACAGTGGGAATTTATATCTGGGATGTTTGAATTATGTCTTATCACCAGAGTGAGAGAGTACAGTACATCACCGCCAGCAGATCTCCCTGCTGAGGGTGTCGTCTCGTGGGGTGAGCCCGATGTTCCGTATGTCACGCCTCATGTCTAAAACATGGGGAAAAGGGAACATAAAGTCAACATTTTGATGCATCTACAAATTCAATGTTTTACACAATATTGTATCATATTTGATGAGTTACTGACCTGTCCGTACACAGGCTCGATGTGCTGTAGTCTCCAAATCAAATCAAAAATCGAATCAAATTATGTTTGTCACATACGCCGGGTGGCCATTTGATGAATTGTTCAGCAGTATTATGGCTTGGGGGTAAGAGCCTTTTGGACCTCGACTTGGCACTCTGGTACCGCTTGCCGTGCATTAGCAAAGGGAACAGTCTATGACTTGGGTGACTGGAGTCTTTGACAATTTTTGGGCCTTCCTCCGACACTGCCTGGTATAACTGGATGCTCAATTCACACTGGCCTAAGATGTCCATGTACCGGATGGTCTGAAGGATGCACTCCTGTTAGACTGGAAAACAAAGAGACATTTGGTCAGTGGTAGATCTTTTTCAATGCTGTATCACCATCTTTATCTTGACAGAAAACGCATTGTTTATCATAACACAAACACAGCTTGGACAATGTGACAAGTGGTCCCTCAACACCCAATCTTAAATCATTGGAACCATACACAAACATACTCTGCAGATAAATATATACATGAATTGTTGTATCACATTTGATGAGTTACTGACCTGTCTGTCCACAGGCTTGATCTGCTGTAGTCTCTACAACTGGACGCTTGCGCTCAGATCATACTGGTACAGGATGTCATCACACTGGCACAGGATATCAACAGACTTGACTATAGTCATTTTAAAATAGACTGGGCTTTGGTCTATCTGCAGATCTAAAATACTACTATGTGGATGGGACATTTCTGCTGGGATGGAGGAATTATCTGGAATGCTCAACTAGACAATCAGGACAGTCTAGGGTACCTTTTGCCGGAAGAGGTAAAGTATTGCAATGAGCTATATGGCTGTACTTATGATTCTAATTCTCAAGAGGAAAGTTAAACCCTCAGCCGTGAGGTCACTGAGGAGGACCAACAGTGGTAGGGGGATATTCTGAAAGGGACTGTCATGCAGAGATGGAACATAAGGATTTTGGGCAATGCCCAGCAGACCACAATTTGTATTAGCCCAGGTAACATTCTGGTCCTACATCTGTGGAATATGATGTTTGTAAAGGCAAAATTTCCCTGATGTGTCAGGCCATTTTTGGCACATTTTCTACTAGCCCAGTCTGAAAAGTATTAGCCTCGGGCTAGCTTCATTTCCATTGCTGCTGACATTTATAACTGACTTCACAGGTCATTTGATTAGTCATGTACAAGAGATGCACTCGTGGAACAAAACTGTTTCTGTGTTTTGTATGGGGAAAACATTGAGCCCACAAATCCTTTGTGAGCTAGCTAGCCAACTTTAGCTAATGTAGCTAACTAGCCAATCAAAGTGCCTTACTAGCCATCCCACCAGGTGATATCTAGCTAGCTAGCTAGTTAACATTAGCTCACTGTTCGTGTAGTTAGATTTTGTGGTGGAGACATGCTAGCTAACCAACTATCCTTGCCATTGGGCCGGTGTTGTGCCGAAAAGCTCCCACCTGCCAGAATTCTCCCCCTGCCCCCTTCACGTGAATGCGCACGCACTCAATTATTCATTGCTGCAACTTGCTTGCTAGTAGAGATTTCTGACCGCGTTAGCCTGCGTATCATTTTATTTTTTATGACGGTTTGATCGCGGGGAGTTTACAATCTAACCAGGTATTTGTAGTTGTCCACATATGCTAAGTCAGAACTGTCCAGAGTAGTGATGCTGGACGGGCGGGCAGGTGCGAGCAGCGATCGCTTGAAGAGCATGCATTTAGTTTTACTTGCATTTAAGAGCATTGAAGCTTGTCTGGAGGTGAGTTAACACAATGTCCAAAGAAGGGCTAGAAGTATACAGAAAGGTGTCGTCTGCGTAGAGGTGGATCAGAGAATCACCAGCAGCAAGAGCGACATCATTGATGTATACAGAGAAAAGAGTCGACCCAAGAATTGAACCCTGTGGCACCCCCATAGAGACTGCCAGAGGTCCGGACAACAGGCCCTCCGATTTGACACACTGAACTCTGTCTGAGAAGTAGTTGGTGAACCAGGTGAGGCAGTCATTTGAGAAACCAAGGCTGATGACTCTGCCGATAAGAATGTGGTGATTGACATAGTCGAAAGTCTTGGCCAGGTCGCCCTCTGACGACTGTGACCACGCTTTCCGATGTGAGTAAGACCTTTAACATACACACGGCCAGTCTATCAAATAATTGGCATACACATTACTCTTACAGAATATCAACTTGGGCAAGGATTTTGGACATTTTATCAAAGTCTCCTGGATGACAAATTGTTTTTAACGAAGACAGAAGTACACTATACAGTGCATTATTCTGAAAGTCTGAAAGTATTCAGATCCCTTCCCTTTTTCCACATTTTGTTCAGCCTTACAGCCTTACTCTAAAAATTGATTAAATTAAAAAATATCTAATTAATCTACACACAATACCTCATATTGACAAAGCAAAAACAGAAATACCTTATTTGCACAAGTATTCAGATCCTTTGTTATGAGACTGAACTTTGGGCTCGGGTGCATCCTGTTTCCATTGATCATCCTTTAGATGTTTCTACAACTTGATTGGAGTCCACCTGTGGCCAATTCAGTTGATTGGACATGATTTGGAAAGGCACACACCCGTCGATATAAGGTCCCACAGTTGACAGTGCATGTCAGAGCAAAAACCAAGCCATGAGGTCAAAGGAATTGTCTGTAGAGCTCCGTGACAAGATTGTGTCGAGACACAGATCTGGGGAAGGGTACCAAAATATTTCTGCATCATTGTTGGTCCCCAAGAACACAGTGGCCTCCATCATTCTTAAATGGAAGAAGTTTGGAACCACCAAGACTCTTCCTAGAGCTGGCCTCCCGACCAAACTGAGCAATCGAGGGATAAGGACCTTGGTCAGGGAAGTGACCAAGAACCCAATAGTCACTCTGACAGAGTTAATCTCTGCAGCAGTACACCAATCAAACCTTTATGGTAGAGTGGCCAGACGGAAGCTACTTCTCAGTAAAAGGCACATGACAGGCCACTTGGAGTTTGCCAAAAGGCACCTGAAGACTCTCAGACCATGAGAAAAAAGATTATCTGGTCTGATGAAACCAAGGTTGAACTCTGTGGCCTGAATGCCAAGCGTCACATCTGGAGGAAACCTGGCACCATCCCTACTGTGAAGAATGGTGGTGGCAGCATCATGCTGTGGGGATGTGTTTCGGCGGCAGGGACTGGAAGACTAGTCAGGATAGAAGGAAAAGGTTCGCCTTCCAACAGGACAATGACCCTAAGCACACAGCCAAGACAATACAGGAGTGGCTTTGGGACAAATCTCTGAATGTCCTTGAGTGGCCAAGCCAGAGCCCGGACATGAAACCGATTGAACATCTTTGTAGAGACCTGAAAATAGCTGTGCAGCGACACTCCCCATCCAACCTGACTGAGCTTGAGAGGACCTGCAGAGAAGAATGGGATAAACTCCCCAAATACAGGTTTGCCAAGCTTGTAGTGTCATACCCATGAAGACTCAAGGCTGTAATCGCTGCCAAAGGTGCTTCAACAAAGTACTGAGTAAAGGTTCTGAATACTTATGTAAATGTGATATTTCAGTTTGAAATGTTTTTTCTTTGTCATTATGGGGTATTGTGTGTAGATCGATAAGAAATAAAAACATATTTAATCCATTTTAGAATAAGGCTGCAACGTAACAAAATGTGGAAAAATTCAAGGGGTCTGAATACTTGTCTTGTCCGTTTATTCTGTTTATTGTGGCAGCACTATTTTACTGAGTCAAATGTCTTTTCATGCATATGTATTTTGTGAATAAAGGTGATTCTGATTTAACTGCCGAAAATTATTTTATCAAAGTAATTTCCTTAATATGTGAAATTTCACAAATGTTTTAAAACTTTGTGTCCTGCTAAACACGCCTGTGGTCCACCCGTCCACCATGGCAACATGCACTCCCTGCACGTATTACTTTGTCATTGACAACCACAAAGTATTTCTGGCCAATAGTCACATCAAATAGAATTTGGCCCCACCCCTTCTTGTGCAGCTGGCAGCGAGCCAGTAGAAACCGTAAGTACTGTACACAATACACAAGTATATTTATCACCACGGTATTGGAGTATCGGGTCTCGGACCAACAGCCCCCGAGACAGTTTCTACAAGGCGATCAGACATCAGACTGTTGAACACCTAACCCTAGCTGTCTATCAGCTCAGACCTGCACCTTAGAGACTATTTGCACGGACTCTCCACACATTCATCTCTCTTACACACACACACACACACGCACACGCACAGGCACACGCACACACACACACACACACACACACACACACACACACACACACACACACACACACACACACACACACACACACACACACACACACACACACACACACACACACACACACACACACACACACACATGCACGCTTACATAATCACACAATTGACACTGCTGTTCTATTTATATACTCATTCAACTGCACGAGGGTCATTCCATGAAGAGTGCCTTTTGCCCCTTTGATATTTGAAGTAGAAATTGCCTACCAATATTGACTTTAAAGCCTCTTTTATGAAACGAAGTGTCCTTTAATATAGAACACATGGAGAATTAAATATATATTATACTTGCTAAAGTGCCAAGATTCAGCATTTTGACATCCCTCAATGTACCCTCTGTGACTTCTAGGAAGATTTTAACTCACTTAATCCCAACATTTGTCCAAGTTTTCACCAGAATTGTAAAGCAATACTTCTTACAAAAACAAGTAGTGATGAAGTCAATCTCTCGTCTACTTTGAGCCATGAGAGATTTACATGCATATTATTAATGTTTAGCGCTCAGTGTACATTTAAGGGCTAGCCGTGCTGACCTGTTCTGAGCCAATTGCAATTTTCCTAAACCCTCTTTGTAGCACCTGACCGCATGACTGAACAGTAGTCCAGGTGCAACAAAACTAGGGCCTGTAGGACCTTCCTTGTTGATAGTGCTGTTAAGAAGGCAGAGCTGCGCTTTATTATGGACAGATTTCTCCCCATCTTTGTTACTGTTGCATCAACATGTTTTGACCATGACAGTTTTACAATCCAGAGTTACTCCAAGCAATTTAGTCACCGCAACTTGCTCAATTTCCACATCATTCATTTCAAGATTTAGTTGAGGTTTAGGGTTAAGTGAATGATTAGTCCCAAATACAATGCTTTTAGTTTTTGAAATATTTATGACTAACTTATTTCTTGCCACCCATTCTGAAACTAACTGTTGCTCTTTAAGTGTTGCAGTAATTTAACTCGCTGTAGTAGCTGATCTGTAATGTGTTGAGTCATCCGCATAGTCTATCGGCAAATAGCCCACCCATTTTTACCTACCTCATCCCCATACTGTTTTTATTTATTTAATTTTCTGCTCTTTTGCACACCAATATCTCTACCTGTACATGCCCATCTGATCATTTATCACTCCAGTGCTAATCTGCAAAATTGTAATTATTCGCCTACCTCCTCATGCCTTTTGCACACAATGTATATAGACTCTCCTTTTTTCTACTGTATTATTGACTTGTTAATCGTTTACTCCATGTGTAACTCTGTGTTGTCTGTTCACACTGCTATGCTTTATCTTGGCCAGGTCGCAGTTGCAAATGAGAACTTGTTCTCAACTAGCCTACCTGGTTAAATAAAGGTGAAATAAAAAAATTAATTTAAAAAAACTGTACATAGACACACTGGCTTTACTGAAAGCCAGTGGCATGCCATTAATTAGTAAAGACTGAATAAAGTAAGGGGTCTAGACAGCTGCCCTGATTCTATCTGGATTATGTTGGAGATGCACCCTCTGTGTTCTGTTAGAGAGGTAACTCTTTATCCACAATATAGCAGTGTGTAAAGCCACAACACATACGTTTTTCCAGCAGTAGACTATGATCAATAATGTCAAAAGCTACACTGAAGTCTAACAAAACAGCTCCCACAATCTTTTTATCATAAATTTCTCTCAGCCAATCATCAGTCATTTGGGTAAGTGCCGTGCATGTTTAATGTCCATTCCTATAAGAGTGCTGAAAGTCTGATGTCAATTTGTTTACTGAAAATAGCATTGGATCTGGTCACACACATTTTTTTTCAAAAGTTTACTAAGTTGGTAACAGGCTGATTAGTTGGCTATTTGAGCCAGTAAAGGGGGCTTTACCATTCTTGAGTAGGGGAATTACTTTTTCTTCCCTCCAGGCCTGAGGTCACACACTTTCTTGTCGGCTTAGATTGAAGATATGGCAAATAGGAGTGGCAATATTGTCCACTATTATCCTCAGTATTTTTCCATCCAAGTTGCCAGACCCAGGTGTCTTGTCATTGTTGGTAGACAACAGCTAACGTGAATAATTTGTTCACATCAATAATTTGTTCACCTCTTCCACACACACTTTTCGGAATCCAAAATTACAATGCTTGTCTTTCATAATTTGGTCAGTTACACTTTTACATTTTTTATTTAACTTTTATTTAACTAGGCATGTCTTGGATGGGTAATGTCAGCATTTGTTGCTGGCATGTCATGCCTAAGTTTGCTAATTTTGCCAATGAAAAAATCATTAGTTGTCAATATCAGTTGGTTTTGTGATGAATAAGCCATCTGATTCAATGAATGATGGAGCTGAGTTTGCCTTTTTGCCCAAAATTTTATTTAAGGTACTCCAAAGCTTTTTACTATCATTTTTTATATCAGGTCAGCTGGTTCTACTCTATTTGGCCATTTTCTGGTGTTTTGTGGAGGGAAACTGAGCGGGTCAAGCATAACAAGTCGACCATCTTATCCATAGACAGGCTAGAAATGATATAACATGTATTTATTTTTTTGTGAAGCATGCATTCAATTGCACCTCCCTGTTGCACATAACAAGCTTCCATTCCCACGTCACCAGCGGATTCATGGCTGATTTAAGATGTAATCGTCAACCCTGTTACGTTCAACCCTGTGACTTTATTTGGCACATAACAGGCACGTACAATAGTCTTTTTTAAATTTGATTTAATCTCTTGAGACGGGTAAACATGTTTTTTATGAAGTGGAACGTGCTCTTTTTGACAGAATGTTAAAATTAGGCGAAATCAAGCGTTTTTTGGGACCAAGTTACACTTTTAAAAAGGCACCCATCTCTTACACACAAGGTCACCCACACACACACACACAGATTATTGCTATTTCAAATCAAATCAAAATGTATTTGTCACGTGTGCTGAATACAACAGGTGTAGTAGACCTACAACAGTGAAATGCTTACTTACAAGCCCCTAACCAATAATGCAAAAAAGGTATTAGGTAAACAATTTGCACATATATATATATATATATATATATATATATATATATATATATATATATATATATATATATATATATATATATATATATATATATATGCCATCATCCTGTAAATGTCTTTATTAGTACATCTATACATGCACAATTCATATTGTATCTTATAGTGTAGTCTAGTTTTTTGCTTGGTGTTCATTGTGTACATACTGTATGTGGTTTGTGTAAATTCTGCATATATCCTGTCTCTATATTCTGTTTATTGTGTGCATGTTCTTTTTCATTGTGGCAGCACCATTTCACAGTCAAATGTCTTTACATGCACATGTATCTGGCGAATAAAGGTGATTCTGATTTAACTTCCATAAATTCTGTTATCCAGGTAAATTACCACCTTCCATCTTGGTTATGAACGCAGCATTAGTGAGCCACGTGGTGAAAGTCAAAATTAAAAACAACTGTTAGTGTTAAAAGTGGATCTCAAGTAAGTAGCCACAAATGAAAGGGGTTGTTATCGCAATATTTACCTGAAAGTTCTCTTCTCTAAGGTTATCTACATTTCAAAAGACTGCAATGCATGATTCTGCAGCTAAACTTTCTAGCCCAAATCTAACTACAGTAGTTAGCCCCATGAAAGGGTCGGTCCCTGGCGGGCAACAAGTTAGTAATCTTCCAGCGAAGTAAACCTACCACCACTGGTATTATGGACGTCTTCGTCTGTTGTGTTGATAAGGTAAGGTCAAAACTAAAATATTATTGCTTCTGGAACCCCCTATGAAATATTGTATATATTCAAATCGGTTTCTGTACGCTGAAAGTCTTCGGAAGGTAGCGTGGCCGAGTGGTCTAAGGCGCTGGATTTAGGCTCCAGTCATTTCGATGGCGTGGGTTCGAATCCCACCGCTGCCAAATCTTTTTGATTAAACGTCTTAATTATCTCTACACCACACAGAACAATGTATTAGGAGTAGGGCTGTCAAACAATATACAAAAAAATAAGAGTTCGTTTCAGGATTTGCTGTGATTAATCACAATTCATTTTCTCAAATTGAACTGTAAATTAAGATTTATTTATACAAAAAGCATTACAAGAATATTGTAAGTCTAAATTGATAAAGCACACACATCCAAATATTAACTTCTTTTGACATCGCATTGTTGTTTTCATCGCTTATGTATTTTGGACACTTTCAGTGTATTTTGAACGCTTTCAGACAATACGATTAAAACAAATGAGTGCACTAAAATTGACTTACAGCTCAGTGTTCAACACCATAGTTTCCTCAAAGCTCATCACTAAGCTAAGGACCCGGGGACTAAACACTGCAACTGAATCCTGGACTTCCTGATGGGGCGCCCCAGGGTGGTAAGGGTAGGCAATAACCCATATGCCACGCTAATCCTCAACACTGTGGCCCCTCAGGGGTGTGTACTTAGTACCCTCCTGTACTCCCTGTTCACCAACGACTGCATGGCCGAACACGACTCCAACATTATCATTAAGTTTCCTGACGACACAACAGTGGTAGTCCTGATCACTGACAACGACGAGACAGCCTATAGGGAGGAGGTCAGAGACCAGGCAGTGTGGTGACAGGAAAACAACCTTTCCCTCAATGTGAGCAAGACAAAGGAGCTGATCGTGGACTATATGAAAAGGAGGGCCGAACAGACCCCATTACCATTGACGGGGCTGTAGTGGAGCAGGTTTCAAGTTTCAAGTTCCTTGGTGTCCACATCACCAACTAACTATCATGGTCCAAACACATCAAGACAGTTGTGAAGAGGGTACGACAACACATTTGCAGGAGACTGAAAAGATTCGGCATGGGTCCCCAGATCCTCAAAAAGTTTGGTTGCATCACCACCTGGTATGGCAACTGCTCAGCATCCGACCATAAGGCGCTACAGGTGGTAGTGCGTACGGTCCAGTACATCACTGGGGTCAAGCTTCCTGCCACCCAGGACCTATATACTAGGTGGGGTCGGAGGAAGACCCCAAAAATTGTCAGACTCCAGTCACCCATGTCATAGTCTGTCCCCCCCCCCCCATTTGTTTTTACACTGCTACTACTCTCTGTTTATTATCTAAGCAGTCACTTTACCCCTACCAACATGTACAAATTAGCTCAAATAACCTGTACACCTGCACATTTTTTAAATGTAACCTTTATTTGACTAGGCAAGTCAGTTAAGAACAAATTATTATTTACAATGACGGCCTACCAAAAGGCCTCCTGCTGGGACGGGGGCTGGGATTATTATTATTTATGTTTTTATAGGACAAAACACATCACAAGAGAGACAACACTACATAAAGAGAGACCTAAGACAACACGTGGTATGGTATGGTAACAACACAACATAACAGCAACATGGTAGCAACACAACATGGCAGCAGCACAACATGGTAGCAGCACAAAACATGGTACAAACATTTATTGGGAACAGACAGCAGCAAGAAGTTAGAGACAACACTACATCAGGGAAAGCAGCCACAACTGTCAGTAAGAGTGTCCATGATTGAGTATTTGAATGAAGAGATTGATATAAAACACTGTCCAGTTTGAGTGTTTGTTGCAGCTCGTTCCAGTCACTAGCTGCAACGAACTGAAAAGACGAGCGACCCAGGGATGTGTGTGCTCTGGGGAGAATGTGACTGGCAGAACGGATGTTGTATGTGGAGGATGAGGGCTGCAGTAGATATCTCAGATTGGGGGAATGAGGCCTAAGCGGGTTTTATAAATAAGCATCAACCGGTGGGTCTTGCGACGGGTATACAGAGATGACTCGGTACCGGTACCCCCTGTATATAGCCTTGTTATTGTATACAGTCTCGTTACTTTTTTAAACTTGAGTTTATTTAGTAAACATTTTCTTAACTCTTTCTTGAACTGCATTGTTGGTTAAGGGCTTGTAAAGTAAGCACTTCATGGTAAGGTCTACCACCTGTTGTATTCGGCCCATGTGACAAAAACAATTTGACTTGAACTCTTGACAGCCCTAATTACGAGTTAGAAAACCTTGGTAATTCAGGTGAACTATAAAACATGTCTGTTGCATAGACTGGTGACTAGTGGTGAAACTACAATAGCCACGACAAAGACCTTCACGTTACTGCCATCTTGTGGTGTTACATAGTCATTACAAAGGGGAGTCCACTCAAGGGCATTGTTGACAATTCCAGAATGTATTAGTTAGAATGCTTACTGCTAAGAAATAAGTCTGTATCTCAAACATTATTTTGTGGTATTTAAATTTGTCGCAAATGGCTTCCAGTGAATCCCTCTAAATAAGAGATCCATGATCATGGCTGCCCAACCTGCAGCTTGCCATGGCTGGGTCACATCTACAGTTGAAGTCAGAAGTATACATACACCTTAGTCAAATACATTTAAACACAGTTTTTCACAATTCCTGACATTTAATTCTCGTAAAAAAAATCCCTGTCTTAGGTCAGTTAGGATCACCACTAGTTTAAGGATGTCAAATGTCAGAATAATAAGAGAGAGAATGATTTATTTCAGTTTTAATTTCTTTCATCATATTGCCAGTGGGTCAGAAGTTTACATATACTTAATTAGTATTTGGTAGCATTGCCTCTAAATGATTTAACTTGTTGCTCTTGAGCAGTGGTCTCCAACCGGTCAATCAAATCAAATGTTATTTGTCACATGCGCCGAATACAACAGACCTTACAGTGAAATGCTTGCTTACAAGCCCTTAACCAACAATGCAGTTAAGAAAATACCCCAAAAAGTCAGAAACAAAAGTAACAAATAATAAAAGAGCAGCAGTAAAATAACAATAGTGAGGCTATATACAGGGGGTACCGGTACAGAGTCAATGTGTGGGGGAACCGGTTATTAAAGTGATTATGCATGGACAATAACAGAGAGTAGCAGCAGTGTGTGTGTGTGTGTGTGTGTGTGTGTGTGTGTGCCATTTGATTAGATGTTCAGGAGTCTTATGACTTGGGGGGGGGTAGCCATTTGATTAGATGTTCAGGAGTCTTATGACTTGGGGGTAGAAGCTGTTTAGAAGCCTCTTGGACCAAGACTTGGCGCTCCGGTACCGCATGCTGTGCGGTACCAAGGGAGCAGTCTATGACTAGGGTGGCTGGAGTCTTTGACTATTTTTAGGGCCTTCCTCTGACACTGGTATAGAGGGGCTGGATGGCAGGGAGCTTGGCCCCGGTGATGTACTGGGCCGTGCGCACTACCCTCTGTAGTGCCTTGTGGTCGAAGGCCGAGCAGTTGCCATACCAGGCAGTGATGCAACCCATCAGGATGCTCTCGATGGTGCAGCTATAGAACCTTTTGACGATTTGAGGACCCATGCCAAAGCTTTTCAGTCTGCTTAGGGGGAATAGGTTTTGTCGTGCCCTCTTCTACTGTCTTGGTGTGCTTGGACCATGATAGTTTGTTGGTGATGTGGACGCCAAGGTATTTGAAGCTTTCAACCTGCTCAGTCCTTCTCCTGTAGTCCACAATAATCTCCTTTGTCTTGATCACGTTGAGTGAGAGGTTGTTGTCCTGGGCACAGGGACTATGGTGGTCTGCTTGAAACATGTTGGTATTACAGACTCAGACAGGGAGAGGTTGAAAAGGTCAGTGAAGACATGTACTGACATGGACGTGATCATCTCCTTTGTCTTGATCACGTTGAGGGAGAGGTTGTTGTCCTGGGCACAGGGACTATGGTGGTCTGCTTGAAACATGTTGGTATTACAGACTCAGACAGGGAGAGGTTGAAAAGGTCAGTGAAGACATGTACTGACATGGACGTGTCCTGGTAATCCGTTTGGCCTTGTGAATGTTGACCTGTTTAAAGGTCTTACTCACATCGGCTGCGGAGAGCGTGATCACACAGTCGTCCGGAACAGCTGACGCTCATGCATGTTTCAGTGTTATTTGCCTCAAAGCGAGCATAGAAGTTATTTAGCTTGTCTGGTAGTCTCGTGTCACTGGGCAGCTCTCAGCTGTGCTTCCCTTTGTAGTCTGTAATAGTTTGCAAGCCCTGTCACATCCGACGAGCATCGGAGCCAGTGTAGTACGATTCGATCTTAGTCCTGTATTGAAGCTTTGCCTGTTTGATGGTTTGTTGGAGGGCATAGCAGGATTTCTTATAAGCTTCCGGGTTAGAGTCCCACTCCTTGAAAGCGGCAGCTCTACCCTTAAGCTCAGTGCGGATGTTGCCTGTAATCCAGGGCTTCAGGTTGGGTTATGTACGTACAGTCACTGTGGGGATGACATCATCGATGCACTTATTGATAAAGCCAGCGACTGATGTGGTGTACTCCTCAATGCCATCGGAAGAATCCCGGAACATATTCCAGTCTGTGCTAGCAAAACAGTCCTGTAGTTTAGCATCTCCTTCATCTGACCAATTTTATTGACCAAGTTTTTGCTTATAAGCAGGAATCAGGAGGATAGTATTATGGTCAGATTTGCCAAATGGAGAGTGAAGGAGAGGTTTGTACGAGTCTGTGTGTGTGGAGTAAAGGTGGTCTAGAATAGTTTTCCCCCTCTGGTTGCACATTTAACATGCTGATAGAAATGAGGTTTCCCTTGTTTACAAATATACATAGACCGTCACCCCTTGTCTTATCAGAGGCTGCTGTTCTATCCTGCCGATGCAGTGTATAACCTGCCAGCTGTATGTTATTAATGTCGTTGTTCAGCTACTACTCTGTGAAACATAAGATATTACAGTTTTTAATGTCCTGTTGGTAGCATATAGTTTGTGCTTTTAGTTCGTCCCATTTATTTTCCAGTGATTGTACATTGCCTAACAGTATGGATGGCAAAGGCAGATTAGCCACTCATCGCCTGATCCTCCCAAGGCACCCCAATCTCCTTCCGTGAAATCTCAGTGTCTATCTCCTGTGAATGACGGGGATGAGGGCTTGTTCGGGTGTCTGGAGTAAATCCCTCCCGTCCGACTCATTAATGAAAAATTATTTGTCCAATTCAAGGTGAGTAATCGCTGTTCTGATGTCCAGAAGCTCTTTTCGGTTATAAGACATGGTAGCAGCAACATTATGTACAAAATAAGTTACAAACAATGCGAGAGAACAAACAAAATAGCACGGTTTGTTAAATATCATGCACTTTACTGCAGAATGTTTATTAGACTGTTTAACATACTTGTATTATTGTTCGGCCAGAGCTTTGAACAGTGAAAGATCATATAAGACTTGTAAAATAATCTGATCATAATGATGAGCACTTTCTCAAAAGTCAGATCTTCATAAGTAATTGTTATGCAACGTCATATGCTTGCTAAAACTCACCCATCATCTAATCTACTCAGATGACTGGCAGGCCTGAGTATTGGAACGGGATCAGAAATAACCAGTAGGTGGCGCCACAGACAATGCATTTTACTCCACAAGCCCACAACACAGAAAGAGTTTATTGCCATGATTCAACTTCTCTTCATTGCAATGCAAGGCAAGACTGGAAAACATCTATGCCATAGCTACATTATTCCCAAGGCAGTTGACATCTCATTCAGTCGTGTGGTTAGATGTGAGTATATATTTGATACTGGTTATCAAGTTGTTGCTATCGTGTGGTCAGATGTGAGTATATATTTGATACTGGTCATCAAGGTGTTGCTATATGGAAGTAACGATTTGCCTTTTTAGCTGAGATGAGGGTTTTCCGGTCAAAGTTTCCGTTGTGAGTCGGAAGTGCTGCACCACTAAAGCCAAAAGCTTTTAACCTAGTTAAAAACAATAATAGCGACAGTGATGAGTAGCTAATGAGAACGCATTAATTCAATCTTTAACATCACGACAAAGAGCAAGATACCTCGATATTACCACTGCGTGACGAGACTGACAGGTAGCTGCTAGCATCAGATGCTAAGCTAGCTATTTCTTGTAGCTAACGTTAGCTGTCTGGAGCCGGGGAGGTGGACTTGTCTAGTTTTACTGTTGATAGATTCGCTTAAGCCACTTTTCTCTTGCTGTTGTGGAGGTATTGGATTTCTTTATTCAATAGTTCTGCGTTGGACAATTTTCAGGTGAGCGCCCACTGCGTAGTTAACTAGCCTAGATACCGAGCCAATATGTCCACATTGGCACAATGACAATATGGGCCCAATGCGGGCTAAAATATTGACCACATGTAGGCTTTCCACATTGGGCCGATGTGCCTTCGCTTATCGGCTCCACATTTGCCCCAAATACATTGGCTCAGTGTGGGGGTGAGGGTAGCTCTCACTTTGCCTTGAAAATGTGCCCAAGTTGGCAGGATGTGGTCCCAATGCGGGTTAAACCCATGTAGGCTACCCACATTGAGCCGATGGGCAGCCCTCACTTTTCCTGAAACGAGCCCACCCTCTTTGATCGGCTGCCTGTTACATTGTATCAGAAAGACATATATATATATATATATCATTATCAGAGAAACTTAGTTGTCATATCTCATGCACTTATTTAACTTCTTTTTTTAATGGTCTTCGTCATTGACAATGTACAAGGTGTTTTTTTCTTTTTAAATTCACTAGTAAGATTGCACAAAAATAACTATAGAGCTATAAGGTTCTATCTGGAAAAAAAATAATTCCTAGATAATTGTCTTTAAACTTCCAAACACTCATTGGTTTGAATGGTGTCTGCAATATTTTTTTCTCTTCACTTTAACATATTTGCAAACCACACCACTAACAATTCTAATGAGCCCCCACCTCTACATTTATGAAGAAGCTGGGCTTGGTGTGGGCTAACCTGTGTTGGACTGGTGTGGGCTAATCTGTGTTGGACTGGTGTGGGCTAACCTGTGTTGGACTGGTGTGGGCTAACCTGTGTTGGACTGGTGTGGGCTAACCTGTGTTGGACTGGTGTGGGCTAACCTGTGTTGGACTGGTGTGGGCTAATCTGTGTTGGACTGGTGTGGGCTAATCTGTGTTGGACTGGTGTGGGCTAACCTGTGTTGGACTGGTGTGGGCTAACCTGTGTTGGACTGGTGTGGGCTAACCTGTGTTGGACTGGTGTGGGCTAACCTGTGTTGGACTGGAGTGGGCTAACCTGTGTTGGACTGGTGTGGGAAAGCCATGTTGGGCTTGTTGTGGGTTAGCCCGTGTTGGGCTTGTTGTGGGTGAGCCCGTGTTGGGCTTGGTGTGGGTTAGCCCGTGTTGGGCTTGGTGTGGGTTAGCCCGTGTTGGGCTTGGTGTGGGTTAGCCCGTGTTGGGCTTGGTGTGGGTTAGCCCGTGTTGGGCTTGGTGTGGGTTAGCCCGTGTTGGGCTTGGTGTGGGTTAGCCCGTGTTGGGCTTGGTGTGGGTTAGCCCGTGTTGGGCTTGGTGTGGGTTAGCCCGTGTCTACTAAATACTCATATGGGGTCATGTTTGCTGGGTAGATATTGTATTGTTGTCAAAGGGTATTGTGTAAAAAGCTGTTAGCTATCAGCCATATGAGCCAATGACAGCTGTTGTGACATCTGTGGTTAGCCAAATCCACAGTTGGCTATTACACTATCTAATCATACACATTGCCCTTGATATCAACATGTTAACAGCTATTGGGCCAAACGAGAGTATCTCTTCATCATGTTGCATCATACAGCTACATACATAGCTACCTAAATAGTTAGCTAGTTTGTATTCATGTCATGAATGATCTGCATCATGCCGTGGTGAGTTTGCATACAATGATTGATGAATAGCTGCTAGGCCTATTTGTAGCAATGTGCTTGGACTAATGACAATCTCTTTCCCTTCTTCTCTTTCAGCACTTTTCCTAGCTGTGTGCTGAAATGGAAAAACCATCCCATTTGTTTTCAAGGATTTAGCGGAACGGTTAAGTTCACATTTCTCGTTACAACATCCAGTCCATCACTCATCTCTTGTTGTCACAATATAGCTTAGCTAGATCTCCATTTACCTTCCATTGATGATTGTAAGTTATAGATTTATCATGTCATACGTCATCACTGTGCATTTGTCCTCTGTGACAAGCTGATGACAGATGAGTGGTGTTGCTAACAATCAAGTGTAGCTGTTTTTCACTTCTAAGATGCAAAACCCACATTACAGCCAGGTGGGAGGTTGCCTGCTGTGTTGCTTTGTGAACGTGTTCAGAGCACATCTGCACAGACTAGTGTAGACGTGCAGTTGGAGGAATGCCAGTGAACTCACTGTCCCTCCCCATGCTATTATGTCAGCACAATGCACTACATGTTTCAACACCCTCATACAGGAGAGGTGCTGGGAAGGAATAACTTGGCTGCTCAAGGATTGTCATCAACTACATCGTGACATTGCCTTCACCTCCAAAATGTGACTGTTCTAATAATGCGTTGTTATTATGACAACTCCATATTCATTGTTATAAATGAAACAATTTATCCTCCGTAGGAAAAGTATTGAAATCATAGAAATATATAGATCATATTTACATTTGAGTCATTTAGCAGACGCTCTTATCCAGTGCATACATTTTCTTGTTTTCTTGTACTGGTCCCTTGTGGGGATCGAACCCACAACCCTGCCGTTACAACATACATTCCCATTCAAGTTGACATTTGACAGTGGGTGGACAAGCGGCCATCTTTCTGGAAGTTTAAGTTAATTAAAAGTACATTTAATTGGTTTAGCAGCTTAATTACAGTGTTCTGAAGGGATTTGTCCATTCTATAAGTTCTATTTCTATGATTGAAGTGACGCCTACCCTGTATTCAAGAGTGCGACGTCTCAACCGATGATGGGCACAAATCAAGCTTTATTTATACAGCACATTTCAGACATGGAATGCAACACAATGTGCTTCACAGGAAGAAAAAAAAAATAAAAACTGAAATATTTACTACACAACAAACAATAAATAACAAAAACTGAACGACTAAAAAGCGCTGAACGACTAAAAAGGTGTGTTTTTAAGATTTATTTTAAATATGTCCACAGTTTTGGCCCCCCTCGGGTTCTCTGGCAGGCTATTCCAGAGGCTGGGGGCATAATAACTAAAGGCTGCCTCTTTTTCCCAGGCTTTGTGATAGTTAAAGGCCAGTGCCAGAGGAACTGAGGGACCTACTGGGTACATAACTTTAAACCATGTCTAACATGTATTGAGGTGCACAATTGTGGATTGTTTTAAAAACCAATAGAAGAATCTTAAAAGGAATTCTTAAACTCACAGGCAGCCAGTGCAAAGACCTTAACTGGTGCTCTCCATCTGGTCTTGGTCAGTACCTGTGCTGCTGCATTCTGTATGTTTTGCAGTTGACCAATGGCTTTCCTAGGTGGACCAGACAGGAAACCATTGCAGTAGTCATAAAAGCATGGATGAGTCTCTGTATCTGCCTGAGAGAAAACGGCCGCACTTTGACAATATACCTCAGGTAGTAAAAAGCTATGTTGGTCACATTCCTAATGTGTGATTCGAGTTCAGAATTCAAACTAACACCTAGGTATTATTCTTGTTTTTAGTTGTAATATTTTTATTTATTATCATTGGTGCAGTTGGCGGGTGGGTGTTAAGGAGTGTGGTTTGGCGGGTCATCCATCCACCTGTCATCCATCCATCCACAATCCATCGACCTGACAGGTGTGGCATATCAAGAAGCTGATTAAACAGCATGGTTATTAACACAGGTGCACCTTGTGCTGGGGACAATTAAAGGCCACTAAAATGTGCAGTTTTGTCACACCACAATGCCACAGATGTCTCAAGTTTTAAGGGAGCATGCAATTGGCAGGAATGTCCAACATTTACATTTACATTTAAGTCATTTAGCAGACACTCTTATCCAGAGCGACTTACAAATTGGTGCATTCACCTTATGACATCCAGTAGAACAGTCACTTTACAATAGTGCATCTAAATCTTAAAGGGGGGGGGGTGAGAAGGATTACTTATCCTATCCTAGGTATTCCTTAAAGAGGTGGGGTTTCAGGTGTCTCCGGAAGGTGGTGATTGACTCCGCTGTCCTGGCGTCGTGAGGGAGTTTGTTCCACCATTGGGGGCCAGAGCAGCGAACAGTTTTGACTGGCTGAGCGGGAACTGTACTTCCTCAGTGGTAGGGAGGCGAGCAGGCCAGGGGTGGATGAACGCAGTGCCCTTGTTTGGGTGTAGGGCCTGATCAGAGCCTGGAGGTACTGAGGTGCCGTTCCCCTCACAGCTCCGTAGGCAAGCACCATGGTCTTGTAGCGGATGCGAGCTTCAACTGGAAGCCAGTGGAGAGAGCGGAGGAGCGGGGTGACGTGAGAGAACTTGGGAAGGTTGAACACCAGACGGGCTGCGGCGTTCTGGATGAGTTGTAGGGGTTTAATGGCACAGGCAGGGAGCCCAGCCAACAGCGAGTTGCAGTAATCCAGACGGGAGATGACAAGTGCCTGGATTAGGACCTGCGCCGCTTCCTGTGTGAGGCAGGGTCGTACTCTGCGGATGTTGTAGAGCATGAACCTACAGGAACGGGCCACCGCCTTGATGTTAGTTGAGAACGACAGGGTGTTGTCCAGGATCACGCCAAGGTTCTTAGCGCTCTGGGAGGAGGACACAATGGAGTTGTCAACCGTGATGGCGAGATCATGGAACGGGCAGTCCTTCCCCGGGAGGAAGAGCAGCTCCGTCTTGCCGAGGTTCAGCTTGAGGTGGTGATCCGTCATCCACACTGATATGTCTGCCAGACATGCAGAGATGCGATTCGCCACCTGGTCATCAGAAGGGGGAAAGGAGAAGATTAATTGTGTGTCGTCTGCATAGCAATGATAGGAGAGACCATGTGAGGTTATGACAGAGCCAAGTGACTTGGTGTATAGCGAGAATAGGAGAGGGCCTAGAACAGAGCCCTGGGGGACACCAGTGGTGAGAGCGCGTGGTGAGGAGACAGATTCTCGCCACGCCACCTGGTAGGAGCGACCTGTCAGGTAGGACGCAATCCAAGCGTGGGCCGCGCCGGAGATGCCCAACTCGGAGAGGGTGGAGAGGAGGATCTGATGTTTCACAGTATCGAAGGCAGCCGATAGGTCTAGAAGGATGAGAGCAGGGGAGAGAGAGTTAGCTTTAGCGGTGCGGAGCGCCTCCGTGATACAGAGAAGAGCAGTCTCAGTTGAATGACTAGTCTTGAAACCTGACTGATTTGGATCAAGAAGGTCATTCAGAGAGAGATAGCGGGAGAGCTGGCCAAGGACGGCACGTTCAAGAGTTTTGGAGAGAAAAGAAAGAAGGGATACTGGTCTGTAGTTGTTGACATCGGAGGGATCGAGTGTAGGTTTTTTCAGAAGGGGTGCAACTCTCACTCTCTTGAAGACGGAAGGGACGTAGCCAGCGGTCAGGGATGAGTTGATGAGCGAGGTGAGGTAAGGGAGAAGGTCTCCGGAAATGGTCTGGAGAAGAGAGGAGGGGATAGGGTCAAGCGGGCAGGTTGTTGGGCGGCCGGCCGTCACAAGACGCGAGATTTCATCTGGAGAGAGAGGGGAGAAAGAGGTCAGAGCACAGGGTAGGGCAGTGTGAGCAGAACCAGCGGTGCCGTTTGACTTAGCAAACGAGGATCGGATGTCCCCGACCTTCTTTTCAAAATGGTTGACGAAGTCATCTGCAGAGAGGGAGGAGGGGAGGGGGAGGAGGATTCAGGAGGGAGGAGAAGGTGGCAAAGAGCTTCCTAGGGTTAGAGGCAGATGCTTGGAATTTAGAGTGGTAGAAAATGTCTTTAGCAGCAGAGACAGAGGAGGAAAATGTAGAGAGGAGGGAGTGAAAGGATGCCAGGTCCGCAGGGAGGCGAGTTTTCCTCCATTTCCGCTCGGCTGCCCGGAGCCCTGTTCATTTCTTTGCATATGCTACCTCCAATGTAATTTTAGAGAATTTGACAGTTACGTCTGGGGGGTTCTAAGGAGTATTTCAGTCTAATAAAGCCCTTTTGTGGGGGAAAAACTCATTCTGATTGGCTGGGCCTTTCTCCAGTCATGTGAAATCCGAAGATTAGGGCCCAATGAATTTATTGAATTATTCTATTGATTTCCATCTTTGAATTGTAACTGAGTAAAGTCTTTATTGGTTTATGTTGCGTTTTATGTTTTTGTTCATTATAGTTCTCAAGGAAAATGGACAATAGTTCAGAGAAATCAGTAAATGAAGTGGGGCAGTGCTTTGGTGGCCTATACAGCGTTATGATGCTCAAGACCCAAAGTCGCCAAACAAAAAGTCCTTACAGCTGAGAGCATTAGTAAAAAAACAAACACCTCAGATTATGTAAAATAGGTTCTAACTATAACATTTGTGAATTTTTAAAAATAAATTAATAAATCATAGAATACTTTCACAACCATGTTTGTAAGCTTTGAAATAATAACTTTCCACAGTTTCTCTTTTTCTGTGATGAATATGGGTCAAATAGGAGCACCGCTATCTCGTTTCTGACCTTTCTGACCACTAGTGCTGACCGTTTAGTGCTTTTGGATGTCGTTTCGATTATTTCAAAAATAGTAACGGTTTTCCATATTTTTATTTTACATTTAAATGCACTATGCATTATGTGGGTTGAATGCTGTAACAATACAGAATATTTAAAAGTCCCACGATGGTAGTGATTGCCCATTCACTGCTTGTCACTTATTAACCATCATTTATTCTAGGGCTGTCCCTGACAAAAAAAAATCTTGGTTGACCGAAAGTCGTCTGGTATTTGATTGGTTTAAACTTATTTTTCCATATACAGTACCAGTCAAATATATTAATTTACATTGTGATGAATAGCTTTGTGACACACACCAGGTTAGCCTAGTTGGGTTATACTACTGAATTATGACTCACACTCTACTGTATTGTGACATCACCACCTGCACTAAAGCGTGGCCTACAATGAATCTTTCAATGACCTGTCTTGTTCTCCCACATAACTTAATTCTCTCCTAAGTTGACCTGTTTCACTGACTTTTTGAAGCTGTTTCTGCCTGTCAGAAGTCTCCTTCATGATAGCCTCAATTAGATCAGTGGGGAAACCACAGGGTGAGGCTGCCGCTGATGTCATGATAAGAGGGTAGGGGTCTACAGTTATGCAACAGGAGATTGGATGATTAGATCAGACTTGATGTGCTGTAATAAATCATAATAAAGGTCGATTACATTTTGTTGTGGTAAATTCGGTGGAAATGGCTTGTGGTGTGACTGATCTGGAGGATGAAACTGAGTGTTTCTCTGTCGAAACTCTGTTGAGATTGATCAGACTATGTTTTTCGGTCCAGGTTTTTCAGTTGGGGTGTGTCGTCCGAGAGGAGACTGAACATCCTCTGGCTGCTGGAACACTCAGAACCACAGAAATCCTCTCTGCCCGCATGAGTATTATGTTTTTTCTAGAGCCAGTGCCAGGGAATCGCTCCTTACGGTCACATTTTTAAATGTTTATTTTATTTCACCTTTATTTAACCAGGTAGGCTAGTTGAGAACAAGTTCTCATTTGCAACTGTGACTTGGCCAAGATAAAGCATAGCAGTGTGAACAGACAACACAGAGTTACACATGGAGTAAACAATTAACAAGTCAATAACACAGTAGGAAAAAAAAGGGGAGACTATATACATTGTGTGCAAAAGGCATGAGGTAGGCGAATAATTACAATACTGCAGATTAACACTGGAGTGATAAATGATCAGATGGTCATGTACAGGTAGAGATATTGGAGTGCAAAAGAGCAGAAAAGTAAATAAATAAAAACTGTATGGGGATGAGGAAGGTGAAAATGGGTGGGCTATTTACCAATAGACTATGTACAGCTGCAGCGATCGGTTAGCTGCTCAGATAGCAGATGTTTGAAGTTGGTGAGGGAGATAAAAGTCTCCAACTTCAGCGATTTTTGCAATTCGTTCCAGTCACAGGCAGCAGAGAACTGGAACGAAAGGCGGCCAAATGAGGTGTTGGCTTTAGGGATGATCAGTGAGATACACCTGCTGGAGCGCGTGCTACGGATGGGTGTTGCCATCGTGACCAGTGAACTGAGATAAGGCGGAGCTTTACCTAGCATGGACTTGTAGATGACCTGGAGCCAGTGGGTTTGGCGACGAATATGTAGCGAGGGCCAGCCGACTAGAGCGTATAAGTTGCAGTGGGTGGTATAAGGTGCTTTATTGACAAAACGGATGACACTGATAAACTGCATCCAGTTTGCTGAGTAGAGTGTTGGAAGCAATTTTGTAGATGATATCGCCGAAGTCGAGGATCGGTAGGATAGTCAGTTTTACTAGGGTAAGTTTGGCGGCGTTCCGCCGACTCTTGATTTGATTTTCAATTGGAGATGTTTGATATGAGTCTGGAAGGAGAGTTTACAGTCTAGCCAGACACCTAAGTACTTATAGATGTCCACATATTCAAGGTTGGAACCATCCAGGGTGGTGATGCTGGTCAGGCGTGCGGGTGCAGGCAGCGAACGGTTGAAAAGCATGCATTTGGTTTTACTAGCTTTTAAGAGCAGTTGGAGGCCACGGAAGGAGTGTTGTATGGCATTGAAGCTCGTTTGGAGGTTAGATAGCACAGTGTCCAAGGACGGGCCGGAAGTATATAGAATGGTGATATCTGGTAAAGGTGGATCAGGGAATCGCCCGCAGCAAGAGCAACATCATTGATATATACAGAAAAAAGAGTCGGCCCGAGGATTGAACCCTGTGGCACCCCCATAGAGACTTCCAGAGGACCGGACAGCATGCCCTCTGATTTGACACACTGAACTCTGTCTGCAAAGTAATTGGTGAACCAGGCAAGGCAGTCATCCGAAAAACCGAGGCTACTGAGTCTGCCGATAAGAATATGGTAAGCCTTGGCAAGGTCGATGAAGACGGCTGCACAGTACTGTCTTTTATCGATGGCGGTTATGATATCGTTTAGTACCTTGAGCGTGGCTGAGGTGCACCTGTGACCGGCTCGGAAACCAGATTGCACAGCGGAGAAGGTACGGTGGGATTCGAGATGGTCAGTGACCTGTTTGTTAACTTGGCTTTCGAAGACCTTAGATAGGCAGGGCAGGATGGATATAGGTCTGTAACAGTTTGGATCCAGGGTGTCTCCCCCTTTGAAGAGGGGGATGACTGCGGCAGCTTTCCAGTCCTTGGGGATCTCAGACGATATGAAAGAGAGGTTGAACAGGCTGGTAATAGGGGTTGCGACAATGGCGGCGGATAGTTTCAGAAATAGAGGGTCCAGATTGTCAAGCCCAGCTGATTTGTACGGGTCCAGGTTTTGCAGCTCTTTCAGAACATCTGCTATCTGGATTTGGGTAAAGGAGAACCTGGAGATGCTTGGGCGAGTAGCTGCAGGGGGGGGGGCGGAGCTGTTGGCCGAGGTTGGAGTAGCCAGGCGGAAGGCATGCTTGTTGAAGTTTTCGATAATCATGGATTTATCGGTGGTGACCGTGTTACCTAGCCTCAGTGCAGTGGGCAGCTGGGAGGAGGTGCTCTTGTTCTCCATGGACTTCACAGTGTCCCAGAACTTTTTGGAGTTTGCGCTACAGGATGCAAACTTCTGCCTGAAGAAGCTGGCCTTAGCTTTCCTGACTGACTGCGTGTATTGGTTCCTGACTTCCCTGAACAGTTGCATATTGCGGGGACTGTTCGATGCTATTGCAGTCCGCCACAGGATGTTTTTGTGCTGGTCGAGGGCAGTCAGGTCTGGAGTGAACCAAGGGCTAGATCTGTTCTTAGTTCTGCATTTTTTGAACAGAGCATGCTCATCTAAAATGGTGAGGAAGTTACTTTTAAAGAATGACCAGGCATCCTCAACTGACGGGATGAGGTCAATGTCCTTCCAGGATACCCGGGCCAGGTCGATTAGAAAGGCCTGCTCACAGAAGTGTTTTAGGGAGCGTTTGACAGTGATGAGGGGTGGTCGTTTGACTGTGGCTCCGTAGCGGATACAGGCAATGAGGCAGTGAACGCTGAGATCCTGGTTGAAGACAGCGGAGGTGTATTTGGAGGGCCAGTTTGTCAGGATGACGTCTATGAGGGTGCCCTTGTTTACAGATTTAGGGTTGTGGTCCTTCTGTAGCTCAGTTGGTAGAGCATTTAGTGGGTTGATTCCCGGGACCACCCATACGTAGAATGTATGCACACATGACTGTAAGTCGCTTTGGATAAAAGCGTCTGCTAAATGGCATATATATATATATATATATATATATATATATCTGGTGGGTTCCTTGATGATTTGTGTGAGATTGAGGGCATCTAGCTTAGATTGTAGGACTGCCGGGGTGTTAAGCATATCCCAGTTTAGGTCACCGACCAGAACAAACTCTGAAGCTAGATGGGGGGCAATCAATTCACAAATGGTGTCCAGGGCACAGCTGGGTGCTGAGGGGGGTCGGTAGCAGGCGGCAACAGTGAGAGACTTATTTCTGGAGAGAGTAATTTTCAAGATTAGTAGTTCGAACTGTTTGGTTTTGGACCTGGAACGTATGACATTACTTTGCAGGCTATCTCTGCAGTAGACTGCAACCCCTCCCCCTTTGGCAGTTCTATCTTGACGGAAGATGTTATAGTTAACTGAGAATCAGAGAGTACTGTATGCTGCCACACCTAGACAGTCATGGAGAGAGATGGCTAGGTATGGGAGACAGACAGATAGTAGGTTGAGATGTAGGCTAGGTAGTGAGACAGACCAAAAACATATCAGCAATAGCCTAAGCTGAACACAGAAATGGAGAGACTGATAGTGAAATAAATAGTGTGAGGGCAAGAATGAGATTGGGAGAGATCCTTAGACAACACAGCCTTTTTGTTGGCCTGCTCTGTTGTAATGGCATTTCCTGCTGCACTCCATGGGTAGAGAAAACGCTCATGAAAACAAACAGAATTAAAGCTGCAAGCAGCATGGCCGGGGTTCATGACTTTGGGTCACACGGGGTGCGGGGGATGACCATACAAAGTTAGCATGTTCAATCGCTTGTTTTAGCGCAACCATGTGGCCAATTGTCATGGTATCGCTTGAGCGGATGTGGCCCTTGGGCCTTTACCATGCTAAATTGCACAATCCTGGGTTTTATAATCTCAGGGGAATTTTTTTTCACCAAAATGGCAGGTAGCCTAGTGGTTAGTGCGTTGGGCCATGAACCGAAAATGTTTCTGGATCAAATCCCATAGCTGACAAGGTAAAAATCTCTCGGCCTACCCTTGAACAAGGCAGGTAACCCACTGTTCCCCGGTAGGCCGTCATTGTAAATTTAGAATTAGTTCTTTACTCTCTCAAGACATCTCGTGGCCCTTTTTGGGAGCTTTTGTCTAATTTTGTCTTTAATTATCTCTGTCCCTCTGTGTGGCCTTTATTACATGTAAAATATATGAAATAGTTCAATAAGATGATTTGAAAATAGAAAATAAAATTACCTCTGTAAAACTGTATCCTAAATACAGACTTTCAATTTAGTGAATACCGTTGGTGGTTTAATATAAGGGTTTCTGCAATATAATTGGACTTTTACCACTTATTTTACTACGTCAGTATTTATTTGTTGTCAGTGTTTTGCCGTAAAACTGGTGGCAGTTGTGAAAAATGTCTAGTTAGATAGGGTTGCAGAGTAAATTAGGCAATTTTTCTCTTCAACCATATGTTCCATATACTAGAAACTCATGGGCACAAAAAAAAATAACACTGTATAACAATATAAACAAAATATTCAGGTATAAATGACTAAAGTTGTTATGCATTGCCATAGATTTTCTGTTAATTACCAAAATTACTGAAGATTCCGGTGAAGGAAAAAACAAAATGCCTATTCCTCCAGATAGTTGACACTATAATCCTTAGCCTGCAGATATGCATTCCTAAATTGTGTTCTTTCTGTGTCTGAATTCCATAGTTTCACAAGAGTTGCTCAGTGTTCCATTAGCGTGTTCCAGCCTGTTCCAGGTTCTACCTCCCAGCCCTGAGCAACCGAGAGGGAGAGTAGGCTACATCTATCTACCCTAACACTCTGCCACTGTGTCTGCGTCAGTGGTTAGCAAAGAACAGGCCTCAGGGGAATTGAGTGTCTAGTTTATGCAGAGCTGTCAGTTGAAGGAAGACTTCAGATATTGAGTCACTGTTCTGGTTGCAAGTTTCTATAGACCGGGTCACGATAAAGGAGTGTGTGCAACATTTGTCTTGGACAGCCACTGAGTTTGGTTCTAGCCCCGCTGTAATATACACCTGATTTAAACTAAGTGGTTTATATTGAAATCCATTATTAGCTGATGAGCTTAATCCAGTAGGCTTGGGCGGCATCCAGATTGTCATACCTTCATACCGACCTTGTGCCATACCGGGATATTTGAGATACCGGCACTGATCACAAAACCCCACCCAGCCTTTGTAATCCGAAAGATAGCAATGTTAACAAGTACATGTCAAATCCCATAGAGAATGCTAACTAAATGCTAATGAGTGCATTGCGAACATTTTATACAATCTCTGAGCTAAACTATCTGCAAGAAGGATATCCTAGTTCATAAAGTCATCCAAGTTACTCAAAAATGCTACTCCGTGTGGCACAAAACAGATATTAGACAGCAAGACTCTTGATCCAGGCGGGGATTCACTGCTTTTACCAAGCAAAGCTTGATTTTGGAAAAGCTAACCACTTTGCTAGATAGCTAACTAGCTACTAAATTAGCTAAACAAATGCAAATTTAACTTAATAGTTATAAGATACCTAGCTGGCAAATATTTAGTTGTGAGTTCTATACTGTAAGTAGATCACCTGGCGGGTGCTGCACAACAGTGAGTGACTCACAAGGCTACGGTCTCGTAGTTGTGTGCTTGTAAACAAACACAATGTGACTGGGAACTATCGTTAAGCTTCATAATGAAAGTTGTGACAGGTAAGAACGCGTTCTTCTTTACCTACTAACTTATTGCGCAAGTTGACTGCAGGTGTTTTCTGTAAAAGTAGCTACAAATATAAAAATGTATTTGAAAACCTCAAAGAAATAGTTTCAATGGTATTGACTGTATTGAAAAACCATTCCGTGGCAATTTCCAAATACCCCGGTATACTGCCCAAGCCTAGAATCAAGTGTGTTATTGCAGGGGTGGATTAAAAGCCTATGCACCATTTCTCTTGGACTGGAGTTCCCCACCCCTGTTGAAACCATATTTTCTGCATGCGACAATTTGCAAACCAGACTGACATTGTTTTTCTTTTCTTTTTTAAAATAATTGTATACCTCACAGGTATCTCTGTCACCCTGGCGACGCTGGAGCCACAGGGTGGGGCTGAGCTAAGTCCTGGCATCATGGTGGTTGCTGTGGCACCCAGCTCCGCCTCCAGCCCACAGAGCGAAGCAGTGACCAATGAGCTTCAGGAGTTAACTCTGCAGCCCATCTCCAACGACATACCTGTGCGAGACAGGAAGAACGGTGAGTTGGTGTCGAGGATCCCCCGTACGAGGATCCCCCGTACGAGGATCCCCCGTACGAGGATCCCCCGTACGAGGATCCCCCGTACGAGGATCCCCCGTACGAGGATCCCCCGTACGAGGATCCCCCGTACGATCCTCCTCTTTCATCAACTATCAGACATACCATACCGTATCAAGGTAAAATAAATTAAATCTTGAATATTGTATTTTCTGTTACGCTGTGTGCACTGAACTAACATGCATGATTGTTGCTAACACTCCGATTTTCAGATGAGAGGAATTAAACGGCCTATAATGCACCGTGTCGCTCAACTCAACAGTGTGTAGCCTACTGTAGCTGCTAGCAAAGTAATTCAAAGCCTATACTTTATCACTCCGGATGTGATAACTTTCCAGTGTTACTGTTTTTGCCATGTAATGTTGTTATTAAAACAATATCAGACAACCCCGGGGTAGAATAGTTCACCGACAGAGCATTTGGAAAGTATTCAGACACCTTGACTTTTTCCACGTTGTTACGTTATACCCCTATTCTAAAATGGATTAAGTTGTTTTTTTCCCTCATCAATCTATAATGACAAAGCAAAAACTGGTTTTTAGAAATGTTTGCAAATCTATATATATTTTTAAAAATGCTGAAATTAGGGATGCACGATATATCGGTGAACATATCGGAATCGGACGATATTAGATAAAAATGCCAACATCAGTATCGGCCGATGTCTAGTTTAACGGCGATGTGCAAAACCGATGTCAAAGCTACCGTGCATACCTTTATAAAGTAGGTACATGATGTAATGATGCTACGTAAAATTTTGCGCTACATGTGCAACACAGTATTCTTAACCTAGCCCACACAATGTCTGCTGTGTGGCTCGAGCAGTCAAGTCGAGCAGTCATTTGAAAGGGTAAGAACATTTCAGCGAGACAACTCAAAGGCGAAATCCATTAAAGCCAAGATAATGAAATTCATTGCCCTTTGCAATCAACCGTTCTCTGTCGTGGGTGATGTTGGCTTTCACCGACTGGTCGAGCACTGGTACATACTACCAAGTGTGCTATTTTTCAAATGTTGCCCTACCGGAGTTACACAGTGATAGCTTCACTGCTATTAGCATCATGACATACATACTATGGAACGCCGTTTGGGTCTTTGCGTGTCAAAAAAGATATAGTAGCTCTGTCAAAGCTGTAGAAAAAAAAGTCTGCAAACAAGCAAACCCCGGACACGATGTGTTTACAATACCGCGTTGGTAATAAAGCATTATTTCTTCGACCGCAACTTCTGGGGTAGCTAGCTTTTAGCTTGGTACCTAGCTAGCGCCAATACAACCAGTCTGAAAACAATGACCAGTAGGGAGGGACTGCAGTCATTTTCATTATTCTTAGCAATGATTTAGGAGTCCTTGTGAGTAAGTATTAGCTAGGTTGTCAATATAATATTGAAATTGAACTTCATGAAAATAAATAGCTAGCCAGCTACTTAATCCTGTTGCCCAAAGCTAACGTTTTAAGCAGCCAGCTAGCTTCATCTGGCTAGTGAGGCTTGACGGGACCGGATTATGTGTTGTGAAGCTAGCCACAATAAGGATTAGCATAATAGTCAACTTCGCAGTTTGCCTTCAAAATAAAAGTATGTCATTGACAGTGATGCATTCTACTATTGTGGCTAATCCTTATTGTGGCTAGCTTCACATAGATGGGTCCGACCACCATTAATCAAATAAGAACTGTCATATAAATTAGGGTTATTTTAGATGACACCTAGCTGTATAGTTAGCTAGCTAACTATAGCTACTGAAACAGATTGTTGTTTTGCTGCGTTTTTGGGGAAGAATATTGTTTGCATCCATGAGCTAGCTAGCTTTTTTTTATGACCAGCACTGTAGGTGCGCGAGACAACTTTACCAGCATCATAGCATACGTATCGATGAATCATTGTGACATAGGAAATACGAGTGATAGTGTAATCAATGTGTAATAACTATGTAAAAAAGTTATGAACACGTTAAATTATTATGTGACGTGCAGTCATATGCAGGTCCTGATTGGTCAACAAGCTTATTTAACACGTCAAATAGTGTTTGTTTTTTTTCACACGTGAAGACACAAATGGCATTCCATAGAAATCCTGGTTGAGAATGAAACGACTGAACAACGAAACAGAACAGCAAGTTAGTAAGTGAAATAGGTTTTGATGATGTTTTACTGGTAATGGGGACATGCGTAAATGCCATCAAAATAACTTTTTGGTCATTGTGGTGTGGGTAACCTTTTCTTTAACTAGGGAAGTCAGTTAAGAACAAATTCTTATTTACAATGACGGCCTGGACGACCCTGGGCCAATTGTACGCCGCCCTATGGGACTCCCAATCACGGCTGGATGTGATACAGCCTGGATTCGAACCAGGGACTGTTGTTACGCCTCTTACACTGAGATGCAGTGCCTTAGACCGCTGCGTCCGTGTGTGTGTTAACTATTTAACTGTACTAGAATGCTTAAAAGGCCGCTCAAATTGTAAATATCGGTATCGTCTTTTTTTGGCAAGGAAAATATCAGATATCAGCCAAAAATGTCATATGGCATCACTAGCATGAAAAGCAGGAGTTCAGTATGAGGTCTGTACAGCTCTCCCAGCCATATACAGTGGCTAGTTTATGTCTCCACAGGAGACGGTTCAGAGAGATGGCGATTAGGGGGTCGGATGAGGGTGAAGGAGATGTAGAATGTCATAGAGGAGGGGGGAGTGAAGGATCATTGCTGATGGTGAGACAGTAATACTGTTCATGATAATGGAGTTGATGTATTTATGTGGAACTGCTGTTATCTTGAACAGGTCCTTCTTCTAAAATATACCTAGATTGTATCTCAATGAGACATGATCAGCTTAATGTACGGAGAGTGAAACTGAAGGTGCAGCGAGTTTGCTTAACAAGATTTGCTTAAGAGCCAGATGGGAGTCTCAGTCAAGGCCAGGATGAATAGACCCTCCCTGCAAAGGGAATTACAAGGATAAAAGGTTGAGTTTTAGTGTTTAACCCCCACTCCCCACTCACTCCCCCAGCCCAAGGGCACCACTCCTCATTTTAAACACTGCCTACCATGGCTACTAACGCTTCATACAGGCTGGCTGCCAGTAGCAGACATGTTGTAGCAGCACCTTCCCAGTCTCTTATCTGACACAACATGGTGTAAGCGAGACACAGGAATGTTAGCAAGGCTATCAGTCCATTACATCTATCTAGTCTAAAACCATCTTAATGGCCTCTGCATGGTAGCTATGGGTTGTGTCCCAAATGGCACTATATTCACAGTGCACTCTTTTTTTTTTGACTAGGACCGATAAGTAGCCCAAGCAATGCACTAAATGGGAAATAAGTTGGTACTCTCTCTCTCTCTCTATCTGTCTTCTTCCAGGGTAGAGTTATGCAATCTCTCATTCCACAGTACCTTGCTTTAGAGAGGAGGGCTGCTGAAGGTTTTTCAAGTGAATATTTACAGGCTTTCATGTCAGGGTTGAGTCGGGGGTCAGCGTTCTGTGTGTGTGTGTGTGTGTGTGTGTGTGTGTGTGTGTGTGTGTGTGTGTGTGTGTGTGGGTGGGCGGGCGGGCCTATTTGTCAGAGAAAGGAGGAAAGATAGAAAGAAAAAAAAGGGCAAATGTTGATTAACATTAGCCCCTTTCTTTATGATAACGTGGCCCTGAGTGAAAAGGGCGATAGCGACGTTTTCTAATCCACTAGAACTTTGTGGAGAAAGTATGAGAACATGGTGCAATAATGCCTTTTGAGGTCATTTACAACTTGGAGGTGTAAGGCGGTTTTCAATAGAGGGGGATGTAGAAATATTGGAGGAAGAGAGTGGGGGATGAAATGGGGGGAGTCATCCGAAAGACGGAATTGCATAATTCTGTAGGGTATAGAGAAGGAAGGAACGATGCAGACAGAGGAAAACAGGAAGAGCGAGAGAATGGAGGGCAGTAGTGATAATATTTGAGGCCAAAAGGTGATCTGGAATGCAGATTGGCAGGCACCAGTGTTTCCCCCATGTTTTCTCCTGGATTTGTACTTATTCTGCCCGAGCAACAACAGCAGTGACATTCTGCCTGCAGCTTGCCTGCCTTTCTAAAGAGAAAAAAAATGGCACCTAGCGGGGAAAAAGTAGGTGTCGCCCCAGAGAGGTTAGGAACTTGGGCCTGGACTTGGATGGAATCCAAGGAGCAATGAGGAAGAAGAAAAACTGACTGCCTCAAACACACACCCTTTCTGTCAGGGCTTGCACACACTCGCAGACAGGTACAACAGGCAGGGATTGGCTGTAGCCAGTGTTAGAAGAAGTGGGCTACACACACATTCACACACACGCCGTGTTGTTTGTAGTTCTTGTGGAGAATTTATTCTACAGGGAGGAGTGCCGGGACAGCCGTGGAAAACTTTTTTGGTCTTGGAAACGCAACTCTGCCAGTAGCCTCTCCTGCTGTTCTCTTATGAGTATGGATCGCTAAACTTTGAGGAAGGTTGTACTTTATCCTTCTAGTGAATAGGGATATGGCCATACACTCAGGTAAAGTCTTTTTGCGGAGTATTTGTTTATTTCAGCTGTGGGTGTTGTCGCTCAGCTGTCAGTATATCTGTACCAGTAGGTCAAGTGTGTGTGTGTAATGTCATAGCGGCAGTGTAACTTTAAGAGTGTTATTGTTCAATGGCCAGGCTCTCTGCCTTGTGAAGTACTTATTGCTCTGTGTTCAAGTTTCACAGCCACTCTTTAATCTCAAGGCCAATTGAACAAAGAAAAATAACGAATCATTCTGTCATTCCCAGCCCGCCAGCATTAGCATGGTTTTAAAACATATTCTGAAGCTATTATACGATTATTATGATGTATATTCATTACATTTTATTTCTGTTTCTGTGGGAATGAAAGGGCTGTGAATAAATTAATGAAACTCTTGTCATGTGTGCCTGCAAGTTACCTAACAACTGTCTCCCTCTGTTGAAAGATCACGCTGTAAAAGTAGTGGCTCTTTTTTGTATTTTTTAAATTCTTGACTCAGTGGCAGATATGGGAAGGCTGGGGTGCCCTGGAGGTTATTCCTGCTAACAGGGAAGGCTGGGGTGGGGTGAGCTGGGCTGGAGGGTGGAAGGTCGGTGGGGGTGATGACTTTGACTGTTCTCTCTGAGACGACAGCGCCTCATTGAAAGCAGCTGGCTTGGCTGTTATGACTCCCACTCCATCAGGAGAGATTTGGGACACTGTCCTGTTTTCTCAGCTTTTTGGGGGGATTGGAAGAGTTGCTCTCAGATCAGCTGTTTGTAGCAAAGCACAGCGCTAGACCTGCAACCCCCAGAGAGGTTGATTGACTCGCTGTGATTGTCCTGGGTGTTGTGTTGTGGAGCCCAGCCCAGCTGAGTGCTTGTTATGTTAAACAGGCTGGCTCCAGTGTTGGCAGGGCTGATATATATCAGTCATGTATATCTGTCTGTCAGTAAGGAATAGGAGAGACTTGAGACTGTTCACCTCTGCTACTTCCCAGACCACCACCAACCCCCACACCTGGCGGCAAAGCAAGGTGGGGTATGTTAATGCATGGCTAAAGGTGTGGCTCTGATTCGTCTAAACTAGACTACTAGAGCAATGACGGAGAGCCTGGAGCCAATGGGGGAAATAGTCATGTGTTCTTTTGGAATACATTCTGTCAAATCAACACCTCTTCTCCCCATGCAGTACAAACCTAGTGATTTTTCATGGTTAGAGGTACAACATTTATTTGAAGAATATAGATCCTTAGCCTGCCTGCCGATTTTAGAATATTCCTTTACATGGGAAAAAGTTACGTTTTCATTAGTAGCATTCCGGCTACATAAATAATTAAGTAAATGTACACAAAACCACACATTGTATGGAAACTTGGAAAGTACCCTAGATGTCCCACTCCCCCTATATTCTGTCCCCCTCTCCTGCTGCCCTTAGTGTGGGTACAGTGTGAGCGGAGGCGGCCTGTAAGCTGTGGCGCTTTCTAGCAGCAGTGGTAGGCTGTAGAGGAGCTGTGTGGTTGAGTTTATGTAACAGGGAGGGAAGAGTGCCAGCAGCCAGCCAGCCCAGCATACTGTAGAGGCTCCAGCATGCTCTCACTGGCCCTGAGCAGAGGGAGAGGGGAAAGGAGGAAAGAGAGAGAGAGGAACAAAACGGGGACAGGAGAGCAGGAAAAGGTTGAGGAAGGGGGAGAGGAAAAAGGGGCTAAAGGGGCCTCCCTGTCCCTGCTTAGCTAATGTGGGCGAGACACACAGCTGTCTGTGACATTCACTCAGTTACAGCAGCACACACACTTCTATTTGCCCCCCTCTTTTCCCTCTTCCCTCCCCCTTTTACCTCTGTTTGTCTCGATCTCTCCGTCCTTGTAGCGATTGTATTTTTGGCTCTCTGTTACTGGCTCATTTACATAAATACAATGCAGTCAAAACACATATGCAGTGCATTCGGGAAGTATTCAGACCCCTTCCCTTTTTCCACATTTCGTTACGTTACAGCCTTATTCTAAAATGTATTAAATTGTTTTTTTCCCCTCATCAATCTACACACAATACTCCATAATGACGAAGCTAAAACAGGTTTTTAGGGGAGGAAAAAAGGAGAAAACATTTATTCAGACCCTTTACTCAGTACTTTGTTGAAGCTCCTTTGGCAGCGATTACAGCCTCTAGTCTTCTTGGGTATGACGCTACAATCTTGGCACAACTGTATTTGGGGAGTTTCTCCCATTCTTCTCTGCAAATCCTCTGAAGCTCTGTCAGGTTGGATGGTGAGTGTCGCTGCACATCTATTTTCAAGTCTCTCCAGAGATGTTCGATCAGGTTCAAGTCCGGGCTCTGGCTGGGCCACTCAAGGACATTCGGAGACTTGTCCCGAAGCCACTAATGCGTTGTCTTGGCTGTGTGAACCTTCACCAAAGTCTGAAAACCTGCTCCAGAGTGCTCAGGACTTCATCCTGCCGCTGAAAAATCCTCACAGCATGATCCTACCACCATCATGCTTCGCCGTAGGGATGGTGCCAGATTTCCTCCAGATGGGACGCTTGCCATTCAGGCCAACGAGTTCAATCTTGGTTTCATCAGACCAGAGAATCTTGTTTCTCATGTTCTGAGATTCCTTTAGGTGCCTTTTGGTAAATTCCAAGTGGGCTGTCATGTGCCTTTTTCTGAGGAGTTGCTTCCGTCTGGCCACTCTACCATAAAGGCCTGATTGGTGGAGTGTTGCAGAGATGGTTGTCCTTCTGGAAGATTCCAACACAAGTCTTGTTACTGTTGAGAAATAGACAGGAACTCACATGCTCTGACTGATGGCACATATCACAGTGCCATCACCATCACACAGTGCAGTTACGTAATTACAGCTTCTATTTGTTATCCAATAGTCATTCAGTAATAAAAACTCTGAGCACAACTGAACAATCTCCGCAGCCTGTTGCTCTTTGCAACAGCTGCTATGAATACAGTGGAAAGATGCACAAACACACACATTACAATGTACATATACATACAGTACTCATTCCAGGTGTTTTCTTTATTTGTACTATTTTCTACATTGTGGAATAATAGTGAAGACATCAAAACGATGAAATAACACATGGAATCATAGTAACCAGGAAAGTGTTAAACATATTTTATACTTGATTCTTTAAAGTAGCCACCTTTTTTTTGCCTTGATGACAGCTTTGAAAACTGTTGGCATTCTCTCAACCAACTTCACCTGGAATGATTTTACAAAAGTCTTGAAGGACTTCCCACATTGACTGGTACTGTAGATCAACATTCAGCATACACATTCATAAATATTCACACATTTATAAACATATCACACATACAATGCAGTGTCTATTTTCACTTAGAAACTCTTTGATTTCTCATGCTCCTATTATCTTTACACAAATGATGTGTCTGTCTGTATAGAATAGACTTTACCTAGTGATTCATAGTAAACACTGTCCTAAACGTTCTAGTTTATTAATCTCTGACTAAGAGGTCATTGTGGACATTGGTTTGTTATTATGAGTCATCCTGAAGGAAATGAATTGTGCTGATAACCGAGAGGTGTAAACCGTACCAGGCTAGGGCCTGTCCTCTGCAGACTTTCATTCTACTAAAAAGTAGTTGTATCTTATCAGTTAGTCTGTCACTGCTTTCACATGATCAATGTGCAAAATCTCTCACCATTAAAAACTGACTGACACGCCTGTTTGCACTTCAGGTTGGTTCTGATGATGTAACTGGATACAGACCTTTATGATAACTTGGCCTTTGCCACAAGTTTAACTTACTGGTTTATTATTGTAGGCTCTTATGTGTTGTGTTTTCTAGTTAGCTTTGATATACAGTTAGTGGGATCTATTGTTAGTGAGCCTGTAAGGTTGGTACTTTGCCTTGTCTGGTGCACTGAACACATTGGAGGAATGAGGTTAGGTCTCCTGTATATCAGTTAGATTGTTTCCCCATCGCACTGATAGGTTAAGGTCAATTTAGCTTTATATGTTGGGGAGAACGGGCTTGTGTTGGATGCCATTCCGTTCGCTTTGTTTCAGCCATTATTATGAGCCATCCTCCCCTCAGCAGCCTCCACTGACATCAATCACAGTGTGTAACGTCTTTCCATTGTTGCTGGACCAACACAGAGGGGCCTCTGCTACAAGGAAAGGAGGTGAGGAAGAATCCATCTGTTTAACCACAGAGGTGATGGGCATATTTTGAGGAAGACATGACATAAATAACTATTGCGGTCGAGTAATTTGATCCAAAATTTTGAAGTAACCACCACAAAATGAATCTCACTTTGCTGTTCTCTGTTTGATACAGCAGTTTTCTTTTCACACGAATCCTCCTTTTCTTTCTGAATGAATCAAACAATTATTGTCTCTTCTACGCCACATGTAACAAGTTCCATGTTCCAGACTGCACGCCTGCTGGTGCTTTAGGGGGTGGACTGTTTCCGTGAGGGGAAGGATATGGAATCTGTTTTCTGTAAAGTGAACTAGGGAGTTATGGGGTGCAGAGTAAAGTCATCTCAGATGTTCATCCAGAAATGTAGTGCCTGGAAAAGGAACTCCCTCGCTCTCTCCCTTTTTCTTTCTTTCTTTCTTTCACTCCCTCCCTCCCTCTCACTACTCTCCCTTTCTTTCTCTCTTGCCTCCCCTCCATCCCTCCCTCCCTTGTGCTCTGCTGCACCATATTAACAAATGCTAACATCAGCCCTGAATTGGGTAACCTTACCTCCTGTAGCTGTTTAGGGGGCTCCCGAGTGGCGCAGCGGTCTAAGGCACTGCATCTCGGTGCTAGAGGCGTCACTACAGACCCTGGTTTGATTCCAGGCTGTATCACACCCGGCCGAGATTGGGAGTCTCATAGGGCGGTGCACAATTGGCCCAGCGTCGTTAGGGTTTGGCCGGGGTAGGCTGTCATTGTAAATAAGAATTTGTTCTTAACTGACTTGCCTAGTTCAATAAACGTTAAATAAAATGTCCTTCTCCCTCTTTTTTTCCTGCTGACTTTCTTTGTCTACCCCTCAGTGTTTGTCTCTGTCTACCCCACTGTCTGAGTGTCTGTGTGTCTGTCTACCCCGCTGTCTGTGTCCTTTCCTCTCTTACCCACTCTGCTGAATAGTGAGGTGTGTTGTGTTGAGGAGTAAACAGTGTTGACACTTTTTTTAATGTCTGCTTACTATCACACAATCAAACCCTTCTATTTACATACTTTGCCTACCTTGTGAAATAGCCCACTGTTTCTGTTACCACTCGGGTGAACAGACTTCCTCAGATATAATGCTACCTTACCCCCCTAACAGGGAATGAACCCACAGCCAGGGTCTTTGTTTGAGTCTGTCAGGCCTGCCTAACCACATACAATCCCCCTCATCTGTTAGGACTGAAATCAATGGGACTGGGCGTGCCTCTGTGCTTTGGCCGTTCTGTGGTTGTTTTTACTACCCTAATTTAAGATATGTGTTGTTGTTGCTCACATGGGACTGGATTTTTACTATACACCTGGTAGATATCGTCTCCAGTGCTTCAGCCACAGGGTTTTTGAGACCCAGCCCGTATAGTGAAGGATAAACAGACTGACTGACTGAGGGAGTGAACAGAGAGACCTATAGTTTGTTTTAAGCTAACTTGCCCGTACCGCCTGACATGGTTCTAGCAGTCCCACCCATACTAGTGCTGGTACACACACACACACACAGATAAGTGTAAGGAGGGAAAGGAGGCTGGGTTGTGGGAGGTTATCAGTCTGGCTGTGTGTCTACCCAGGCGTTACAGCCTTCTCTCCAGGACTGGGGCAGGGCGACCCACCAAGGTGACCTTCGTGTGGAGGAGTCAGTGCCTGGGTAGACCGCCTTACCCTGGATGTCTCTGAGCATTGAATTAGAACTCCATAAGAATACTGTATCCTGCTGTAACAACACGGAAAAGGGTTTCACTTGCGATGATGGTGTTATGTGTTTTATTTGTAAATTTTTTGCCTGCCTTAGTTGAATGCACTGGATAAGATCACATTCTTAATGGCTAAAATATATACATACATACATACATACATACATACACACACACACACACACACACACATATTGGCTTAGCGGGGGGCCCTGCCTAATATTATGGTAGGGGAAGGTGGGAAACACTAGGCCTTATGGAATCTCTTCAATCGGCCCTAGTGTGAGGCTTCAAACTACGACTCTCAAGACTATACCTCAGTTGGCTTCTAATGAACTGAATGGAAGTTGATGGCAGAATGACTGTGAACGCCTCAGACAATCTAACCCTAAAACTCTAACCTAACCCTCAAACCCAGGTACCATAAAACCTTGGGCAACAGCCCTGCTGTCTCCACCCACACATTAGGCTGGGCTGCTCCTAAAACCATAAACCTTTACTACAACACCACCTTTCGCCTCTGAGGAGATAGCTGTGATAATCACAGTACAGTGATAATGGTGATAACGATAGTCAGGACAGATCATGTATTACTCATTGTCTTTGGAGTGGTCTGTCAGTACTATCTCTCGAAGGTAGGCCATCTGTAAATACAAATTTGTTCTTAAATGACTTGCCTGGTTAAATAAATATTATTTATAATGATTTTTTTAATCTCTTCCATACTGGGAAGTTGTAGGCTAAAGCTAGGTGGACTTTGGTCCCGTTTTTCACACTGCTTCCTGTGAAGTGTGTTTGGTCAAGGTGGTGCTCTGTTCTCTATGATCAGTCCACCGTGGCCTGATCATAAGACCTACACACAAAGACATCAGCAGCCTAAAAATGAATCCAAGTCTGTCCATGTATTTCAATGAGAACTGTTAGTCAGCGAGGGGCGAACCTATGGGTACACGCTGGATAAACCCACCGGCCGTGAAAGTTGGAATTGATTGTGTGTTAGTGTGTGGTTGTCTGTAAGTAACTTTACCCAGCAGCCACACAGGTGATACTGAGCTGAATATAGCCCCCTATGGCCAGCTGTCCCTACTATTTAAAACACAGAGAGCGGGGGAGAAGGGGGGGTTTGGAGTGTTGGGGAGACCTCTGCAACATTCTGGAGCAGCCACAGACAGGACAGAAAAGCTTTGCATGCGTTCAGGTTGTGAACAGAACGTGTCGCCCCAAATGCAGTAGCTTTGACTGTAACCTGCATTGTCAAGATTGAAAGGTAGATTCTGTGATAATCTCTGTCACTGTGTTACAGCATGTGATGTAGGAGTTGCCTGCCGCAGCTCACTAGAGGAGTTGCCTGCCGCAGCTCACTAGAGGAGTTGCCTGCCGCAGCTCACTAGAGGAGTTGCCTGCCGCAGCTCACTAGAGGAGTTGCCTGCCGCAGCTCACTAGAGGAGTTGCCTGCCGCAGCTCACTAGAGGAGTTGCCTGCCGCAGCTCACTAGAGGAGTTGCCTGCCGCAGCTCACTAGAGGAGTTGCCTGCCGCAGCTCACTAGAGGAGTTGCCTGCCGCAGCTCACTAGAGGAGTTGCCTGCCGCAGCTCACTAGAGGAGTTGCCTGCCGCAGCTCACGCCTGCCAGCTCACTAGAGGAGTTGCCTGCCGCAGCTCACAGCTCACTAGAGGAGTTGCCTGCCGCTGCAGCTCACTAGAGGAGTTGCCTGCCTGCCGCAGCTCACTAGAGGAGTTGCCTGCCGCAGCTCACTAGAGGAGTTGCCTGCCCGCAGCTCACTAGAGGAGTTGCCTGCCGCAGCTCACTAGAGGAGTTGCCTGCCGCAGCTCACTAGAGGAGTTGCCTGCCGCAGCTCACTAGAGGAGTTGCCTGCCGCAGCTCACTAGAGGAGTTGCCTGCCGCAGCTCACTAGAGGAGTTGCCTGCCGCAGCTCACTAGAGGAGTTGCCTGCCGCAGCTCACTAGAGGAGTTGCCTGCCGCAGCTCACTAGAGGAGTTGCCTGCCGCAGCTCACTAGAGGAGTTGCCTGCCGCTGCTCACTAGAGGAGTTGCCTGCCGCTGCTCACTAGAGGAGTTGCCTGCCGCTGCTCACTAGAGGAGTTGCCTGCCGCTGCTCACTAGAGGAGTTGCCTGCCGCTGCTCACTAGAGGAGTTGCCTGCCGCTGCTCACTAGAGGAGTTGCCTGCCGCTGCTCACTAGAGGAGTTGCCTGCCGCTGCTCACTAGAGGAGTTGCCTGCCGCAGCTCACTAGAGGAGTTGCCTGCCGCAGCTCACTAGAGGAGTTGCATGATGTATTCCATTGCAGTTGTTCTACTAGATAAAGGTTGCAAATCTCCTGAAGAGCCATAGATACTCAGTGTATCAATATGTTCCATCAAATAATAACAAGTACAGTACTGAGAGAAATCTAAAACCTGTTGTACTTCGAGGTCATTGTTATTGCCGTCACTGATAACGTTTCTTGCATTTAACCATGAATGATGACTTATCAAAACCTTTGACACAATTACCAATTTTTTCTTTAAATGTGTCTCAAGTATGTCATCAGTATAACATGTGTGGAGTTAAATGTTTTTTTGTTGTTTATCAACAAATCCCTTTTCTCTGGGGGAGGCTGGGTCTGTAGGTTGAGCTGTGGAGGGGGAAGGTATGTGGGCAGAGACATGAATGAATGGCAACAGCTGAGCAGGAGAACTCTATCACCAACCCCACCGTGTGTGCGTGTGTGTGTGTGTGTGTGTGTGTGGAGCTCCAACCAGAGCAGTCTCTCACTCTCTCTGGGCTCTCGTCCCTGCTGCTGCCCTCCTTTTTCTCTCCTCCCTCTCTCTTTTTCATCTTTGGCTTTACCCTGTGGATTTCCACCGTCTCATTGGACACCTTAATAGAGCAGCTCTATCGTTCCTATCTGACTGTCACGACAAGAGAAAACGAGGGAAGGACAGAGAGAAAGAGAAGAAAATAGATTTTCTGACCAGGAAGACCGAAGACGGCAAGTTTTCTTGAGTCAAATCACATCCCCTCTTTTGATAGAAATTTCAAGCTACTTTTTCTTAAGCAACCTTTGACGAGCACAGTCAGAAGTCTTCTGGACACGCAATGAATAAGACTAACATCTTCTCCCTGCCTCGACCTTAGTGAGAGGAAAACCAATACGTTCTTGGATGTCGTCTATTGCAGGCGAGACCTCTTTTTAGAGACCCATCGACTGCCTCCCACTCCATAGCTTTGGCCACCGCTATATCAGCATCTATTCAAGACTTGAACGACGACACCTCTATATGAAAATATATTTTTTTACAAAGATAATTAATAGCAAGTCTAAATGATCATGCTGGACACCAACCACTTCCTGTCCTTTGATCTCGCCCCCTTGGACTCTCCTCCAATGGGGGAAGAGCTGGACAAGCAGGACTTGATGGATTATGAGAGACATGCCTATCACAGCCTCAAAGAAGGTGGGTGGGGTTAGAAGACACCTAGTGGAGAGGGGAAAAACTGATCTTATTTGTGTTTTAGATGGAGCCTAGCCCTCGATTTTATAATTCACTAGTTTATGGTCTAGCCAGCTTTGGGTTTGATTCTGTATGGTGACAGGACTTCTGTCAAGCTTTTGATACGTCCTCTTCCTGCTCTTTTCTTATTGATGCATTTGATGAACTGTAATAAGCTGTTCGTTGGTCATTCCTCACGTCTGTTTGTCTGAAACTCCCTGGTTGTATTATGTAATGGTTAAGCTAACGTCCAAATGATGAGCTCACTGGATCATTACCGCGTGCTTTGCAAATAGACGTGTTCCAAAGGCCTTGCCAAGTGTTAGGCTGCTGTGTGCCCCTGCCGGTTTATAAGGGAGACTTGTATAGGTTGACGTGTGTGTGTGCACAGCAGGTGTGGGCGGTACTGTGCCAGGTCTGGGGCCCTTTGGGGACAGTGGCAGTCAGCAGACATATTTATTAGACCTAATGACACATGAGCACACTGGGATTAGCCCAAGTTGGCCAGCAGTTGGCCCACCTCCTGCTTCTTTTCTCTCTCTGCGTTCTATCTTCTCTCTGCACTCTGTTTTTCTCTCGCTCTCCAGAGTTGGGCTTTGTCACAATATTCTAATAAATAGCCCTACTTCCTATATGACCGCTGCAGATCCAGAGGGATCTTGTTGGTGAAGGTTACATGGTGGAAGTTGTAACTGTGTCTGTTGCTTTCAGTGGTCATGAAGACATGGAAAGATGTGGGCTAGTATTTGGATCGGTGTAGGTCTGAACTGAAGGGTACTGTTATCTATGCCAGTTTGTCACCAAAATCTAAGTTTAGACTTTTCTAACATATACTGCCCAAATTTTTGTAAGAGTGGAGTTAAAATGAAAGCTTAATCTTGTGAAGTTGTATGACTTTATTTACAGCATTTATTAACAAGGCATAACAATATTTGATCAAATGTTTCCGGACTGGGCTTAATGAGTTCCAAATGTACCTTTTTAAGCCCATGGGTGTTCCAAATAGTAATACATCAAATAATACATTGGAATGAATTTCAAAACGTACAAACTGACATTTCTTATGTAAAATTAGATTAATATCCCCCAAAGTTATTAACATAAACTGATAATTACTATTCACCGTGAAAGTAGCACTCATAACAATCGGGGGGGTGGGGGTCCAATCATATCTATAGAGATCACTGTGGACTTAGGCTTTTGTTCTTGTCAACCAGTACACACCTTTTATTTCAACGAATCACACTTCAATCAAGACATGATTAGTTGAATCAGGTGTGTTGTTGCTGGGTAAGAACAAAACGACTGCAGCCATTCTGTTGATATGAAGCCTTCCACAAATAACATAACACAACTTTGAACCAATTATCTGAAAGCTGATTCACATTTGCTGTACTGCTATTCTTCTTAATTTGTTAATGAGTTCCTCATGTTCATTGACTATTGGGGATATCAACCCACTATCCCATGTGTTTCAAAGCATACTGGGATGAATTGGAACAACAGTGATTTATGTTGAAATGGACAAACTAGCAAAATCTACTCATACAATATTTGGAAACCAATGGTTTTGGGATATAAATATTCACTATAGACTCCAATATTATACAAAGTTAGTATTAATCATATTGACCACTTTATTTATTTCCAATTCCATTCTATATAGAGGGAGTGCTTTTTGTGCTACTTCACCCTATAAGCCCACCTGAGATAAATCAAATGTTATTGGTCACATACACATGGTTAGCAGATGTTAATGCGAGTGAAATGCTTGTGCTTCTAGCTCCGACCATGCAGTAATATCTAACAAGTAATCTAACAATTTCACAACTACCTTATACACACAAGTGTAAAGGAATGAATAAGAATATATACATATAAATATATGGATGAGTGATGGCTGAACAGCATAGGCAAGATGCAGTAGATGGTATAGTGTACAGTATATACATATGAGATGAGTAATGTAGGGTATGTTAACATTATATAAAGTGGCATTGTTTAAAATTACTAGTCATACATTTATTACATCAAAAAAATGTATAACTAATGTGGCTAGAGATGAGTCCGTATGTTGGCAGCAGCCACTCAATGTTAGTGGTGGCTGTTTAACAGTCTGATGGCCTTGAGATAGAAGCTGTTTTTCAGTCTCTCGGTCCCAGCTTTGATGCACCTGTACTGACCTTGCCTTCTGGATGATAGCGGGGTGAACAGGCAGTGGCTTGGGTGGTTGTTGTCCTTGATTATCTTTTTGACCTTCCTGTGACATCGGGTGGTGTAGGTGTCCTGGAGGGCAGGCAGTTTGCCCCCACTGATGCGTTGTGCAGACCTCACTACCCTCTGGAGAGCGTTACGGTTGTGGGCGGAGCAGTTGCCGTACCAGTCGGTGATACAGCCCAACAGGATGCTCTCGATTGTGCATCTGTAAAAGTTTGTGTGTTTTTGGTGACAAGCCAAATTTCTTCAGCTTCCTGAGGTTGAAGATTCAGCTTCCTGAGGTTGAAGAGGCGCTGTTGCGCCTTCATTCACCACGCTGTCTGTGTGGGTGGACCATTTCAGCTTGTCCGTGATGTGTACGCAGAGGAACTTAAATCTCTCCACCTGCTCCAAGACTGTCCCATCAATGTGGATAGGGAGGTGCTCCCTCTGCTGTTTCCTGATTTCCACGATCATCTCCTTTGTTTTGTTGACGTTGAGTATGAAGTTATTTTCCTGACACCACACTTCGAGGGCCCTCACCTCCTCCCTATAGGCCGTCTCGTCATTGTTGGTAATCAAGCCTACCACACTGTAGTGTCGTCTGCAAACTTGATGATTGAATTGGAGGCGTGAATCGCCACGCAGTCATGGGTGAACAGGGAGTACAGGAGAGGGCGAAGAATGCACCCTTGTGGGGCCCCAGTGTTGAGGATGAGCGGGGTGGAGATGTTGTTTCCTACCCTCATGACCTGGGTGCGTCCCGTCAGTCCAGGACCCAGTTGCCCAGGGCAGGGTCGAGACCCCAGGGCTTAATGACAAGTTTGGAGGGAACTATGGTGTTAAATGCTGAGCTGTAATTGATGAACAACCTTCTTACATAGGTATTCCTCTTGTCCTGAAGGGATAGGGCAGTGTGTTTGTGATTGCATCGTCTGTGGACCTATTGGGGTAGTAAGCAAATTGGAGTGGGTCTAGGGTGTCAGGTAGGGTGGAGGTGATATGGTCCTTGACTAGTCTCTCAAAGCACTTCATGATGACGGAAGTGAGTGCTACGGGATAATAGTCGTTTAGCTCATTTACGTTAGCTTTCTTGGGAACAGGAACAAAAATGCAATTTTTATCAATTTGACTTATCTAAAACAATGCAAGGCTCATTTAACAGTAAAATAAGAAATAAAAAAATGTAAGCTGTGAATGCCTGTTATCTATCTTGTTGTTCACCAAGTTATGTTGCTACTGTTTGACTGTGACAAGCAGGCATGACTGCTAGCATGAAAAATCCATCTTTTAAAATGGCAAGAAATAGTAATATGCTATCGTGTGCATATATCAGCACATTAGTCTCGTCATTTTACATAAAGCATGATCACTTATCTGAGAAGGTACTAAAAATATTGAAAATGTGTTTATCTGAGGGTCGCCTCAACACCAATGTTTTTTTTGCAGCTTTGAACTTACACAACTGTCAACTGAATAATAAAAACATTTGATTGGCTTAGAATAAAAACTGCTATGGATATAACAACCAGATTCACTGGTTGCAACATTACATTTATTTATTTATTTTGTGTTTGAATCCAGACGGAAGTGGACTTAATAGGCACATGGGCTTTATAGGTACATTTACCATAAACAAGGGTCGTTTTACAGTGTCATCTTAACACCAATACTGTCAGTGAGTATCAGATGTGTGAGGTATCAGTCAGATAGTGTTTCTGATCTCTTGTTCTGTGGATAGAAATAGTGCAGGGGGAGGCTTGGAGTGGGTGGCAAGGCAATGACGAGAGAGAGTGAGAATGAGGTAAGGTTATAGTGAGATACTAAATGTGAAGTTCCCCAGGGAAAGCGGAAGAGAGAAATAATTGAGAATGACCTGCCTCAGGGAGCCTGTGAAAGAAAGAAAGAAGCAAGGTTAGGAGAGAGGGTAAAGGGGGAGAGATGTGAGGAAGTGATGGGGATTCTCTCTCCCAGAATAGATCCTTCTCTTCTCTTTACTTCCCGTGGGTGCCAAGTGGTGTGGCATGCCCTGGGCTGGCACGTTCCACATGTTTGTGTTATTGTCTGTGTATGTGTGCTTGTCTGCCTGCATAGTCACGTGAGTCAAGTGTATGTGTGTAACAGTGTGTTTATGTTACATACACGTGAGTCTTGAGTGCGTTTGTGTGTGTGTCAGCAAGAGCAGAGAGAAATGAATTCTGTTGCTTACAGCAGGGACTCAGAATCCCTGATATGCTGTGAGAATTGAAGACCAGACTCAGAACAGGTCTGTGCCCAAACAATTCGAGCTTCTACTTTTAAAAATTCACCTTTCCAGAAACAGATCTCTCACCGTTGCCACTTGTTACAGCCCCCATTCAGCCCCCAGCTGTGCCCTGGACACCATATGTGAATTGGTTGGCCCCCATCTATCTTCAGAGTTCGTACTGTTAGGTGACCTAAACTGGGACATGCTTAACACCCCGGCCATCCTACAATCTAAGCTAGATGCCCTCAATCTCACACAAATGATCAAGAAACCTACCAGGTACAACCCTAAATCCGTAACCATGGGCACCCACTTAGATATCATCCTGACCAACTTGCCCTCTAAAGACACCTCTGCTGTCTTCAACCAGGATCTCAGCGATCACTGCCTCATTGCCTGCATGTGTAATGGGTCTGCGGTCAAATGACCACCACCTCATCACTGTCAAACGCTCCCTAAAACACTTCAGCAAGCAGGCCTTTCTAATCGACCTGGCCCGGGTATGCTGGAAGGATATTGACCTCATCCCGTCAGTAGAGGATGCCTGGTTGCTCTTTAAAAGTGCTTTACTCACCATCTTAAATAAGCATGCCCCGTTCAAAAAATTTAGAACTAAGAACAGATATAGCCCTTGGTTCACCCCAGACTTGACTGCCCTTGACCAGCACAAAAACATCCTATGGCGTTCTGCATTCGCATCGAATATCCCCCACGATATGCAACTTTTCAGGGAAGTCAGGAACCAATATACTCAGTCATTTAGGAAAGCTAAGGCTAGCTTTTTCAAACACTTAATTCTAAAAAGTTTTGGGACACTGTAAAGTCCATGGAGAATAAGAGCACATCCTCCCAGCTGCCCACTGCACTGAGGCTAGGAAACACTGTCACCACCGATAAATCTACGATAATCGGATCATTTCACCTGGCTACCCCTACCCCGGACCAACAACTACTTGCAGCAACTTGCCCAAGCCACCCCCCCCTCGCTTCTCCTTCACCAAAATCCGGACAGCTGATGTTCTGGAAGAGCTGCAAAATCTGGATCCCACATATCCGTTGGGCTAGACAATCTGGACCCTTTCTTTCTAAAATCATCTGCACGTCTAGCACTCCAGTGTTAACGCTAAATTGTAATTCTTTCGCCTTTATGGCCTATTTATTGCCATACCTCCCTACTCGTCTACATTTGCACACACTGTATTTAGATTTTTTATATTGTGTTTTTGACGATATGTTTGTTTATGTGTAACTCTGTTGTTTTTGTCGCACTGCTTTGCTTTATCTTGGCCAGGTCGCAGTTGCAAATGAGAACTTGTCCTCAACTGGCCTACCTGGTTAAATAAAGGTGAAATAAAAGGAATAAAATAAAAAGAACAGCTGACTAGACTCAGACTGCCTGGCACTTCTGATGATGTCATTGTATCAGCCCTCCCTAACAGGTTCTCCTGCCCTTAAAGGACCCGGCGAGAGAGAAAGACACACACACACACACACACACACACACACACACACACACACACACACACACACACACACACACACACACACACACACACACATATATATACGCTCTGCATGTGGCCGCTCCACAGAGACTAGCCTACTACATAGAGACGGGAACTGATGACCAAGAAATAGTCCACTCCTAGAAATGCAGCAGTGGCTTGGGACTCTCCTGAGTGCATACAATAATTAAACCAGGGGTGAGTTTCCCAGAAAGCCTGGTTAACAAAAAGGTCACAACAAGTTACTGACACAGTAGCAGGACAGAGAGATGTGTATCTATTATAATAATAAATAGGTGGGTGCTTATATTTGGCCTATATGAATTGGAAATGTGCTTTTTGCTAATCCCAACTCCACAGAGACACTCTCAGAGAGTGGGGTCATGGCCAGGGTCAGCCATTATCAACGGCGACCCTGGAGAAAAGGGTTAAGTGGCTTGCTCAAGGGCACGTTGACAGATTTTTCACTTTGTCGGCTTGGGGATTCTGACCTTTAGGTTACTGGCTCAAAGCTCTAACTGTTAAGCTACCTGCCACCAGTGTGACTCATAAACACAGTCATTTAGGTGGTCAGTTGTTCTGATTGGAAGACTGATAAGGGTCTACTTACTTCCTTTAATTGTTGCAAGATTTGCAGTACTTAATAGTTTGTACTGCAAATCTTTCAACAATTAAAGGAAGTATACCATAGCTGGCTTGATAATACAGGCTACTGTGAGGAATGAATTAATAGCTCATGCTAAGTGGTTAAACAGTGAGAAAAGTATGCTGACAGACAAGACTTACTGTGTGATTGTATTACTGACTGTATCTCTGAGTCGTTATGTAAGAGATGTTTCCTGTTTTGAAATAACGATGTGTCAGGCGTACATGCAACAAGGAGTCTGTCTCAAACACACATTCTTCTGTGTTTTTATAAGCGCACTTTGAGTTTAGAAACAGGAAGTGTGTAATAATGTCACTGTACTCCGCCCTCCTTTGCAACAGCAAAAAAAAATAGTGAGGGAGGAAGTAAAAAATAGTGAGGGTTCTGTCCATTGAGTCCTGCTCTATCCATCTGCTCGTGTGTTTGTTGACATAAGGATACCCTCTCTGCCCTGCAGATGGATTCTTCAGTGTAGGATGGCAGTCTGGACCTGAAACTCTTGTTTTGAAGAGGTTGTTGTTGTTGTTTCCATGCTGGCAGATGCTGACTCTCCTCTACCTCTCTCTCACTGTCCTCATGCAGTCCTCCAGCTCAAACTACAGCAGAGACGCACCCGGGAGGAACTGGTCAGCCAAGGGATCATGCCACGTAAGTAGTGCCCAAACTCTTTATCCTTATCTCTATTGTCTAGAGCAGCAAATATAATAGAATATCACTCTGCATGCTTGACCAGCACAGTTTCTGTTCCGGTTCCATTGGACAGACAGGCCTGTTGTGTTGTGTTAGCGTTGTCATTTGCATTGTGTTGTCTTGTGTTTTGCGATGTTGTGTTATCAAGTGCGCCAGCCAGCTTCCCCTTCTGTGCTCTGTTCAGTAGCTGAAGAGACTCAGTGTTCAGCTGTAGGAAGGAGGAAGTGCATGGGCTATCTCTCGGTTCTTACTGGAGAGAGAAGCTGACTAACTCCCTAACCTGCACCCTTCAGAAGGACCCTAACAAGGCCACAATTGTCACTGTCAGTGACAGCGTTGTCACGGACTCTCCTTGACAAGTGCACTCAGTCTGCACCTCGGTTGGGGTCTGTTTGATTTTCAATTCAGGATTTGCTTCTGTTATGACCTAGCCTGATCCAAGACCATCCTGACCGCGTCACTCTTGTTTTGCTTCACTTCAACAGTATGTATGTAAGCTTGCGAGAGCTCCGGATGGTTGTGCTAGGCTAGTTACGATGGGTCACAAAGTGCAAAGTGGCTAACCTGGCCCTAAGATGGGCCTCTCCTCTGTGCTCCCACTCTTATTACACAACAACAACAGGTCAGGGGAACTGTGTATCTACTGTGTATCTACACAGTTACCCTGCACAGAGAGACAGACATACATACAGGACTTTATTCCAGATTAGTCCAGATTACTGAGGATCAGGTTGTCTTCCTGTGGGGGAGGCATTACAACCCAACCTTTATAAGTCACTTGTTATGACTAAGGCCCAAGGCTATAGCAGAATACAGGGCCTTGACGGTAAAACCGTTGTCTGTTGACGGTAGTGCTCATGTCATGGATTTACAGTCAAGGTACAGTTGGATATATAAATAACTGTGAATTACAGAGTAGACAGGATCCTCCATGATCCATTTGCATGTATTTGGAGACAAATGTTGACTTGATATGAGTGGTTAGGCCAATATTTAGGCCTGCTAGTCTGTGACCCCATCCCCCCGGTTGACCTCCTAACCTCTGGCTTGACCCTTTCCTGTAAACCAGCATTACGTCCCACAATGGACACACACACACACACACACACACACACACACACACACACACACACACACACACACACGGGTGATGTGATGATGAAATCTCCAGTGTCCCTCATCATCCTTTTCAACTTTCCGCTGTGTGTGTCTTGTACTTGTTTTGGTGTGTATGTTTGTGTGCTTACGTGTATGTCCACATTTGTGTTCTGATGGGGGCTGCTGGGGTGAGATGCTTAGTGACACACACAGACACACACACAGACAAACACAGACAGGGACATGCTGAGGACCAATACAGTTGAAGAGTGATGGATGTAGAAAGTCCCCCTCAGAAAGACTTTCCATCACTCCTCTCTCTCATCTGTCCGCCCCTCCTTAAAGATCCTGTCTGGTCTGTTATTCAGATCTTTATTGATTGTTCTCAGACGTACACCTCTCTCATACTATAGCAGGCTGTTCCTCCTTCACTGTTCTGGTGAAACAGGTCAGGCACCAGTCAATACAAAAACACACTGTTCTATTTTCTCTTACTGTTTGGTGGTTATAACTCCTCTGACCTTTTCATATAGAGTTCTGCTTTGAGTGTGTGTTCTCACACTGTCAATCTCCAGTGGTGGTGAAGAGCTCACAGCATAGTCTGTACTCCTTCGTTCATTCTGTCTTCCTTCGTCGTTTCTCCCTCTTTCCCTCACTGTCCACAGCACTGAAGAGTCCGGCAGCCTTCCATGAGCAGCGGAGGAGTCTGGAGAGAGCCAGGGTGAGTCTCTCCACGTCGGTCTTTCTTTCTGTAGTTCAATATGTGCACTCTTTGTTGAACTGCATCCTCTCTCTGAGACAACACTCATCGCTCTCTCGCTCTCTCTTCGCACTATCTCTTCTCTCACCCCCCTCTCTCTCTCTCTCCTTTTCCACCCTTCTCCTCTCCCATACTTATTTCATCTCTCCCTTCGCACTATCTCTTCTCCCACCCCCCTCTCCTCCCTTCCAGACTGAGGACTATCTGAAGAGGAAGATCAGGAGTCGTCCTGAGCGCTCAGAGCTGGTCAGGATGCACATACTGGAGGGTGAGTCACAGCGCCCCCTTTCTGATCACCACAGAACTACACCGTCACACGCTACTTCTTGACGTGGTTACATTGAGCCAACTATACCACGTCTGTTTGTGCTGCTCTATATACATAACTATGTTTAGTTATGCACTTGTTTGTGGACTTTGTGTACTTAATTGAGTGGTGACTGTACATCCTTGTGAAACCGTGTGTGTTTTTCTCTTCACACAGAGACGTCAGCAGAGCCGTCTCTGCAGGCCAAGCAGCTGCAGCTGAAGAGGGCCAGGCTGGCTGATGACCTCAATGATAAGATCTCCCACAGACCTGGCCCTATAGAGCTCATCCACAAGAACATCCTGCCTGTAGACTTGGACTGTCCTCTGCAACACTCACTACTGGGTATGGACACGCACTGTCTACTGCAATACACACACAGTTCAAATGTTCCTCAAAATGTTATCATTGCAATGTCACAGTACTGAACTGGTGTCAGGAAATTGTTATTGCAAAATCCTCATGGTGGAGACTGAGACCATCATTAGTCATTCTAGTTTGGCAATCTCCTCTTGATGCATTGCCAATTACTAATCTCACAGTTTGAAATACAGATGTTTGTTGTAGTGATACTGAACCTCACAACTTACCAACTAGTTTTTGTAGAAGATCATTTGTTTGGTGAGAAGAACGGTGAAATATAGGTTTAATTACTCTCTCTACTAGAGGTCGACCGATTATGATTTTTCAACGCCGATACCGATTATTGGGGGCTCAAAACCGCTGCTGCCGATTAATCGGCCAATTTTTTATTAATTTGTTTATTTGTAATAATGACAATTACAACTACTGAATGAACACTTATTTTAACTTAATATCAATCAAATCAATTTAGCTTCAAGTAAATAATGAAACATGTTCAATTTGGTTTAAATAATGCAAAAACAAAGTGTTGGAGATGAAAGTAAAAGTGCAATATGTGCTATGTAAGAAAGCTAACGTTTCAGTTCCTTGCTCAGACCATGAGAACATGTGAAAGCTGGTGGTTCCTTTTAACATGAGTCTTCAATATTCCCAGGTAAGAAGTTTTAGGTTGTAGTTATTATAGGAATTGTATGATTATTTCCCTCTATACCATTTGTATTTCATTAACCTTTGACTATTGGATGTTCTTATAGGCACTTTAGTATTGCCAGTGTAACAGTATAGCTTCCGTCCCTCTCCTCGCTCCTCCCTGGGCTCGAACCAGCAACACAACGACAACAGCCACCATTGAAGCAGCGTTACCCATGCAGAGCAAGGGGAACAACTACTAGAAGGCTCAGAGCGAGTGATGTTTGAAACGCTATTAGCGCGCTCTAACTAGCTAGCCATTTCACTTCGGTTACACCAGACTCATCTCGGGAGTTGATAGGCTTGTCATAAACAGCGCAATGCTTGACGCACAACGAAGAGCTGCTGGCAAAACGCACGAAAGTGCTGTTTGAATGAATGTTTACGCGCCTACTTCTGCCTACCACCGCTCAGTCAGATACTTAGATACTTGTATGCTTGTATTCTCAGTCAGATTATATGCAACGCAGGACACTCTAGATAATATCTAGTAATATCATCAACCATGTGTAGTTAACTAGTGATTATGATTGATTGTTTTTTATAAGATAAGTTTAATGCTAGCTAGCAATTTACCTTGGCTTACTGCATTCGCGTAACAAGCATTCTCCTTGTGGAGTGCAACGAGAGAGAGGCAGGTCGTTATTGGGTTGGACTAGTTAACTGTAAGGTTGCAAGATTGACAAGGTGAAAATCTGTCGTTCTGTCCCTGAATAAGGCAAGTTAACCCACCGTTCCTAGGCCGTCATTGAAAATAAGAATGTGTTCTTAACTGACTTGCCTAGTTAAATAAAGGTATAAAAAATATATATATTTTAAAAAATCGGCAACTCTGCACCCAAAAATAACGATTTCCGATTGTTATGAAAACTTGAAATCGGACATTCTGATTAATCGGTCGACCTCTACTCTCTACCACACACAGATTCTCCAAAGGGTGCAGGAGAGTCCTCATTGGACGAGGACAGCAGTGATGCGTTTTCTCCGGACACTCTAGCCAATCACGACTCTCCACTGGGTGCTGTCTCCCAGCTGTCACCCTCTGACATGCTCACTCAGAACGGGGACATGTCCCCCTCACAGGTACAGATCATTCTAAAAAATATTTTTTATTTTTGTACTTATAGCCACAGAATGGAGATTACATAGACGAGTAATCATGTGAGTTGTCCCATTATTGGCGCTTCAACTGACCAATCAGATGTTTTCTTAGTTCCTTACCCAGGTCCCTCCTCCCCCTCCCCCTCCTCCGCTGTTGCTGAATGACCATGACTCCTTCCAACGACAGAAGCTGACCAATGGGACAGTGACGCCAGTTGCTTCCCGCCCTGTCAGTGGTCAAACCAAGGTGAGGGACATCCCCTGTTGTTAGTCTGAATATCTTGCTATGAAGGTTGGAATGTAATACTTTCTGTATACAATCATATCTTACTTACTCTTACCCTCCCTCCCTTGATCTCGCTCGCTCACTCTATCGATCCCTCCCCCTCTCCCTGTAAACTCTGTTCCAGTCCAAGCCCAGCTTGGAGCGCCTCTCCCAGAGGCCTAAGAAGTCAAAAGACGTGAAGCCCAAGGTGAAGAAACTGAAGTACCACCAGTACATCCCTCCGGACCAGAAGGCTGACCGGGAGCCTCCCCCTCAGCTGGACTCCACCTACGCCAAGATCCTCCACCAGCAGCAACTCTTCCTCCAGCTGCAGATCCTCAACCAACAGCAGCAGCAGCACTACAACTACCACACCATCCTCCCAGCACCACCCAAGTGAGTGTGTGAGGGAAAGGTGTGTGTGTGTTGGGATTGGAATTGGAATTGGAATTGGCAATGTGTGTTTGAAAATAAGAGGCATCACAAAATTCACTCCATGCTGTTTAATGGCATGTGGTTTTGTGTGTTAAAGTGACTGTGCCACCCTGTGTGCGTGTGGACTCACTTCTCTGTTTCTTGTTTCTCCTCAGACCACCTGCAGAGCAGCCAACTTCAACACACCCCGGCCCCTCCCCTTCACGCAGTGTTCCCCCGACGACCCCGGCCCCTTCCAATCAGCATGGGCCAAGTCGTCAGAGCCAAACCCCTGTGGGAGGGGCCAAACCTTTAACGCTACCAGCCAACCTGGATGACTTCAAAGTGAGTAGATGCCAGATGGTGAAGCGTGATTCATCACTCGAGAGAATGCATTTCCACTGCTCCAGAGTCCAATGGCGGCAAGCTTTACACCACTCAAACGGGCGCTTGGCATTGCGCATTGTGATCTTAGGCTTTCGTGTGGCTGCCGATGAGCAGTTCTAGTGCTGACCTTGCTTCCAGAGGCAGTTTGGAACTTGGTAGTGAGTCTTGCAAACAAAGTCAGCACTCAGCGGTGCTGTTCTGTGAGCTTGTGTGACCTACCACTTCGCGGCTGAGCCGTTGTCTCTCCTAGACATTTCCACTTCACAATAACAGCACTTACAGTTGACCAGGGCAGCTCTAGCAGGGCAGAAATTTGACGAACTGACTTTTTGGAAAGGTGGCATCTTATGACGGTGCCACATTGAAAGTCACTGAGCTCTTCAGTAAGGCCATTCTACAGTCAATGTTTGTCTATGGAGATTGCATGGCTGTGTGCTCGATTTCATACATCTGTCACTAACGGGTGTTGCTGAAATAGCCGAGTCCACTAATTTGAATGGAGTGTGCACATACTTTTGTATATATATAGTGTACTTAACAAGGGGGTAAGGATCAGAATCATAACTCTTCTTCTCCCCTCCAGGTTGCTGAGCTGAAACAGGAGCTGAAACTGCGGAGTCTGACCGTATCTGGCACTAAGATGGACCTTATCGAGAGGCTGAGGAACTACCAGGAGCAGAATGGTGGAGGTGGAGCTGGTGTTACTGCGACTGTAACACCTAAACCCAGCCTACCAACCCCACAGCACGCCTCAACCCAACCTGCTGGCTTCACCATCTCTGCCCCCCCCCATGCAGGGACCAATACCCTCACCCACCAATCAGGAGAGGCAGGCGGGAAGATACCTGCTTTCTCATTGGCTCAGAGTGCTGCTCCAGCCCGTATTATGAGGTTTGGGAGTACAAACTCCTCCCCTCCTGTGTCTCCCACCCCGTCAGAACGGTCGCTGGCGGTAATGAGCCCCGATGAGACCAGCTGTAATGGAGACTTATTTGGGGAGATGGTGAGCTCTCCCCTGACCCAGCTCAGCCTGCACCCTTCCCCAGCCTCCATCAAAGAGGAGAACCAGGGTCACTTACCCACCTGCAGCCTCTCCCAGTCTCGGCTTTCACCCACTGCGCCTCAGCCTGCCACCCCACCTCAGGAGCCCTCAGGAGCCCCTGGGGCAGCCATGGAGGCCTCCCCCTTGGACAAGGACCAGTTGCTCCAGGAGAAGGACAAGCAGATTGAGGAGCTGACACGCATGCTGAGGCAGAAACAGAGGCTGGTGGAGACCCTGCGCTCGCAACTGGAGCACGGGAAACAGACAGGATTGAAAGAGATGCAGGGTGTGGTGATAAACGGTTATGCCCAGGAGGCCCAAACCAAAACCACCTCCATCAGAGCCTCAACCATTCTCTATCCCACTCTCACCAACGGAGAGATGGTGAGGGTCAAGAAGGAGGTAGAGACGCAAGAAGAGATGGAGGGGTTGGACGAAGCTCAGCCTAAGGGACAGCCTCAGCCGACACAGTGCTCCCAGCAGACTCTGCTCAAACTGCAGCAGATCCACCGGATACAGGTTCAACAACAGACACAACAACTACTTCAGACACAACAACAGCAGTCCCAACAGCTCCAGCAACAAAAACAGCAACAACAGACACAGCAGATGCAGCAGCAGAAGACATCAGCCCAGATGCTACTCCAGCAACAGCAGCAGCTGCAGCAGCTGATCATCCAGCAGACCCAGCAGAAACAGCTCCAGCTGCAGCACAAACAGCTGCTGGCCCAGCAGAGGAAGCAGCAGAGACAGGCCCAGAGACAGCAGCAGAACAAACAACTGAGTCAGACCGTCACCACACAACAGGTACATTCAGTCATTACAGATCTATATCGTACAGTCTATAGATCTACGGTATAGGTATACACACTGCAGACAGTCACCGCACATCAGGTACATATTTCATATTTTAACAGAATAACCTTGTCTGAAACCATACATGCATTTTTAATGGAATACACTTGTCTGAAACCCGAAGACTATTCTTGACCTCAGCGGGCAAAGACCTGGGTTTGGAACCAAGTCTGTCTCTTCCCCATCTCTTTTGGGCCGTTGGTTTGAATATGTCTGTTCTCTACTCCTATTCTCTCTAGGTCACTCCTGTCTTCATCGGCCAACAGAATGGCATGCAGGTCCCCGCCCAGACCTTCTCATTGGACCTCCTCAAGTCGGGCACCACGCCCACCCTTGTCACCGACGGCAACGGCAACCACTACCTGATAGCACTGACCAATCACAATGCAGAGGGCCAGAACGGCATGACCTCATTGGGCAAAACTAGTGGATCACAACGCATCACACTGCAGGTACAGTTACGCTGGAAATCTGCTAATAAGTGTTACAGGTTTCTATGTTAAAACCTCTCTAGGCTAGGTGTAACGCTACCGTCCCACCTGACCAACATCCAGTGAAAGTGCAGGGCGCCAAATTCAAACAGAAATCTCATAATTAAATTCCTCAACCATACAAATATTATACACAATTTTAAAGATAAACCTCTTGTTAATCCAACCACAGTGTCCGATTTCAAAAAGGCTTTTCGGTGTAAGCATACCATCTGAGGACAGCACCTAGTCACAAAAAACATACAGCCATTTTCCAGACAAAGAGAGGAGTCACAAAAAGCAGAAATAAAATGAATCACTAACCTTTGATCTTCATCAGATGGCACTCATAGGACTTCATGTTACACAATACAAGTATGTTTTGTTCGATAAAGTTCATATTTATATCCAAAAATCTCAGTTTACATTGGCGCGTTATGTTCAGTAATGTTTTGCTTCCAAAACATCTGGTGATTTTGCAGAGAGCCACATGAATTTACAGAAATACTCATCATAAACGTTGATGAAAGATACAAGTGTTATACATAGGATTCGAGAAACTTCTCCTTAATGCAACTGCTGTGTCAGATTTCAAAGCTTTACAGTGAAAGCTTTACAGTTTTAAAGCTTTACAGTGAAAGCACACCATGCGATTATCTAGTTCACCAATCCAAATGCACAAGGCGCGGGCACGAAGTCTAGACGAAAAGTCAAAAAAGTTCTATTAAAGTTCTTAGAAACATGTCAAACGATGTATATAGTCAATCTCTAGGATGTTTTTATCATAAATCTTCAATAATATTCCAACCGAACAATTCCTTTGTGATTAGAAAGGAAAGGGAACGGAGCTTGTGTTCATGGCCGCGAGCGATAAATAACTCATAGCTTTCAGCTGAGCCATCTACTGTGAGTGGTCTTATTCGCTCCCCTTTCACAATAGAAGCCTGAAACAACTTTCTAAAGACTGTTGACATCTAGTGGAAGCCTTAGGAAGTGCAATCTGACCCCATTTACACTGTATATTGGATAGGCAATCACTTGAAAAACTACAAACCTCAGATTTCCCACTTCCTGGTTGGATTGTTCTCAGGTTTTCGCCTGCCATGTGAGTTATTTTATACTCACAGACATCATTCAGTGCTTTCTATCCAAATCTAATAATAATATGCATATCCTAGCTTCTGGGCCTGAGTAGTAGGCAGTTTACTCTGGGCACACTTTTCATCCGGACGTGATAAATACTGCCCCCTATCCCAAAGAAGTTTAAGAGGTAAAATTATTGTAAAATATGGTAGCACAGTGCAGTAAACCACTTCGGTTGGATGTCCATGGCCACGTAGAAATCGAGTTAGCATAATACAAAAATCCACAATAAACTCTGTCAGTTTAAGCTGGAGACGTGTTTTTTTGCATCAGATGCGTCTCAATCCGCCAATTGCACTTCTGCATCAATTTTATACACCTTTCAGCAACCAAGTGTGGCTGAAATATCCAAATCCACTAATTTGAAGGGGTGTTCACATACTTTTGTATGTATAGTTTATCTCTCGGATATAGGACTGACACTTCAGAACAAACTTCCTTAGATTTGTTTTGGGGACTATCTGTTGTTCCATGTAGTGAATCCGTTATTCAATGCTTTTGTATGGGCTAATAGCAGTAAATCAAATAGCTAAATGACCTTCTTAAAACAATTCCATATAGCTTAGTACAGTGGTCACCAACTCGATTGACTGGTCAATCTCCAAGCCATTCGTAGTCGATCACCAAACATTTCTGTAAAAAAAAACAACGATAAAGCCTTGCTTTCCTATTTGTTATTATTTGTTTCACACTGTTGAAAGCAGGTGCACTTGATTCAACAGCCCTAGCGCCGGGAAGGCAAAGTGTTCCAATTTTGAACCATTTCATGTCTGAAGGTAGAACTCTGCCTACCCACCAGGCCCAGAGAGCAAATCAAGTTCATCTATAGGCCTCCTCATCTATAGGCCTCCTAGGTTTCCTCACAACATAAACTGAATAATGAAGCTATGTACGCACAGCAATGTTGATCACGTGAGATTTCAAAACTTTGAAAACCATGGCTAGAGAGAGAGACTCAACAAATACAGAACCTTTGTTTTTGATTCAGAACTCAATATATCCATTTAAATCAGAAAATTAACAGAAATGGCCTTGACAAAATTGACAACCTAGACTTTGATCAAAATAACTGAAATGAAGCGCTTCCTATAGCCATCGATGATTGTCTTGCAGCCACATCCAGGGAGGTTGGCTACAGTGGCATGGGCCTTTGAACATCTTGATAACATTATGTACGGTGGAAACAGGAACACCAAGGTCTCTGCAGATGGACTTGTAGCCTTGAGATTGTCCAGGCTTGGCTACAATCTTGTCTGACCTCCTCAGATAATTCTCTGGTTTTCTTTTCTCCATGCTCATTGCGGTACACACAGTGACACAAAACAGGAGAATTAATACTTTTCTCTATTCAAACTGGTTGAATGAGTGACTTTTATATTGCAGGCACCTGCAAAGTAAAGGAGAGTCACCAGCTTGAAATTGAATTATTTCTAACTACTTCTAGAAGGTGCCAATAATATTGTCTGTGACATTTTAGTATTTTTTTACCTTTATTTTACTAGGCAAGTCAGTTAAGAACAAATTCTTATTTTCAATGACGGCCTGGGAACAGTGGGTTAACTGCCTGTTCAGGGGCAGAACGACAGATTTGTACCTTGTCAGCTCGGGGATTCGAACTTGCAACCTTTCGGTTACTAGTCCAACGCTCTAACCACTAGGCTACGCAGTTTTTTAACTGTAAACCAAAGACATGCATATGTGGATACCTACATGATTATTTTTTTCAACAGTTTTCTGGAAGAAATGGTGCAAGGGTGCAAATATTTTTAGCCACAACTGTATTACTAGTGTGATCATATACCATTTGTTTTTTTGGGGGGGGGGTATCATTTCAAAGTGGTCTGAGAAGAACAACATTGGAAGGGCAATTCATGCGTTGCCAATGTGCAGTGATAATGTATTGGGCCTATAGCCTACTGCACAATCATCATTACTACAGAAGTATTTTTAATTGGTTAATCTCTGCTTGCATTTTGACTCCGTGATTTTGACTCTCCCAGTCATATTGTCAACAAGGCAGCCTTATGTATCGTTCAAAAACGTACCATTTCCCTTTTCCATAAAATATGTTCGTTTTCATTGGGAAGGCACATAAAGCGTTTTTATCAAAAGCCATCACTTTTACATGTGAAATCCTACTCATTACTCCACATGCTTAACCTACGTCACTTTTGCATGTGAAATCCTACTCATTACTCCACATGCTTAACCTACGTCACTTTTGCATGTGAAATCCTACTCATTACTCCACATGCTTAACCTACGTCACTTTTGCATGTGAAATACCATTACTCCACATTACTCCACTTTTGCATGCTTAACTCCACATGCTCCACTTTTGCATGTGAAATCCTACTCATTACTCCACATGCTTAACCTACGTCACTTTTGCATGTGAAATCCTACTCATTACTCCACATGCTTAACCTACGTCACTTTTGCATGTGAAATCCTACTCATTACTCCACATGCTTAACCTACGTCACTTTTGCATGTGAAATCCTACTCATTACTCCACATGCTTAACCTACGTCACTTTTGCATGTGAAATCCTACTCATTACTCCACATGCTTAACCTACGTCACTTTTGCATGTGAAATCCTACTCATTACTCCACATGCTTAACCTACGTCACTTTTGCATGTGAAATCCTACTCATTACTCCACATGCTTAACCTACGTCACTTTTGTTTTTTCTGCCGATTTCAACGTCGGCCAGAGCGGGACTCACACCAGGGATGCAGCCCGATCCAAAACAAATGCAATCATTTTTTACCCGGGCCAGCTTAATCAACATCCATCCATGTTTACTGGTGAATTCAATCTCCCTATTTTGTCCTCTAGCGATTGCAGTCAACTCCAGGCAAACTCCCCAGCCAATCCCCAGCTGAGATACTCAGCTCTGACACTCAATCAAAACAACAGTTACAACCAGGCCCTGTCAACCAGCCTATCAAAAAGGTATGAGAATTACAACAAATCAAGGCAAATACAAAGTCTGCTCTCACACACACAATTTTAGCTGTCACTGTCTGGCAATACTCTTAATATCATCACTGTCCTTTTTCTCTCCTTCAGGAACAGAAGGCGGTTCTACATCTGGAGACCAATGGCATGACCAATGGAGTAACAGAGCCAAGTCAGTCTGTCTCCGCTCCGCCCAATCTCCATCCTTTCTTTGACGAGGTGTCCAACTCGTCTGAAAGCCCAAGCACAGCTTCCCCCTTCCTCAAGGTAAGACCAATTCTGCAATGATCATTCATGGCATGTCCACTATCATCTCATATTTGGCTTTTCATTCATCTACATCTATATTTTTTACTTGCATTTATTCTTTCTTTGTAGCCTATTTCCTTTCCCCTTCCCTCATCCTTTCTTTATTCTCTCCTTCCACCCTTTCAGAGAGAAGTGTGTCCGACCTTTGACCGGCACACATTGTTCACCCCTCCCTCTCCTAAACAGACCTCTTTCTCCTCCACTCAACGCCTCAAAGTATGTCCTTCACTCCTGCCATGTCCCTCTGCACATGTCTATCCATGTCTTTCCTGTTCATTATTTTTCTCTTCCATCTCTTATTTTCTCTGTCCATCTGTTAGCATTGGTCTTATCTCAAATTTGCTCAGTATGTTGTTGATTTTATAGTACTGTACACGATTGCCGGTTTTGTTAAACAGCCATGAGTACTGTAAACTGTACTAAATGTCTTCTCTGCCCCCAGGAGAACGGCCTGAGCAGTCAACAGATGGACGACCTGTTTGACATCCTCTTGAAGAGTGGAGGTAATCGAACAGAGCAGTGTACACACAACACTCACACAAATATCTTCATAATGTCTTACATGCTGACCACACCGCTCGCGTCGCGTGTGCCAATGAGAGACTGCGTTGCCAAGCCCTAAAATAGAAGTCGGTTCTCTTTGTGATGCTGAACGCGGTGCAAGTCCTGCTTCTCCCATCTCCTCATTTGGTTTATAGAAGCAGATACCCGCGTGGGTGATTGAAAAATTAACTGAGTTTGGTCGGTTGTCATGGTAACTATGAAAGTTAGATGCCAATCGCCATATAAAGTCCAAACAAGAAAAGGCCTGGAAGGAGGAGAGATGACTTGAAACGATTCGGTTGACCGTTTTATGTGTGGATTAATTGTCAGAGTAGAGGACCTTGTGCATTTCAGGTAAGATAACAACTCAACCTTTATATCCCAGGACAGATTAGCTAGCAACAGCAGGCTAGCTAGCTAAATTTCCATAAATGTTTAATGATTTTCAACCTGTACCCAAATAAATATATTTCAACCTGCTTGTCATGATCGCGTTTGGTGTGGGGGGACAAAATCAATTTGCGCACGATGGCCGATGCGCGTGGCCGGTTTAGGTACGGTTTTACTGCCAATACATGAGCGCCAACCCATTTGTTTAATAATTGTTAGTATTTATGCGTTTTCTTTCTCTTCCCCACCCAGAAATCTCTGGATTCCGAGCAGACCCTTCCCTGGCCCTCCTCCACTCCAACCCCCCCACCCCTCCCTCGTCCCCTCTCCACCTGTCGCCCCCCACACCCCCTCCCGAGCCCTCCCTACCCGCCCTGCCCTCCCAGCTGCCATTGCCCTGCCCAGGAAGTAGTCGTCTAGAGGATTTCCTGGAGAGCACCACCGGCACGCCCCTCCTGGGAGTGGAGCCTGACGGTGGCCTGACTTTGATTGACGACCTCCACAGCCAAATGCTTAGCACCTCCAGCATCCTGGACCATCCACCCTCCCCGATGGACATGGACACCAGTGACCTGGGCTTCTCCCCCCACCCAGCAGGGCTTGACTTCGGGGACCCAGCCCTGGACAGCATGGACTGGCTAGACATCTCCATGGGAGGTGGAGGGGGAACGAGTCTTGCCCCTCTGGGCCCCCACACGCTCCCCAGTGTGTTCTCAGTAGACTTTCTGGACAGCTCGGACCTCACTCTGCACTGGGACTCCTGTTTGTAGCTTCTACGGAGTGAGGAGTGGTAAAGACTCACACACAAAGACACACGCTCACGCATACTGCGTACAGGCTCTTATCTCTCTCACGCAAACACTCTTACTCGATAAGCAGGTCCACCACTCTGGAGGTTCACTGGCCCAGCCACATTCACTGAGACCGGGGGCCTTGCCCTGCATTCACTCTAGTTGGACAGGCTGAAGAGCAAAACTGACTTTAGATCAGAGGCAGTGGGTGAGAGGTGGTACTGCATTAGTGGAGCTTGGTCTATGACACACCCTTATGGTGACAAAGGGTAATACACGTGGAGGGCAGACCCAAAGTGTCAGTGGTGCCTGCACTGATTGGTGGAAAGCTGTAATGAACCAACCTCATTGGTGGAAAATAATGAATCGAACCTCATTAGTGCAAACCAGAGGAGCGTTTACAATGGTATTTAATGTTTAGCTCAACGGAAACTGCACTGCACTGAACGACCAGTGGAAAAGCGGGTTGATTATGGTGGCCCAGAGGGAGGCTGTGTATGGTGTGTGCTGCACGAGTTTATACGATTTTCAAATGGTCACACCAATATTGATCAACCACACCTCGCTGCACTATCCAAACAGAAGCAAATGTACGTCAAAGGCTGTTGAACGGTACACGCCATTTTGGGGAAGCGTGTCCGCAACGTAGCAAACGTTGTATTGAATTGAACGCACCCCAATTGGTGAAATGAACCTCATTGGAGGAGGCAGTTACTGGATGTGTTTGCTAGACCACTATGCATTTCTGTATGTGGGGGGTGTATTATTGATTGTCCATGTTTTTCTTCCCAATTGCATAGAATTGCAGGTGGGGAATAAAGTGGTTTCCAAACAACTTGGACCTTGTCATTTTATATGAAAAAAATATATAAAAAATTCAATAAACTTGAAAATATGTGTGTTGTTTTTATTATATACATCCATAACCTTTTGTAAATGCACACCGATTTGGTGACTGTATATACCTTGGTACAGTTTTTGTGGCACTGGACATAGCCACTGGAGGGCGACATTATCATTGACAAAATACTGCTTGAGAGTACCCATCACAGATCAACTGCACTTTTTGTTTTTAGGCCAAGTTAACTGGTCTTTAACCTAAATTAATGTGTACATTTATGTGGGAAATCAGCATTTGAAGACTGCTTTGGATGCACATGTGCCCAGAGAGATGGCAACCTTACCTTAGGTCCAGCATTGTCTTGATTACATTGGGTCGGCAAGCCCAAGTTGATTATTATGTTCAGATGGTGACAGAAACAAACTGATGAAAAAAGGAAAACTACAAACAGGCCTAAACTCAAGATTGCAAATCATGGCCACCAAGCTAACCCAGCAGCCTCACGGCTTAACAGCTGGGACACTGACTGACCATCACCTTAATTGGCAGCTCTTGTGTGCTTATCAGTCAGGCTCAGCACTTGGACACGGTTGCTGCTGCCCCCTGGGGGAATTGAGTGGAAGTGGTAGTGTGCAGTCTAACATATTCCATAACACTATACAGTGCACTACTTTTGACCAGAGTCGAATAGGCCCAGGTCAGAAGTCATGCGCTATATAGGGAATAGGGTGCCTTTTAGGTTTAAATGGTGGAAACCTGGTTACTGAGATGTATGAGGATTTACCACCCAAAACTATTCACTTTTCCCTGGAGAAAAAAAAATATTCAGACCCCTTTTTCCACATTTTGTTACGTTACAGCCTTATTCTAAAATGGATTACATAAATGTCCTCATCAATCTACACATAATACCCCATAATGACAAGGCGAACATGTTTTTAGAAATGTTAGCAAATTTAAAAAACAGAAATACCTTATTTACATAAGTATTCAGACCCTTTTCTACGAGACATGAAATTGAGCTCAGCTGCATCTTTATTTCAATTGATCATCCTTGAGCTGTTTCTACAACTTGATTGGGGTCCAACTGTGGTAAGTTAAATTGATTGGACATGATTTGGAAAGGCACACACCTGTCTACATAACGATCCCATAGTTGACAGTGCATGTCAGAGCCAAAACCAAGCCATGAGGTCGAAGGAATACCCATAGAGCTCCAAGACAGTTATGTGTCGAGGCACAGATCGTGACCGTGGCCTCCATCATTCTTAAATGGAAGAAGTTTGGAACTACCAAGACTCTTCCTAGAGCTGGTCGCCAGGCCAAACTGAGCAATCGGCGGAGAAGGGCCTTGGTTTGAATGAACTCTTTGGCCGGAATGCCAAGCGTCACGTCTGGAGGAAACCTGGCACCATCCCTACGGTGAAGCGTGGTGGTGGCAGCATCATGCTGTGGGGATGTTTTTCAGCAGCAGGGACTGGGAGACTAGTCAGGATCAAGGGAAAGATTAAGCAAAGTACAGAGAGATCCTTGATGAATACCTGCTCAGGATCTCAGACTGGGGCGAAGGTTCACCTTCCAACAGTACAATGACCCAAAGCACACAGCCAAGATAACGCAGGAGTGGCTTCGGGACAAGTCTGAATGTCCTTGAGGGTCCCAGCCAGAGCCCGGACTTGAACCCAATTGAACATCTTTATAGAAACCTAAAATAGCTGTGTAGCAACGCTCCCTATCCAACCTGACAGAGCTTGAGAAGAATTGGAGAAACTCCCCTAATACAGGTGTGCCAAGCTTGTAATGTCAGTTTGGATGAAAATTCAAGGCTGTAAACGCTATCAAAGGTGCTTCAACAAAGTACTGAGTAAAGGGTCTGAATACTTATGTAACTACTTATGTAACTGTGATATTTCAGTTTTTAGTATTAAATACATTTTCATTCATTTTAGAATAAAGCTGAAACATAAAGTGGAAAAAGGGAAGGGGTCTGAATACTTTGTTAATGCATTGTATATGTACATATCAACGCTTTAATCAAATCCATACATAGGCCTATTGATATACTGTATAATGCTTTTGAATGACACTAACGGCTTTGGCGGGGAATACCGGGTTACCCGGGAGGAAAATGATTTATTCTTGGGATTTGTCAACCCTCGTGCCATTTGAGATGTAGCCCAGATCTCACCCAGTGTCCTTACATTTACATTACATTTAAGTCATTTAGCAGACGCTCTTATCCAGAGCGACTTACAAATTGGTGCATTCACCTTATGACATCCAGTGGAACAGCCACTTTACAATAGTGCATCTAAATCTTTTAAGGGGGTGGGGGGGTGAGAAGGATTACTTTATCCTATCCTAGGTATTCCTTAAAGAGGTGGGGTTTCAGGTGTCTCCGGAAGGTGGTGATTGACTCCGCTGTCCTGGCGTCGTGAGGGAGTTTGTTCCACCATTGGGGGGCCAGAGCAGCGAACAGTTTTGACTGGGCTGAGCGGGAACTGTACTTCCTCAGTGGTAGGGAGGCGAGCAGGCCAGAGGTGGATGAACGCAGTGCCCTTGTTTGGGCGTAGGGCCTGATCAGAGCCTGGAGGTACTGAGGTGCCGTTCCCCTCACAGCTCCGTAGGCAAGCACCATGGTCTTGTAGCGGATGCGAGCTTCAACTGGAAGCCAGTGGAGAGAGCGGAGGAGCGGGGTGACGTGAGAGAACTTGGGAAGATTGAACACCAGACGGGCTGCGGCGTTCTGGATGAGTTGTAGGGGTTTAATGGCACAGGCAGGGAGCCCAGCCAACAGCGAGTTGCAGTAATCCAGACGGGGAGATGACAAGTGCCTGGATTAGGACCTGCGCCGCTTCCTGTGTGAGGCAGGGTGACACTCTGCGGATGTTGTAGAGCATGAACCTACAGGAACGGGCCACCGCCTTGATGTTAGTTGAGAACGACAGGGTGTTGTCCAGGATCACGCCAAGGTTCTTAGCGCTCTGGGAGGAGGACACAATGGAGTTGTCAACCGTGATGGCGAGATCATGGAACGGGCAGTCCATTTCCCGGGAGGAAGAGCAGCTCCGTCTTGCCGAGGTTCAGCTTGAGGTGGTGATCCGTCATCCACACTGATATGTCTGCCAGACATGCAGAGATGCGATTCGCCACCTGGTCATCAGAAGGGGGAAAGGAGAAGATTCATTGTGTGTCGTCTGCATAGCAATGATAGGAGAGACCATGTGAGGTTATGACAGAGCCAAGTGACTTGGTGTATAGCGAGAATAGGAGAGGGCCTAGAACAGAACCCTGGGGGACACCAGTGGTGAGAGCGCGTGGTGAGGAGACAGATTCTCGCCACGCCACCTGGTAGGAGCGACCTGTCAGGTAGGACGCAATCCAAGCTTGGGCCGCGCCGGAGATAGCCCAACTCGGAGAGGGTGGAGAGGAGGATCTGATGTTTCACAGTATCGAAGGCAGCCGATAGGTCTAGAAGGATGAGAGCAGAGGAGAGAGAGTTAGCTTTAGCAGTGCGGAGCGCCTCCGTGATACAGAGAAGAGCAGTCTCAGTTGAATGACTAGTCTTGAAACCTGACTGATTTGGATCAAGAAGGTCATTCTGAGAGAGATAGCGGGAGAGCTGGCCAAGGACGGCACGTTCAAGAGTTTTGGAGAGAAAAGAAAGAAGGGATACTGGTCTGTAGTTGTTGACATCGGAGGGATCGAGTGTAGGTTTTTTCAGAAGGGGGGTGCAACTCTCGCTCTCTTGAAGACGGAAGGGACGTAGTCAGCGGTCAGGGATGAGTTGATGAGCGAGGTGAGGTAAGGGAGAAGGTCTCCGGAAATGGTCTGGAGAAGAGAGGAGGGGATAGGGTTAGCGGGCAGGTTGTTGGGCGGCCGGCCGTCACAAGACGCGAGATTTCATCTGGAGAGAGGGGAGAAAGAGGTCAGAGCACAGGGTAGGGCAGTGTGAGCAGAACCAGCGGTGTCGTTTGACTTAGCAAACGAGGATCGGATGTCGTCGACCTTCTTTTCAAAATGGTTGACGAAGTCATCTGCAGAGAGGGAGGAGGGGGGGGATTCAGGAGGGAGGAGAAGGTGGCAAAGAGCTTCCTAGGGTTAGAGGCAGATGCTTGGAATTTAGAGTGGTAGAAAGTGGCTTTAGCAGCAGAGACAGAGGAGGAAAATGTAGAGAGGAGGGAGCGAAAGGATGCCAGGTCCGCAGGGAGGCGAGTTTTCCTCCATTTCCGCTCGGCTGCCCGGAGCCCTGTTCTGTGAGCTCGCAATGAGTCGTCGAGCCACGGAGCGGGAGGGGAGGACCGAGCCGGCCTGGAAGATAGGGGACATAGAGAGTCAAAGGATGCAGAAAGGGAGGAGAGGAGGGTTGAGGAGGCAGAATCAGGAGATAGGTTGGAGAAGGTTTGAGCAGAGGGAAGAGATGATAGGATGGAAGAGGAGAGAGTAGGGGGGGAGAGAGAGCGAAGGTTGGGACGAGTAGGGGCAGTGTGGGAAGTGTTGGATGAGAGCGAGAGGGAAAAGGATACAAGGTAGTGGTCGGAGACTTGGAGGGGAGTTGCAATGAGGTTAGTGGAAGAACAGCATCTAGTAAAGATGAGGTCGAGCGTATTGCCTGCCTTGTGAGTAGGGGGGGAAGGTGAGAGGGTGAGGTCAAAAGAGGAAAGGAGTGGAAAGAAGGAGGCAGAGAGGAATGAGTCAAAGGTAGACGTGGGGAGGTTAAAGTCGCCCAGAACTGTGAGAGGTGAGCCGTCCTCAGGAAAGGAGCTTATCAAGACATCAAGCTCATTGATGAACTCTCCGAGGGGACCTGGAGGGCGATAAATGATAAGGATGTTAAGCTTGAAAGGGCTGGTAACTGTGACAGCATGAAATTCAAAGGAGGCGATAGACAGATGGGTAAGGGGAGAAAAGAGAATGACCACTTGGGAGAGATGAGGATCCGGTGCCACCACTCCGCTGACCAGAAGCTCTCGGGGTGTGCGAGAACACGTGGGCGGAAAGAGAGAGCAGTAGGAGTAGCAGTGTTATCTGTGGTGATCCATGTTTCCGTCAGTGCCAAGAAGTCCAGGGACTGAGGGAGGCATAGGCTGAGATGAACTCTGCCTTGTTGGCCGCAGATCGGCAGTTCCAGAGGCTACCGGAGACCTGGAACTCCACGTGGGTCGTGCGCGCTGGGACCACCAGATTAGGTTGTAGGGCGGCCACGCGGTGTGGAGCGTTTGTATGGTCTGTGCAGAGAGGAGATAACAGGGATAGACAGACACATAGTTGACAGGCTACAGAAGAGGCTACGCTAATGCAAGGAGATTGGAATGACAAGTGGACTACACGTCTCGAATGTTCAGAAAGTTAGGGTTTACGTAGCAAGAATCTTATTGACTAAAATGATTAAAATGATACAGTACTGCTGAAGTAGGCTAGCTGGCAGTGGCTGCGTTGTTGACTTTGTAGGCTAGCTGGCAGTGGCTGCGTTGTTGACACTACACTAATCAAGTCGTTCCGTTGAGTGTAATAGTTTCTACAGTGCTGCTATTCGGGGGCTAGCTGGGGCTAGCAGTGTTGATTACGTTACGTTGCGTTAAAAGAACGACAATAGCTGGCTAGCTAACCTAGAAAATCGCTCTAGACTACACAATTATCTTTGATACACAGACGGCTATGTAGCTAGCTATGTTAGCTAGCTACGATCAAACAAATCAAACCGTTGTGCTGTAATGAAATGAAATGAAAATGTGATACTACCTGTGGAGCGAAGCGGAATGCGACCGGGTTGTTGAGTGCGGAAGTTCTATTCAGTAGACGTTGGCTAGCTGTTGGCTAGCTAGCAGTGTCTCCTACGTTAAGGACAACAAATAGCTGGCTAGCTAACCTCGGTAATTTAAGATAATCACTCTAAGACTACACGCTCTAAACTACACAATTATCTTGGATACGAAGACAGCAAAGACAACTATGTAGCTAGCTAACACTACACTAATCAAGTCGTTCAGTTGAGTGTAATAGTTTCTACAGTGCTGCTATTCGGTAGACGGTGGACGTTTGCTAGCTGGCTAACTGCTGGGCAGATAGCAGTGTAGACTACGTTAGGACGACGAAATACGAAGTTGCAATAGAAGTGCTGACTGTTTCACTTTGTTGTCCTCTTTCTTTTCCTTTTTCTTCTGTCCTTCTTTTGTCCTTATTTTGTCTTCCTTTCTTCTGTTAACTAGATATTTTTTGTTGTTATTCTTTGTAAGCTTGCTAGCTTCTTCCAGGAGAGTCCCTAGCAACTGCTTAGCAACAAGTAAACAATTCTGCTAGCAATTCAGCTAGCTAAGATAACTGTACAATTTTATGAAAAATAGTTAATTTTTCAAAAGCCTGTCTTTTTTGGTTTGTTCCTTGTTTTGTCTTCTATTGAGTCTTGCAGTTTTCTCTTGATTTTTTCGATGTACTTCACTCTAAAAAAACATTTAAATCTCAATATATACAGGAGCTAATTTTTCAGCAGCTGCTCAATTTAGAACACATCCTTCACTCGCTTCTAATTAAATACATCTCCCTCTAATCTCTTCAGACGGTTAGTTTGGGGGCACCTCATACCATTTTGTCATTGAACCTTTTTCTTCTCCTTTACAGGGCTTTACAGGGTTCCGGCGTGCATTCTAGACCCTCTTCGACACACACACACATGGTGCATTGCTGATAAATTCCATCAGCCATCTGTTTTGTATGTGCGTTTTATTCATGACAAATTACCAGAAATATTAAAGCACTTGAGAGAGAGACTTCTTTACTCCGAACAGAATCAGCAGGTCAGGATGTAATTGATCCGGTAGCTAAAACATGAAGGGTGGGTTCCATAGCTAAGGAGAGGTGACACAACAACCAATGGTTGCGTTGTGTGTCATCGACTGACCAACGTGGTTAGCTGATACTTAAAATGCCTGTCCAGGCGTTGTAAGGCCTGTCAGGCGTCAGCAACGTCTAAGCATAGGACATTTTCGGACCTCCCCAACACACGAACACACATTTTCCCCACCCCCCTATTACTTCATGCAGATACTGTATTATCCACATCGCTGAATTTCAACTAATTCTCCCAATTTCTCCCTCTGCATATACTTACGCTGTCCGCTCTCTTAGGGAAACCCTTTTTCAGGGGACAGCTTTGAGTCCTGAAAACACAGCGCCTCTGAGCTCACACTCATTGTGTTTTGATCCTGGGGCTTTTTAGCTCATAAAGCCTCAGGGAGTCTGGTCTGAATCACCTGAGTCCTGGGGTGTGCTGGAAATTGACAATAAGGGGAGGGAGATAGACAGGGGCTGCCCCACAGGCTGCCCAATCTTGACATTTTTCTCATGATCTTATTCAGTATGATAGTTGCATATTCACAGCAGTTAATATAATGCTATGCATTTTGGACATACTGCATTGATGTACTTTTACTGTCATATCGAATGGATTAGTAATGACAAAAACGATATCCATTTCCTCAAAGGATTAATCAGTCAAACACCTCCACTGTGTTGACTGAGGTTTTGGATGGTGTAGCTTAAAACCAGAGTTTGTAAAGGTTCAAAAAGTACTCCAACCCGGTTGTCAATTTAGTGAGTTGGCTCTGCCAAGAAATGACCAGTTAAGCAAGTATGTCTTTATCAACGTGACCTCTGGACAGCTAAACTGTATGAGTTACGCAATGCTCTGACTTAAGCCAGATTTAGATTCTTTTCATTTAGTTGTGTGTGAGAGAGAGAAGAGAATGTGGGGAGGGGGGTGAGGAGACACTTGCGCATACATACGCACAGAGGTAAATTGTAATTCTGGGCTGCTGGGATGGAATGAGAGGGGAGTGGTGTGTTGAATTCTGATGACAATGACTGCAGAGTTACACTACTATAGCGTCACCATGGTACATCTATGAATATCCATGAGCATATGGGAGACCGATAGTAAACTGACCGGCAGGTAGACTGACAGCTAGGTATAGTCTACAATACTGTATAGACATGTAAGAGGGTAGATAGGCACCCTTGCACAGTTAATTGTCTGTTTTTGTCTGTTTGCACATTGTTGGTGTACATCTGTATGCTGCTCTGTCACCTGAGTTAGGGTTATGACTAGGGTTAGGGTTAAAGTTAGGGTTATGACTAGGGTTAGGGTTAAAGTTAGGGTTATGACCAGGGTTAGGGTTAAAGTTAGGGTTATGACTAGGGTTAGGGTTAAAGTTAGGGTTATGACTAGGGTTAGGGTTAAAGTTAGGGTTATGACCAGGGTTAGGGTTAGGGTTATGACTAGGGTTAGTTAGGGTTATGACTAGGGTTAGGGTTAAAGTTAGGGTTATGACTAGGGTTAGGGTTATGACTAGGGTTAGTTAGGGTTATGACTAGGTTAGGGTTAAAGTTAGGGTTATGACTAGGGTTAGGGTTAAAGTTAGGGTTATGACTAGGGTTAGGGTTAAAGTTAGGGTTATGACTAGGGTTAGGGTTAAAGTTAGGGTTATGACTAGGTTAGGGTTAAAGGGTTATGACTAGGGTTAGGGTTATGACTAGGGTTAGGGTTAAAGTTAGGGTTATGACTAGGGTTAGGGTTAAAGTTAGGGTTATGACTAGGGTTAGGGTTAAAGTTAGGGTTATGACTAGGGTTAGGGTTAAAGTTAGGGTTATGACTAGGGTTAGGGTTAAAGTTAGGGTTATGACTAGGGTTAGGGTTAAAGTTAGGGTTATGACTAGGGTTAGGGTTAAAGTTAGGGTTATGACTAGGGGTTAGGGGTTAAAGTTAGGGTTATGACTAGGGTTAGGGTTAAAGTTAGGGTTATGACTAGGGTTAGTTAGGGTTATGACTAGGGTTAGGGTTAAAGTTAGGGTTATGACTAGGGTTAGGGTTAAAGTTAGGGTTATGACTAGGGTTAGGGTTAAAGTTAGGGTTATGACTAGGGTTAGGGTTAAAGTTAGGGTTATGACTAGGGTTAGGGTTAAAGTTAGGGTTATGACTAGGGTTAGGGTTAAAGTTAGGGTTATGACTAGGGTAGGGTTAGTTAGGGTTATGACTAGGGTTAGGGTTAAAGTTAGGGTTATGACTAGGGTTAGGGTTAGGGTTAAAGTTAGGGTTATGACTAGGTTATGGTTAGGGTTAAAGTTAGGGTTATGACTAGGGTTAGGGTTAAAGTTAGGGTTATGACTTAGGGTTAGGGTTAGGGTTAAAGTTAGGGTTATGACTAGGGTTAGGGTTGACTAGGTTTAGGGTTAAAGTTAGGGTTATGACTAGGGTTAGGGTTAAAGTTAGGGTTATGACTAGGTTAGGGGTTAGGGTTATGACTAGGGTTAGGGTTAAAGTTAGGGTTATGACTAGGTTTTAGGGTTAGGGTTAAAGTTAGGGTTAGGGTTATGGGTTGACTAGGGTTATTAGGGTTAAAGTTATGGTTATGGCTAGGGTTAGGGTTAAAGTTATGGTTATGACTAGGGTTAGGGTTAAAGTTAGAGTTATGACCAGGGTTAGGGTTAAAGTTAGGGTTATGACTAGGGTTAGGGTTAAAGTTAGGGTTATGACTAGGGTTAGGGTTAAACCGGAGTGTGGACATGAAGTTAGCGTTAGGGTTCAGAACAAACGAGAACGTCTGGAAGCCGAGGCTAGGGTTAAAAAGCAGTATCCGTTAATTACCGAATTACATAATCACAATTCAAAACACATCCCTACAGACAACCCAAAATTATTGCATCACCCTTATGGCGAATTCTCATTATTGTAATTCACTCTCATGGTAATTAATCTAGAATCAATGCATCATTTGGAACCTTCATTTAGAAAGGCCATGGTGAGATTTGGGTTAAGAAGGAAGGTGTCATGATTTTAATATCAGTTAATTGACTCTTGTGTCATTGGCATAACGCTCCTGGGCTCCAACCCTAACACAATGGGACAAGGTGGAGATGTAATTGGGAAGATTTTGTGAATCAATTATGGGAATTACTAACCATTAATTGATTGGGATCCTACAGGATCACAACGATGTTCATGGGCTTGAACCAGGAGAGAAATCATCTGTGGTTAAACAATATGTAGGGTTGAACTGTTGCCAATAAACCACATCTGCAGGAGTCTTTACATGTTGCAGATCATATTCATTGATCTCCAACACCTGAATGTGTGAATGTATTTTCCTCTATAGTTACAGTAATTCCCATCCCCCACTAACAACTAACTCCATCACCACCACTTCAGCACAGACAACACAAACCCTGAGTCTCTTCTTTGCTTTGCCTCTGCTCCAAGGTTTTGACGTTTTTCTCAAAGCTGCGATCGTTAGTTATTGTCCTCATTATCAAAGCATGTTAAGGTCTGGTGGGGCTGAGGGAGTTGGTGATTGGATGGGAGAAGTTTAAGATGATGTTCTTGGTCATACATAATGTTTCTTTGCTCCTCTCTCCACTCCCAATGCACACTTAAGGTGATGTACTTACAGGGCTATTCCTCTCCTCTTCCCCGCCTACTCCTCTTCTCCTCCTACTCCTCTTCTCCTCCTAGTCTTCCCCTCCTACTCCACTTATCCTGCTACTCCTCTTCCCCTCCTACTCCTCTTCCCCTCCTACTCCTCTTCTCCTCCTACTCATCTTCCTCTCCTACTCTTCTTCTCCTCCTACTCCTCTTCTCCTCCTACTCCTCTTCCCATCCTATTCCTCTTCCCCTGCTACTCTTCACTTCCGACTACTCTTCCCCTCCTTCTCCTTTTCCCCTCCTACTCCATTTCCTCTTCCCCCTCCTCCTCCTCCTCCTCCTCCTCCTCCTCCTCCTCCTCCTCCTCCCGCCCCTCCTCCTCCCTCCTACTCCTCTTCCCCTCCTAGTCCTCCCTTCCTACTCCTCTTCCCCTCCTACTCCTCTTCTCCTCCTACTCCTCTTCCCTCCTACTCCTCTTCTCCACTTCCTACCCTTCCCCTCCTTCTCTTTTCCCCTCCTCCTCCTCTTCCCCTCCTACTCCTCTTCTCCTCCTACTCCTCTTCCCCTCCTACTCCTCCCTTCCTACTCCTCCCTTCCTACTCCTATTCCCCTCCTTCTCCTCTTCCCTTCCTACTCCACTTCCCCTTCTCCTCTTCCCCTCCTATTCCTATTCTCCTCCAACTCCTCTTCTCCTCCTCCTACTCTTCCCTTCCTACCTCTCTTCCCCTCCTTCTCCTCTTCTCCTCTACCCTGCCTACTCCACTTCCCCTTCTCCTCTTCCCCTCCTACTCCTCTTCTCCTCACTCCCTCCTCCTCTCTTCCCTTCATTCTCTACTTCCCCTCCTAGTCTCCCTCCTTCCCCTCCTAGTCTCTTCTCCTCCTACTGCTCTTCTTCTGTGGTCCTTCTCTGGCTCCTACTAGAGCTCTTTCCCCTCCTAGGGTAGTGGGTTCGATTCCGGGACCACCCATACTACTCCTCTTCTCCTCCTAGAATGTCTTCCCCTCCATGACTTGTCGTCCTCGCTTTGGATAAAACCTCCTCCTCCTCTTCCATTATATTCTATTATTCCTTATTATATTCTTCCCCTCCTACTCTTTCCTTCCTACTCCACTTCCTCTTCTCCTCCTCCTCCTCTTCCCATCCTACTCCTCTTCTCCTCCTACTCCTCTTCTCCTCCTACTCCTCTTCCCCTCCTACTTCTATTCCCCTCCTAGTCTTCCCCTCCTACTCCTCTTCTCCTCCTCTTCCCCTTCTACTTTTATTCCCCTCCTAGTCTTCCCCTCCTACTCCTCTTCCCCTCCTACTCTTCCCTTCCTACTCCACTTCCTCTTCTCCTCCTCCTCCTCCTCTTCCCATCCTACTCCTCTTCTCCTCCTACTCCTCTTCCCATCCTACTCCTCTTCCCCTCCTATTTATATTCTCCTCCTCCTCTTCCCCTCCTACTCCTCTTCTCCTCCTACTCCTCTTCCCATCCTACTCCTCTTCCCCTCCTATTTATATTCCCCTCCTAGTCTTCCCCTCCTACTCCTCTTCTCCTCTTCTCCTCTACCCTGCCTACTCCACTTCCCCTTCTCCTCTTCCCCTCCTACTCCTCTTCTCCTCCTACTCCTCTCCCCTTCTCCTCCTACTCCTCTTCCCCTCCTACTCCTATTTCCCTCCTATTGCTCTTCCCCTCCTACTCCTCTTCTCCTCCTACTGCTCTTCCCCTCCTAGTCTTCCCCTCCTACTCCTCTACTCCTACTACTCCTCTTCTCCTCCTAGTCTTCCCCTCCTACTCCTCTTCCCCTCCTAGTCTTCCCCTCCTACTCGTCTTCTCGTCCTACTCCTCTTCACCTCCTCCTCCTCTTCCCTTCATTCTCTACTTCCCCTCCTACTCTCCTTCCCCTCCTACGTCTCTTCTCCTCCGACTCCTCTTCCCCTCCTACTCTTTCCTTCCTACTCCACTTCCTCTTCTCCTCCTACTCCTCTTCTCCTCCTCCTCCTCCCCTCCTACTCCTCTTCCCCTCCTACTTCTATTCCCCTCCTAGTCTTCCCCTCCTACTCCTCTTCTCCTCCTCTTCCCATCCTACTCCTCCTCCTACTCCTCTTCCCATCCTACTCCTCTTCCCATCCTCCTCCTCTTCTCCTCCTCCTCTTCCCCTCCTACTCCCCTTCCTCTCCTACTCCTCTTCTCCTCCTCCTCCTCTTCCCCTTCTACTTTTATTCCCCTCCTAGTCTTCCCCTCCTACTCCTCTTCCCCTCCTCCTCCTCTTCTCCTCCTACACCTCCTCCTCCTCCTCCTCTTCCTGTCCTCTTTAGATGAGTATAGATGTGTTCAACCTCTCCTCTTCTCTATTTCTGTCTGTCTCTCTCTCCCTCTCTCTCTGCACCTTCATCCCCCATATCAGCGGAGTATGCCTTCTCTCTCGCTGTGGCTGTCTGGTATTAAATTAACTTTTCCTCTGTGTGTGTGTGTGTGTGTGTGTGTGTGTGTGTGTGTGTGTGTGTGTGTGTGTGTGTGTGTGTGTGTGTGTGTGTGTGTGTGTGTGTGTGAGTGAGTGAGTGAGTGAGTGAGTGAGTGAGTGAGTGAGTGAGTGAGTGAGTGAGTGAGTACCAGTGGTCACCCTGGTGTGTGTATGTGTGTGTGGTGTGCCTCCATGTGTGACTGGTGTGTGTATGTGTGTGTAGGTCTCCTTGCCTGCATGTGTGAGTGTGAGAGAGTGTGAGGACTACCATCCCTTGCCTCTCGGTCACCCTGGTGTGTGTATGTGTGTGTAGGTCTCCTTGCCTGCATGTGTGTTTTATAGACTGCGCATTAACCATCACTCGTCAAAATCCTGAGAGAGACAAAGAGATGGTTACCGTGTAAGCATTTTAGAGAGAGAGGTTTGGGATATGGATATTGGGCATTTCCATAAAATAGCAGCTAATGACATTCAAACAGCGTTCCTCAGAGATGGAAGATCATTGACAGGAGAAAGAGAAGGAAATAGAGTGGGAAGATGAGCGAAAAGGAAGAAAAGGAAGAGGGGGTCCTAGAGAAGCCTGAGTAGAGGTCAGTGGGAATCTACAGTGATTATATCTGTGGAAACAGGATTGCTTAAGGACTGACGGAAAGAGATGCTCCCTAGTAATAACAACCAGTCCAACTGTCAGTCTACTACTTCTGATTACCATTGCAGATTCAGGAGACAATGTATCTTTGGTCAAAAGTAGTGCCCTAAACTAATATTTAACCATTCTTAAACAACTTTCAACCCTTTATAAACTAAACTATAGTGTACACTTTACAGAGCAGCAGAGTCACAGTGTTGATAATTTGCTCTGTGACTTCTGCCACAAACTCAGATAAACAGCAACCCAAACATATCACATTAAGCCTGCACACGGCCAGAGACCAACTGACCTTTACACGCGCACACACATACACACATTAAACATATTTGTTTGTGTGTTTTAAAGACAGAGAGCTAGAGACAGAGCTTCCTAATTCACTATGACATCCAGTCTTCTACAATGCCTCCTACCAAACGCAATCACCACTCTCAGTGCCCTGCTCTTGCTTCTCTCTACCTCTAGAGTAAAACCTCCTGAATACACAAAGCCTCTCTCTACCTCTAGAGTAAAACCTCCTGAATACACAAAGCCTCTCTCTACCTCTAGAGTAAAACCTCCTGAATAAACAAAGCCTCTCTACCTCTAGAGTAAAACCTCCTGAATACACAAAGCCTCTCTCTACCTCTAGAGTAAAACCTCCTGAATACACAAAGCCTCTCTGATGATGACACAGCTCTTAAACAGTACAGCTTAGGCAGGAGTCAATACCCCCACACAAATCATTGGTGGTCAATGACTTCATACTGTATCTGAATTATCTCCTCCTTTCAACATCTCACTTGTTTTTCTGCCTCCCCGCCTTCCTCACCATTCACTTTTTTACCCATTTGCTGTGTTATCACACCCCCCCTCCACTCCCCATCCCTCTTCTCTCTACCCCATGTTTTATCTTGTTCACTAGTTCTCGTTCAACTTCCTGTTCACAAGAGTTGATGTTGCTGGGAGGCACTCCAAATCTCTTCTTGTGATTGTCACAGCAGGCGGGGTGTGTGTGTGTGTGTGTGTGTGTGTGTGTGTGTGTGTGTGTGTGTGTGTGTGTGTGTGTGTGTGTGTGTGTGTGTGTGTGTGTGTGTGTGTGTGTGTGTGTGTGTGTGTGTGTGTGTGTGTGTGGCCTACTTATGTGTCTGTTTACTTGTCAGGTTCTTCCATCCTCTTCTCAGTTTCCTCACCGCTACTTAACCCATCTCTAAATAACTGGAATAAGCCTAAATCAAATCTTCCGTCCCTCTTCCTCCCCATTACATCCCTTCCCCCAAAATGAAATCCCTCCTTCCCCATCTAAAAATAATAAAGCCAGGCTTTTGTCTCAGTTGGTTTGATGTCCTAAGAATAATCAGAATAACAAGCATGAGATAGATAACTCAGCATGCAATACCACTTCAAATGTGGGCTGGGAGTAGATAGGAAATGGGAGTCATACTGCAATGAGAACACACAGAAAATCAGTGGTTACAACTCCACTGGCGAACACACACACACACGCTCACTCTCACTCTCTCTCTGTCTCTCTCTCTGTCTCTCTCTCTGTCTCTCTGCCTCTGTCTCGCTTTCTGTCTCTCTCACTCTATCTCTGTCTCTATCTCTGTCTCTATCTCTGTCTCTCTGTCTCTCTGTCTCTCTGTCTGTCTCTCTCTCTCTCTCTCTCTCTCTCCTCATTCCTCTTTTCTGGATCTGTTGCTTTAATACGCTTAGGTATAAAATTACACATCTACCACAACATGACATGCATAAGGTACAATTTCTATGAACTTCTCGAACTGTACCTCTAACTCACAAAATCAGTGTAGAGGATTTATACAGTTAAGTCATTGATGTCAAGCTTAACACTAATACGCACGCATACACACGCACGCACCACACACGCATATACATGCACACACACACACACACACACACACACACACACACACACACACACACACACACACACACACACACACACACACACACACACACACACACACACACACACACACACACACACACACACACACACACACACACACACACACACACACACACACACACAGATAAACAAACTGTGGTAGTGTGAAGTCGTTTGAACCAGACAGACTGCGACAGACACACACACACACATTAGGCAAATGTCAAAAAGACTACAAACAAGTTCTCATCGTTACAAAGTTAGACGCAAACAACGAAATAATGTCACACTTCATTCCAAACACTGGTGTGAAAGAGAAAAGGGGGAGGGGAAAGGAAAGTAGAAAAGACGTTAAGGAGAGTAAGACAAAGAGCAGCGGAAAGAAAAAAATAAGAAATATATCATGAAAATACACTATTCATTTAGAAACAGACAAAAACATAGTTTTAAATTCATGGAAAATGAGCCTCACTGTCCACCTCACCATTCCCCCAACAGTCTGGTTTCACATGGCTCGATGTCCCTTGGTGCAGAGAGGTGATACACACAGATATACTGTATGATGTGTTGGTACCGGAGCCAGGAAGAGATATGATTGGTTGGCTTAAAGAAGTCCTGGACACGGACATATTGAACTTTAAAATAGATTTTATGCCTTGCAATGTTTATTTTATTATTATTTTCCATTTTAAAGTCTTTCTGAATTCAGATAAGTAATGCAAATAAAAAATGGTTTAATTCGCATTATTCAAAGTGCTATTTGAACCCATAAAACTCCACTGCAGTGGATAGCAGACGTCTTCTGGGCTCCTGACCAATTCTGCTATTTTATTTAAGCTTATCTTAACTTTTTTTGTATATAATGTCTCCTCCATCATTTCCTATGACCGAAAACAGCCTCTGGACATCAGAACAGCGATCACTAACCCCGAATTTGGACAAAAATGTCTACTTCAACGAGTTGCCAGCACTTGACATTCTGCTTACTCCGGACCAGGCCCTAATCCCTGGGATTTGAAAGAGGAAGCCACTGTGAAAAATAGGCATGAGAGCCAGCAGCCTCACAAGACTACGTCGGCGAGCTGTCACGCGGAATGATGCTGGAGGGACGAAGCAGGTACAGGGAGTAAACGTTTAATAAACAACGAGACAAGTACAGCGTCAGCAAACAGAAACTAAGACAAAAAACAATCAGTGCAGCAGCAGGGAACAGAGCAAGGGAACAGAGCAAGGGAACAGAGCAAGGGAACAGAGCAAGGGAACAGAGCAAGGGAACAGAGCAAGGGAACAGAGCAAGGGAACAGAGCAAGGGAACAGAGCAAGGGAACAGACAAATATAGGAGAGGAGAAGAACATGTGATAAGTGAGTCCAGGTGAGTCCAATAACGCTGATGCGAGTGATGGGGGAAGGCAGGTGTGCGTGACGGATGGCAGGAGTGCTTGATGCAGGGTAATCTGGCGCCCTCAAGCGCCAGGGGAAGGGAAGAGCGGGAGCAGACGTGACACGAGCAAATAGACCGCCATTGCCCTCTGTTCTATTGGCGAACGTGTCATCACTGGAGAACAAACTGGAAGGGCTCAGTTCAAGACTACCCTATCAACGGGACCTGAAAAACTGTAGTATCCTCAGAGTCATGGCTGAACGAGGACCTGGAGTGCATTCGGGAAGTATTCAGACCCCTTGACTTTATCCACATTGTGTTATGTTACAGCCTTATTCTAAAAACGATTAAATCGTTTTTTTCCATCATCAATCTACACACAATGCCCCATAATGACAAAGCAAAAACAGATTTTTAGAAATGTTAATTTTTGTGGGGGGGGAATATCACGTATTCAGACCCTTTACTCACTACGTTGTTGAAGCACCTTCGGCAGCGATTACAGCCTTGAGTTTCATTGGATATGACAGTGGAGGCTCGTCAAAGGAGTAAGGGGAGGACCATCCTCCTTAGTGAATTTTGTAAAACATTTAAAAAGTTATACTTTTTAGATAAAACTATACTAAATATAACCACGTCACCAAATAACTGATTAAAACACTATTTTACAAAGGTCTACAGTAGCCTCAACAGCACAATGTTGTAGCACCATGTTGTACAGCTAGCTTCTGTCCTCCTCTGGGTACATTGACTTCAATACAAAACCAAGGTGGCTCATGGTTCTCACCACCTTCCATAGACTTATACAGTAATTATGACAACTTCCGGAGGACTTCCTCCAGCTTATCAGAGCTCTTGCTGCATGAACTGACATGTTGTCCACCAAATCAAAGGATCAGAGAATTAATCTAATACTGAAAGCACAAGCTACTGCTAGCTAGCACTGCAGTGTATACAATGTGTTGAGTAGTTGACTCAAAGAAAGAGAAAGACAGTAGTTGAACAGATTTGAACAAATTAATTTCTTACAAAATGAAGGAGAAGCCAGAGAGAAATAGAGATTATTTTTCGCTTACAGTACTTACCTATCAAATGCATCTATCAAGTTTAGCCCATTTAAACACCCTGCTCAAACAGAGGGATGCTATGTTAGCAAGCTGGCTATGACTTTCCAACACAACACTGGGGCCCGCCGGAGCAACTGCTTACTGACTGTACACTAACGTTACTGCATGATTGTGGTGGGTTTACCAACGCATTAGTTCTATTAGTTATGCTGACTATGACGTTCATTTAGCTAATATGGTGACAATGATGTGGGCTGATCAATCCCTAAAACAATCCCTGAATCGGTTTTTCAATCCCTAAATCGGTTTTCACACCTAACGGACAGGATAGAGGGGGGAGGGGGGAGGAGAGAGAGCGAGAGAGAGAGAGAGCGTGAGAGAGAGCGAGAGAGAGAGTGTGAGAGAGAGCGAGAGTGAGAGAGAGAGAGAGAGAGAGAGAGAGAGAGAGAGAGAGAGAGAGAGAGATGGAAGGGATATTGAGGAGGGAGAATCATCATATCTATCATCAGGATCTCTTCCAAATTTGAATAGTGAAAAAAAATAACAGTGTCATGGTTGATTTGTATCTGTTCCGTTGATTCAGGCATTGGGGAAGGCGGCTGTATAAATTGTTAATCAAACCCGGCTAAGGAGAGTGACAGGTATTCTCAATGGAGCCTGGTGAAGCTTATTCACTTCTATAAATCATTCTGTCCAGTTAAATGGAGGAATATGAGCTGGTTATTTGCATCTTCTTTCATTTACAAAAGGTCAGGTCTGACAGGAGGTCCACAGAGTAACCAGACATGCAGTGTAACGTGTGTGTATGTGTGTGTGTATGTGTGTGTACGTGTAATTCAACTGTAAAAATGTATTATTACTAGGGCTGTAACGGTGACCATATTACCTCCACACTGGCGGTCACGAGTCATGATGGCAGTAAAATTCCACGTGACCGTTGAGTCACGGTAATTAGGCTTCTCCAAGCTCTGATGCTGCTGATGGTCATTAGTATCCTACCATACTTGCTAACTGCCTGGTACTCAGCACTCTATTGTTCCTCTACTCACTCTGACATTGTAAATGTCATCGAAAATCGAATCAAACACTTCATCAGAGCTCATGAGCTCATGTTGAGCAACATTTCTATCGGCTATGCAATTGTGTGAGAAAACAGAGTGATGGCCTCTATTAAAAAGAGGAGGATCCCATCAGCTTTCTATAGACTAGACCTGCTCTTTTTATTTATCAACTTTCCTAATATTAAGCACAGGTATTCTTTCCGCTGCCCCTTTTTCGTGACATGTGCATGATAATATTCCATTCTAAATCAAAACAAATTTCACACATATATTATTTAGTATATTTAAAGACAAGATTAAATCAATAATAGTGTGATGGGTGCACATTTTGGGGAATAGGGAATATTCAGAGGTGGAAATTTTCCGTGGGAATTAACAGGAATATATGGGAATTAACGGAAATATATGCAAATTAATATTAATACCATTTAAATGTAGATGTTTTTTTGCATTGGATATATTTACCATATCATATGGAGACAGAAACATAAACCTTTTAACTTACCATAAGTAGACATAATAACAAATTATTCAATTTTCCCAATATAAAAAAAAAATGTTTAGTTACAAATTTAAATTAAATTAAATGAGTTGACTTCACATGGGATGATTTCACTGAACAAGAAAAGAAAGGGAATATTGAATGATTCCCAATAATCCATCGCATCTCCCAAAAATGTTTTCAACATACATCTGTAAAATGATAGTCTAGAAACCAAAGCTTTGGTTGTCTTCCTCTCAGGCTTCCATGTCTTCTCCCTGGATCTCCTCAATGTCCACCTCTTGAACATCAGACTATGAAGCCTCATCTTCACTGTCACTTTCCAACCTTGTTGAGGATGGCTCGTTGTCATGCTCAAATTTGCCCAGATGGCCACAAATTGTTCAACCCTTGTATTGGTCAGCCTGTTGCGTGCTTTGGTGTGTCTGTTCCCAAACAAGGACCAGTTGCGCTCTGAGTTGGCTGATGTTGTTGGGATTTGGAGGATGATGGAGGCAACAGGGGAAAGAGCCTCAGATCCACAAAGTCCCTTCCACCAGGTGGTTGATGAGATATGTTTGCACGACTGCCATATCGCATCTCCATTCCAAAGCCCTTGCTGAATGTGTACTTCACCAGACTGCCAAGAACCTTGCCCTCATACAGGCCAAGGTGGCGAGACACGGTAGTGATGACACCATAGTCCTTGTTGATCTCTGCACCAGACAGGATGCTCTTGCCAGCATACTTGGTGTCCAACATGTACGCTGTGGCATGTATGGGCTTCAGGCAGAAGTCTTCACGCTTTTTGATGAATTTCAGAACTGCAGTTTCCTCTGCTTGGAGCAACAGTGAAGTGGGCAGGGCAATACGGATTTCTTCTCTTACATATGCAAGCAGTCTGAACATCAGACAGGGTGGCATTGTCTCCCTCAATCAGTGCAATGGCTACTGCTATAGGTTTCAGGAGTTTCAGGCTGCTTACCACTTTTTCCCAAAATACGTCATCCAGGAGGATCCTCTCGATGGGGCTGTCCATATCGGCAGACTGTGATATGGCCATTTCTTGGAGACTCCTTCCCCTTCAGGAAACTGTCAAACATGATGACAACACCACCCCAACAGGTGTTGCTGGGTAGCTTCAATGTGGTGCTCTTATTCTTCTCACTGCTTGGTGAGGTAGATGCTGCTATAACTTGATGACTCTTCAGCTACCTAACCGTTTCATTGGCTCTCTTGTAGAGTGTATCCATTGTTTTCAGTGCCATGATGTCCTCGAGGAGCAGATTCAATGCATGAGCAGCACAGCCAATGGGTGTGATGTGAGGGTTGGACTCCTCCACTTTAGACCAAGCAGCCTTCATGTTCGTAGCATTGTCTGTCACCAGTGCAAATACCTTCTGTGGTCCAAGGCCATTGATGACTGCCTTCAGCTTATCTGCAATGTGGAGACCGGTGTGTCTGTTGTCCCTTGTGTCGGTGCTCTTGTAGAATACTAGTTGAGGGGTGGAGATGATGTAGTTAATTATTCCTTGCCCACAAACATTCATCCACCCATCCACCCATTGCAATACAGTCTGCTTTCTCTATGATTTGCTTGACCTTAACTTGAACTCTGCTGAACTGTCTCCCATGCTTGTTCAATGAACCATGAACAATTAATGAACATGTGTAATGAAACAGCAGGGAGCAGTTCTCGAACCCTCAACCTGCGAGCCCGAGTTCCGGCGCCCTATCGACCGCTGTCACGAATATTACCGAAGGTGACTCCCCTTCTTGTTCGGGTGCGCTCGGCGGTCGTCGTCACCGGTCTACTAGCTATCACCGATCCTTTGTTCTGTGTTCCTTTGGTTTTGTCTGATTGGTTTCACCTGTTTCTTGTTTGGTGGTTAGGGTGGGATTATATAAGTTTGTTCAGCCCGCTTCTGTTTCGTGCGGGCTTGTTCGTCTGTTTTGTGTTAGTAATTTTTGCTTGCATTTTCGGGTTTCGCGCTGTCCGTTATTATTTCTGTTCATTTGTTTTCCTACTTTTGTTCATGTTATTTTTCCTGGACATTAAAGCGTGTTTTTCCCACATCCTTTTGCTCTTTGCGCCTGACTCCACACCTCTTCACTCATTAATCATAACAGAAGCCCGCACCCGAACAAGAAGTCAGCAGGACCACTCCTCTTCCCACGATGGAGGAGAGAGTCCTTCATCACACGTCCATCCTCCATCGCCTAGGATCAGCGATGGAGTTCCGGACCTTGGCCGCTGGAGCAGGGTGGAACGACAGGGCCCTGATAGCCCATTACCGGTGTAGCCTGAGAGAGGACGTCCGCAGGGAGCTGGCTTGTCGGGACACTACACTTAGCCTGGATGGACTGATAGACCTGTCGATCCGGTTGGACCATCTTTTAGCTGCTCGCGGACGTTCTGAAAGGGTACTGTCAGTTCTACCTCCTGACCCTCCTGCTCCTATCCCGATGGAGCTAGGAGGGACCGCGTCTAGGGAGATCGGAGGAGGAAGCTCCTCCTGTACCAGTTGTGGCCGTAGAGGGCACACGTCTGGTCGGTGCTGGAGGAATTCATCTGGGAATCGAGAAGGCAGGCAGAACACTCATCGGTCACCCCAGGTGAGTAAGCACCACACTCTCCCAGAGTTTCCTGTTGGTCACATGTTCTTATTAATTTGTTTCCTTAATTATTCTCCTTCTCTCCAGCATAAGGCACTGGTAGATTCAGGCGCAGCTGGAAACTTTATAGATTGCGGTCTCGCTCAGAGGTTGAGGATTCCGTTAGTAAAAGTAGACCCCCCTTTTCCCGTGCACTCTTTAGATAGTCAACCATTAGGGTCAGGGCTGGTGAGGAAAGCCACAATTCAGTTGGAGATGATTATGCAGGGGAATCACAAGGAGCGAATTAGTTTGTTCCTTATCGATTCACCTGCGTTTCCGGTGGTGCTGGGGATTCCCTGGCTAGCTATTCATAATCCTATGATTTCGTGGAAACAGGGTACTCTCCAGGGGTGGTCTGATGAGTGTTCAGGCAGGTGTGTAGGGGTTTCCTACACACCTGTCGTTTCCTACACACCTGTCGGTGCGACAACGGTGGAGAGTCCAGACCAGGTTTCCACCGTGCGCATTCCAGCTGAGTATAACGATTTGGCTATCGCTTTCAGTAATTACCACCCCATCGTCAGGGGGATTGCGTGATAAACCTCCAGGGTAACGCTGCACTCCCCAGGAGTCATGTGTATCCTTTGTCCCAGGAGGAGACGGTGGCCATGGAAACATATATCACCGAGGCTCTGGGACAGGGGTACATTCGGCCCTCCATGTCACCTGTCTCCTCAAGATTATTTTTTGTGAAGAAAAAGGATGGTGGTTTGCGTCCGTGTATTGATTATAGAGGTCTAAATTCCATCACGGTGGGTTTTAGTTACCCACTACCTCTCATTGCTATGGCAGTGGAATCATTTCACAGAGCGCAGTTCTTCACGAAACTGGATCTCAGGAGTGCGTATAATCTGGTGCGTATTCGGGAGGGAGATGAGTGGAAAACTGCAATTTGCACTACTTCTGGCCATTATGAGTACCTCGTCATGCCATACGGGTTAAAGAATGCTCCAGCTATATTTCAATCCTTCGTGGATGAGATTCTCAGAGACCTGCACGGACAGGGTGTAGTGGTGTATATTGACGATATTTTGATCTACTCCACTACACGCACTGCGCATGTGTCTCTGGTGCGCAAGGTTCTTAGACGACTGCTGGAGCATGACCTGTATGTGAAGGCGGAGAAATGTGAGTTTTCCAAATGATCAGTTTCCTTCCTGGGTTATCGCGTAAAGGCCGTGCGTAATTGGCCGACTCCGACCACGGTAAAGGAGGTGCAGCGGTTCTTGGCGTTTGCCAATTACTACCGGAGGTTTATCCGGGGTTTTGGTCAGGTAGCTGCCCCTATTACCTCACTGCTGAAGGGGGGGGGCGGTGCGTTTGCAGTGGTCAGCAGAGGCGGACGGAGCTTTTCATAGGTTGAAGGCGATGTTCACTGAGGCGCCGGTGTTGGCGCATCCGAACCCTTCTTTGGCGTTTATAGTAGAGGTGGACGCATCCGAGGCTGGGGTTGGAGCGGTGCTCTCACAGCGTTCGGGTGCGCCACCGAAGCTCCGCCCCTGTGCCTTTTTTTTTAAGAAACTCGGGCCAGCGGAGCGGAATTATGATGTGGGGGATAGGGAGTTGTTGGCTATGGTTAAGGCCCTGAAGGTGTGGAGACACTGGCTTGAGGGGACTAAGCACCCTTTCCTTATCTGGACTGACCACCGTAACCTGGAGTATATCCGATCAGCTAGGAGACTGAATCCTCGTCAGGCAAGGTGGGCCATGTATTTCACCAGATTTCGTTTCACGATCTCGTATAGACCAGGTTCCCTCAACACTAAGGCCGACGCGCTGTCAAGACTCTATGACACTGAGGACAGGTCCATTGATCCTACTCCCATCATTCCGGCAGCTAAGCTGGTGGCACCAGTAGTATGGGAGGTGGACACAGACATCGAGCGGGCGCGAAGGGAGGAACCTGCGCCTCCACAGTGTCCGGAGGGTCGTAGGTACGTGCCGCTCGCTGTTCGTGATCAATTGATTCGATGGGCTCATCGTCTACCCTCGTCGGGTCACCCAGGTATTTTTAGGACAGTGGGAGGTCTTCAGAGGAAGTACTGGTGGCCCACTTTGGTAAGGGATGTGCGATTCTGTGAGGGATGTCTCCTCCTGTTCGGTGTGCGGCCCAGAGTAAGGCTCCTAGACACCTGCCACGAGGTAAATTACAACCTCTCCCCGTTCCACAACGGCTGTGGACCCATCTATCGGTGGATTTTCTTACTGACCTTCCCCCCTCTCAGGGTAACACAACGATCCTGATCGTTGTGGATCGGTTCTCTAAGTCCTGCCGTCTTATCCCATTGCCCGGTCTCCCTACGGCCCTACAGACTGCGGAAGCTCTATTCACCCATGTCTTCCGGCACTACGGGGTGCCCGAGGATATAGTTTCTGATCGGGGCCCCCAGTTTACCTCCCGTGTATGGAGAGCATTTATGGAACGTCTGGGGGTCTCGGTCAGCCTGACCTCAGGGTATCACCCGGAGAGTAATGGGCAGGTGGAGAGAGTGAACCAGGAGGTGGGTAGGTTTCTGCGGTCGTATTGCCAGGACCGGCCAGGGGAGTGGGCGAGATATATTCCCTGGGCAGAAATGGCCCAGAACTCACTAAGCCACTCCTCTACCAACATGTCACCATTTGAGTGCGTGTTGGGGTACCAGCCAGTCCTGGCACCGTGGCATCAGAGCCAGACTGAGGCTCCTGCGGTGGAGGAGTGGGTGCAGCGCTCTAAGGAGACCTGGAGGGCTGTCCAAGAGTCATTACGCCAAGCGAGTGTAAGGCAGAAGAAGAGCGCTGACCGTCACCGCAGTGAGGCCCCCGTGTTTGCACCTGGGGACAGGGTCTGGCTCTCGACCCGAAACCTGCCCCTCCGCTTGCCCTGCCGGAAGCTGGGTCCGCAGTGTATAGGGCCATTTAAAGTCCTGAGGAGAATAAACAAGGTTTGTTATCGATTATTACTTCCTTCGTATTATCGTATTAACCCCTCGTTTCATGTGTCTCTTCTCAGGCCGGTGGTAGCTGGTCCCATGCAGGAAGGTGAGGTTCCGGAGGTTCCTCCGCCCCCTCTGGACATCGAGGGGTCCCCGGCGTACACGGTACGAGTTATTCTGGACTCGAGACGCCGGGTGAGGGGCTTGCAGTACCTCGTTGACTGGGAGGGGTACGGTCCGCAGGAGAGGTGCTGGGTTCCGGTGGAGGATATTTTAGATCCATCTATGTTGAGAGAGTTCCATCGCCTCCGTCCGGATCGCCCAGCGCCTCGGCCCCCAGGTCGTCCCCGAGGCCGGCGTCGGCGCGCTGCAGGAGCTGCGCGTCAGGGCCCCCCCTGTCACGAATATTACCGAAGGTGACTCCCCTTCTTGTTCGGGTGGCGCTCGGCAGTCGTCGTCACCGGTCTACTAGCTATCACCGATCCTTTGTTCTGTGTTCCTTTGGATTTGTCTGATTGGTATCACCTGTTTCTTGTTTGGTTGTTAGGGTGGGGTTATATAAGTTTGTTCAGCCCGCTTCTGTTTCGTGCAGGCTTGTTCGTCTGTTTTGTGTTAGAGTGATTTTTGTTTGCATTTTCGGGTTTCGCGCTGTCCGTTATTATTTCTGTTCATTTGTTTTCCTACTTTTGTTCATGCTATTTTTCCTGGACATTAAAGCGTGTTTTTCCCACATCCTTTTGCTCTCTGCGCCTGACTCCACACTGTCACGGTCGTCCTCCTCTTCATCTGAAGAGGAGAGGCGAGAAGGATCGGAGGACCAAAATGCAGCGTGATATGTGTTACACAAACAGTAAACAAAATAACAACCGTGAAGCTAATGCGAGCTGCGCTGAAACAAGCCATCAACATAGACAATCACCCACAAACAAACAGTGCAACCCAGGCTACCTAAGTATGATTCTCAATCAGAGACAACTAATGACACCTGCCTCTGATTGAGAACCATACTAGGCCGAAACATAGAAATACCCAAATCATAGAAAAACAAACATAGACTGCCCACCCAACTCACGCCCTGATCATACTAAATAAATAGAAAACAAAGGAAATAAAGGACAGAACGTGACAGTACCCCCCCCCCAAAGGTGCGGACTCCGGCCGCAAAACCTTAACCTATAGGGGAGGGTCTGGGTGGGCGTCTGTCCACGGTGGCGGCTCTGGCGCAGGACGCAGACCCCACTTCACCATAGTCTTAGTCCGCCTTATTGTCCGCCTCCGTGGCTTTCTAACCATGGCCACCCTTCTCAATGACCCCACTGGACAGAGGGGCGGCAGCTCGGGACAGAGGGGCGGCAGCTCGGGACAGAGGGGCGGAAGCTCGGGACAGAGGGGCGGAAGCTCGGGACAGAGGGGCGGAAACTCGGGACAGAGGGGCGGAAGCTCTGGCGCCTCTGGGCTGAGGGGCTCTGGCGCCTCTGGGCTGAGGGGCTCTGGCAGCAGCGCCGGACAGGCGGGAGACTCCGGCAGCAGCGCCGGACAGGCGGGAGACTCCGGCAGCAGCGCCGGACAGGCGGGAGACTCCGGCAGCAGCGCCGGACAGGCGGGAGACTCCGGCAGCAGCGCCGGACAGGCGGGAGACTCCGGCAGCAGCGCCGGACAGGCGGGAGACCGCGGCAGCAGCGCCGGACAGACAGGACCACCTGCAGGGAGGAGACAGAGAGACAGCCTGGTGCGTGGGGCTGCCACAGGAACCACCAGGCACCTGAAGGACCGGGCTGTGGGGGAGCACTGGAGCTCTGGTGCGCAACCTTGGCACCACTTCCCCAGGCTGGACAACTACTCTAGCCCGGACCCTCCAGAGTGCAGGCACAGGTTGAACCGGGCTGTGGGTAAGCACGGGAGATAATAATAATAAATAATAATAATATACGCCATTTAGCAGACGCTTTTATCCAAAGCGACTTACATTCATGTGTGCATACATTCTACGTATGGGTGGTCCCGGGATCGAACCCACTACCCTGGCGTTACAAGCGCCATGCTCTACCAACTGAGCTACAGAACTGAGCTACAGAAGGATCTGGTGCTTACTACACGCACCTCTCCCTTAGGCTCCACTCCCACATTTGCCCGGCACGAGCTGAGCGCAGGCAGAGGACGCACTGCACCCTCCCAGCACCCCGGAGACACAGTACGCAGAGCCGGCACAGGATACCCTGGACCAAAACTGCACACCGGCGACCAGACACGCTGAGCAGGCACCATACGCCCTGGCTCGATGCCCACACTCGCATGGCACTTTCGGGGGGGTTGCCCTATAGCGCACCGGGCTATGGGCACGTACTGGCGACACCGTGCGCTTAACCGCATAACACGGTGCCTGACCAGTAATGCGCTGCTTATAATAAGCACGAGGAGTGAGCTCAGGTCTGCTACTTGGCTTAGTACCACACCTCGTCTGCCCCCCCCCCCAAAAAGAAAATTTGGGGCTGCCTCTCGTCCCTGTCGCACTGCCGTGCTGCCTCCTCATATCGCCGCCGCTCAGCTTTTGCTGCCTCCAGCTCTGCTTTGGGGCGGCGATATTCCCCAGCCTGTGCCCAGGGTCCCTCTCCGTTCAGTATCTCCTCCCATGTCCAGGAGTCCTGTGATGCTGGCCGCTGTTGTTGCTGCTGCTGCTGTCGCTGTCTTTTACCACGCCGCTTGGTCCTTGGTTGGTGGGTAATTCTGTCACGGTCGTCCTCCTCTTCATCTGAAGAGGAGAGGCGAGAAGGATCGGAGGACCAAAATGCAGCGTGATATGTGTTCATGTTGAATGTTTAATTAAAGAAAGAACTGAACACTGAAACACTATACACAAACAGTAAACAAAATAACAACCGTGAAGCTAATGCGAGCTGCACTGAAACAAGTCATCAACATAGACAAATCATAGAAAAACAAACATAGACTGCCCACCCAACTCACGCCCTGACCATACTAATTAAATACAAAACAAAGGAAATAAAGGTCAGAACGTGACACACACCTCTCCACTCATTAATCGTAACAGCCGCAAAAGCATGCTCGTTGTGGCAGGGTCGATTTCCGCGCTTATAAACCCAGGGTCGTTACACATGCACCTGTGGAACGGTTGTTAAGACACTAACAGCTTACAGTCGTTAGGCAATTAAGGTCACAGTTATGAAAACTTAGGACACTAAAGAGGCCTTGCTACTGACTCTGAAAAATACCAAAAGAAAGATGCCCAGAGTCCCTGCTAATCTGTGTGAATGTGCCTTAGGCATGCTGCAAGGAGGCATGAGGACTGCAGATGTGGCCAATGCAATAAATTGCAATGTCCGTACTGTGAGACGCCTAAGACAATGCTACAGGGAGACAGGACGGACAGCTGATTGTCCTCGCAGTGGCAGACCACATGTAACAACACCTGCACAGGATCGGTACATCCGAACATCACACCTGCAGGACAGGTACAGGATGGCAACAACAACTGCCTGAGTTACGCCAGTGCACCGGTGGCCACACCGAATACTGACTGTTACTTTTGATTTTGACCCCCCCCCCCTTTGTTCAGGGACACATTATTCCAATTCTGTTAGTCACATGTCTATGGAACTTGTTCAGTTTATGTCTCAGTTGTTGAATCTTGTTATGTTCATACAAATATTTACACACTTTAAGTTTGCTGAAAATAAACGCAGTTGACAGTAAGAGGACGTTTCTTTTATTGCTGAGATTATTAATGATCGATACATATAGACCAACATTTGTATCACAACTAAAGTTACATAAATAACTCTAAATTAAATATGTAAGCATACCTGTTTCTTTGTTAATTGCTCAACACAAAATAGCTGCATGTGTGTACTCCCTCAAATCCATTATATTTTCTATTTTATTCAGCAATGTTCACTTGTAGTATTCATACTATAAAATAATGCCACTGATTGGTGGAGTGCTGTAGAGATTGTTGTCCTTCTGGAAGGTTCTCCCATATACACAGAAGAACTCTAGAGCTCTGTCAGAGTGACTATCGGGTTCTTGGTCACATCCCTGACCAAGGCCCTTCTCCCCCGATTGCTCAGATTGGCCGGGCGGCCAGCTTTAGGAAGAGTCTTGGTGGTTCCAAACTTCTTCCATTTAACAATGATTGAGGCCACTGTGTTCTTTGGGACCTTCAACACTGCAGAAATGTTTTGGTACCCTTCCCCAGATCTGTGTCTCGGAGCTCTATGGGTATTCCTTCGACCTCATGGCTTGGTTTTGGCTCTGACATGCACTGTCAACTGTGGGACCGTTATATAGACAGGTGTGTGCCTTTCCAAATCATGTCCAATCAGTTGAATTTACCACAGGTGTACACCAATCAAGTTGTAGAAACATTTCTAGGATGATCAATGGAAACAGGATGCACCTGAGCTCAATTTAGAGTCTCATAGCAAAGGGTCTGAATACTCATGTAAATAAGGTATAAGGCTTTTCATTTAGGATTTTGCCTGTGCTTCTCTATTACGTTTAATTTTATCATAAATAACTCCCTAATTATTGCCGATGACAAGCATACCCATAACATGATGCAGCCACCACCATGCTTGAAAATATGAAGAGTGGTACTCAGTGATGTGTTGTGTTGGATTTTCCCCAAACATAATGCTTTGTATTCAGGACACAAAGTACATTTCTTCACCACAGTTTTTTTTACAGTTTTACTTTAGTGCCTTATTGCAAACAGGATGCATGTTTTGGAATATTTTTATTCTGTACAAGGCTTCCTTCATTTCACTCTGTCACTTACTTTAGTATTGTGGAGTAACTACAATGTTGTTGATCCATCCTCAGTTTTCTCCTTTAATTTTTTATGTATTTTTAAATTGAACCTATATTTTACTAGGCAAGTCAGTTAAGAACAAATTCTTATTTACAATGACGGCCTATACCGGCCAAACCCAGACGACGCTGGGTCAATTGTGTGCCGTCCTATGGGACTCCCAATCACGGCCGGTTGTGATACAGCCTGGAATCTAACCAGGGTGTCTAGAGTGACGTCTCAAGCACTGAGATGCAGCGCTTTAGACCGTTGCGCCACTCGGGAGCCAAATCATAGCCATTAAATATTTGAATGTTTTAGTCCAAGTAAGCTAAATATGATATGGCTCTCCATGGTTCTGATTTCTGTGTGTGTGTGTGCATGCGTGCGCGTTCGTGCAAGTAGAACAATATGTTAGCCTACTTGAAGAGAAACGCCAATGCCATCCTCCTCTCTTTTATGTTGACGAAACGGTCTATCACTCTGTAATGCAGTACATGCTTACATTTTTTGTTGTCCTAGACTACCTGGCTAAAATGCTTCTTCGCTAGCCTAACTTCTATTCATGGGCAACGTTAGCTAGTTAACATTAGCCTTTACATCTAGCTACATATTGAACTTCCATCCTCTCTGGCCAGGGGCACAACAATGTATGAATTAATGTTTGGATCAAAATAGGCGTTATAATCGTTATGGCCAGTACGGAGAATTAAGTAAAACCAAATCCCTATCTCCATCTATGTTTAATTTGGGAAAGAGCTAGCTAGCCACTGGAGGAAAACAACGCAACAAGATGCAACATTTCAATTTGTTCTGTCAATGATGTATTGTCTCAATGGGATTTGATAGGAGTGATTCCAAATCCAAGCTGGACACTTATTTTGGATGTGCCAGGACCATTTACAGTTGAGCTCGTTCAGTTTAGCTCAACGCTGATTGGCAAAATGTTTACACTTTTTTTGTCAAGGGATGCCAGATGCTTGCTGGCTTCCCTTAACTTCAATGTTACAGGCGGCAACAATGTCATACAGACAGCATCAGATAGATGGACTACATGTAGAGAGACAGAGGGGTACTGTTTCACTATCTCGGATGCTTTCTGCTGTGAGATACATTCAACCTCATGCGAAATGAAGGAAAATGATGAGAACATTTTTTTGGAGAAGCCTAGCTTGGCGTGCATGAATACACGCCACTGCTTACAGATCATTGTATGTGTGTGGTACAGAGATGGGGTAGTCAAAAATCATGTTAATCACTATTATTGCAAACAGAGTGAGTCCATGCAACATATTATGTGACTCGTTAAGCACATTTGAACTCATGTATAGGTTCCCTCGGAGAGTTCATCAATGAGCTTGATGCCTTCTCCAACCTATCTCCTGATTCTGCCTCCTCCAACCCTCCTTTTCTCCTCCCTTTCTGCATCCTTTGACTCTCTATGTCCCCTATCCTCCAGGCCGCTCTCTCTCCCCCGCTACTCTCTCCTCTTCCATCCTATCATCTCTTCCCTCTGCTCTGATTCTGTCCTCCTCCCTCCCTTTGACTCCGTGGCTCGGTCCTCCCCTCCCGCCTCCGTGACTCATTGCGAGCTCACAGAACAGGGCTCCGGGCAGCCGAGCGGAAATGGAGGAAAACTCGCCTCCCTGCGGACCTGGCATCCTTTCACTCCCTCCTCTCTACATTTTCCTCCTCTGTCTCTGCTGCTAAAGCCATTTTCTACCACTCTAAATTCCAAGCAGCTGCCTCTAACCCTAGGAAGCTCTTTGCCACCTTCTCCTCCCTCCTGAATCCCCCCCTCCCCTCCTCCCTCTCTGCAGATGACTTCGTCAACCATTTTGAAAAGAAGGTCAACGACATCCGATCCTCGTTTGCTAAGTCAAACGGCACCGCTGGTTCTGCTCACACTGCCCTACCCTGTGCTCTGACCTCTTTCTCCCCTCTCTCTCCAGATGAAATCTCGCGTCTTGTGACGGCCGGCCGCCCAACAACCTGCCCGCTTGACCCTATCCCCTCCTCTCTTCTCCAGACCATTTCCGGAGACCTTCTCCCTTACCTCACCTCGCTCATCAACTCATCCCTGACCGCTGGCTACGTCCCTTCCGTCTTCAAGAGAGCGAGAGTTGCACCCCTTCTGAAAAAACCTACACTCGATCCCTCCGATGTCAACAACTACAGACCAGTATCCCTTCTTTCTTTTCTCTCCAAAACTCTTGAACGTGCCGTCCTTGGCCAGCTCTCCCGCTATCTCTCTCTGAATGACCTTCTTGATCCAAATCAGTCAGGTTTCAAGACTAGTCATTCAACTGAGACTGCTCTTCTCTGTATCACGGAGGCGCTCCGCACTGCTAAAGCTAACTCTCTCTCCTCTGCTCTGGTCCTTCTGTAGCTCAGTTGGTAGAGCATGGCGCTTGTAACGCCAGGGTAGTGGGTTCGATTCCCGGGACCACCCATATGTAGAATGTATGCACACATGACTGTAAGTCGCTTTGGATAAAAGCGTCTGCTAAATGGCATATATTATTATTATTATTATTATATTATTAGACCTATCGGCTGCCTTCGATACTGTGAACCATCAGATCCTCCTCTCCACCCTCTCCGAGTTGGGCATCTCCGGCGCGGCCCACGCTTGGATTGCGTCCTACCTGACAGGTCGCTCCTACCAGGTGGCGTGGAGAGAATCTGTCTCCTCACCACGCGCTCTCACCACTGGTGTCCCCCAGGGCCCTGTTCTAGGCCCTCTCCTATTCTCGCTATACACCAAGTCACTTGGCTCTGTCATAACCTCACATGGTCTCTCCTATCATTGCTATGCAGACGACACACAATTAATCTTCTCCTTTCCCCCTTCTGATGACCAGGTGGCGAATCGCATCTCTGCATGTCTGGCAGACATATCAGTGTGGATGACGGATCACCACCTCAAGCTGAACCTCGGCAAGACGGAGCTGCTCTTCCTCCCGGGGAAGGACTGCCCGTTCCATGATCTCGCCATCACGGTTGACAACTCCATTGTGTCCTCCTCCCAGAGCGCTAAGAACCTTGGCGTGATCCTGGACAACACCCTGTCGTTCTCAACTAACATCAAGGCGGTGGCCCGTTCCTGTAGGTTCATGCTCTACAACATCCGCAGAGTACGACCCTGCCTCACACAGGAAGCGGCACAGGTCCTAATCCAGGCACTTGTCATCTCCCGTCTGGATTACTGCAACTCGCTGTTGGCTGGGCTCCCTGCCTGTGCCATTAAACCCCTACAACTCATCCAGAACGCCGCAGCCCGTCTGGTGTTCAACCTTCCCAAGTTCTCTCACGTCACCCCGCTCCTCCGCTCTCTCCACTGGCTTCCAGTTGAAGCTCGCATCCGCTACAAGACCATGGTGCTTGCCTACGGAGCTGTGAGGGGAACGGCACCTCAGTACCTCCAGGCTCTGATCAGGCCCTACGCCCAAACAAGGGCACTGCGTTCATCCACCTCTGGCCTGCTCGCCTCCCTACCACTGAGGAAGTACAGTTCCCGCTCAGCCCAGTCAAAACTGTTCGCTGCTCTGGCCCCCCAATGGTGGAACAAACTCCCTCACGACGCCAGGACAGCGGAGTCAATCTCCACCTTCCGGTGACACCTGAAACCCCACCTCTTTAAGGAATACCTAGGATAGGATAAGTAATCCTTCTCACCCCCCCCCTTTAAGATTTAGATGCTCTATTGTAAAGTGACTGTTCTACTGGATGTCATAAGGTGAATGCACCAACTTGTAAGTCGCTCTGGATAAGAGCGTCTGCTAAATGACTTAAATGTTAAATGTTAAAATGTATATATAGAGGCTTGACATAACAAGCCTCTAAAAACGACCACTTTGACATGGGGGGACATATGTGTAGATCATAGGCTGTAACACAACAACATGTGGAAAAGGTCAAGGGGTGTGAATACTTTCATAAGGCACTGTAGCTACCTCAATTACCTCGTAACCCTGCACCTCGATACTGGTACTACTAGCTGTATATACATATTTTTTACTCGTGTTATTCACTGTGTATTTATTTCTCGTGTCACCATTTCTACTTTTAATTTTGTATCTTTAACTTTATATTGTTGGAAAAGGAGACCCATAAGTACACATTTCACTGTTAGTCTACACCTGTTGTTTACAAAGCATTTAACAATTTGATTTGATTTGTCCTATGCAACTATTTAAAATGTGATTTAGTCCCGATGAAGTAAGTCTGTCTGTGACTCTGTCCTGATATCGTAACATCATAATCATCACATAAAGGTCAGCATTAACAGCTCCAACATTTATCTGATGTTTGTTTATGTTGGGCCCTGCCCAGCTTAGCTCAGGTCAGGCATTATTCCTTGACCCAGCATGCATTTCCCTTTCCTGTTGGTCTGAACCATCCCATGGTGACTGTGGCTGCTGTAGGTTCTACAGTGTAGGTCACAGTCCCTTTATACCACCATGTAATCACCAGGCTACAGATCAATCCCTAAAACAACATTACCCAGCTTTCACACCTAACAGACAGGATAGAGGGGGGAGAGGGAGAGAGAGAGAGAAAGAGAGAAAGAGGGAGAGAGAAAGAGGGAGCGAGAGAGATAGGTGGAAGGGATATTGAGGAGGGAGAATCATCATATCTATCATCAGGATCTCTTCCAAATTTGAATAGTAAAAAAAAGAAGAACAGTGTCATGGTTGATTTGTATCTGTTCCGTTGATTCAGGCATTGGGGAAGGCGGCTGTATAAATTGCTAATCAAACCCGGCTAAGGAGAGTGACAGGTATTCTCAATGGAGCCTAGTGAAGCTTATTCACTTCTATAAATCATTCTGTCCAGTTAAATGGAAGAATATGAGCTGGTTATTTGCATCTTTCATTTACAAAAGGTCAGGTCTGACAAGAGGTCCACAGAGTAACCAGACACGCAGTGTAACGTGTGTATATGTGTGTGTACATGTAATTCAACTGTAAAAATGTATTATTACTAGGGCTGTTACGGTGACCATATTACCTCCACACTGGCGGTCACGAGTCATGATGGCAGTAAAATTCCACGTGACCGTTGAGTCACGGTAATTAGACTTCTCCAAGCTCTGATGCTGCTGATGGTCATTAGTATCCTACCAAACCTGCTACCTGCCTGGTACTCAGCACTCTATTGTCCCTCTAATAACCCTGACGTCAATGGAAATGTAATCGAAAATGTAATCAAACACTTCATCAGAGCTCATGAGCTCATGTTGAGCAACATTTCTATCGGCTATGCAATTGTGTGAGAAAACAGAATGATGGCCTCTATTAAAAAGAGGAGGATCCCATCAGCTTTCTATAGACTAGACCTGCTCTTTTTATTTATCAACTTTGCTAATATTAAGCACAGTGCTTCTCTTCACAACAGGAGTAAAGCCTACCTGGCTGGCATGAAAATAAACCATCGTAAAAGCGTCTTCCATTCGTTATTTACGTGTATTGATAACATGTATTTTTTTCCGCTGCCCCTTTTTCGTGACATGTGCATGATAATATTCCATTCTAAATCAAAACAAATTTCACACATATATTATTTAGTATATGTAAAGACAAAATTAAATCAATAATAGTGTGATGGGTGACAATATTAGCCGATATTATCACTTGTGAATGATGCCCAGCTGTTGCACATGCTTTTTTTTGCCACTTTTTCCAAATCATAGTCGCAAACCTCATGTAAGCTAGCCCAAAGGCCTATATGTTTTGATAAGGTTTGTAATCACAACTAAAGTGGCCATATAACATCTTATAATCTGGTTTACAACAGCGTCGAGCCTAAATGGCATACATATGCAGCACGAGAGATTAGGGAAGATCATTGTCACTGTAAAAATGAACCTTTATAATAAAAGCATTACATGCATAATCACATTTGTGGTCCTTTTTGAGAATGGAGTTTTCCTGCTAATGGAACATTTGCGTATATAGCCTACTGCCGGGTGTGCATTGCTGCGCTCATAATGTGAAGAAATAGCCTTATCCTTTATCAATATTTTAAGCTAAATGTTTTCATCAGTTGCTTCAGGCTCATTGCTAAAAACTGATTTTTTTTACCCTAGTGGTTGTGTTAATTTAGGATCTATCGCATCCCACAACTGTCCCAGACTATGTTTGGAATATTTATTTCTCGCACAGAATAGAATAGGTCAACATTTGTACTATGGGGCGAGTGGTTTTGCTGTTTGTTAAGCCTACTCATCTTGTTGACTGATGAAAAGTAAATGTGGACAGTTATTCCAATATCGTCAATATGCGCCTCGGAATTGGAAAAGGAGGTGCACAGTTGCTTCCCCAATGTGTCTGTCTTCACTTGTAGCCTGTGAGAAAGACCCGATCACATGACAGAAAGCCATGTGGGAGAGGTGCAATCAGCATGCAGCCGGGAGAAGGGAATTATAATTATTATATTCAGCCCAAGGGCACAATGGCCACTGGCTGCAAAAGGCATGGATTACGGCTTCAGAAAGGGATGCAGCTGGGAAATTTGAGGCATTATCAAGCGCTTGTAAAATTGTGAATGAGAGACTGATGAAGTGTGTACTGCCCAAAAAACTAAGCAGTGCTCATGCCTTTCATGAGACTTTTTTCAAATCATCATTAAACATGAAAACATATGGCCCAACATTTGTATCACAACTAAAGTTACATCAATAACTCTAAATGAAGCAAACAGGAATACCTGTTTCTTTGTTAACCGCTCAAAACTCCCTCAAATCCATTGGAGAAAACATATTTTCTCTTTTATTCAGCTATGTTCAATTGTATTCTTCATACTATAAAACAATATATAATAATGCCACAGAATTATAAGCAAATCTAATGCATCTTGCCATCTTGATGTAATGGTTCACTAGCCACTTTAAACAATGCCACTTCATATAATGTTTTCATACTCTACATTACTCATCTCATATGTATATACTGTACTCGATACCATCTACTGCATCTTGCCTATGCCGTTCAGCCATCACTCATTTAGTAACTTTAATGTACATATTCGTATTCATTCCTTTACACTTGTGTGTATAAGGTAGCTGTTGTGAAATTGTTAGGTTATATTACTTGTTAGATATTACTGCATGATCGGAACTAGAAGCACAAGCATTTCGCTACACTTGCATTAACATCTGCTAACCATGTGTATGTGGCATCATATTTTTCTTCATATTTAGAACTGTCTAAAATAAATAATGGATTTATTGTGATAGTGTGGGCTATATTACATGGATTTATTAGACTTTCTACATTGTAGATGTTCAAAAGGTCTGCATCAGTGGCTTGTAAGCTATGTTTGGAAGCCAGGAGTCGCTAAATGTGTTTATGTTAAGTTATGGTCAATTACTGTGAGCCCGGCAGTTATTTGCTTAACAATCACCAGCTGACAAAATTTCATGACAGCCACCGCCCTAATTATTACATTGTAATGTGCCATGAACACAACCAGTCATGATGTTTTCATATGACTGTCAAACAAATCACTTCTAAAATTAGGTTACCTCCGCACGTTCATCCAAAATAATTCCAGCATCCAAACAGTGCACTGTGCACCTGCTAACTTTCCTTCAATTCGCAAGAGGCTGAAACTATCTCACCGGAGAAAACATTTGATCGAGAGAAACAGCACCCTTCAATCTTACTATATATAGACCATGCATACTGAATAAAAAACATAAATATAAAGTGTTGGTCCCATTTTCATGAGCTGAAAGAAAAGAACCCAGAAATTTTCCATACGCACAAAAAGCTTATTTCTCTCAAATTTTGTGCACAAATTAGTTGACATCCCTGTTAGTGAGCATTTCTCCTTTTCCAAGATAATCCTTGCACATGACAGGTGTGGCATATCAAGAAGCTAATTAAACAGTGTCCTAAAAACTCAAACGGACAACTACGAAAAAGCTCAGACCAAGGTTATTCACCCACTGGGTCAAACAGCTGCATAAGACAAAGGCATGCTTACACAAAAACATATATATTTATACCCTCTTTCTAGGCGGATGGTCCTCCTTGTACATCTGGACAGCCAATACATCTCTGTAGCGAGTCAGGAACTCACGTGGCAACTGTTCCTTCTCATTTCATCTGACCTGACCTCGGCCCGCATTCCTCACTCCTCCCCAACTCACGGCTATCCAAACTTTATCAGTGACTGAAACCAGACTGTTGCCCTTCTCCTCTCCATAGGATACATGAGATGTAACAATAACATGTTCTGACAGAATGTAAACATTCTGCTTTCCACTTTCTCACTCAGTATTTCTATACACCCAGTTCTAATATGTTAACATGAATAAAGATATTTCAAGTTATTTCATGTTAGAACCCAACAGCCTAACTCCATACTGTTGAAAATGATATATCAAATCAAAGTTTATTTGTCATGTACGCTGAATACAACAGCTGTATGTAACGGTTTTCTAGGTGTGAAGGAGAGTCGGACCAAAATGCAGTGTGTAGATTGCGATCCATGTTTTAATAAACAAACGTAACACGAATCTAAATACAAACACTACAAAAAAGAATAAACGTAACGAAAACCGAAACAGCCTATACTTGTGTACACATTGACAGGAACAAGGACACTAAGGACAATCACCCACGACAAACTCAAAGAATATGGCTGCCTAAATATGGTTCCCAATCAGAGACAACGATAAACACCTGCCTCTGATTGAGAACCACTCCAGACAGCCATAGACTTTGCTAGATCAACCCACTAGCTACAATCCCAATATATACACACCACATACAAAAACCCATGCCACACCCTGGCCTGACCCAATACATGAAGATAAACACAAAATACTTCGACCAGGGTGTGACAGAACCCCCCCCCCTAAGGTGCGGACTCCCGAACGCACCTCAAAACGATAGGGAGGGTCCGGGTGGGCGTCTGTCCATGGTGGCGGCTCCGGCGCCGGATGTGGACCCCACTCAGTCAATGTCTTAGTCCCCTCTCCTCGCGTCCCTGGATAGTCCACCCTCGCCGCCGACCATGGCCTAGTAGTCCTCACCCAGAACCCCACTGGACTGAGGAGCAGATCGGGACTGAGGCAGCTCGGGACTGAGGGAAAGCTCGGAAGTGAGAGAAAGCTCGGGAGTGAGAGAAAGCTCGGGAGTGAGAGAAAGCTCAGGAGTGAGAGGAAGCTCAGGAGTGAGAGGAAGCTCAGAAGTGAGGAAGCTCAGGAGTGAGAGGAAGCTCAGGCAGGTAGATAGATCTACCAGATCCTGGCTGGCTGGTGATTTCAGCAGATCCTGGCTGACTGGCAGATCCTGGCTGACTGGCGGATCTGGCGGATCCTGGCCGACTGGCGGATCCTGGCCGACTGGCAGATCCTGGCCGACTGGCCGATCCCGCCCGACTGGCAGTTCTGGCAGATCCCGGCTGACTGGCGGATCTGGAAGAGTCCGGTTGACTGGCAGATCTGGAAGAGTCTGGTTGACTGGCAGATCTGGAAGAGTCTGGTTGACTGGCAGATCTGGAAGAGTCTGGTTGACTAGCAGATCTGGAAGAGTCTGGTTGACTGGCAGATCTGGAAGAGTCTGGTTGACTGGCAGATCTGGAAGAGTCTGGTTGACTGGCGGATCCTGGCAGACTGAAAGATCTGGCTGCTCCATGCTGACTGGCGGCTCTGACTGCTCCACGCTGACTGGCGACTCTGACTGCTCCACGCTGACTGGCGGCTCTGGCTGCTCCATGTAGGCTGACGGCTCTGGCAGCTTCTTACAGACTAGCAGCTCTGGCGGCTCCGTGTAGACTGGCAGCTCCTTGCAGACTGACAGCTCCTTGCAGACTGGCAGCTCCTTGCAGACTGGCAGCTCCTTGCAGACTGACAGCTCTGGCTGCTTCATGCAGACTGACAGCTCTGGCTGCTTCATGCACTGGATAGACCGGACCGTGCAGGCGCACTGGAGCTCTTGAGCACCGAGCCTGCCCAACCTTACCTGGTTGAATACTCTCGGTCGCCCTGCCAGTGCGGCGAGGTGGAATAGCCCGCACTGGGCTATGCAGGCAAACCGGAGACACCGAGCGCAAGGCTGGTGCCATGTAAGCCGGCCCAAGGAGACGCACTGGGGACCAGATGCGTAGAGCCGGCTTCATGGCATTTGGCTCTACGCTCAATCTAGCCCGGCCGATACGCGGAGCTGGAATATACCGCACCGGGCTATGCACTCGCACTGGGGACACCGTGCTCACCATTGCATAACACGGTGCCTGCCCGGTCTCTCTAGCCCCCTGGTAACCACAGGAAGTTAGTGTAGGTCTCCTACCTAGCGTAGCCCTACTCCCTGTGAGCCCCCCCCCAAGACATTTTTGGGGCTGACTCTCGCCTCCTCATACCTGCGCCTCTCAGCTTTCGCCGCCTCCAGTTCTTCCTTGGGGCGGCGATATTCTCCAGGCTGAGCCCAGGGTCCTTTACCGTCCAGTTCGTCCTCCCATTTCCATTTCTCCAGGTAGTGCAGCCTCTCCCACTGCAGCTGCTGCTGCTCCTGCTGCTGCTGCCTCTGTTGCCTCTCCTGTGGCTCCTGCCTGTTGACATGCTGCTTGGTCCGGGTGTGGTGGGTGATTCTGTAACGGTTTTCTAGGTGTGAAGGAGAGTCGGACCAAAATGCAGCGTGTAGATTTTGCTAGATCACCCCACTAGCTACAATCCCAATATATACACACCACATACAAAAACCCTTGCCACACCCTGGCCTGACCCAATACATGAAGATAAACACAAAATACTTCGACCAGGGCGTGACACTGTAGACCTTACAGAGAAATACTTACTTACAGGCTCTAACCAATAGTGCAAAAAGGTATTAGGTGAACAATAGGTATGTAAAGAAATAAAAACAACAGTAAAAAGACAGTGAAAAACAGTAGCGAAGCTGTATACAGTAGCGAGGCTATAAATGTAGCGAGGATACATACAGACACCGGTTAGTCAGGCTGATTGAGGTAGTATGTACATGTAGGTATGGTTAAAGTGACTATGCATATATGATGAACAGAGAGTAGCAGTAACGTAAAGAGAGGTTGGGGGATGGTGGCGGGACACAATGCAGATAGCCCGGTGAGCCAATGTGCGGGAGCACTGGTTGGTTGGGCCAATTGAGGTAGTATGTACATATCTACATGAATGTTAAAGTGAATGTGCATATATGATAAACAGAGAGTAGCAGCAGTGTAAAAGAGGGGTGGGGGGAGGCACACAATGCAAATAGTTTGGGTAGCCATTTGATTACCTGTTCAGGAGTCTTATGGCTTGGGGGTAAAAACTGTTTTTTCTAGGACTTTTTGTCCTAGACTTGGCACTCCGGTACCACTTGCCATTTGCGGTAGTAGAGAGAACAGTCTATGACTGGGGTGGCTGGGGTCTTTGACAATTTTTAGGGCCTTCCTCTGACACCACCTGGTGTTGAGGTCCTGGATGGCAGGCAGCTTAGCCCCAGTGCTGTACTGGGCCGTACACATAACCCTCTGTAGTGCCTTGCGGTCGGAGGCCGAGCAATTTCTGTACCAGGCAGTGATGCAACCTGCCAGGATGCTCTCGATGTTGCAGCTGTAGAACCTTTTGAGGATCTCAGGACCCATGCCAAATCTTTTTAGTTTCCTGAGGGGGAATAGGCTTTGTCATGCCCTCTTCACGACTGTCTTGGTGTATTTGGACCATGATAGTTTGTTGGTGATGTGGACACCAAGGAACTTGAAGCTCTCAACCTGCTCGATTACTGCCGCGTCGATGAGAATGTGGGCGTAGTCGGTCCTCCTTTTCCTGTAGTCCAGAATAGTCTCCTTAGTCTTGGTTACGTTGAGGGATAGGTTGTTATTCTGGCACCACCCGGCCAGGTCTCTGAACTCCTCCCTATAGGCTGTCTCGTCATTGTCGGTGATCAGGCCTACCACTGTTGTGTCATCTTCAAACTTAATGACAGTGTTGGAGTCGTGCCTGGCCATGCAGTCGTGGGTGAACGGGGAGTACAGGAGGGGAGTGAGAACTCACCCCTTGGGGGCTCCAGTGGTGAGGATCAGCGTGGCAGATGTGTTGCTACCTACCCTCACCACCTGGGGGCAGCCCATCAGGAAGTCCAGGATCCAGTTGCAGAGGGAGGTGTTTAGTCCCAGGATCCTTAGCTTAGTGATGAGCTTTGAGGGTACTATGGTGTTGAACGCTGAGCTGTAGTCAATTAATAGCGTTCTCACATAAGTGTTCCTTTTGTCCAGGTGGGAAAGGGCAGTGTGTAGTGCATTAGAGATTGCATCATCTGTGGATCTGTTTGGGTGATATGCAAATTGGAGTGGGGCTAGGGTTTCTGGGATAATGGTGTTGATGTGAGCCATTACCAGCCTTTCAAAGCACTTCATGGCTATGGACGTGAGTGCTACGGGCCTGTAGTCATTTAGGCAGGTTGCCTTTGTGTTCTGCTTGAAACATGTTGGTATTACAGACTCAATCAGGGACATGTTGAAAATATCAGTGAAGACACCTGCCAGTTGGTTAGCACATGCCCGGAGCACATGTCCTGGTAATCCGTCTGGCCCCGTTGACTTGTTTAAAGGTCTTACTCACGTCGGCTACAGAGAGCGTGATCACACAGTCGTCCAGAACAGCTGATGCTCTCATGCATGCCTCAGTGTTGCTTGCCTCGAAGCGAGCATAGAAGGGATTTAGCTCGTCTGGTAGGCTCATGTTACTGGGCAGCTCGCAGCTGTGCTTCCCTTTGTAGTCTGTAATAGTTTGCAAGCCCTGCCACATAAGACGAGCGTCGGAGCCGGTGTAGTATGATTCAATCTTAGTCCTGTATTGACGCTTTGCCTGTTTCATGGTTCGTCGGAAGGTGTAGCAGGATTTCTTGTAAGCTTCCAGGTTAGAGTCCCGCATCTTGAAAGCGGCAGCTCTGCCCTTTAGCTCAGTGCGAATGTTTCCTGTAATCCATGGCTTCTGGTTAGGGTATGTACGTACAGTCACTGTGGGGACGACGTCCTCGATGCACTTATTGATAAAGCCAGTGACTGATGTGGTGTACTCCTCAATGCCATCGGAACAATCCCTCATTTGGTTCCAAATAAATATCAACTTGGAAATTACTTATACATGAACAAAAAATAAAACATGATTAACATTCACAGTTGATTTGTATATTTACACCTCCGATGCTGATCTATAAACACACTATGCACACTCATACAACTGATAATGATATTTCAGCTGGAACTTTTGACTTCCTCCATTTCAGCTGGAGCTTTTTCCATTTTCCATTTCCTCCTTCGGGTTCCTAAGAGGGTGCTAGCACAAGACTTGAAAAGCAAAAAGAAACACAGAATATAACAAGTATTAATAATGTGTGAAGTTATGCAATTTCAATGTCCCCATCATGGTTAGCCCAAGCTACCATCTAGTGGGTTCTTTAATAACTTTCCTCCCGGAGCACACGAAAAGATAAGGTTTCCTGAGAAGAAAACCCTCCCTAGACTCAATAGATTGAAGCAGTGCACCATCCCCTCTCTTTGTGCTCGCTCTCTCTTCTTTACAAATCATCATTAGAACTATTGATAACTTAAACAACCCACATTTAGAATAACAGTCCTTAGTGGATAACATTGAGTCGATCACTCAAATTCAAGACCCACAACTTAGCACACACCAACACTGTTTGAATGTATATTTACAGACAGGTAAAATATATAGACAGTACGTAATACTTCTATTACCAGTATTAACTGTTCTCTTCATAGCCTTCGTTTATCCCTGTCTTACACTGTTGCGAGTGGCATATTAATGATAGATCTCTATCTCAATGCATTTCAATCTAAATTACAATAAACTTCCCAGTGTGCAGACCTCCAAAATCAACCTGATACCCCAAATAAACAGTTTAGGGCAACCCTAAATCAATTTACGGGCACAGTTGACCACCCACCTCCTCCCCGGCACTCTTCTTCTGCCGTCTCTGCATTTTCTTCTTCAGATAACGTTACAGTTCATCCTCACAATGGCACATATGTAACTCATGCCTGAGTGGATGGCATGGATGGCCCTTGATAATGTCCCAATTTCAATATCTGGAAAATAATCTGATTTTCCCAAGCAACAAATCTCTCAACTGAGCCTCCACCACCATTCTGTATGATCCATTCTGTCTTGTCTATTTTCCCCACCAGTGCACCAGCAGCATGAGAGGAGTCTGAACGTGATCCCTCTCCATGCTCACTCCACATGCACAGTCTCAGGACCCATGCCACACTCCTGTCTCTCGTTCACAGGTTGCTGTCTTGGACTCAGGTCTCAGTAGAAGTGGTGAAAGACAAGGTTGTAGTGAACGCCTTTGTCGCCATTACTTCAGCTGGTTAGAGGGGCTGAAGCTCACACTTTTCTCGGTCGAATTATTTCTTCCGTGCATCTAGATACCATCTGTTGCCACTATCGCCATATCTTCGAGAGAGGACAGGCCAAAACAACAGTTTAAGACATTTCTGATTCTGGAAATCCAGACAAACTATTCACCATATGACAGATTATTACATTCCCAAATTGTCTTAACCCTAACATTTCTAAGACAAATGTCGCAGAGCAATAACAACACAATGTTGAAACCATTTTGCATATTGGTTTATACTCCCTTATCATACTATCGACCTCATCGCAGAGTTATAGGGTCAGGGAGTTAGAGAGTTCACCCTTAGGGAGAAATCCCAACCATAGAGCAGACCCAATCTGGTGAGATTTGCATCAAAACAAAAACAAAAACAAGAAGAAAAACAATAACAGCTGTACACTTCTTCATATTATATTTAAATCTTACCCAATACCTCTATCCTTTCTAGTAAGGTTGATCAGGCCTCACCAGAAAGTCAGGACAAAGGTCATTCAACACCATTAAGTATTTTCTTTCCCTGTACTTCAGACTACTTATTTAAGAAAATGTTAAACATTTCCATTATTCTGCGTACCCGGTTTACATTGGGTTTTTCAGAACCTTTCTTATCAGGAGAATTTACATGGGTGCAACCAACATTCGGACAATAGATACTTCAGAAAATGTCATTTGTGTGCCCATTAACTTCTTATGGAATAGGGGACGCTTGCGTCCCACTTGGCCAAAAACCAGGGAAAATGCAGCACGGCAAATTCAAATAAATGTATATAAAAATCTAACTTTCATTAAATCACACATGTAAGATACTCAATTAAAGCTACACTCGTTGTGAATCCAGCCAACATGTCAGATTTTAAAAAGGCTTTTCGGCGAAAGCATAAGAAGCTATTATCTGATGATAGCACAACGGTAAACAAAGAGGGTAGCATATTTCAACCCTGCAGGCGCTACACAAAAGGCATAAATAAAATATAAAACATGCCATACCATTGACGAGCTTCTTTTGTTGGCACTCCAATATGTCCCATAAACATCACAATTGGTCCTTTTGTTCGATTAATTCTGTCCATATATATCCAAAATGTCCATTTATTTGGCGCGTTTGATCCAGAAAAAAACAGCTTCCAAAATGCGCAACGTCACTACAAAATATTTCAAAAGTTGCCTATAAACTTTGCCAAAATATTTCAAACTACTGTTGTAATACAACTTTAGGAATTTTTGAACTTTAATAATCGATCAAATTGAAGATGGGTCTATCTGTTTTCAATAGAGGACGAGAGGAAACTAATGCTACTTTTCAAGTCTTGGCCAACTCTCAACAGCGTTACCCTTTTCCAGGATGAAAAAATGAATAACCTCAACCAAATTCTAAAGACTGATGACATCCAGTTGAAGCGGTAGGAACTGAAAACAAGTTCCTGAGAAATATCAATGAGATTCCAGTGAACAGACAGAGACCTCAAAAACAAAAAACTCTGAATGGTTAGTCCTCTGGGTTTTGCCTGCTACACAAGTTCTGTTATACTCACAGACATGATTCAAACAGTTTTAGAAACTTCAGAGTGTTTTCTCTGAAGGTTCTAAAACTGTTTGAATGATGTCTGTGGGTATAACAGAACTCATATGGCAGGTAAAAGCCTGAGAACAAATCCAACCAGGAAGTGGGAAATCTGAGGTTTGTAGTTTTTCAAGTCACTGCCTATCGAATATACAGTATCTATGGGGTCATATTGCACTTCCTAATGCTTCCACTAGATGTCAACAGTCTTTCGAACCCTGTTTGAGGCTTCTACTGTGAAGGAGGGGGTAATGAGAGCTGATTGAGTCAGGTGTCTGGCAGAGTGCCATGAGCTCAGTCTCGCAAGCTCCCGTGAGAGTTAGCTGCGTTCCATTGCATTTCTACAGACAAAGGAATTCTCCGGTTGAAACATTATTGAAGATTTATGAAAAAAACATCCTAAAGATTGATTCTTCGTTTGATATGTTGCTACGAACTGTAATATGACTTTTCGTCTGAACTTTCCCCTGGACTTGCCCGTGCCTCGTGAGTTTGGATTTGTGTACTAAACGCGCAAACAAAAATGAGGTATTTGGACATAAATGATGGACTTTATCGAACAAAACAAACGTTTATTTTGGAACTGGGACTCCTGGGAGTGCATTCTGATGAAGATCATCAAAGGTAAGTGAATATTTATAATGTTATTTCTGACTTCTGTTGACTCCACAACATGGCGGGTATCTGCATGGCTTGTTTTTATGTCTGAGCGCCATACTCAGATTATTGCATGGTTTGCTTTTTCCGTTAAGGAGAATTGGATCTATAATTCCATGCATAACACTTGTATCTTTTAGCAATGTTTATTATTAGTATTTCTGTAAATTGGCTCTCTGCAAAACCACCGGAGGTTTTGGAACTACTGAACATAACGCGCCAATGTAAACTCAGATTTTTGGATATAAATTTCAACTTTATCGAAAAAAACATACATGTATTGTGTAACATGAAGTCCTATGAGTGTCATCTGATGAAGATCATCAAATGTTAGTGATTCATTTTATCTCTATTTCTGCTTTTTGTGACTCCTCTCTTTGCCTGGAAAAATGGCTGCGTTTTTCTGTGACTGGGTGCAGACCTAACATAATCGTTTGGTGTGTTTTCTTCGTAAAGCCTTTTTGAAATCGGACACTGTGGCTGGATTTACAAGTTTACCTTTAAAATGGTGTAAAATACTTGTATGTTTGAGGAATTTCAATTATGGGATTTCTGTTGTTTTGAATTTGGGCATCCTGCAATTTCACTGGCTGTTGGCGAGGTGGGACGCTACCGTCCCACATATCCCAGAGGTTAATTAAGGAGCAGTTCTCTCTCTGTGAGTCTAACCCCAAGAAGTTCTGGAAAACGGTTAAAGACCTGGAGAATAAACCCTCCTCTTCACAGCTGCCCATGTCCCTTAATGTTGATGATGTGGTTGTTACTGACAAGAAGCACATGGCTGAGCTCTTTAATCACCACTTCATTAAGTCAGGATTCCTATTTGACTCAGCCATGCCTCCTTGCCCGTTCAACATTTCCGCATCTCCACCACGTCTAATGTTACTATCCTCGATGCTTATCACTTTTTCCCTTGCCCCACTACAAAGTTTCTCCCTGCAGGCGGTCACTGAATCAGAGGTGCTAAAGGCGCTCCTTAAACTTGACCCCAAAAAGGCGGAGTTGCAAAGAAAAGGCCATATCTCAGACTCTCCAATAAAAAGAGAAGATTAAGAGGGGCAAAAGAACACAGACAGTGTACAGGGGAATTCTGCCTAGAAGGCCAGCATCTCGGAGTCGCCTCTTCACTGTTGACGTTGAGACTGGTGTTTTGCGGGTACTATTTAATGAAGTTTCCAGTTGAGGACTTGTGAGGCGTCTGTTTCTCAAACTAGACACTAATGTACTTGTCCTCTTCCTCAGTTGTGCACCGGGGCCTCCCACTCTTTATATTCTGGTTAGAGCCAGTTTGCGCTGTTCTGTGAAGGTAGTAGTACACAGCGTTTCTGATCAATTTGATGTTATTGTAATGTACAAAAAAATGTAATTTTCTTTCAAAAACAAGGACATTTCTAAGTGACCCCAAACTTTTCAACCAGACGGAAGCCACTCCTCAGTAAAAGGCACAGGACAACCCGCTTGAAGTTTGCCAAAAGGCACCCAAAGGACCCTCAGACCATGAGAAACAAGATTCTCTGGTTAGATGAAACCAAGATTGAGCTCTTTTGATCTGAATGCTAAGCTTCACGTCTGGAGGAAACCTGGTACCATCCCTATGGTGAAGCATGGTGGTGGCAGCATCATGCTGTGGGGATGTTTTTCAGCAGCAGGGACTGGGAGACTAGTCAGGATCGAAGGAAAGATGAACGGAGCAAAGTACAGAGAGATCCTTGATGAAAACCTGCTCCAGAGCGCTCAGGACCTCTGACTGGGGCAAAGGTTCACCTTCCAACAGGACCATGACCCTAAACACACAGCCAGGGCAACGCAGGAGTGGCTTCGGGACAAGTCTCTGAATGTTCTTGAGTGGTCCAGTCAGAGCCCGAACCCGATCTAACATCTCTTGAGAGATCTGAAAATAGCTGTGCAGCGACGCTCCCCATCCAACCTGACAGAGTTTGAGAGGATCTGTAAAGAAGAATGGGAGAAACTCCACAAATACAGGTGTGCCAAGCTTGTAGCGTCATACCTAAGAAGATTCTAGGCTGTAATCGCTGCCAAAAGGTGCTTCAGCAAAGTACTGAGTAAAGGGTCTGAATACTTATGTAAATGTGATATTTCAGTTTTGTATTTTTAATACATTAGCAAAAATTTCTAAAAACCTTTTTTGCTTGGTCATTATGGGTTATTGTCTGTAGACTGAAGAGGCTCAAGCGGAATATTGTTTTTACAATTATTTTTTTATGCCCAGCTCATGAAGCCCTTTGATTATGTGAGGCCTGATCTAATTGCCTGTTATGCCTAGTGGTAAGTCCTAGTGGTAAGTCCTAGTGGTAAGTCCTAGTGGTATGTCCTAGTGGTATGTCCTAGTGGTAAATCCTAGTGGTAGGTCCTAGTGGTAAGTCCTAGTGGTAAGTCCTAGTGGTAAGTCCTAGTGGTAAATCCTAGTGGTAAGTCCTAGTGGTAAGTCCTAGTGGTATGGGTTAGCCACACTGAAGGCCTATCTTGGGCCTTTCTTCTAATCAGGGGAGAAACCGACTGCTTTGATAATCAGCTCCTTATTTTGTCAGACTCATTCTCTTCTTTCTTTGTAGTTTTTATTCCTATATTTGCATTCTGTTTTCTCTCCCTCTTTATTTTATTCCCACTAGTCTGTACATATTTCAGTCACACTGTTTTTTAAACGAGTCCTCCTTTCCTCCGTTTGTATCTCGTCTTACATTTAAGTTCCTCTCCTCCTCTCTCGCTGTATCGCATCACAATTTTGTTCCTCCAAATAGCGTGTTCGTCTCCCCTAATCTCTCTCTCCCTCCATAATGGGGCTCTGTGCGTCCACCAGCCAGGTTCTGTGTGTGCGTGTGCATCTCTCTCTTCCCGTTTCTCTCTCTTTCTCACTCTCTCATTGTCTCTTTCTCTCCTCCCTCTCTCTCTCTCTTTCTCTCTCTCTGCCGCCAGTCAGCAGGTGTGTGTTGTTCTGTCCTGAGAAGCAGGATTATCCTCCAGGAAGTGAGTAAGCCCATTGTGTGAGAGAGAAGAGACATCAAGATCAACAAAATGGACTGAAACACACTGCAAGAATCAAACCAAGATCTGGTCCATACAGGAGCTGGGATGATATTTATCCCTGTTCCTTACGTACGGGCCGGGGTCAGAAGTGCACTATAGGAAATAGAGTGTCATTTGGAATTCAGTGTTTCATCTCCGTTTCACTTTTATAATTGTATCTTCTGATCCTCGAATGAGGCTCTGAAAGGTTTTGATTGTTTCCCCCAACACAAACCAATTACCATGTCATGAATTGGAATGACCCTCATTAAAAAGACTTAAAAGACAAAGTAATATCCACATTAACAACAACACCTTTAGGCCTAATGTACTGTGTACTACCCTCCACCTTTAAAACAAATCTGCCTCCCTCTGTCACATGATCTTTATTTGCATTAGAAAAAGAGATTAAATAATTATATTAGCGACGTTATTTAATCTCTTTAAGATTACTATTCACAGTGAATTAACGGCGGGCAGGAGTTTTGGTGGTGTGTTCATTCGGTGTACCATCCTACTTTTGTCTTTTAATCACATTGGGCAGAGGCAACGGGCATAGCTGGGTAATAATCCTTCACATAATCATTCCACTCTACCTCTTTACTGCGCACCATCAGGATTGCTCACTCTCTTTCTTTCTCCCTGTTCTTCTCTTTGTCTCTTTGACTCTCTCTCTCATCCTTTTTCTCTCCCTCTCTGTGTCCTTACCTCCCCTCGTTCCTCTTACTTCTCCCTCCCCTCCATACATGTGCTGAATATGACCTCTGAGTCCATACACCTATGACGCTACGGCACTCAACTACTCTGTTACAACCATAGAGATTCACTGAACTATAGGATCTCTATGGTAACAATAATCGATAACAGAGTGACAGGCTGGGTCAACGCAGGGTCAGTATATTGGGACATCCTGACTGTACTATATAGGTTGACATTAACACACATTAACACACAGGGCTATAGAGATGAAGAGAAGCTTCACCGGTTTAAACATTACGAATGACTGCCTGTATCAATACTGCAATGTGTGCATTAGCACTTGTTTCCTGTTCGGAAAGCAAGGACAGAGGACAGAGATGGCGGAGAGGGAGAATGAGAGAGAAGGATTCAAGTGTTAAATTAAATAAACAGTTCAAGTTTCAAAGCTTGTGTAAACCAGTACAGTGAAATTCTTACCTTGAGAGCTCTTTAGAAGATACATTCAGAGAAGAAGAAAGTTAGAGACAGAACAGAGTAATATATCTGCTATCAATTCTGCGTAATTCTGCGTATACTAGAACTGAAATCTCTGTTGATGTCTCAGTCAAAACAGCTGCATTATTTACTACAGTTAGTCAAACAGATGTGTCAGTAGTGTTTGTCTGTCACTGTCACTGTCGGAGATTATTCTCACAGGTTTAAAGACTCAAAGTACACTAATTTACAGTGCCTTCAGAAAGTTTTGAGGTATTCCACATTTTGTTGTGTTACAGCCTGAATTCAAAATGGATTAAACTAGACATTCTCTTTCACCCATCCATACACAATACCCCATAAGGGAAAGTGAAAACATGTTTAGACATTTTTGCAAATTTATAGAAAATTAAATACAGAAATATCTCATTTGACTGTGGGTACTAACATAAAAAGTAGCTGCAAATATTACATTTATTGAAAAACATAAAATAAATAGTTTGGACTCTATTGAAAAACCATCCCCTGGCTTTTCCCAAATACCCGGTATACAGTATACCCAAGCCTAATTATAATCCACATAATAATTCACATTTCCTGTTGTTGGAGGATAATTTTTCTGCTTTAGAAAACTGGCTCAAATGAAGATCCTACATCTGGTTTGGAACTATTTTTATTTGTGAAATGAATGACACATTTTTGGAGGGATGTAATGTGAGTGCTGGTGAGTCATTTAGATCTAAGTGCAATGAAGTGAAACCATTTCTCATTCTTGGACCTTCACATTTCAGGAATCTCTCCTAATTGGTCCATTATCTCGTATTTGGTCTAAATTTGTGTTGACATCACACCCTCTTAGATGAGATCAATGTGATCACTTAGATTTGGTTTGATCTCATGATTCTCCTGGGAGAGAGTAGATCCCAAAGAACTTGACCTCATAACCCTGTGACCTGAAGCTTCAAACAGTGGTGTGTGATCACTACGAGACGCCATGGCACCTTATTGACCAACTCTCAGAATAACCTTTTAGCTGTGTACATTCTGGGAACCATACCTATATTATTACAGATACAGTCATGGCCAAAAGTTTTGAGAATGACACAAGTATTAATTTTCACAAAGTCTACTGCCTCAGTTTATATGATGGCAATTTGCATATACTCCATAATGTTATAAAGAGTGATCAGATGAATTGCAATTAATTGCAAAGTCCCTCTTTGCCATGCAAATGAACTGAATCCCCCCAAAATATGTCCACTGCATTTCAGCCCTGCCACAAAAGAACCAGGGGACATCATGTCAGGGATTCTCTCGTTAACACAGGTGTGAGTGTTGACGAGGACAAGGCTGGAGATCACTCTGTCATGCTGATTGAGTTCGAATAACAGACTGGAAGCTTCAAAAGGAGGGTGGTGCATGGAATCATTGTTCTTCCTTTGTCAACCATGGTTAGCTGCAATGAAACATGTGCCATCATCATTGCTTTGCAAAAAAAGGGCTTCACAAGCAAGGATATTGCTGCCAGTAAGATTGAACCTGAATCAACCATTTATTGGATCATCAAGAACTTCAAGGAGAGCCGTTCAATTGTTGTGAAGAAAGCTTCAGGGCGCCCGAAAAAGTCCAGCAAGCGCCAGGACCATCTCCTAAAGTTGATTCAGCTGCAGGATCGGGGCACCACCAGTACAGAGCTTGCTCATGAATGGCAGCTGGCAGGTGTGAGTGCATCTGCACGCACAGTGAGGCGAAGACTTTTGGAGGATGGCCTGGTGTCAAGAAGGGCAGCAAAGAAGCCACTTCTCTCCAGGAAAAACATCAGGGACAGACTGATATTCTGCAAAAGGTACAGGGATTGGACTGCTGAGGACTGGGGTAAAGTCATCGTCTCTGATGAATCCCCTTTCTGATTGTTTGGGGCATCCGGAAGAAAGATTGTCCGGAGAAGACAAGGTGAGTGCTACCGTCAGTCCTGTCATGCCAACAGTAAAGCATCCTGAGGCCATTCATATGTGGGGTTGCTTCTTAGCCAAGGGAGTGGGCTCACTCATAATTTTGCCTAAGAACACAGCCATGAACACATCCTCCGAGAGCAACTTCTTCCAACCATCCAGGAACAGTTTGGCGACGAACAATGCCTTTTCCAGCATGATGGAGCACCTTGCCATAAGGCAAAAGGGAAAACTAAGTGGCTTGGGGAACAAAACATAGATATTTTGGGTCCATGGCCAGGAACCTCCCCAGACCTTTAATCCCATTGGGAACTTGTGGTCAATCCTCAAGAGGCGAGTGGACAAACAAAAACCCACAAATTCTGACAAACTCCAAGCATTGACTATGCAAGAAATTGCTGCCATCAGTCAGGATGTGGCCCAGAAGATAATTGACAGCATGCCAGTGCGGATTGCAGAGGTCTTGAAAAAGAAGGGTCAACACTGCAAATATTGACTCTTTGCATAAACTTCATGTAATTGTCAATAAAAGCTTTTGACACTTGAAATGCTTATAATTATACTTCAGTATTCCATAGTAACATCTGACAAAAATATCTAAAGACACTGAAGCAGCAAACTTTGTGGAAATTAATATTTGTGTCATTTTCAACACTTTTGGCCACGACTGTAAATGAAATTACCATCCCTTCAGGTTTACAGGAAAATAAACACATTTTCACTCACAGCATTAAGGACATGCCAGCAGCAGTGATGTCTATGGCCATCTAGTCACATACGTCTGAGAATGGCTTATGGCTGCTTGTTGAAATAAGGAACTATGATGCCGCCTCTGAGGAAAGTCTGTGTGGTTATTCTAGAAATTAATCAAGAAATGACTGTAATAAAATCGATCTATGCTTCTTACAGCCACATACACACAATCCCATGACTGGAAACTACTGAGTTTGCTCTTATCTGTCCTCCACTGTCAATGAACATCTGGACCAGTTTACTGCCAGTGTAACAGTATAATTTTAAACCGTCCCCTCGCCCATACCCGGGCGCGAACCAGGGGCCTTCTGCACACAACGACAACAGTCACACTCGAAGCATCGTTACCCATCGCTCCACAAAAGCCGCGGCCCTTGCAGAGCAAGGGGAACTACTACTTCAAGGTCTCAGAGCAAGTGACGTAACCGATTGAAACGCTATTTAGCGCACACCGCTAACTAAGCTAGCCGTTTCACGTCCGTTACACCAGCAGTACAAGGGACCAAAAGTAGCACTTGAGAACGGGGCTTTACCTCTATATCAGAGGAGTCAAAGGTAATGTATTGTCTCCCAGAACCCCCTGCAGCATCAGTGCATCAAAGCAGAGCCTGAATCTACGCATTAAGAGTGATCCTATGATCACAGCCCACCACACTGAACCACCCTGCCCCAGCCTGCCCAGAGTATTACTATACTGTACTAGAGAGGAACGGTTAAGCTCTTTGCAAAAGTTGTAAGTTGCAATGTGATTAGTACAACAATACAATCTAGTGGTGGAGGTACTGTAATTTAGGAGATCTGAAAAGTACTGTTTGAATATTATGGTGTAATTTATGTTTCATCAAATATTGATTCATATAGATCCTATTCATAATGATATGACAGTATCACCCCAACTCTCATCAGAATGTCTATTATAATAGAGAGAATTACTGTGTTCTTCTCCACCTCTTCCACCTCATTCCGATACCCCTGTCTTCTTTCATCAAACTGTGACCTCGCTCCCTTTCTCATATTAAACCTAATCTGGGTTTGTGGAGTATATTATACTTCTCCAACCCTACTGAACACACAATATTTCACACTACACCAACTTTGTAGGAGACCTAGCAACTGATGACACTTTTTCCTACAATTTGTATCTAGGTTCTCTTTTAAGCATGAATGAGAAGATGGATGAGGGGGTCCTGAAGAAGGATCATGGACAGAAAGGAACGAGGTATATAAGGGGAAGTAAAACAAATAAAAGGATAGACAGAAGACAGACAGAGGTAGACACAAAGGGAAAAAATGGATGCAATTTTTGTTTCAAAATGCTTAAGAAGAAAACACAGCAAAAAAATGAATATTCAAAGATTGACATTAGGCTATGAATAAGAAACAGGATAGAATATTTAGGAGCATCACTTCACAGCCTTGCCATGTATTCTGATGAGAGCGCATGCAGCTTGTGCGTGGAGACCCATTGGCATTTCTGTTACTGAATCTAGTTCAAGCATAACATTAATTCTATGGGACTATTCAGAATTCACAACTACAAGAGCCCCCTCCCCTCCTTTCACACACAGACACACACTCATACACACACACATACGTACGCACACACATACAGACGCGCTCATTATCTCTGTCTCTCTCTGACACACACTCACTCACCTTGTCTCTCTGCTCTTCTCTAAGTGTTTCACCCTCCAGATGTTTGCTTCTTTCTTGCTACCTCCTGTCACTTTGATGTTTCTTCAATCCTATTCCTGTCATCCAGTGGTTCCCAAACTGTAGAGGGCGCGAGGGGTCGGCAATGAAAATAAATATATACAGTTGAGTCGGAAGTTACTTAGGTTGGTTGTTTTTCAACCACTCCACAAATGTCTTGTTAACAAACTATAGTTTTGGCAAGTCAGTGCATGACACAAGTAATTTTTCCAACAATGGTTTACAGACAGACAATTGTTAACAGACAGACACTTTTTGGAGAAATGTCCTCTGGTCTGACAAAACAAAAATACAACTGTTTGGCCATAATGACATTTGTTATGTTTGGAGGAAAAAGGGGGAGCCTTGCAAGACAAAGAACACCATCCCAACCGTGAAACATGGGGTTGGCAGCATCATGTTGTGGGGGTGCTTTGCTGCAGGAGGGACTGGTGCACTTCACAAAATAGATGGCATCATGAGGAAAGAAAATTATGTGGATATATTGAAGCAACATCTCAAGACATCAGTCAGGAAGCTAAAGCTTGGTCGCAAATGGGTCTTCCAAATGGACAATGATCACAAGCATACTTCCAAAGTTGAGGCAAAATGGCTTAAGGACAACAAAGTCAAGGTATTGGAGTGGCCATCACAAAGCCCTGGCCTCAATCCTATAGAAAATGTGTGGGCAGAACTGAAAAGGCGTGTGCGAGCAAGGAAGCCTACAAACCTGACTATGGATATGGAAGACGTGCTGCACCATAAGCTGGGCCGTCTCCTTGGCTGAAAGTAACTTAGGAAGAGGGATGAAATGGGCGGCCTTGGAGATGGTGGTGTTGCCATCTGACTAAGCCCAGTGACAAAATCCAGATAAATATGGGACAGGAAGTGGTAGGAGGCCAGAAGGAGCTTTCCACGCAAAATACATGGATTTTTTCAGGGAAATTATGGCCAGACAAAGGGGATGCAGCTGGGAAATTTGAGGCATTATGAAATGCTAGTCAAATTGTGAATGAGAGACTGATGAAGTGTGAACAGCCTGCGCAAAAAACAAAGCAGAGCTCATTTCTATCGTGCAACTTTAAAAAAAATAATCATTAGAGTCGCATCATGCAGCCTTAGAATGTATTAAAAATCAAAACATATAGCCTAAAATGTGTACTTCAACTAAAGTTACATAAATAACTCTAAATTAAGAATATAGGAGTACCTGTTTCATTGTTAACCGCATAACACAGAAAATATCCTTTTCTATTTTATTCAGTTATGTTCAATTGTATTCTTCATACTATAAAATAATGCCAAGGAATTCTAAGCAAATCTTGTCTGCTAAATTAACTAGTGTATCCTACAGCCATATGCCATAGCCAGATCAGGGTCTAACATGAGGACAATTCAGAGTATGCTATTCTGTTCTTCTGAAATACACTACATTTTCTTCATATCATGTTTCTTTAGACCGGACTAAAATAAATCATGGACTTATTGTGATGGTGTAGGCTATATTACATTGATTTATTATCCTTTTTCAAATGTAGATGTTCCAGAGGTCTGCATCAGTGAGGCATTAGGCGATGCGTAGAAGCCAGAAGATGCTAAATGTGTTTATGTTAATTAACGGTCAATTACCATGAGACCGGCCGTTATTTGCTTGACAATCACGAGCTGACAAAAAATATCATGATCGCCACGGTCCTACGTGCGACATATGCATAGTTTTTTTTAAATGCGTCACAAATGAGTAGAATTGCAGGAAATAAGATTTAAACCTGCAAAATTCTCTCCACCAACAAGAGGGGTGTGAACAGTTTGTCATGAACAGTGCTTGTGCCCATATAAATAGACGTGGTGCGGGGGGGGGGGGACGTTCTCCAATGCTGAAAATGGGGCCCCGAGTGAAAAAGTTAGGGAACCCCTGCTGTAATCTATCTGTTTATCCGGCCATCCATACCTTGTCGTCTACCTCTCTCTCTCTCTCTCTCTCTCTCTCTCTCTCTCTCTCTCTCTCTCTCTCTCTCTCTCTCTCTCTCTCTCTCTCTCTCTCTGTCTCTCTCTCCCTCCAAACCTGTCTGTGACTCCATCCCCCTTGTCACCTATCTGTCTTCCCCATAACTTAATTCCTCTGTTCTCCTTTGCTCATAATCCCTTGCTTCCATAACCCTGTCATTCCGCTGCCTCTCTCTCTCGCTTTCCCCATTGGCCCAGTATCTCTCTCTCTTTCACAGGAAGAGGTAAACATACACACACACTCACTGAACTGCTTTGGTGGAAGTGAAAGTGTTGAGAAAGGAGAGGAAAGGGAGGATGGTGAAAGGGAAAGTAAAGGAGAGTAAAGAAGAGTAGAGCAACGGTTGAGGGAGAGCAAAAACCCTTGTCAATCTGTACCTGTTTATAATTTCAAACCATTTAGGTTTTCTATAATCCACACGGGGAGAAATTGTTCTAATCTGAGCTGGCGTCAGTGTGTGTGCAGATATGCAGAGAGGAACACCAGTGTATCAGCTGCCGTCCAGGCTCTTGTCGTTGGATTCCAGCTGCTGTGGTTTTGGCTGACAGGCAGAGGGTATCGTTGTGGTCTCAGCACAGGTTAGAATTGGAAAAAAAACAAACACAAGGAGGATTTCAGACAGGTTTGCCAGGTCTAGCTAAAATGTATAGCTCAACGACCTCTGAAAACCCGCCCACAAGGGCTGAAAACTATCCCAAAAAATGTTTCACAGCAAGAGAAGAGTTGCCACATTTATCGCAAAACCCTTTTTTCATAACTTTATTGAGAAAATTAAGAATGAATATCGACGTCATTCTTAAAAAGGTAGGCTAAGAAGCACAATTCTGTTTTCCATCAAAATAATAATTATTGCGAGGTTAAGAAACTCGCAAGAGAAAATAAATATCACTCCTATTAAACTCTCCAGACCATTTCTTGGACCCACTGTGACTATTAAAACCTATTAAAACCTACCCTAACCAGAAACGGTGGATAAATGGCAGTATTCACGCAAAACTGAAAGCGTGAAACACTGCATTTAACCATGGCAAGGTGACTGGGAATATGGCAGAATACAAACAGTGTATTTATTCCCTCCATAAGGCAATCAAACAGGCAAAACGTCAGTACAGAGACAAAGTGGAGTCGAAATTCAACGGCTCAGACACGAGACGTATGTGGCAGGGTCTACAGACAATCACGGACTACAAAAGGAAAACCAGTCACGTCACGGACACTGATGTCTTGCTTCTGGACAAGCTAAACACCTTCTTTGCCCGCTTTGAGGATAACACAGTGCCACCAACACGGCCCACTACCAAGGACTGTGGGCTCTCCTTCTCCGTGGCCGACGTGAGTAAGACATTTAAGCGTGTTAACCCTCGCAAGGCTGCCAGCCCAAACAGCATCCCTCGCCGCATCCTCAGAGCATCCACAGACCAGCTGGTTGGTGTGTTTAGAGACATATTCAATATCTCCCTATCCCAGTCTGCTGTCCCCACATGCTTCAAGTTGGCCACCATTGTTCCTGTACCCAAGAAAGCAAAGGTAACTGAACTAAATGACTTTCGCCCCGTAGCACTCACTTCTGTCATCATGAAGTACTTTGAGAGACTAGTCAAGGATCGTATCACCCTCTACCTTACCTATCACCCTAGACCCACTTCAATTTGCTTACCGCCCCAATCGATCCACAGACAATGCAATCGCCATTGCACTGCATACTGCCCTATCCCATCTGGACAAAAGGAATACCTATGTAAGAATGCTGTTCATTGATTATAGCTCAGCATTCAACACCATAGTACCTTCAAAGCCCTGGGTCTGAACCCTGCCTTGTGCAACTGGGTCCTGGACTCCCTGACGGGCCGCCCCCAGGTAGTGAAGATAGAAAACAACACCTCCACCTTGACGATTCTCAACACTGGGGACCCACAAGGGTCCCTGTTCATCCATGACTGCGTGGCCATGCACACCTTCAACTCAATCATCAAGTTTGCAGACGACACAACAGTAGTAGGCTTGATTACCAACAATGACGAGACAGCCTACAGGGAAGAGGTGAGGGCTCTGGGAATATAACCTCTCACTCAATGTCAACAAAACCAAGGAGATGATCGTGGACTTCAGGAAACAGCAGAGGGAGCACCTCCCTATCCAAAATCGACGGGACCACTGTGGAGAAGGTGGGAAGCTTTAAGGTCCTTGGCGTACACATCACTGACAAACTGAAATGTTCCACCCACACAGACAGTGTAGTGACGAAGGCGCAACAGTGCCTCTTCACACTCAGGAGGCGGAAGAAATTTGGCTTGGCACCGAAAACCCACACAAACTTTTACAGATGCACAATTGAGTGCATCCTATCAGGCTGTATCACCGCCTGGTATGGCACCTGCACCGTCCACAACCGCAGGGCTCTCCAGAGGGTGGTGCGGTCTGCCCAACACATCACCGGGGGCAAACTACCTGCCCTCCAGGACATCTACACCACCCGATGTCAGAGGCCAAAAAGATAGTCAAGGACAACCACCACCCGAGCCACTGCCTGTTCACCACGTTATCATCAAGAAGGCGAGGTCAGTACAGGTGCATCAAAGCATGGAACAAGAGACTAAAAAACAGTTCTATCTCAAGGTCATCAGACTGTTAAACAGCCATCACTAGCACATTAGAGGCTGCTGCCTATATTGAAATCACTGGCCACTTTAATAAATGGAACACTCAGCACTTTAATCATGTTTACATATTTTGCATCACTCTTCTCATATGTACAGTTGAAGTCGGAAGTTCACATACACTTAGGTTAGAGTCATTAAAACTAGTTTTTCAACCACTCCATAAATTTCTTGTTAACAAACTATAGTTTCGGCAAGACGGTTAGGACCTCTACTTTGTGTATGACACAAGTCATTTTTCAAACAATTGTTTACAGAGAGATGATTTCACTTATAATTCACTGTATCACAATTCCAGTGGGTCAGAAGTGTACATACACTAAGATGACTGTGCCTTTAAACAGCTTGGAAAATTCCAGAAATGATGTCATGGCTTTAGAAGCTTCTGATATGTAATTGACATCATTTTGAGTCAATTGGAGGTGTTCCTGAATCAAAGCCTACCTTCAAACTCAGTGCCTCTTTGCTTGACATCATGTGAAAATCAAAAGAAATCAGCCAAGATCTCATAAAAATGTGTTAACCTCCACAAGTCTGGTTCATCCTTGGGAGCAATTTCCAAATGCCTAAAGGTATCATGTTCATCTGTACAAACAATAGTACGTAAGTATAAACACCATGGGACCACGCAGCCGTCATACTGCTCAGGAAGGAGACGCGTTCTGTCTCCTAGAGACGAACGTACTTTGGTGCAAAAACTGCAAATCAATCCCAGAACAACAGCAAAGGACCTTGAAGATGCTGGACGAAACGGGTACAAAAGTATCTATAGCCACAGTAGAATGAGTCCTATATCAACATAACCTGAAAGGCCGCTCAGCAAGGAAGAAGCCACTGCTCCAAAACCACCATAAAAAAGCCAGACTATGGTTTGCAACTGCACATGGGGACAAAGATTGTACTTTTTGGAGAAATGTCCTCTCGTCTGACAAAACAAAAATACAACTGTTTGGCCATAATGACCATCGTTATGTTTGGAGGAAAAAGGGGGATGCTTGCAAGCCTAAGAACACATCCCAACCGTGAAGCATGGGGGTGGCAGCATCATATTGTGGGGGTGCTTTGCTGCAGGAGGGACTGGTGCACTTCACAAAATAGATGACATCATGAGGTAGGAAAATTATGTGGATATATTGAGGCAACATCTCAAGACATCAGTCAGGAAGTTAAAGCTTGGTCGCAGATGGGTCTTCCAAATGGACAATGACCACAAGCATACTTCCAAAGTTGTGGGAAAATGGCTTAAGGACAACAAAGTGAAGGTATTGGAGTGAGTGGCCATCACAAAGCTCTGACCTCAATCCTATAGAACATTTCAACTGCTCCAGTTTCAACTGTTCTGCCTTACTATTATTCAACCATGCTAGTCATTTATGAACATTTGAACATCTTGGCCACGTTCTGTTATAATCTCCACCCGGCACAGCCAAAAGAGGACTGGCCACCCCACATATGCTCTCTCTAATTCTCTCTTTCTTTCTCTCTCTCTCGGAGGACCTGAGCCCTAGGACAGTGCCCCAGGACTACCTGACATGATGGCTCCTTGCTGTCCCCATTCCACCTGACTGCTGCTGCTCCAGTTTCAACTGTTCTGCCTTATTATTATTCGACCATGCTGGTCATTTATGAACATTTGAACATCTTGGCAGCACAGCCAGAAGAGGACTGGCCACCCCACATAGCCCGGTTCCTCTCTAGGTTTCTTCCTAGGTTTTGGCCTTTCTAGGGAGTTTTTCCTAGCCACCGTGCTTTTACACCTGCATTGTTTGCTGTTTGGGGTTTTAGGCTGGGTTTCTGTACAGCACTTTGAGATATCAGCTGATGTACGAAGGGCTATATAAATAAATTTGATTTGATTTGATTTGATTTGTGGGCAGAACTGAAAAAGTGTGTGCGAGCAAGGAGGCCTTCAAACCTGACTCAGTTATACCAGCTCCGTCAGGAGGAATGGGCCAAAATTCATCTAACTTATTGTGGGAAGCTTGTGGAAGGCTACCCGAAACATTTGATCCAAGTTAAACAATTTAAAGGTAATGCTACCAAATTCTAATTGAGTGTATGTAAACTTCTGACCCACTGGGAATGTGATGAAAGAAATAAAAGTTTAAATAAATAATTATCTCTACGATTATTCTGACATTTCACATTCTTAAAATAAAGTGGTGATCCTAACTGACCTAAGACAGGGAATTTTTACTAGGATTAAATGTCAGGAATTGTGAAAAACTGAGTTGAAATGTATTTGGCTAAGGTGTATGTAAACTTCCAACTTCAACTGTACATACTGTATTCTATTCTACTGTATATCAGTCTATGTCGCTCGGACATTGCTCGTCCATATATTGATATATTCTTAATTCCATTCCTTTACTTAGATTTGTGTGTATTGGGTATATGTTGTGAAATTGTTAGATATTACTTGTTAGTTCAGGTCTGGGCAACTCCAGTCCTCGGGAGCCTGATTGGTGTCACACTTTTCCCCATCCCCAGCAAACACACCTGATTTAAACAAATTGCATTTTTGACTGAAGATCATGATTAGTTGATTATTGGAGCCAGGTGTGTTAGCTGGGTCTCGGACAAAAGTTTGACACCAATCAGGCCCCCGAGGACTGGAGTTGCCCAGGCCTGTGTTAGATATTACTGCACTGTCAGAGCTAGAAACACAAGCATTTCACTACACCACTACATCAATAACATCTGCTAACCAAGTATATGTGACCAATAAAATTTGATTTGATTTGATATACCACAAATAACAGCCCTTAGCCGTGGGAAATTGTCCATATACCACACACCCTGAGGTGCCTTATTGCTATTATAAACTGGTTACCAACATAATTAGAACAATAAAAACTATTTGTCATTCCTGTGGTACATGTCTGATATACCATGGCTTTCAACCAATCAGCATTCAGGGCTCAAACCACCCCGTTTGTTTTTAAGAATTAAGGCCCAAAGGGTGGGGTATATGGCCAATATACCACGGCGAAGGGCTGTTCTTAGGCACAACAATGCGGAGTGTATTCCCGTGTTATATGGTCTCATAATCAGCATTATGGGCTTGAACCACCCAGTTTATCATTTTAAATAAGTTGTGTTTGCGCAAGTGCATAACTATAGATAAATCCGACAGGAGAGTTTGAGTGATGAAAGTTGGACAGAGGATCTCGAAATCTCTGTGCAAGAACTTCCAAAAACGAATGTGCTGTTATTATGTGCCAGATGTTGAGGCTACAAACCGTTATAAATGGCCTATTTGCGAGATGTACTTGTTATTTCAATAGGCATAGGATACTGACTAAAATCTGGGTTTATAATTGCAATTCAACTTTGCCATGGTTTGCTGAGCTAGATGCAGGTAGCCTATAGGCCCTGATATGCCAACATGTCAACACCTAATTTCAGGGAAAGGTCCACAAGGAAACTGACATTAAATGTGGAGAATGATTCATTTGCGATAGAGAAATGACCATGTTCACAATTGATAACTTCCAATTTAATGAACTAAACATGGCCTTTAATACTTTAATAATAACACAAGGCTACAACAACAGTTACAGGCTTTTTGTTTAATTCGTTTGCCAGCTCCAGTGGCACAAATTGATTTCAAATGTCCACTCGCGCAGTGCTCCAGACCCTAGAACTGAGCACGAGTGAAACCCCTTAGCGCGATGTTGTTATCCATAAGAAAAGTTGACATTAGAATGCAGTTTACTTTAAATCACCTCTGCGCGAATTTGACTAAAGAGCTCCAGTGCGCCAAAATTCGTTTTCCAATGCTTTGTTGACGTTATTCCAGTTCTAGCGCGTTAATATGTTTTATGGAAAAGGGTGTCTCCATAATGAACAATCTAAACAACCTACCAACAACTGGTAAAAAGTTGTCACGATGTGCTTATGTGCTGCTCTGTCACCGTGACTCAACTGCCCTTGGTGCAGCACTCTATGAACCATATATATATATTTTTGTGTGATTTATCAGGGGGTTCTGCAGCACCCTCAGGATCCCTACTTCATGCGGCTATGCATATTGTTGTGTTGCAGCCTTAATTTAAAATGGATTAAATTGAGATTTTGTTTCACTGGCCTACACACAATACCCCACATAATGTCAAAGTGGAATTATGTTTTTCTACATTTTTACAAATGAATTAAAAATGGAAATGTCTTGAGTCAATAAGTATTCCACCCATTTGTATTGGCAAGCCAAAATAAGTTCAGGAGAAAAAATGTGCTTAACAAGTCACAAAACACATGGCATGGACTCACTCTGTGCTATAATAGTGTTTAACATTATTTTATGAATATCTCATCTCTGTACCCCACATAAAATGATCTGTAACGTCCCTCAGTCGAGCAGTGCATCTCCAACCCAGATTCAACCACAAAGACAGGGAGGTTTTCCAATGCCTAGCAAAGAAGGGCACCTATTAGTAGATGGGTAAAACAAATAAAAATCAGACAGTTAATATCCCTTTGAGCGTGATGAAGTTATCAATTACACTTTGGACAGTGTATCAATACACCCAGTCACTACAAAGATACAGGCATCCTTCCTAACTCAGTTTCCGAAGAGGAAAGTAAACGCCAAGGGATTTAGTTAAATAGTTTAATGGCTTTGATAGGTGAAGGCTGGGGATGGATCAACAATATTGTAGTTACTCCACAATACTAACCCAATTGTCAGAGTGAAAAGACAGAAGTCTGTACAAAATAAAAATATTCCAAAACATGCATCCTGTTTGCAAAAAAGGCATTAAAGTAAAACACCAAAAAAATGTGGCGAAGAAATGTACTTTATGGCCTGAATACAAAGTATTATATTTGGGGCAAATCCAACACAAAATGTAAATGAGTACCACTCTTTATATTTGAGTACCACTCTTTACACTCTTTATACTTGACCGTAGAGAGCTTTTTATGTCTCTAATTTTGGGTTGGTCAGGGTGTGATTTGGGTGGGTGTTCTTTTTCTATGTGTTTGTATTTCTTTGTTTTGGCCGGGTATGGTTCTCAATCAGGGACAGCTGTCTATCTTTGTCTCTGATTGAGAACCATAATTTGGTAGCTTTTCCCCACAGGGTTTTTGTGGTTAGTTGTTTTCTGTTTTGTGTCTTTCTGCACCTGATAGGACTGTTTCGGTTTTCGTTCATTCTCTTTGTTATTTTTGTTATTTCAGTGTTCAGTTAATAAAGATCATGAACACATACCACTCTGCACCTTGGTCCTCTCCTTCCAACAGCCGTTACAATATTTTCAAGCATGGTGGTGGCTGCATCATGTTATGGGTATTTTTGCCATCGGCAAGAACTAGGGATTTTCTTTTGATAAAAATAAATTAAATACAGCTAACCACAGTCAAAATCCTAGAGGAAAACCTGGTTCAGTCTGCTTTCCAACAGACACTGGGAGACCAATTCACCTTTCAGCAGGACGAAAACCTGAAACACAAGGTCAAATATACACTGGAGTTGCTTACCAAGATGACGTTGAATACTCCTTGGTGGCCTAGTTACAGACTTAAATCATCTTGAAAATCTATGGCAGGACATGAAAATGCCTGTTTAGCAATGATCAACAACCAACTTGACAAAGCTTGAAGAATTTAAAAAAGAACAACGTGCAAAGAAAGCTCTTAGAGACTTAGAGACCCAGAAAGACTCACAGATGTAATCACTGTCAGAGGGGATTCTAACATGTATTGACTTAAGGGTGTGAGTTCTTATGTAAATGAGATGTTTCTGTATTTATTTTCAATAAATTTGCCACAATTTAAAAAAAATATGTTTTCACTTTATTATGGGGTATTGTGTGTAGATGGGTGAGAGAGAAAAATATATTTAATCAGTTTAGTATTCAGGCTGTAACACAACAAAATGTGGAGTTAGTCAAGGGGAATGAATACTTTCTGAAGGCCCTGTATCTGTCTTTCCTACAGCTTCATTCCTCTGTTCTCCTTTGTTCATAATCCCTTGCTTCCATAACCCTGTCATTCCGCTGCCTCTCTCTCTTGCTTTCCCCATTGGCCCAGTATCTCTCTCTCTCTTTCACTTTCAAGTCTCCAGTCCTATTTTCTCCTGCTTTTCCTCCCCCACTCTCATGTTGTACTTACTATACAACCCCTGTTGTCCCCTATTCCCTCCTCTCTCTCTCTCTCTCTCTCTCTCTCTCTCTCTCTTTATCTCTTTATCTCTCTCACTGACCAAGAAAGACCATACAAAGGAAGAGGTAAACATACACACACAGTCACTGAACTGCTTTGGTGGAAGTGAAAGTGTTGAGAAAGGAGAGGAAAGGGAGAATGGTGAAAGGGAAAGTAAAGGAGAGTAAAGAAGAGTAGAGCAACGGTTGAGGGAGAGCAAAAACCCTTGTCAATCTGTACCTGTTTATAATTTCAAATCATTTAGGTTTTCTATAATCCACACGGGGAGAAATTGTTCTAATCTGAGCTGGCGTCAGTGTGTGTGCAGATATGCAGAGAGGAACACCAGTGTATCAGCTGCCGTCCAGGCTCTTGTCGTTGGATTCCAGCTGCTGTGGTTTTGGCTGACAGGCAGAGGGTATCGTTGTGGTCTCGCTCCAGGATGGAATTGGAAACAAACCAAACACATGGAGGATTCCAGAGTTGGAACTCTGAACTTAATCTGGCAGACTCTCTCTCTTTTACACACACACACACACACACACACACACACACACACACACACACACACACACACACACACACACACACACACACACACACACACACACACACACACACACACACACACACACACACACACACACACACACACACACACACACACACACACACACACACACACACACACACACACACACACACACACACACACACACACACACACACACACACACACACACACACACAGAGAGAGACACCGCATACGAACATGCACACACTCATTAATGTGAGAGGGTGGAAAGAAATCGAATGAGTGTTGGACAAATGAGAAGCAGACAGAGATAACAAAAGCTCCCGCAACTAAACAACAGGACGGATGAAAACAGGTGTTTGTTGTCCACTGTCTGACTTATAGCTACATACCTTTAGACAGAGCAGAACAAACACACACACACACTTACATGCAGTACTTACTTAAAAACAGGGTAATTTGTGACAGAAAGTATAGAACATCTCAGTTGTGCTCTCTTTTTATGTCTTCTACTACCCTCCTTCCTTCTCAGGGGATGATGTGAGCAGCAGCTGTATAGGATTGCCTACCCTCCCTCACTCTCTCTCCCTTTCTCCTTTTCTCGCTCTCTCTCTCTCTCTCCCTCTACTCTCACAATGTCTTGCTCTTCCTCTATCTCTCTCTTCCTCTCTCTCGTTCATTGTGTTGAGCAGAGGGGATTGAATTTGGCTCCTGTACTGTTACGTTTTCACGGAGCTCAGAGCGAGTCGCATTCAACAGCACACACACACTCTCACACACACCCACCCACTTGCACACACACACACACGCGCACACAGGCAGGATTGTCAGCAAGCGCAGCGTGGTGCTCTTTGG